>NC_132897.1:7414820-8062320 GCF_030463535.1 Salminus brasiliensis | reverse complement strand
TCCACTTTTAAAGGCTTAGAGAACCTCTCACCTGATGTAAAGGTACTTTGCCAAATGAAATACCCCATACACTCACATCTCTACTACAAACATGACCATTCTGTCCACGTAGTTGCATAATCTACTAATGAGACTAGAGCAACACTATGCAACCGAATATGACCCCTTAATTATTAGGATGTCTGTTCTCCATGATTTATTATCACATCTCCACAATGCCCATTTTGTTTCTTCCATGTTTTACATTGGAAGATCATCACTGTTCTATGCATTGTTACAGTCCTAGTTAATGGATAATAAGTCTAAAGATTCATATCGTTGACCCCAAAGAATCTGAGGCAGTTTCACACCTCCATTCCTTACTCTTACAGCTTAAATAAGTAAGTAACTCAGTAATTTTGCAGTGTTTTCCATTTGCATATCATTAAAATGGTGCAGTCAGAGACCTGACACAAAACCCTTTCTGTCAAATTCATGTCTCATTACTCTTTAGCACACCCTAGTGGTGTTTTTTGATATGGCCGCTTAGGCTCAGTGTTTGTAACCATGTGGTTCTTTTTTTATTTTTCAGTGTTTTAATTGAAACTACTAAATTAATGAATGTGTTCCTTTCTTTCTCAGAGCCTCCACCATCTTATGAAGACAGCTGCACCAATACATAATGAGTTTATTCAGTGTGTACTGAAAAACAACACCTGGACTGAATGCAGGACTTGTCATTTTTGCTGTTTCGGGACAACCGGACCTTGTTCACACTGGAAGTCTGTGATTGTGGGGGAAAAAAAAAGACTTATGGGCAGTTTTCAGTCAGAATGAGATGGTGTCCGTGATGCCACTGGTTTTAATGTTTCGTTTTTTTAGTGCATTCTGTCTTCTAATAAAAACAAAAAGTAATAATTTTAAATGCAGCATTATTTTGATGAATAATTCAAGACACTAACAAACAAACTAATGTGTTATTTAATGATTAAAGCTAATCAAGTGATTGGGCCTTTTTTTTAATGCTTTCGTACAAGCCCACTGTAAAACCTGAAAACCTTTTGCTCGTTGTTTAAGTGTTGTTTTTTGTTCTTATTGCTTGTTGGATTATATGATGTTTGAGCCTGTCTTATTCTTCATTCTCAATGTTTTCCAAACTGGGTGATATTTTGTATGTTATTTTATTTACTTTAATACATCCTCTTTCTTTCTTTACTCAAGATATTTATAATAAGTAAAAACTGTGTGTTCATCCAGAGATATTTGACATTATTTGGGAGGACAGACTACACCGTATTTTGTTATGCAGCACCAAATACATTAATAATGTAATACAGACTGCTTTCTAATAAACCTCTTTTGTAAGCCAAACTTTGGTGCTTCATCTTGTCTGCTAGAGATGATGACTGATTTAGGGAAAACACACAAATCACATCAACTGCTTAAAGTAGAATTATGCTTTAGTTTGTAATTTCATAACATTTTTCAGCAGTCAGTCATAACCTGCATTTTACACACTTAAAAATAAATGGGCTACAAAAGGATCTTTATACGAGACCATGGAATAACTACTTATGCCTTCATGAACATCAAGAGGAGGTTCTTTGAGCCTATATATATATGTTATAATATATATTAATATATTATACATATTATATATGTATAATATATAATTATTAAATAATAAATTATATATTTTTTGTTGTATTTATTTTCTTGGCTGGGTTCACTTTATGACTAAAGAAACACCCTGTGCCTTTAAGATATGCAAATATGCATATTATTTCTGCTATTATCTCCGCTCTGATTGGCTGCCCTGTATTGCATTTCATTCTAAAAGCAGTCCAGACTAAAACACTGGGCTAAGCTATAAAGCTGAGCATGTGGACATATGTGTTTAAAAGCAGCTTTATTTTAGCCTTGTTTCTATAATTTACTGCATGAAGTGGGGAAAGAATAGTATGGTTTGAAACTGTAGAGAAGGAAAGGTAAGTTTTCCATGAATATGAAAGCTTTCAATTTGCCTGGAGTTACAGGTCAAACCTTGCTCCAGTCTCTATCCATGAGCAGCTTGGTGTGTGTCCCCAAGGATTCCCAATAATCAGCCATGTTAAATTGCCCCTGAATGGGACAGGGAGTCCAGGGGGTACTGCTGCCTTGCACCTGATGATTCCAGGTAGGCTCCGGCCCCCAACCGTGACCCTGATCAACCGCAAGAGGATGGATAGATGCATTTGTCAGAACCAGCATCTTTATGGCAAATCAGAAATGGACTCTCTCTCATCTGATCCAGCCCAAAAAGAACCAGATCAACAGCTCAGTTGATTGTCCAAGTTAGAGGCCCCACACAGCTACAGAGTTCAACACTGCTAACCGCTGACCAGCAGGGGGCGCCGTGTGGCTGATCTCAGGGCGCATGTTACAAGCTGGAGGGAAATGAAGGGAGGAAGCCAGCCTCCAAACTTTCTTTGTTTTTGTCTTTCTCACCAACATGCAGCGTTTTTACGGTTAACAGGTGTGGATTTTACTGCATACGTACCCCGAAAGTACCCCTATCGCCCTTCTGAGCGCTGGTAGAGTCGATCTGGGCTGGGATCTGGGATGTTTTGATTGGTGGTGTGGTTTTGCTAGCGCTGCGCTGTGCTGTTAGCCAGCCAGCTAACACGAGTGTGCTGCTTTCTGGTTTGTTGTTGTAGGACTAACGTTACTGTAAAGGCATTTTACTCTCATAGAAACGTAATACGTGGCAAATGTGAGAAAAGACACCGAGCTTATCGTGGTGGCCTGCTGTGCCCCCCCCCCCCAGCTTATTCCAGTCTGGCTCTGTGCAGTCCTGAGGGTCTCTGCAGCAGAGAGGAGTTGGCAGGTCCAAGTTATGAGTGCCAAGCCCAAGCCCAAAAGAGCTGGTGAGTTCATTGAATGTTTGACATGTGATATATGGACATTGAGCTGTTTGATGTTTTCATTATTATTGTCACAAACTGGGGGTGTGATGATGCACATATTCACTGATTACTTTATGAGCTACTATTCAACCCCCTGCAGATTTTGCAGAGGCAACCAGTAGTAAATAAGTTGGGAGTCTTCAAACTTTAAACAAGAGTAACATTTATTAACACGTGTCTAAATATTACAAACAAAATATAAGTTGCTCAGTTAAACTGTGATACATTTTCAACATAAAAATTAGGGTCAATTATTATTATCAATATTTTGCAGAATAACCCTTGTTTGCAGTTGTCTAGGTTCTTTGGGCATCTCTTGTGGACCATGATCTTGAGCAACTTCCACAAGTTTTCAGTTGGGTAAAGGTCAGGAGACTGACTAGGCCACTGCAACCTTGGTCTTTTCCCTATAAAATCAGGCCTAGGCTTTCCTGGCTATGTGCTTGGGGTTGTTTTCCTGTTGGAAGATGAAATAACGACCCATTCTAAGACTCTTGATGGAGGAGCGGAGGTTTTGGGCCAAATTATCTAGGTAGGCTGTGCTGTCCATCGTCCTGTGGATGCCAAGGTCCCTTCATTTCTTCATTACTTCTTAATACTTGAGAGAACCAAACATAATTCTGATGGGTTAAGGGGTTGAATAATAATTGACCTGTGGTAAACTTTGCGAAATTAAAAAAAACACCCAGACAAATAACATCCATTTTTTTTGCTGCAGTGCATTTCTCATGTCCAGGCCCATCTACAATGCTAAGTTAACTCCAGATGTGTGAACTACAACTTGAAGGCACTGTATGTGTGATGTTTGAGCTTGGGTGCAGGAATAGCAGCCCCCCCCCCTTCTCCCTGCCCTTCAAGTTTGATTTTGAAGTAACTATTAGATTCAATTCTCAGCATTTTGTGTGCTGTGTAGGTCTAATTATAAGCTAGACAGCTTTTCCTAAAACCCCAGATACATAGTTTTGTCTATGAAGTGAAGGAGAGATCCTAAGACACAGATGACTGTATTGGCATGTCAGTGTATTGATGATGTTACATCCCTGTTCACAGTTTAATGGTTCTTCCAGGTATGGATAAATCTAAGGATCCTTCCAAGAGGGGGAGGAAAACCAAGCCCAAACCTCGACGTGGGGGTTCAGAGGTGGGTGGACAACAGCCAGCAGCAAAGGACCATAGAGACTCAGAACCAGCCCTTCATTTACTGTCTGGACAAGAGACCTCCTCCTACAGTACCACCTCAGGTGATAACGGACCTATTCAGGAAAGGCAGCAGCCTCAAAAGACACAGAGTTTAGATTCCTGTACCACAACCAGCCATGCAGTGAAAAGTCTGCAGCCTTTGTCTACAGGAGCCTCTGCGGAGGCTGGGGTGGACGGTGCTGATTTAAAGGGCTCTGAGGAAGTAAGGAGAGTTTCTACCCCTGTGCAGTCACGCCTGGCCTGGAAGACCATGGTCAGGCCAGCTTCTCCTCCAGATGCACTCAGGGTAGTTATATTCTCTCTGATCCTTTACAGTGTTTTCAGGTTTACCATCTACTAAAGAAGTGCACTTTGCAGGTTTACAGATACTCACTTCAGCCCATAGGTTGCTTCCTAGACTGCATGTTATTTGAGGAGTGGACCATTCTAAGCCCAGCAGTGACACTGGCATTATAGTGGGTGTGGTGCTGGTTTAAATGTATTAAGCACAGAAGCGATACTAGTTTTTATTTATTTATTTTTTTTATTTATTTATTTATTAAAAAGACCTCATAATCAGGGGTGGCTAGCGCTGGTCCTGTGGTATGAAACTGACTGCTGATGAAGGGAGGTGAAGGATGAAGAAGGGCTAACACAAGTTGTGCATTGAGAAATAGACGAGCCACAGTCTGCAACTGTACACTTGCAAAGTGGACAAATAAGGCCCTACCATGCCAGTGTCACGTTTCTGCTTAGAATGGTCCACCACCCAATTAATATCTGCTTAGTGTTGGTCCTGTGGTCCTGTGGGCCTTTTCCATAGACGCAGTAGGTAGACAGGGGCTAATACGTTTTGCAGGCTACAGGCAGTAATTGCAAACCTACAAGTTCACCTATGTGGTAGGTGTTTGTGGTAAAATGGCCTGTGAGTGTAGATGCCATGTAGGTGTATCCGATTAAAGTGGTATTCTCTCTCTCTCTCTCTCTCTCTCTCTCTCTTTCTCTCTCTCTCTCTCTCTCTCTCTATATATATATATATATATATATATATATATATATATATATATATATATATATATATATATATATATATATATATATATGACTCCTTAATAATGCATATGGACTTACAATGCATGGGGTGTTCCAATACGTTTGTCCATGTAGTGTTTGATTGAAATTGATTGCTTTTGTTTTGTGTTTACATTTATAAAGATCTTAAATGCTGGAAAAAGCACTTCAGTGAAAGGCCTGGAGTTGGAGAATCCTTCACCACCATCATCGTCGTCATCACCACCACCACCACCACCACCACAGAAACAGAAAGGCTCAGCGAAACCACAAACAGGTTCGTACTTGTTTCCTCTAAGGCTTTAAGACGAACAGATTATCCGGTTTTCAAGCCTGCCATGGTTGACTGCTGCATTATTCAGCATTGAGTTATTCAGTTTTCCTCTTCTTATCTTTTTTATGCAGGGGTGAGAAAAAAGAAGAGGAAGATGGGGTTGTATAGTTTTGTTCCCAAGAAGAAAACCAAAGTGTCAGCGAAACAGAATTTCACATTACCCTCCTCAAGCAGCCAGGTGAGCTGCCTTATTTTAATATCTTGTTATTGCATATTGTATAACTGTGTTGTAAGCACAGAGAAGACTTTAATATCATGGGTAAAAAAAAATCCACTCTGTTGTGTGGATGTGTATGTCAGGCAAGTTTTGATGAATAGGCATGATTTGATTATTTGTGCAGCTGTGATTTCAGATATCCACTCAATGCTCCCTGCTAACACCGCTCACCACTACCTAATGCACATCTTTTTTTTCTCAAATTGCCAGGCAAAAAAGCTTAATCATTTGGTCTTTGCTGGCCGATGTAGATGTAGATGTATTTTTTGTATTTTTCCTTCCTTCCTTAGAAAGAGGTTTCACATGGAGCCAAAGGGGTCCAGCTGCAACTAGAGGAGGCATTCAAACCCAGAACCAAGCTCGATTGCCAAGAGAAGCAGAGCGGCAGAGCAGCTGAAGGAGGTGCAGCTGAACCACAGAACAAGAATGAAACATTGAAGGCTCCTCAAAACATCTGTGAGGAATACACAGAGCTGCCGCTGTACTCTCTTGCCCAGGAGAGCATGCTGACAGCTATTCGCACAGGTAGTCCGTACTGACATCTTAACCTTCTTTCCAGTAACCGAACACCTCACATCTTAAAAATCAAGGTTTCTCGGGTGTTCCTGGCGTGGACGTGCAGGTCTAGGAAACCTCTTTAATGGATATAGAACAATTTTCATATGCTGAGGTTTTCTTTAACCCTTTCATGCCTAATGTCTTACAGTCCTAAAAATAAAGGTTGCTAAATGATTCTTGTTTAGAACAAGGAAACATATTTAACTGGAATGGGGCATTTCCCTCATTCTGAGGTTATTTAATGTTTAAAGGGGTCTATACCCATTAAAGAGGTTTCCTGGAACTGCATGTCCATGCCAGGAACCATTAAGGAACCTTTATTTTCAAGACTGTGAGACATTAGGTCTAATGATTCTTTTGGTGATCACAGCACACCACAAGACACCAAATGAAGCATCACAAAAGTGAAACTGTATGTGGCACTGTTTTGCAGGTTTGCCTGAGGATAAGGAGAACATGGAAGCTGACGAGATGCTGGAGCCTCCACTTTGCAGCTGCCGCATGGAGACACCCAAAAACCTGGATGTAGTAACACTAGCAGAGGGGAAGTGCATGGCTGTAGAAAGTGTAGATGGGAAGGTATATCTATCTTGCTTTTTCTCTTCCTTTCTATCGTGGACTGCATTGAAAGCTTTAAGTTCTAGGAGGTCTCTATGTGGGGGTGATAATTGATAGTAGTTACTAAATGGCTTAAGATTAATTCAGGTTAAATCAGGTTAGAATTGAGATTGGACTACATTTATTCATTTTCCCTCTCATCCTTTGTCTACCCAAAGCTGAGTTTATGTCGGAGGGCCATTCAGAAGCAGGAAATGATGCGTCCATCTCTGCGGATCCCCTTGCTGGTGCTGTGCGAGGATCACAGGGCTGGCATGGTCAAACACCAAAGCTGCCCAGGTTGTGGCTTCTTCTGCAGGGCTGTGAGTACTGAGAGGAGTGGGTCTGGAGTTCTGGGACTAATTAACCTGGAGCATATTTTATCCCCATAAATAAATAATCGATGTGGATATCCAGTGGTGTTGGGTTGGATATGTTTGTACCGCCAATAATGCTGTTGATGTTTTAATAAAGCTTGAGTAATAAGGCTTAATCAGCACTAATGTTACGGAATACACAATCCGATCTTGGCAGTAGAGTGCTGATCTGTCACCCTGCTGTGTATTGTTATGTAATGTGTGTGTTATATAATATGAAATTCAAGCCAAAAGCTTAAGCCTAAGTTATTGCAATTCAAAGAAAAACCAACAACAACAAAAAATAAAATAAATAATTAAAAAACATAAATTATATATATATATATATATATATATATATATATATATATATATATATATATATATAATTGTACACTTTTGAATCTTTTTCAGGGAACCTTCATGGAGTGCCAGCCAGATGGTCACATCTCTCACCGGTTCCACCGGAGCTGTGCCTCGGTGATCCGTGGTCAGCTTTTCTGCCCTCACTGTGGAGAGGAAGCCTGCCAGGCTAAAGAGGTCACCATCCCCAAAACTGACCCTGTAACTACCATGCCTGCTATCACCACCGCTGCATTGCCTAGAGACCGAAGAGACTCCGCTTCATCAGAGTAAGTTCACAGGAGGGTGCTTTACACTGCTCTGCCCTTTGTATTCCATATAAACAAAAAACATGTTTCTGCATGCTTTTGTAGTTCTCTTTATTATGGACATAACAACCATAATGACTTTGGGACTAGAAGTCAAGAAATCTTAAATTTCACCACAATTGAAATCAAATTGAAATATTTGGATTTGCACTAAACATATAGATATAGACAATAAAACATATGTCACTACAGTACAGTACAAGCAGTAACACTAAAACCACAAATTTGTGTATGAAGAACAATCTGTTAATTACAAAATATCCAAAGCTAGTATTTACAGTTCAGTGGTTTGGGAAATCAGTGCAGAGTAATTTATTTGTTAAAAACTCAAAAAGTCCTAAGAATTCCAGCTTCACTTGACCTTTATTTTTATATGTAAGCTGGTTACATTGTTGATATCTGTGTATCCCATATAATTATCTCTTTTTTTGCCTTAAATGATGCAGAAAACCAAAAGTGGGCACTACTCCTGCTAGACCTGTGGATCCTGCTGTGGAATCACTGGAGACGGTCCTAGAAGCTCTGGAAGACGGCCAGTAAGCTTCCCACTTTTCAAGAAGCTTCACACATTAGAGTAAACATCATCCTGAAATATTGATTTTGATTTAAAGAACTAATCGAATGTTTCATTTTCTCAAATTCGCTGCCTATTTCTAAGGTATAAGAAGTCAAAGCTTCCCCCAAAGCAGCTCTTCTTCTCAGCTAAGAGAGGCGAGCTTCAGCGAGTCATGCATATGCTCGGTAAGGGACTGTTTGTGTATTATCTGTGTAGTATCAAGTGTACTTGACCTGTCAGGTACTACATTCCCTCTCGTTTGTTGTTTGGATCAGTGGAAGGTGTGGACCCGAACCTGCAGATGGAGAGCGAGAGGAGACGTACACCTCTTCATGCGGCTGCTGCTGAGGGCCACAAAGAAATTTGCCACATTCTGGTTCAGGTATTGCAAGAGCCACAATATGGCAACGTAACGTTGCTAATGCCAATATAAGGCTGTAGGAATTAACACTTTTTGTAGTGAATTGTGCAGTTAATCAGCACTGATGAGATCCATTATATAATCATAAAAGCATATTGTGTACCACAATAACAGAATTTATCCTGATATGATAAAATTGTCATATTGCCCACCCCTAATCTGAACTACTGTTATGCCAAATTGATAGTTATGTAATGTTAGAACTGAGTAAATGTTTATTGGACACTTCTATAAGGCCTCTGTCTCTGTCTGTTTTCGGTTTCCAAGGCAGGTGCAAACCTGGACATGTGCGATGATCAGCAGCGGACTCCTCTGATGGATGCCTGCGAGAGCAACCATATGGAAGTGGTGGAGTACCTGCTTAAAGCTGGGGCGTCCACATCACATAAGGTGTAATTTCCCACAGAAATAATTCTGCAGTCAGGTTGCAGTATTTAATTCATGGCAGTTGCAATGCATAAATTTCACGTTAATTGGTGTGTGGTTGGTGTATGGCAAAGACAAGCACACACATTTCATTTTTTTGTCAGACTTACATTAATAGAGCATCTGTAACCTCATATTAGATGAGGTTACAAAGATGTTTGTTTTACTAATACTGTTTTGATTTCTTCCTTATAGGATATAAGAGGATCTACATGTCTCCACATGGTTGCTCGAGGAGGTCACACCGGCATACTGCAGCATCTCCTGTCCACTTCCTTTATTGATGTCAACTGTAAGGTAACAATTCTCCTGTCTTCTTTCTCTGAGCCTTTTTCTGTGAGTCTAGTCTGTATCGTACCCACGTTGTAGAAAGATACTTGATTGGCTATGTTCATTGGAAGTATGGGTGCTTAGGCTTGACAATTGTGTAAGATGACATTTGCAGTGTGTGACGGGGCAGACTACACAGACTGAGAACGTTTCTGTCTCTCCTGATTACTGTCAGGATGACGGAGGGTGGACTCCTATTACCTGGGCAACTGAAAACATGCACAAAGAACAGGTGAAGCTGCTGATAGGCAAAGGAGCGGATGTCCATATGAGGGACAAGGTAGGTGGAATTAATAGAATCAGTTTGTTTTGGCCTTTAAACAGTAAAATTAAGGTTTTTAAATGGGGATGTCCCGATCTGATCTCTTAATGCTGAGGATCAGCCGATTCTGATCTGCTCTTTGTTTTGGAAAAAATAATACAGCTACACAGTTTAGATCAGATGAGCTGCTGAATAATCTGTTCAGTAAAATCCCTTTATTTTTAGTATCGGTTTCTATATTGAGACATTTTGACTGATTAATTTAGTTTAGTCGAGACTTTTCTTAAAATGACTGTTTTATAGTGCGTTATATATCTTGTAATCCAGTCTGACTCTCCTGCCTGACCAGTCAGCTCCCAGCTCCTTTACAACACTGCAGTCTAATCACTCCTGCTGGTAAAACAGAGAGTTTCAGTGAATTCGGGCATGGAGTGTTGCAGTGGGATGTGGGATTCTTATCTCACCTAGAATGTTTCTCTAGAATAGAGGATTTCACATCAAACCTGAATGGCTTTTGTTTATTTATGTCTTAACAATATAATTGCTCAGAAAATAGATGAAATTGACCTTTAAGCTACATAGTAATCAGATAATAATCACAGGTGACAAGACAAAGCTTTTGTTTCTAATTATTCAGCATTATTCTATTATTCTATTCAAATTATTCTGTTATAAAAGCTGGCACCGATTTCTAATAATTTAAATAATTTATTTCTTATACATATATATATAAAATAAATCATAGAAATGATAAGAAATATATGGGGTAATAAATAAATATATGTAAATATGACCCAAATGTGTGTCAAAGGAACATGAATAAACCTTATCTGGACATTAACCATGTATACAACAAATTAAAAGACTTTTAAATGGCCTTTAAGAGTATATTGTCATTGTCATGAAAAAAATCTTCTATCTTCAAAAGGGCAACTTCACAGTAGAAGGAAAAAAACATTTAAAGAACCACAGCCAGATTCTCTTTATATCAAATAAGAGAAAAACTGCAAAAATGGATATAGAAGGTTTTTGCATGACTTCTGTGATTGAATCAGTGAGTTTGATGCCTGATGATGTGCATGTTGTTAAGGTGCCATTTGTAACGATGACTCTCTCTTATGCAGGAGGAGAATATCTGTCTACACTGGGCCGCATTTGCAGGCTGTGATGACATCGCTCAGCTACTGCTGGAGAACAGGTCAGACCTGCACGCAGTGAACATTCACGGAGATTCCCCTCTACACATTGCAGTCAGACAGAACCAGCTGGACTGTGTTATGTGAGTATGACAAAACGGACAGTGTTTTTTATTTGTGTTTGTGTTTTCAGCCTGAGACCAACCAGTTTCAGTCACCTTTCAGTATTACATGAAATGCAGCTGTGTGGAATGAGGTCCAGCATTGTCTGGGGGTTTTCTCTCTCAGACAAACCAGGAAATAAATGGCTGTGCAGACTCATGCTTATTGGCATTCTGCCTAATAAAATCAAAGTACTATTATATATAATAATGTTTTCACATCCACTAAATGGCCTACTACAAGCATGTGCCTTCAAATAGGTATTCTAAGGAATAAACAGAAGTGCAGGTGATTAAATAAATTTTTATTTGATGAAATTTGAAAAGTTTTACTGTAAAATATATTTATGCCTTTTAATATTGTGGTAATACCTAAAACATGACAATTTTAGTCATTGATATTGTTCATAGACAGAATTTGAGCGCTGTCTGCTCAAAAGAACCTTGAATTCTGGGTCTGTGAACACAAGCTAATCACTGGATAAGAGCGTCTGCTAAATGCTGTAAATGTAAACGTATTCTGCATTTAGCTGTTTCCTAACCTCCAGGACATTCCATATAGATGAAGTGCTATAGGTGTCCTGTGTCTCTTGGGGCACAGTTGTCTTGAAATACAGCTAAATCCACAGTTAAGTCTAAGGCTTGTAAGAGTAATTTGAGGTTTGGTGTGCAGGCTCTTTCTGTCCCGAGGAGCAGACGTCAACCTGAAGAACAAGGATGGAGAGATTCCTCTGGGTTGCTGTAGTGTCAACTCCAAGGTGTGGGCCATCCTCAACACGAGCAAGAAGCTGACTGATGCCCGCAAAAGCAGAGATAGCCAAGGAGAGAAGCTCCTCTGCAGGTTGCTGGACCATTTCAGTTTCCGTCAGTCTCGCCACTTTACCTGCTGTGTACCTGTTTACTTTCACTGTGTGTTTGCAAGACAGTAATAATGAGTCTTAATCTTAATACTCAGCACATTTATGATTTAATGTTACTGATTCTGATCTGAGACTCATAATTTCTGATCTAAATGGAGTTTGGTTTTAATTGGGGTTGTGTATTGGCAAAAACCTGGCGATATGCTACAGGGGTGCTATTGTGATATACTCCGATACTGTAAGCAACATGATGTATTGCGATTTCTATTCATCCAATTTTTTTGGAAAACTGTCATGGTTTAAAAACACATGATCATTTGCATAAAATGTAGGGAAAAGAAAAGTTGACTTTTTATCCAATCAGAATAGTGGAATCTGAGGTCAGAGTACAGCACTATCTAGTTTGGGGTTTAAACACAGCACAAAATTGAACCACTGTGCCACCAATCTTTACATGTAAACGATTCATTAAAAATCAATATTGTGTTTTCGAGAATTGAGACAGTATTGCAAAACATAATATAGCAGTACTACCATGAATTGATATTTTCTTACACATCTAATGTCAATATGATCTTTATTTACATAAATGCTAAATTGTTACAATATGCAAATGATTCTTTCTATTGATACATTTCTCTGATTTGAGACTGATGTTGTGGGCACATTAACTCTTCACTGGGTGCAATGCAATTTAGACTGTAACAGCAGGTTGAGGATCCACCTAGCCCAACATTGCACAATTTTGAGCAGAGCGTAGTATTGAACACAACACAGTCCTCAGCTGACTTAAAATGACAGTAGAGCTTGATTGTTGATGGGGTAATACTCTATTGCACAGAGATCTGTCACGTGGCTATGAGGAGGTCCCTGTTTCATGTGTGAATGGAGTGGACCAAGAGCCCTCCCCAAACAACTTCAAATATGTCCCTGAGAACTGTTTCACCACCCAGGTGAACATTGATGAAAACATCACACACTTACAGGTGAGAACTTTAGATCAAAGTTAAAAAGAAATAAATAAACTATATATATTTATATTTATTTATTTGTTCATTCTCTTTGTTGAAGCACTGCACATGTAAGGACGACTGCTCCTCCAGCAACTGTATCTGTGGCCAGCTCAGCATGCGCTGTTGGTATGACCGGGTAAGAGCATTTTCAGAATAGTCTTATAGATACGCCCAGTTGTATGCATATTTTGCCGCATAGTGTTTTAAGCATTATTTCTTTTGTAGTTATTTCTAATAAAGCATTACTAGTTTATAGTTATAGTGTAGTATTCTGCAGCCGTTTATAGGGTATGGTTTGTTTTTCATTGGTGCACGTTTTGTTTTATTATTTGACCATTTTTGTAATCAAATAACTCAATTGTTATTAAATAATTGAGAAATTGCTCAGTTGCTAATGTAATCAAAAGTAACAGCTTGAGATTTGTTTGTAATTGACTCGTCATTGTAACTCCAGAAAGCCGCTGGCCTGATCGCCCCATCAGAAGCAATTATCCTGATTATCTGTCTCCTCTCTGCCATGTTCAGGATGGGCGTCTCTTGCAGGAGTTCTGTAGAGAAGATCCACCCTTCCTGTTTGAATGTAACCATGCCTGCTCGTGCTGGAGAACTTGCCGGAACAGGGTGGTGCAGAACCGCCTGCGGTAATAATGCTTTCTTTTTTTTCTTCTCAGATGCAGAGTGAGTAATGACTATATGAAAATATATGAAAATAGTTGTCAATTACAATACTATGAGTGAAACTTAACGTTTTTCCTGGTGCTTTTGTCTCATTAGGGTCCGCCTACAGGTCTTCCGAACAGCTAAAATGGGCTGGGGAGTGAGGGCTCTGCAGGATATTCCTGAAGGAACCTTCATATGCGAGTATGTTTTTTTTTTTTTTTTTTTTTTTTTTTTTTTGCTCACTTCCATTAAAAAACAATGATGTAATTTTAATGAGAGAAGGGATTTTAAAGCATTATTTTTTTTATCATTTTTTAAAAAGCAGCTAAAAACGTGAAATAAGGAAGATTACATGCTGCTTTACCTAGGGATGGCTGATCCAGGTATATTTGAATGGATCGGGTATCTGATATTTTAATTGCAATACAGTTCCAAGTCTGTTATTACCACTCAAGGTGCCATTAACATTATTGTCAGCCAGCTGGACTAAGGAGCATTCTCAGAAGATAAAAAAAGAGTTGAGCCTTTATAAAACTATCACTGAAACGCTCCTTTTTATTGGCAGGAGAACTCGCCTTTCTCTGTTTTTAGACCAGCACTAAAGTGCCCATTCAGAACCAAGTGGAGGCTAACGTTAATGCTAACACACACACACACACACACACACACGCTATAGAAACCCAAATTACAGCACATTTACCCACTAAATTTCACACCAGTAGACAGTAGTTCACAATTTCCAATTAAACCCAATCAACCAGGTTTTGAAAAGTTAAAAAACTGTAAAATCTCTCTTTCCAGTAACTTCCAGACCTTCTCCAGAAAAAGAGGTGTTTTAACTGAGTGTGAAATACAGCAGACATATTTACCATAATGGTCATCATTAATTATTTATCCATGATGCATTTCATACTGTTTGTGTTAAATGCATTTACCCAGTGGCTTTTCTGTGTGTACAGGTTTGCTGGTGAAATAATATCTGATGGAGAAGCGAACATCAGGGAGAATGACTCCTATATGTTCAATCTGGAAAATAAGGTCATTTTCATAGAATCTTGCTCTAATGGAAATTTCAATACTGTTAAAGCTAACCGTTGACTGTTTTAGAGCACTTGTAGCCAGTAGAGAGGTGTCTAATCGCTTAGTGTGTTTTCTGAAATGAAACAGTTTGTGTGTTTTTCCAGGTTGGTGAGGTCTACTGCATCGATGCCCACTTCTATGGGAATGTTGGCAGGTTTATAAACCACCTGTGTGAGCCCAATCTGTTTCCTGTTCGAGTGTTCACCAAACACCAGGACCTGCGCTTCCCACGTGTTGCTCTCTTCTCCTGCAAAGCCATACAGGCTGGAGACGAGCTCGGGTAAGACTCTACATCAGTGAAGAAAAATGCAGGAATCTTCGTCTGTTCATGTATTCATTCGACTGTCCATCAATTATTTTAGCCATTTCCTCTGTCCATCTCTAACATCCATTCATTCACCTGTTGTCAGGAATAGGGAAAGTCTAACACAGTGCTAAATCTTCACAGAATGTAAATGAAAACAGCAGCAAAATAAAACTGCAGTTCCATTGTGAACTGGTGTGAAGTGAGGGTAACTAGTAAAAATCTTTTATTGAATAAATGCAACAGTGACCAATTTGGTTTAAGGGAGCCTGTCAGTGTTGTCACTGTGTTGTCACTGTATTGGCATCATAGAACACTGAAGGGTTCAGTACATACAACTGACAAACCATGAACCACAAAAACTGCAACTGAGCCAAAACAGGGATGGAAAAATGGACCAATTCCAAAACCCTGAAACTGTTACGTAAGTAACAAAAGCCCTGGGGAACAGAAGGCTAAAGGAGGGATGAAGACCATACTGGACCAAAATGGAAAAATAGTGCAAATCTAGGCATGAATTCCCTGAAAATCATGTAAACTCATTTGTGTAAAGCCCTCTGGCTGTTTGAAGGAATGACGCAAAAGGAGTGGGTGAATGCAGAGCTTGTTCAATTTAGGTTAAACGTGTGATATTAGCCACCACTTCTTCATAACGTTACTCTGGTCAGTCAGTTGTAGCTTGGGCCTGGAGTTGGGCCGCCAAGGTACATTATATGGACAAAAGTACTGGGACACCTTCTCACTCATTGTTTATTTCAAAATCAAGGGAACTTGCATTCAGTGACAAAAGCTTTAGCGAGGTCAGGATGTCTTATCCCAGGAGTACTGGATGGAGCACCAGCATTTCAGAGAAATTCCACAGTTCCACTGCTCCACAGCTCAATGCTAGTGGGGTTTTATTCTGTATCGATGCCTTTCACAGATTTAAGCACCACTTTTTAACTCTCTAACTTTTATCAGCTGTGTGTTTCGTCTCCGCAGTTCTGGTAGCTCTTTCTCTGGTCTCCATCTGTCTAATGTGCTGTGCCATTTCTAACCCCTGGTTACTGTTGCCTTTACGCAGGTTTGACTACGGAGATCAGTACTGGGAGATCAAGAAGAAGTACTTCAGCTGTCAGTGTGGTTCTCCGAAGTGCAGGCACTCAGGGGCCGTCTCAGGCCGCAACCATATGGACAGCTCAGCCCAAACCCCCACTGTCCTGTCCTCAGCTCAGGCGGCCAGAACTGAGCGCATTCACTCAGCCAGCACTGCCAGAGCAGGAACCCGAACCTAAGACCTGCCTCTATAGTGACTACAGTATGCTGCAGCCATTAACTCTTTTATGTGCCACTAGATGATCATGTTTCTTAGTGGGACTCTTAACATATCATCACTGTTTTATATTCCTTTACTCTGTGAATGACATTTTATACAAATACAAGTATTAGATTATTGCAATTCAAAGCAGTGGAAAACATTTTTAAATGAAATTTAAATTTGAAATATTACAATCATTGTTGTTTTTAAGATTTTAGAAAAGATCTGATTTGATGGAAAAAGCTTGATGGATTTATAAGGTGAAATATGAGTCCATATATCTACTTCATTTAATCAGTGATGTGTTTGAGCAGCTAAGAAATGGACAGATAATGGCCTGAACTGGGCTGAATTTAGAAAGCAGCTGTTGTTGGTGCTGTTCATGTTTTTATGACTTTTAAGCTGTTTTTAAATCTATTTTTCCAATCACCCCAGTTTTAATCATGTCTCCAGTACTGTCGGTATGATCATGTGAGAAATAAAAGCTTTTTGTATATTTTTTGTATGTTTTTATATTGTTTTGTACACACTTTTCAAATACTGTGCTTTCATACCTTGTTTTGGTGCCCCTTCTTTCCTCAAATTGCAGCACAGCTCTGATGCATAATTCATTTTTAACATATTCATATTTAACACCAACTCTAATTAGAACTGCTTAGAATAGCACACACACACACTTGCACGTTACAGTCTTGTACAGAGATAAACTCTATTGTACTCAGAGTAGGGCTGTTCCCCCAGGGGCAGATATAATAATAATATAATGTGTGAGATTAGGTGCCCATGACCCTGTCCCTAGTTCACTGGTTGTCTTTGCTTGGACCACTTGTGGTAGGTACTTTCCACTACATATCAGAAAACACTCCACAAGACCTGCCTGATGTTTTGGAGATGCTCTGACCCAGTCTTCTAGCCGTCACGGTTTGGTTCTTGACCAATTTTCCTGCTTTAACACATCACCTTCAAGAACTGACTTGCCTAATATGTCCACCCCATCACAGATGTCATGCTTTTCAGTTATGAAGTCCTCAAAATTTCCCCAAGTGCCTGGTATGGATCAACATCTCCAATGGCATCACGGTCCACTTCACCTCCAAACTTGTAGCTCTAATCTACACTTCCCTGGAGATCATCATGGCCTCAGGTCAGTTATATGACCATCTCACTCTATAAGGGCCCTACAAAGAATACTGGGCTGTGCTGTTCTAATAGGTTGAAGGCATTGGACTGAACCATTCTAGACAATATACTTTATAATGTGCAAAAGTATCCAAACACATTTCATTTCACTTCTCTTTGCTGAGTGTTGCTGTTGTGCTTGGTGCCATGTGTCCCATCAGGCCTCATTAGAGTGGTATGAGTATGTGTGAATGTGCCCATGTACCCTCTGCTGAGTCACAGTGGAATGCCATCCTTTTACTGCCTCTCAGAAATGTTGTAGCTTCTCTTTCCTTTCCCAAAATGCTGAAGACATTTTATTAGAAACATGTTTTGTTTGTATGTTTGTATATTAATTTAAATCCTGTTGAAGATCTGAAAATATTGGGCCACAGAATTGGAACAAATCCCAAATAAGAAAACACTGGTCAATGTCAGAATCTTGTCATCGTCACTGCCCACATGCTTTTAGGCGTCCTTTACAGTGGCATGGATGTTAAGCAATACAGGCACTAGAGGGCACTTCAGAGTCAAACGTTTCAGTAACAAATTATGGAGACTGTGGAGGAGGTCATAATCAGGGTTAGTTCAGGTAGACCCTTGGCACTTCTTACTTACCCCATTTTATTAAAAATGACTGATAAACACTAGAGGGAGCCTGCAGGCAAAGTGTATCTGTATTTAACGTTGAGTGTAAATGAGAAGAATGGTTGATGGATAAGGCCCGATGTGTTTTCTGATAGGGGTTTGGCTTTTGTGCAGTTCCAGCAAATGAATGACTGAATGACTAGGATAGTGCTCATTTCACCTCATGCACCATCCTTCATCAGCTGGTATCAATCCCCCGGCAACCTTCTGAGGGAGCTCCGAGGATGATTCTATTAAATGTTGGCCAATATCTAACACCTTAATGTGCCGTGGTAAAACATTGTTCCATTCTGTTTGACTTCAAACTGAAACTGCACTGAGGTTATTAGCAGGACTCCCAACAGTTGTAACTGAGACACTGTCACTGATGTGGCTTTCTGGGGGCAGAGAACCTGCTATATGGCTATTCTCAGGAATGGTGGCCCAGTGTCTGGCCAAACCTGTCCCAGAAGATCATTGAGTTGCTGGTGTTGCCTCACCGACGTAAGAACCCCAGTCACCTACTTTTACCAACACTTAAAGCTGACTTTCATTGCAGCAGTGAGGTGGATTGGCTTGAGCAAGTTGGACCTCCACTGTCATCTAAGAAGTGGTAAGAAGTGTTGCGGAGTGCTGCAGTTCCAGTCACTATGTGGGAATCTCAATGACTGAACAGTGAGGATAAAGACGTACATTATCACTATTAAGTGAATTGCTCTGACAATATTTTGGGATACTAAGTCATCATTTTGAGATGCTCTTATTTTGACATTCTGTCTCATTTCTCAAAATCTTGAGATGATTTCTCATTATTTTAATGATGTTTATTAAGTGAATTGCTGTGACATTATTTTTGGATACTAAGTCATTATTTTGAGATACTCTTATTATTTCTGGATATTGTCTTATTCTTCTGAGATACTTTCTCAATATCATTTAACAGATATAAAATAAAAGCCTTTGTGGATGTAGACTGAAGAAACAGATATTTTCAGTAATTAATGACAGCATAACCTTTTTTTTGTACGACTTTGATATAAGACCTGTATTGGAAATTAATCTTGGGGAGGCTTTCATTTAACCCTTGTGTAGTCTTTACATTCTGTACACCCCTCTTTGTTCACAATCTATGTAAATCTGGAAAATCACTGACCCTAAAATGCTTCAAATTGCCACCATGTTCTACAAATCTTCAACTGCAGACTTTTTTGTTGCCTCTCCAACCACCTTCCTCACAAAATACACTTGTGTCCCATAGCAGATAATGAGCAATGGTCTCAAGTATTTCACCTATTTTGGACTGAGAACCCTTATGGCTGTATATAATGAAGCCACTAGGTGTCACTTCTGCCCTAGAAACGCTCTCTCTTTGCATGTTCAACTCATTTGCTTGTATAGCAAGATATTATCACAAAGCACAAACCTGACCATGCCTAAGGCAACAGTAGCGTTATACAGTATTTATATAGTTTATTTTCTGCACATTACGTATTAATGTTCATTAATGTTTGTGTCCACAGAGCAGTGAACAATTGACAGAAGCCACCAGAGCCTGACCAAGCTCCAGACCTGGACTGGACTGGACTCCCGTTCTTTCCAGAAGACTCCCTTTTAGTTCTTCTGCAGGGATCTGCAGGCAGGGCTTTCTACTGCTTCTACTGGACCTAGAGGTGGTCAAGTCGGTCTGTTGTTCTCAGGCTGCCAGCTGCTTCTTTGATTTGTTTTGATATGTGTTATCTGTTCCCTTTTCTCACGAAGGGCTTTATGATCAGCTCTACATCCTGAAACACTGGCCAGTTGAGCAGCCTGTGTGACTGAAGCTCCTGCATCCATGCCCCAATAATAAAACCTCACTGAAAGTCACTTCATCACTTTTCCTCCTGCCATCAAGATGCTAAATCAAGGATGTATACATGTCAGACATCAGTACACCTGCGCTGGTACAGTGCACTAGTCACCTGTCTGTCCTTTTTCATCAGCCATGGTGGAACCCCAGAATCCATAGTTTGAAGAGATATCATTTGAGGACTAAGAAACAAGGATGATAGACTTCTGACTGATGCCGGCAAAGACCAAGAAGAGATCACCAAGAGGAGAATCTCATCTGCAGTCTATGGAGCATTTTATTATTAACACTGCAAATACTGCATTGCCTGTGCTGTGATCAAGAGCAGAGCCCAGTCTCAACACTCAAGTCACCACAGATGAAGATATTACACGCCTACAGGTGAGAACATCAGACAGAAACATGCTGGTCCTAGAGTACACCCAGCCATGCTCCCTCCCCACACACACCTGTTTCAGGTAATGGGCTAATTGTCAACCATTCCCTGTGCTGAAGTGAGTGTATTAGGGCCTGTTTACACCTTGCATTTAGAATCTGGATAGCATCTGGTTTCTACTTTGACCAGATTCTGTTTACACTAAAACACAGTAAAATGCGTCACCAGTGTGATCAGATGAGATCTGATCTGACTTCCCTGTGTTAAAAGCCCACCAACACATAGATCACTTCCCTATTACTTCCTGTAAACAGCAGTTTCTCATCAAAACTGTCCTGCGAACTGAGACTGAAAACTGAGACTGCGAACAGAACAGACATTTAAACTCTGTAATACTCTTATCTACCAATATCACACACACACACAAGAGAAAGAGAGAGGGGGAGAGAGAGATTGAGCAAGAGAGAGAGAGAGAAGCCTAAATCCACAGAAATGATTACTTATGTTAACATTTTATTGATGGATGTATTTCCGTTAGTTTGACAGAATCCAATCACAGAAAAAACGCTTCCATTTACATTTGTCTTAAATGTTGGCGAGCTCCATCTCTGACCAGCTCCAAATGTAGTTTGAGTTATCCGATCCTAATCCAATCACAGTGCGTCTTGGGGGTGTTTACACCTGGCTTTTCATGCGATCCGATCCCCAAAAACATCCCTAACACCAGGTGTAACCAGGCTCTTAGAGCTTCTGGTCAGGTGGTATTCCAGGATCATGGTTGGAAACCTGTACTAATTCTGGGTTCATTGTATAACCTGCCTCCTTGGACTTCTGCTTGTGTCTGTTGATAAGCACTGCACATGTAAGGATGATTGCTCCTCCAGCAACTGTATCTATGGCCAGATCTGCATGTGCTTCTCCAGAAAGCCACTGGCCTGATATCCCATCAGAAGCGCTTGTCCTGACCTGTCCTCTCTCTACTGTGTTCAAGAAGGGCGTCCTTTTTGTCATTTGTCTCATTTGTCTCATTAGGCAACATTGAACCTTCATACACTATATAGACAAAAGTATTGGGACACTTGCTCATGCATTGTTTCCTCCAAAATGAAACATAATAAAAAGGGGTTCATCCTGCTTTTGTTGGAGTAAATGCCTCCATTGTCCAGGAAGAGCTAGATTTGCTGTGAGGTTTGATTGCATTCAGCAACGAGAATGTTGGATGGATGTTGGATGATCACCACTCCACCTCCACCACTCCCCAGCACTATCATTTCAGAGCTCCAGAGCTCCAGCATCATTTCATGCTCCGCAGCTCAGTGCTACACTAGCTGTGTGTGTGCATCAGCAATGGCCGCAAATGATTGCATTCATTAGAAGAACTCTGCAGAATCACCAGTGGTTCCTGGCTTTTTTCGTCACTTAGCTAGTTTGCATTGCTTTGCATGTATTTACCGATCAGCAATCCTTAGGGTGTATTAAAAGTCATGGAACATAAGAGGTTAAAAGCAAATAATAGCAGTGTGAAATACAGCAGGCAAATGGAACCATAATAGTTGATATTAATTATTCATCCATGAGACATTTCATGCTCTTGTGTTCAACACATTTGCCCAGTGGCTTCGCTGTGTGTGCAGGTTTGCTGGTGAAACACTGTAATTTCATATGGAGAATGAAACGTCAAGGAGAGCAGCTTGTACATGTTCTCTCTGGACAAGAAGGTTATTTTCACAGACTGTGGTGCTAATGAAATTCTAAACTCTGTTGAACCTTTTGGAATAAATCTGGCCAGCAGGGTGCACTGTAGGTAACCTCAAATGAGCTGTGTATATCTTCTATGTGGATGAATTTAGCTTGTATATGTTCAGGTTGGTCTACAGCATCGTTGTCCAGTTCTAGGACAATGCCAGCAGGTTTATGAACCACCTGTGTGAGACCAATCTGTTTCCTGTGCAAGTGTTCTCCGTGCACCAGGATCTGTGCTTCCCACGTGTTCCTCTCTTCTCTAGCAGAGCTATACAGCAGAGCTTTGGTAAACTCATCAACAGAGAAGTATGCATGGATATCCATTCATTATACTGACTGCTCATTGTCACGAATTGCACTCAGTAGGTTTAATATAAGCACAGTAGCCTTGTTTTAAGATCAGACCATGTCTTCAGTGTATGGTTGTGGCATGAAAAGAGACTGTTTGACTGCGGCAGGGGAGAGAACATAGATTTCTGGGTGGCTTCTGACATAAGCAACAAGGGCCAGGCACTACCGGAAGGACTGAGAGGCAGGACCGAGAGAGATGGTGAGATGGTGGGATGGAAAAACTTTTTTACAGTACATGAAAGGTGGAGATGGAAATCTATTGCATATTAGTTTGGAAAGAGGAGGAGCTTTAGGCATGGCTGTCCTCTTAAACTGTTAAGTCCTGCATCCATTAAATGTCCTTTGGCTTCAAGGATGTGGTTAACACACTTATGCTGTAAACAGGACAGTTGGTTTAGGCTCCCAAATCTAACAAAAGTGAGCTAGATTCTGCTACTTTCACCGAACTGCTCACTGATAATACTCCCAACATGGCTCATCAGTAAAATTTCACACAGTAAACACACATGACTGTCAAAGGCCAATTGCATACTGTGATGGGATGGCCACACAATCTTAAGATTATCCACAGGGGGGTGCTGTTAGCAGTCCATTAGCCACGTGTGTGATATATTTAAACGACAACATCTCACAAACACACACTAGTTTAGTTGTTTATTAAAAAAAAAACAAAAAAACACCCCACTAAAGATCTGTATAGGTTGTAATGTAATCCTGCTTGTAATTACTGTATTTTAAAAATGTAGCTGTAATCTAATTACTTACTTTTTCACTGTAACTGTAATGGATCACACATTTTCTTTTGTGTTTTTATTAAGGCAGTATAATAATAATAGTAATAATCAGTGTTTGTCTATTCAAATTTTTGATCGTGTTAATCACAACAATATTCTGTGAATAATTATAATGAATCACAAGCTAAAATGCTAGCTAGCACATCCTTGAAGAACACATAAATGTTTCGAGTGGTGTTCAAACTCTTATGTTAGCTCCTGCTCATGTGGTGTTGTTGTTACATTTAAAGATCTTTTAGCGAGTCGTGAACCGTGCACCCTGCAGCTTGGTTCAGGTCTTGTCTTTGCTTTTGTAACAGCAGGAAAAGTGCGCCTTGCGCGGTTCGAAATGTGCGAAAGGCACGTACTAAGTCTCTTAATTTATCATGGGTGTGTTTTTGGGCGTAACATGCAGTAAACCAATCAGCGTGTCAGGTGTCCTTTCCTTTAAGAGCCAGGCGCGGTCTGACTGTGGTGGATTGCTGTTTCAGTGGTGCATCACGCTCGGTCTGGGAAGGCTTGTTAAGCGGTGGAGCGCCTCGCCTCTAGAATTATGTTATTTTATTTTGTTTATTGTTGATTGTATGTTTGCTAATTTACTAAATTGCTATATGTATTGTTTTTTCTTTTGTTATTTGGGTTTAGTTATTTGATAAACTTTAGTTTTGATATTTGTTGTTTTCTTATACACTCCTTTATGTTTTGACTTAATAAATCATTATGGTCAAGCTGTTTTTTTTTTTGTTATGGCCTAACCTAGACTAGGTCATAACACCTGGTCACCAGTCACATTTATTATGTGGTATTTCTTTTATTTAAGTTACCAACTGAAGAACGAGGGCCTGGGATGCTGGACCAGGAGGTTTTCCCAATTCCAACTGGTAATGAATCACCGTCAAAAATGTTTAAACTTTCTATGAACATTTTAATAGAACACATGAACTACTTTGTCATATTTTATGTTTCCTATTCTCTTTCTAATCCCTTACTGTTGTTCCCTTCTCCTCAGCTTTGACCATGGAGATCAGAACTGGGAGATCAAGAGGAAGTGCTTCAACTGTCAGTGTGGTTCTCCGAAGTGCAGGCACTCAGGGGCCGTCTTGGGCTGCAGCCACATGGACAGCTCAGTCCAAACTCCCACCGTCCGGATCTCAGCTCAGGCATCCAGCACTGAGCACATTCACTTAGCCAGCACTGCCAGAGCAGTAACCCGACCCTGAGCCCTGCCTCTACAGTGACTACAGTATGCTGCAGCCATTAACTCTTTTATGTGCCACTAGATGATCATGTTTCTTAGAGGGACTCTTAACATGTCACCACACTGTTTATTTAACTCCATGAAGAGGAGTATACAGATGCACACATTAGATTATTGCCCTTTAAAGCAGTGGAAAACATTTTAAAGATCATTTTACAGCATCTACTACATTTAATCAGTGATGTGTGTGAGCAGCTAAGACTTTGAGAGTTATCATTATGTGTGTGAGCTCATTGCGGTGCCAGATTGCTTCAGTGGTTCCAGCAAAAATCCACCAAAATGCATGAAAAACCACCCAAAAGTAAACAGTTGATGTTCAGCATTTGAGTAACAGAAAACCAAACCAACCTGGCCGAATAATAAGCTGTTGATATCTTAAACATGTACCAATCAATTATACATTAAGTAGGATATTTTAATGGCATTTAATTAAATAGTTGATAGATTTGGTTATGGTATGTTTTTAATGCATTTTCTATGATAGGACACATGACCCTATGCCATCAGAAAAGTAAACATGCCAGCAATGAAAGTTATAACTATGCATACATATACAAACTAGCTTGCCTTTATAAGCAAAGCATTATCACTGCTCATTCCCTCTGTATGTATGCTGTAAAACTACACACACTCTGCCAGTTGAACCAGTACATGTAGGAGTCAAATCTCCCCAGCGACTGTAGGCACATCACGGTCTTAATACTTCAGCAGCGAGACTTGTGCGAGACACAGTGGTCTTTCAAATTCCTGAAAAGGGCCCTGATGTCAGTGTTGCAAAATCTAGCAATACTGGTCCCTGTGTTCTTCCTCAGTGAAGCTGCAATGTGAATCTGCAAACAACGTAATGAACTATAGGTATTCCATGTCTGTTTAGTCCGTTTTTAGCATTGTTTGTACACAATATATTACAGTGCACTGTGGGATTGTGTTGTTGTGATGTTTTTGGACACCACTATACAGTAGCAGAATACCAAAGTAGTGCACTGTATAGTGAATTTTCAGACAGCTAGTGGACACATTTTCAGACAGCTATGGAGAGATGTTCAGATAATGGCCTATTATGTATATGTTTTCTTTAGTGGGTGTTTCACAAACCATTCCTAAGCAGATCCCCCCACGCAGTTTTCGCAAAGATTCGGGCATTCATCAAGGTTCAGTGCTTTCCTAATTGGGATTTGTTCAGAGGGCATGGGGGCTATGGGATCAATGGGATCAATTCTAAGGGCAATGGGATCAATTCTGCAGTTTAAGAACACATGATAAATCTGACATAGATGTTTTGGTAGGATTTTTCTCAAGAACAAATTTAGGAACATTTGTAAAGATATTGGTGAGGCCCATTGTGCGCAAATATGGTATCAAGACTGAAGTCTCCAGTTCAGTTCACCCGTCATGCTACACATGCAACACAGCGCGCATGTATACATTATTCAAATTAAACCTATTCATATTTAACTCCTCAGCTCCAATTAGATCTGCTTTGGCTGGCACATACATTCCTGCAGAGTAGCGACTACTGGTTGGTGAAATGGAGCAGCTTGGAAATAACCATGGTTATGCTGAAGTCTGGCTTTTACTACATGATCTTAACAAATGAGTTCCTCAGATACGTGCTGATGGTTAACTGCCCGGCTACAGGGAAGACACTTTTGGCCGCATCATAGAAGAGGGTGTATATACACAAGACCGAGACCATTCGAGGCATGGACTCCACAAGACCTCTGAAGGCGTCCTGTGGTATCTGGCACCAAGACATTTACTGCAGATGCTCTAAGTCCAGTAAGTTGTGGGGTGGGGCCTCCATGAGCATCAAAGAGCCTTAGGGTAACGCTTGATGCTAGGGGATGGAATGGTATGCGTAGAGATCAGCTGGTTTAGAGAGTTATATTTAAACCAGAAAATTATTCTTAGTCTTTTTAACTAGAGTGTCATTTTCATAAGGGATCCCCAATTCATTTGTCTTGCAGTCTATCCCATAAAATCCCAGTTACCCCTGTTTACATGTTATGACAGGTTCACACTACACAACTTTTACAGAACTTAATCGTAATCAGGAGTCTTTTAGGGGTTGTGGTTATGCAGACTACACAACTACACAGCTAAGCTTTCTCCTTACCCTGTGTCTTGTGCTCTTATTGGCTGTAACTAGTTACTGGACTAATGTCCAGTCACAGCACTTTTTACAGTACCGGATTTAAAGTCCCAGACAGGGTCAGATATTAAACCTGCAAGCTGTTTGTGGGAGCTTCCGAGGCTTTGGCAATTGTTCAGCGAGCTGTCAGATTGCGTCTTTCAGCAGTTCACACAGCAACCGAGGCAGCGCCCAGCAAACTGAAATTTACCTTCGACCTGAGGCTTTCGACAGTGATCTCCAAAAAGAGTAGGCGGCTGAAATCGTGCTCCTTGACACTGATGTGCAGACTTTACTAAAATGTAGAAATTGGTAAGGTAAACTCAAAATCGCTAATCTTTTCATGTCATTTTGCATCTCTGGGTGGCGCACCTGCCTAACTGCCTGCTTATGAAGAGAAAGGAGATCGTAAACTTGAAGCCCTCCATGATCTGGAGTTCTCTCATCTGGGGACATCATATAGTAGAAGGATGGAGTGGTGTAAATGGAATCAACAGGGGTGTGTATTTAGACATGTATTGTAAAAGCCTTCCTACGGATACGGTTGCAGTTCCACCAAACACATTGTTCCACTCCTCATCAAGAAACATGAGGTCCTACAGAAGACTCAGTGTACCATTAAAACTTGCTGCTGCTGTGTTTAGACACTTTCAATCAATGCTTGGCTCAGTGTGCTGCCCCCGACTGCTTCAGGCCCTCTATTGTGCCGCTTCAGAAAGGTGCAAAATAACCTGGAACAATGACGACAGGCCCATTGCACATTCACCAGCTCTAATGAAAACATTTGAATGACTGACCTTTCCCTACCTTCACACACACTAATATATGCACTGGCCAAGCACTTTATTAGGAAGACTGTACAAAAACTGTGGAGGTTCTCAGAGTTCTTCCTGCTATGGATTCCTTTAGATGTTGCAAACATTCATTTGAGACTCACATCCCAAAAGTGTTGGGTGCCTGGGAAGGCCACTGAAGAACACTGAAGAACACTGAACTCATGATAATTCTGGTAGTATCTGTTAGAAGATGGGTGAACTGTGCTCGTGAAGGGTTGCACATGGTCAACAACAATACTCAAATAGGCTGAGGCATACAAGCCATGATTGATTGGTAAGTCAAGTGATTGATGGGAAGTGTGCCAAAAAAACACTCCCCACACCATTACACCACCTCCATCACCCTGAACTGCTGATACATGGATTCATGATGTTGGTGCCAAATTCTGACCCTACCATCTGCCCAGAAATTAAGATTCATCAGACCAGGCTACAACTGTCCAGTTTTGGGGAGCCTGCATCCAGTGCAGCCTCAGCTTTCTGTTCTTGGCAGAAAGTGGCACCTGATATGGTCTTTTGCTGTTGTAGCTTATCCTCCTCAAGATTGGACGTGTGGTCATCTGAGTCACTGTAGCCTTTCTGTCTGGTCCCTCCACCACCTTGTCACCCCCTTTAACGCTGTCAGATCTCTCATTCCTAACTCCACTTATCAGAGGGGAGACACACTGCTACTGCTACCACAAGCAGAAGCTAGAAGTCTCTTCAGTCTCCTCCCAAATCATCATATGCTGATGCCATGCTCTGACCTAGCAAATGAGCTCTTGTGTATTTTGTACAAAATGTGCTGTAATTTTCTGATGCAGAGGCAGGTAACACTTTAAAGGGCCCGGGTCAAGTTTGTGATTCATTTGAAATGACCCAACCTCTTTATATCTAATTAAACAGGTTACTGTGCCTTTAAGACTGACATATGCAAATGATGCCATTCTTATTGGCCCTGTGCTGTGAATGTGCAGAATTAAACTGCTAAAGGCTTAGTAGGTTGATACACTATATGTCCAAATGTTTGTGGACATACATATTCTATTAAATGTGTTCAGCCACTTTAGGTTGCAATTATTGCGGCCAATAAGCTATTGATGACAGTGTTGTGGGTTCGATACCCAGGCTCGGCAAGCTGCCGCTGTTAGGCCCTTCATTGTCTCTGCTCCGCGGGCGCCGCAGCAATGGCTGCCCACCTCTCTGGGCATGTGTGCTCACTGTCCATTGTGTGTGCTTCACTGCACAGATGGGATAAAAAGCAGAAGCCAAATTCCAGCTCTGTCCGTCACAAATGGTTAATATCTTGACTTGTAGGTATCGTACCTAATGCCAGGAGTGGGATAGAGGGGTGTAAAGCCCCCAGGCACTGAGCTGTCATAGAACACCTTTTAGTACTATATGTGCAGCTCTTATTGCTAAGGGTGCAGACATCACAGAGAACCCTCTATTTTAAGTCCTAGAAGGCTTTAATTAGTGTTAATATCGAAAAAGGGAAATCAGGCTTGGTATCAGGTGCTCAGTATCGTGGTATCGCCGGTGGTATCGCTCAGTCCTTCGCCTCCACTGCTGCGTTTTGGCACTGATGAATATTTCACATCAGCACTGCAGAGGAGCTCGCGCTTAAGCCACATGCTGCTCATTTCAATGCACCAGCGGCCACCATGGCCTACGCGGCTCGGTTCGGCGCCGGTCTCGCGCATCAGCCGAGGTCTGACGCTGTTTCACTCCCTTTTGCCCCCTCGTGCCATAGATACTGGGACGGGGCAGGTGGGGCCTCGGCGTCACGTGACGCGTGACGTGGGCCGGTTCGGAAGGAGCAGCGGCTGCTGCTGCATGAGACGGGCTCGCGCTCCCATCGCCAGCGGATTGCCTGCACGAAGTGCCAACCTCGCTTGCTTTCCTCCTCCTCTGCGTGCGTGCGTGTGTTTGTGTTTTATTGTACGACTCAGCTCGTGCAGGCTTTAACGATGGCGCGGCGGCGTTGCTGTCTTTCAGAAGGAAGATAAAAGACGGAGGACCTGGAGGTGAAGAAACCCACACCCCCCACACCCACCAAGAAAACCCACCTCCACCCTAAAATCATCCGCAACAGGATCTTAGAGGGGGTGAAGAACATTGACTCAGATACTGAGCTGCAGAGCAGGCATCGCTGCATGCTTTTTGGCCACTTTGCGCGAGGCGTTGTTTCTCTCTGTGGGGAGGATTGTGTAACATGGGCAGGTAAACTTCAGGCTGGATGACACTGCTTGAATGGAGGTGACTGAGAACATCTGAGAACCTCTGAGAACATGTGCTTTGAGCGTTTTCTGGCTGGGATCGTTTAAGATTTGCTGCAAAACAGATTCCTCGCGCGCTCTGCTGCTTGCTTGCTGTATGGGATGCGAGCTCCGTACGGATGAAGCCTCGTGGCCGGGAGCGCCTCGCGCGTTGTGATGCTTCTTCTCCCTGCCCTGTCTCCTGTCCAGCCTGATATCCGTGCTCCAATCCGTGCGTTTCCACAATGGCCCGCTTCGAAGACGACCTGCCGGCCCGCTATGGAGGGACAGGCTCTCCGTCTTCGGGTCCGGGGAGAGGCGCGAGCCGGCAGCCAGGCCCCCCGTGCGCCCAGCGGATGTACAAGCAGACAATGGCCCAGAGAGCCCGAACAATGGCCATATACAACCCCATACCCGTCAAACAGAACTGCCTCACCGTTAACCGCTCTCTCTTCATCTTCAGCGAGGATAACGTGATTCGGAAGTATGCAAAGAAAATTACCGAGTGGCCATATCCTTTACGCACGCGCCGTCTCTCAGGCAGCACGTATACAGGTGACTGTATGACAAAGCACATCGTCTTTCTATGAATCGACGCCCGGACTTTCCCAGTTTATACAGCTTCTGCAGTTCTGCTTTAGGGGGCTGGAGTTGAAGGTGGTCGTGTTGAAGGTGGTAGTTTGGGTGAAGGTGTGTTTAGTTTGGAGGTAAGCGTAGAGAAGACACGTAAGCAGCGGTAGGGACACCAACAGGCTCTAACCGGGGTGTTGGCTCACGCGCTCTAAACAAACAGCAACAGAAGGCGCGAGCAGGATAGGGGGAGTAGAATGAGGGAGGGGGGGGGGGGGGGGGTAGTACAGAGGTGGTAGAGACGTGTGATAGAAATGAGGCAGTGGAATATGGTTAGTAGAACAGTAGGAGTAGAAAGGGGGGGGGGTAGACAGGGGGAGTAGGAAGAGGGCAGTAGATAGTAGTAGGAATGGAACAGGGGTGGAAGAATGAGGAGAGTGGAACAGTGGGAGTAGAATGGGGTAGTACAGTGAGGGGAGGGGAAAGGGGGACAGAAATTGGGAAGTGGAATAAGATTAATAGGACAGTGGGAACAGAATAGAGTTATGGGGGGGGGGGTAGTACAGAGGTGGTAGAGACGTGTGATAGAAATGAGGCAGTGGAATATGGTTAGTAGAACAGTAGGAGTAGAAAGGGGGGGGGGTAGACAGGGGGAGTAGGAAGAGGGCAGTAGATAGTAGTAGGAATGGAACAGGGGTGGAAGAATGAGGAGAGTGGAACAGTGGGAGTAGAATGGGGTAGTACAGTGAGGGGAGGGGAAAGGGGGACAGAAATTGGGAAGTGGAATAAGATTAATAGGACAGTGGGAACAGAATAGAGTTATGGGGAGTAGAATGGGGTGGTAGGACGATGGGAGTAGATAAGTAGATTAGTAGGAGTAAAATGAAGGGGGTAGAAAAGTAGAAGTAGAATAAATGTAAAAGAATGAAGAGACTGATAGTGTGTGTGTGTGTGTGTGTGTAGAATGGGGTAGCACAATGAGGGGATTAGAAGGGGTGGTAGAATTGAGTTAGTAGAATGAGTGCAATAGAATGGGGTAGTAGATTGTGGTGGTAGAATGAGGGGAGTAGAATAAGAGGATAAGGAAAGGTCAAGTAGAATGGGGTAGTAGGATGAGGGGAGTAGGAAAATGAGAGTAAAATAAGGAGGTGAACAGGGATTGTAGTAGAATGAGGGGAGAAGAAAAGTGAGAGTAAAATTAGGAGGTAGAATGGGGTAATACAATGAGGGGAGTAAAATGGGGAGGTAGAATGGGGTAATACAATGAGGGGAGTAGAAATGTGAGAGTAAAATCAGGAGGTAGAATGAAGGGAGTTAAAAAAATAGGTGTAGAATGGAGTAGTACAATGATGGGAGTAAAATAGGGTTTTTAGAACGAGGGGATTAGAACACTGGAAGTAGAATCAGGGTAGTAGGGCGAGGTGAGTAGAATGGGGTAATACAGTGAACAGGTGTAGGAAAATATAGGAGTGAAATGAGGAAAGTATGAATTGGAGAAAGAGGAGTAGAATAGTGGGAGTAGATTAGGGGGCTGATTTAAGGGAGTAGAACAGTGGGAGTAAAACAGGGAGGTAGAACAGGTTTAGTAAAATGAGGGGAGTGGAAAAGTGGGAGTAGAATAGGTGTAGTAGGATGAAAGTGAAAGTAGTATGGTATAAGGGGGCAGAATGGTAGAATGAGGCAAGTCGAATACCTGTAGTAGAATAAGGGGGTATAGCAGTAGAAGCAGAATGAGAAGCAGAAAGAAGCAGCATATGGGTTGCTAGGGTTGGGCGTTAGAATGAGGTAGCAGAGGCCACAGGGTAACATTATAAAAATTCAGCAGTGGTAGTAGAGAAGGTAGAAGGAAAATAGGTAGAGTTGTGTTGGGGATGGGGTAGAAAGGGGTAGTTCGACAGAGAATGTAGAACAGGGTAGCAGAAAAATAGTGCTTATTAGAGAGGTGTTGTTAATATTGGATTGGGATTGAAGAGTAAATGTAGCAGAATGGGACAGAACAGGGTAGAGAGCTTGAGACGAGGAAGAGGATGAGGACAAAAGAATAGGCTTGGTCAGAATTCAAGAAGTAGATTATCCGAAGAGCTCAGAAATGAGCTAGTATAATAAGGGTAGTAGAATACAGTTGGCAGAAGGGGGTAGCAGAAGGGTGCAGTAGCCCAAAACATAAATCTCACATATCGAGCACTGGCTGTAGTGCATATACACACACTCATGTGCTTCAGTGTAACAAGTTTTGTCTCTCTGTAGGCTCTGTCTCCTTTCCTACACTGGGCGTTCTGTGTGTTCTGGGCGCCTTTCCACTCCAGAGCCAGTGCAGTATTGATCCTGTGGAATCAGCCGAGCCTCCCGGTCGCTCCTAGCAACCAAAACACTTCTTGCATTAGGCCGACCCAAATTAGTGCGCAGACTCGCTCGTGGGAATTGCAGTAATAAGGGTCTAAAACGCAGCTATTCATTGCATGAAGATATTGGTACTACTTTTCCTGCCCATTAAGGCCATTTAGGGAGAGCTCACCAGTTTGCACAGTGTGTTCTGTGCAGTAGTTTAAAGCGTACAGCAACACTTCTGTACATTTCAGACGTTTCACCTTTACGTTTACTTGCATTTCAGATTTTGGAAGAAGTTTCTCATAATCATGTCTTTTATAATCTTGTGCCTTCCATCGGAATCGGTTTCCAGTGCAGCAGCAGTAAGGCTGCTGAAGATCTGTGTGCTCTCCAAGGTGCTGAAACCACCCACACGCATTCAGCTCGCTAGAGGCGCGCGATGGCAAAAGCAGCGAGGAAGTGGGGATTGCCCAGTAAACCAAACATGGCAGACTTTTCAGCGTGGGTGGCTCTCCACACGAGCGCGAGTAGGTTGATTCCTGTAGTGCTCTCGCTCACTCTCAAGAAACTCGATCAAAACGCAATTATCTCCCATTAGTCTGCACTGAAAAAAGAATGATGCATTGAATTGACTTGAATCAAATATGCTCACATGAATAAAATATATCCAAGCAGTTTTTGCCATAAGTAAAAAAACTGAAAGACAAAACTGTGTTGAGCATATCGGGCTCATGCACACTTAAATAAAGTCCATCCAGTTCATTTTTTTAGGGGGCACTCGCAACAACATAGGAAGTTTATGCAGTTCCACCACTACAGAGTCCAGTGCTCAAGGGCTTTACATCTCTCTAGTCTAGTATGTTTGATATTTAGCATGATGCAGCTTCTCCAGGACATCTCATTTAATTTGGCAGTGCCTTTCTTTGGAGATTATACAACACTCTTTTTGTAATACAGATGGTGAGTGAGTGGGAAGAACCTTTAAATTGATGAAGAACCTTTATATCAGATAAAGGTTCATTACGGCCTTTTCTACAGTTCATCTCTTTTACATAACTGGTGTTTTTTTTATAGAATAACAAGTACTTTTTATAAATCTGTGGCATTGCTCAAAGAACCCTTTGTTGTTGTTTTTTTAAAGTGAAGCTCTCGCACAGCGATGGGTGCATTCGCAAAGTAGTCGAACTGACTAATTAGAAGTGTCTGAATACTTTTGGACAAATAGCGAGATTATGTATTTTTTAATTTGCCTCTTGCCACTTGCAAACAGGGCAAAGTGTATTTATAGGCTTATTTAAGACCGACTCAGTGCCACTGTAAATACAGAAGGTGCTGATGTGGGTTAGGCACCACTTGTAGCTCATCTGGCCCACATGATGGCAAGCCTTTTCTTCAAAGGCAAGCTTTTACAACCATAAACGCAGCCAGGTCCCAGGTTTACTGCATCTGACGCTCCTAATGTCTCTTGTGATCCTGGCAGTGATTCTACAAGGCATGAGTGATGTTAGAAGACCTAGCAGGTCTAGCATATCTTTAGAAATGCAGTAGGTGTTCACAGCTCATGGTTCATCATAACCATAGCAGTGATTTATAATCGCCGTAATGTTCATTATAATGCTCTTAGTGTCCCTGGACTGCTGGATGAAACGGCATGGCTGGTGAGCTGGGTCATTTTTTTGACCATAGCTGTCATATGAAAACCTTTTTTCAGTTTGAATCATAGTTTCTGAAGTCTTTGCAAATGTCAGCTGCCCTTCTGATTGTGTAAATATCCCATGGTGAATGGCCCAGTAGATCAGCTGTGTGGTACTGTTATGGGAAACCTTCTTTAAACACCAATCCAATAAAGAGGTATTTGAGTTCTTTGGGTTCTTCTATTAGTTATTTTTTGGTATCACTCTAAAGAACTCTCTTTTGGCATCTATATATGTTTTGATTGTGTTCTATGTCTGATCTTCCTTAACTGTCTCACTCCATTTGAGTACATGATCCTCGCCACCATCATAGCAAACTGCATAGTCCTGGCCTTGGAGCAGCATTTACCTGCAGGTGACATGACCCCACTGTCACAGCGACTGGTAAGTACCCCCTAACACTGAAATCTGTGCCTGGACATAGAGGCAGTGTCATGCACTCATTCATATGTAAATGTGGTTCTTTGGTTAACTGACAGCCCTCAGTGTTTACCTGTGGCCTACAGGCTCTTACATCTAAATGCTATAATAATATTTGCATAAATAGGCCAATGAATACATAATCAAAATATTTCTTGGCTTGATGGAATCAGTGGATGCCCCACCTCACAACTAACAGCACTTACAGGATCTGCAACACTTTCAGAGGTCTTGTGATGGTGTCAATGCCTTAAATGTTCAGATCTGTTGTGGTAGCACAAGAGGGACCTACTCAGGAATAGGCAGATGGTGCTGATGTTATGGATGATCGGTGTGTATTCTTAAATGAGCACAGGTTGTGCTGCTGTTGGGTACTATCAGTAGTATAACATTGGGTAATATAAGGCAGCTAAAATGATGACACCCATCACGCTAAACATATTCATAAAATTTTTACATTGAAATCAGTTTAATTGGTACAGAACACATTTGTAGGTACAGAGAGGTCAGGTCAGTTGATATAAAAGGACAATACAGCACAATAGAGTTCCCAGGCTGAATGGCAGAAATGAGAAAAGCTGCCCAGCAGGGGTGGAGAGACAGTGAGTGGCAGGCCGCTGGGAGCAGGGATTTCCTCACTGATGCTTTGTAAACTAACCAGCATCAAACTGTGTCTCTCTTTGATCCACTCACCAGTCCATCCCGTCATTCAAACCCATAACTTCACATTTGCCTTTTGAACTCTGCCATTACATCACATCATTAAAAAGGATATACACTCAGGGCCATGTTCTCTCGTGCAGGGGGCCTGAGGCGCCAAAGACAAGAGCCTTTTCCAGTGACACGTCACTCATTCAGCCCATGGGCCTCCCAGCAGCCTTCTTAAATTGATCCCCTCACTCAGCTAGCCGCGTGCCGTGCCTGACGCACCGACTTCAAATATGAGGGAGGATATTGAGTTTAGCTAGGTCTGTTTGGATGTGAACCTCTCGAGATGATGTCCTTTCAGATCAAAAACTAATGTGGAGAGACTAGATCATGGTAAACAGCGCTTTCCTCGCTATGTTAAAGTAAGAGTTTGATGATTTTCAATGCCAAAAATGTCAGGACAGCCAATCAGAAGAGAGATTTCCATATACAAGTACAGTTTCTAACTCATTAGATTTTTAGTTTCTAAATGGCTCTTTGCTTGGACATAGCAAGCACCTAGCAACTACCTAGCAACCCCATAGCAACCACCTGGGTACCAAAGCAACCTGTGTACCAATGCAATTGCCTGGGATATAGCCAACTGTTTGGGATACAGGTTCTGACTGCTAGGATTTTTAGTTACATTTTTTAAATGGCTCTTGGCTTGGACATAGCAAGTACCTAGCACTACCATAGCAAACACCTAGCAACTACCTAGCAACCCCATAGAAATGCGCACACAGCAACACCATAGCAAGCACATAGCCAAACCTTGGCAACCACTAAGCAATTCCATTGCAACCATCTATCAACATTGTAGCACCCATCTAGCATCTACTATGCATCACTATATCAACCACCTGGGATACCATAGCAACTGTCTAGGCACCACTTAGCAATCCCATAGCAACACCTTGGTATATCATAGCAACCACCCTGCAAAAACAGATCCACGCTAGTCACTACATAGCAACAGCCTAGCAGAAATTCACTTTTCTAGTTTTTAACCGTGGTTCTTTATAAAGGGTCTTTCTGGAACCAAACCTGATGCTTTTATAACATTGCTCTAATGTGGCACCTTATAATAAGCTTGTTGATAAGTGATTACTTCCCATAACATTCTTTAATGTTCTAAAAGTGTTAGTATTTATCCAAACTAATATGGTACACAGATTGTACACATTAGTGTGCTGTTCTTGTCTCCTCACAGGACGACACAGAGCCCTACTTCATTGGCATCTTCTGCTTCGAGGCTGGAATTAAGATCATCGCTCTTGGCTTTGCTTTTCATAAAGGCTCCTACCTCCGGAATGGGTGGAATGTAATGGATTTCGTGGTCGTGTTGACTGGGTGAGTCTACAGATTACATCTAACGCTTTCCGCACTGCGCTGTGCTCATTTTTCGGGTGTGGATCAGTTAGCACTGTGGATGAATGGATGATGGATGACAATCTTGGAGATGGTGAAACGAGGTTACAGCAGCAGTTACTGCAGCAGTGCACTCCTGCACTTCATTAGGACCTAATATCAAATGTAAATTCACAGTACTTCACACTATGTGCAAACCGAGTCCCTATCCTCACGACTCATTACAGCCTTTAACGCAGCACATGCATTATTTGGCATCAGTAGAGAGTTTGATAATGGCTGTGTCCATGTTGCTACTAAATGGTCTACAAACGGGACTAGTGCTGAGAGACTGGAGGACTTGCCCGTGCTGTAGGGTGGTGGTAATTTGTGCTCCATGATGCACATGGTCACATTTTTTCATCACCACATCCCTGTTGGTGAGGCTGCATGTTGCTTCTGATTAAGTTTTTTTTTTAATGCAATGATTTATTTTGTGTTACATCCTTTTAAAATGTCAGCTGACCCTTTCGCTTTGTGTGCAGATTTCATGACAAATGGACCAGTAAGACCAGTAGATCACTGAAAGCAAGAGAGAGAGAGAAGATAAAGCAAAGAGAGAGGCGGAGAGATGGAAAGAGAAAAGGAGACAGTGTGGGAGGCGAGAGAAGAGGAATAGAGCAAGGAGAGAGGAAGAAGTAAAAGAGAGGGCGAGAGAGGACAAAGACAGAGTTGAGAGAGATGTGAGAGATGGACAGAAGACAGAATGAGAGAGAGAGAGCGAGAGAGGGAGAAAGAGGACCACCTAGCAAGACCCTAAGCGATTTCATTGCAACCATGCACCCACTTAGCACAACTATAGCAACCATCTAACAACCACTTGATGACGCCATAGCAACCACCTAGCACATCTGTAGCACCCATCTAACAACCACTTGGCAATGCTGTTGCAACCACCTGGGATACCATAGCAACCATTTAGCAACAACTTAGCTACATCTTATCTCTTACTTGGGATACGACAGAGAGACAGAAAGAGAGAGAGAGAGAGAGCGAGAGGACCCTAATAAAACTACTATAAATAAGAATGTTAATAAATATTGTTAGTTACTATTATTTTACAGTTTTAATGAAAAATGAAAGTTAATTTTAGTTATTTACATATAAAGTTGTTTATTTTTAGCTGATGATTATGATGATCGTGATATATTGTTCAGATGTAATGTTGTGTGCTTTGGCAGCATTAATGTTGATACAGTCATGCCAATAAAGCCAACTTGAATTGAATTGGGAGGACACCATTGAAACCACCTGGAAAACCATAGCAGCTGTCTAGCAACCACTTATCAACACCTTAGTTACCAATTGGGATAAGATAGAGAGAGGAAGAGAGAATAGAGAGTGAGAGAGATGAATGAGAGAAGACAATATGAAGAAGGAATGGGGGAACGATAGAGAGGGGAGAGAGGCAGAGAACAGAAGATAGAATGGGAAGAAGAGAGAGAGGAGCGATAGAGAGTAATGGAGAGATAGAAATAAAGGGAGGAGAGAGAATGAGGAACTAAATTGAAAGTAAGGGAGGAAGTGGGAGACCAAATGAGAGGAATAAGAAGAAAAGGATGAATTGAAAACACAGAATGATGAGATACATAGAACAGAAATAGAGAGACATCGGCTTCTTTTCTTCATTAAGATATGCTTAAGAATATTTCTTGCTGATTTCAGAGAGGCCGGGTTTTCGTCAGACAGTGGCAGGATGTGCATAGAGGAGGAGGAATGGGAGTAATGGGAGCGGTTGTATTTGTACACAGAGGGCCATGCTGGTGGTTGTGTGAGCTGTTCTGCCGGCTGACACAGCCCGGGGACGTGGGGGTGTCCTGGGGGACGGAGCTGTGACGGGGGTTGCTGTTGCGTCGGAGCAGCTCACTGTATGGTTACTGCCTCCACTGGGGAGGGTCCTGGCTCACTTTCACTAATGGCTGGGAGATTTACTTTACCCATCCACCGGGGGCTTACGTCAGCCCGCCACCTCATTGCAATAAACAGATTTAGTGCAAGCGGTTCTCTTCCTGCAGTGGAAAAGGCCTGTGCAAAGAGGCCTGCAGGAGACAGAGCCTGTTCTCCCTCTGTAGCTTCTGCCAGTACTGAGAAGCTAGCGTAATGTATTATGTAGCAGCAGTTGTTACTCAAGATGGAATGAGTCAAAGATGTATGGTGGGATGAGAGGGGTTATTGGTGATGATGCTTAAAAATGTGCTTTAATTTAGCATGTTATGTTATATATATATATATAATGTTGTTTTCTAATTTTATTCCATTTTCCACCCAATTTGAACGGTCAATCCCCAATCCCCTTTCATGTGAACTCACCCTATCACTAGCAATGCCCCTAACACTAGGAGAGTGAAGACTAGCGCATGTCTATTCCGGCACATGTGAAGTCAGCCACCGCCTCTTTCCGAACTGCTGATGAGTAAAAAATGACTCCCCAGCTTCAATACAATAGCTAACAGACGGCTATGCTGACCAACATGACAGTGATGTTGGGCGGAAGTGCCATCAACCCACCCGTGATAGAGCAAGGCCAATTGTACTGTCCCTGACTCTGGCTCCTGATGGCAAGCAGCATGTCCCAGGATTCGACAATTCTAACAATCCACAAAGCACAGTAGCAACGCCCTAATCCACTGGACTACTTTGAGTCCCACAAGGTATTTTATTACTCCTGGGCTCCTCCTACTGGTGAGGAGTGTAATATTACAGTCAGTGGGGCATCAACATGATCTAGCAGCTGCTATTTTAAGGTAAAATTGCTACATAGTGTTGAGTAGCAGAAACGGCCTACTTAATTCTGGGAGATAAAGAGATGTCTGGGAGATAATGACACACACAGTGTACTTTTTACGTAATTTGAAAATAGAAAATACAAAAAAGTAAGATATGGGCCCTTTAAATCATTTTTTACTTACACTATATAGGCAAAAGTATTGGGACACCTGGTCATTCATACTTTCTTCCAAAATCAAGGGTATTAAAAAGAGTTCATCCTGCTTTTATTGGAATGACTGTCTCTCCTGTCCAGATAAGGCTTTCTACTAGGTTTTGGAGCATTGCTGTGAGGATTTGATTGCAATTAGCAACAGGAGTGTTAGTGAGGAATGATGGAATGTGGTTGGTGTGGCGCAACAGATTACACCACTACCTGCCAGTGAGTTACCACACCATGTGGGAGACTGGGGTTCGATTCTTGGTCTGGGTGACTATGCTGTGCTACACCAATAAGAGTCCTTGGGCAAGACTCCTAACACTACACTGACCCACCTCTGTAATACCAGTAACCTTGTAAGTCGCTCTGGATAAGAGCGTCAGCTAAATGCCATAAATGTAAATGTAAATGTAAATGGAATAGTGGAGCCCCACCATCATTCCAGAGAACACAGTTCCACTGCTGCACAGCTCACACTGCTGCACAGCTTAATACCCTACTAGTCATTGCATTGCATTAGGCATGGTGCCAGTGGGTTCATGTTTATCTGCTTCAGAGAGTCCTATTCTATTGGCAAGACTCCTCTCCCTGCACTAGACAAGCTGTGTGTATTGTGTGTGTGTGTGTATGTGTATGTGTCTGTAAAAGGTGGAACTAAGTAGATGAATGCATTCATTATAAGGGGTGTCCACAAACATTTGGACAAATAGAGTAAATGCTAAGTACAGGCAGTAATAACTAGGACCTGACAGTCATTGACACTTTGTCGCTTGGCTGATCTTGGCCTGTTGTTTGGGCGAGGTCAACCTTATTGACAGCTTGTCAGGCGTTTTGCGGGAGGCTGTCAGCCTGCCTTGCCTGATACTGGGTGGCGTGTGGGCTGGCTGGTTGGGAGCGCTGGGCTGCTTCATTCAATCGAGGTGGCCTGATGTGATAACTGCAGTGGAGGCTACAGTGGAGGTCCATTACAGGAGCCGTCCACTCCTGTTATCAGTGACCTGTACGGGCAGTGATTTAGCCATGCTGGCAGCATCCTGATGAGTGTGGGCTGAATGGCTGAATGAGAGGCTGAGGGATGTGAGTGGCATAAAACATTGTCCTGTTCTCTGTCCACTTCCTTCAGGATGGATGATGGCCCTGTTGCTGTGATAATCATGCTGTTGACTGCTTGTCGATAGGAGCTCTGAGAATACTGCAGTGTTGTTCTCCTGAAGGCTAGGATCGAAAGGAAGCAGATCAGGACAGTACGACTGGTTTTATTTGATGGTGATTGAAGAGTGAATGATGTATACTAGGGTGCCGAGCATTTACAAACTCAGTACAGTATCTTGTAGGGATGCCCCGAGGACTCAGGATTAGGGGCCAATCCAGGCATTTTTAATGAATTGGGTATCGATCCTTACAATCCTTAGGTTTGCTGTAGCAGAGTGTCTCTAGGCACCATTAACAGACATGATTCTCAGCTGCTTCTGACAAACTTTTAATTTTTTTAAAAACTACCCTACCAGAGTTCTTTTGTGACCTTATTTCAGTGAGAAAAAAACAAACAGTTAATTTGAACTGATGAGTGCGGAGATGTTACCAGTTAGCAGCCTAAACAGCCTAAGCTTCTAACGCTAACTCTCAATTCCACCTTAAACTGTGCTGCAGTTACACTGTGTACACTTCAGCAGCAGAATGGAACTGGTGCATTATTTAAGGTGGAACAGAAAGTGAGATAGCTTAGAGCCTCGCTGTACACGTGATGCAACAACAGCCTACGGCTCCCAGAGCAGCAGGTAAAGAGTGAGTTAGTTAATCTGTCAGAAAAAGAGGAGTTAAACTCATCACTGTCAAAATCAACCCAGTTTCATTGTAGTTGTACATTTGGGAAGATCTAACATTCCTCTCATCCCATCTTTACTCTTCACCTACAGCTGGTTAGAAACCAAACTATGGTGGAAATGCTCTGTTCTACCAGCAAGAGAACCATTCTCCAAAGTGATTAGACTGCAGAGTTGTAAAGGAGCTGTAAAGGAGCTAAATGGGCAGGTGGGTCAGTCAGACTGGACTGTAAGATATTAAACACTACAGAGTTTAAAACAGTCATTTAAAAAGTTGCTCAGTTTATCAGTTTAGTAGTAAATCAGATTCTAATGTCTGATTATAGAAACTTGAATACAAAGTGTGATTTTACTGGTGTTTAATGTTATGTATTAGTACATCTTATATAAGTTGCGGGGCTGTATTATTTAAAAAAAAACACAACGATTGAATGGGATCAGATTGGATCGGTATTGGTCGACAGTCAGCATTAAGAGACTCTGATCGGATTGGGGGGGGAATGAAACCTTGATCGGTAGTATCTTGAAAGATTTCAATTTGTTTTTGGTATTACAGTTATACCAAAACCTCATTAGACATTAATGTACAATAAGGCTAACAAATGTTTTTGCCTGTGTCTGAGTTGCTATTTCACTCTGATTCATTTTCAGTATAATTAACTAATTAGATGTTCTCTGTTGCAGTGAAATAATGAGATAATATGTACCTCCTCCAGCCATTTGCACAGCTCCACTCCTCCAATAAGACGTTTTGGTTTGCTAATAAGAGAATATATCTGTCTCCCTGAGCTCCACACCCTGATCAATACCCTATTGAACCAAACACAGAGAATGGATTTGCTACACCACTTTTCTTTATGGCTGTGCATTCAAGCATTACATTCTCTCTCTCTCTCTCTCTCTCTCTCTCTCTCTCTCTCTCTCTCCTTCTGTCTGTCTGTCTCTCTCTCTCTCTCTCACTCGGCCCGGTAGTAGTGGGTGAGGGGTACATTATGAAGCTCCATGCTGTTGATGTTGTGGTGAGCAGAATGGCCATGGGTGTCCTCATCTCCATTGATCGCTCTTAACGAGCTGCCTTTGTTCTCTGGAGGAAGATTACACACCCTGTCTTTGGTTACTCTCTGCTCCTGCAGAGCAGGAGATCTAGAAGCAGGGTGTATTGACAGCAATCTGTATGTTGTGTAATAGAGGCCGTTGACTGCGGTGGTGGAATAATAAAAATCTGCGCTAGAGTGTGTATAGGCACTTTTTTGGGATAAACCAGTAGCATACGCCCCATGAATGCCACTGCTAGTTTGGTTTCGGCAGTGATTGACAATGCATGCCCCTTCAAGTCAACGGGACGGAAAGTCTCACAGTTCCTTCTTGCGTTTTAAAGCATGCCCTCATCCACTGAGCCTCACCGTTTGAGGAGGGCCTAACTGCACAGGCCCAGTACCGCGCTCCCATTCCCGCACTGTCAGCTCTGGATACAATGTCAAGTAAGGCAATGGCTCAGTGTGCTATTTTTCCAGCTAATTACAAAGTAGAAAATTAATTTGGGCCTCCTTTAGTCTGGAACTCTTTATCTGATGTGTCTATGTTCTGGTCCAAGATTAATTAGAAAGAAAAAGAAATGAAGCCATGGACCATCATATTCAGAAAGCAGCAGCAGTACTACACTATGCCTACACTTTGTCACGTCACTTAAAAATCCTCTAGAAAGGACAGGAAAGTGGGGCTGCAATTCTGAAGTGAACCATTAGAGGCGTACTTGTAGGGAGTCGACAGTGAGGGTCGGCAAGTGCAGTACTGCGTGTCTGCAGTTGGATACTACTGCTTCATTTGCCCTTAGGGGACACCATCTTCAGGGCCATTCTGTTACTTTATTAGGTGAAGTGAAGTTGGTTAAATGAGCCCTCGGAGGGATGAGAAATCGAGCAAGCATAAGAGTTGACTTCGGCAGCAGAACAAAGCCAAAACATCTGTATTGAGACTGCTGATGCAGCTGCATTACTCTAGATTACGCTCTAGGTGCCCAAGAATACAGCGTTGTTAGCTATGTTCAAATACCGCTTTCAGGTGTGATTTTTTTCAAGAATAAAGTTAATATGTAAAGTAAATGCCTCTCTAAAGCAGGAGATTACATTTTTGGAATTTCATTCAAGCAATTGGCAAAGAGAGAGAGAGCGGAAATGTGCAATACGCGGAAATGGCCGATATTGGGGACGGCCGTTGTTCAGGGCCTAAGTGCTAAATGACTGCTGTTACATTGCTATCGTCACTTACATCGTCAGTGACTAAATTTTTCTTGTTGGTCCATTAAATAATAGTTAATGTGCTTTGCTGCCTTTTGTCTCCCTTTTTAGCTAGTGAAAGTGATGTTAGTTATATGAGACCTTGGGCTGCTTTACCCAAAGCCGAAAAGTCTGTAATGAGACAGTAATACAACTGCATTACTCTACTGAGACAGACTGCTAGCTAGATAGCAAGCTGGTTAGCATTGCGAAGTTTGCATGGCTAGCTGATTAGCACACTGAGGCTAACCAAGCTAATCTGTACTTTCTCTAGAAATATAATAAAATAAACACATATATAATTTTTTTTAAAAACATAAACACATAAAGAAGTAAAAAAACATAAAATAAATAAATAGAAATAAATATAAAAAATGACACATTTAAAATCATATTTTTTTTCTGGTTAATCCCACCACTCTCCACTGAACTAAAACTTCATAAGGTTTGTAAGATATTTTTTGGTGAATCCAAATAATGGGGTCATTAAAGCAATAAAATAAATAAAATAAAATAAACACATATATAAACACATATATAAAGACATATTTAAAAACATATACAAATAAAGACGTAAAAAACATTTATAAAATAAATAAATAGAATTAAATATAAAAAGAATACAATTTTAAAATCATAATTATTATCTGGTTAATCCCGCCACTCTCCACTGAACTAAAACTTCATAAGGTTTGTAAGATATTTTTTGGTGAATCCAAATAATGGGGTCATTAAAGCAGCAACATGTAGCATTTTTACCTTATTATTATTTACCTTATTATTACCATGTTCATGTTGCTGCTCCACTGACCTGTTAGGAGAATAGCAATTTTAGATTTTTTTAATTTTCTGTTTAACTCATCCAGTCACTTAACAGTAGCAACAAAAGCTGTGAAAGCGTTTGTGAGCAGATCCTGATTAGGTCAATCACAACATGTTTCCTGGCTCCTTTTCAGGTCCTTTGTCATTTACTGAACTTTACGATGCTCTTACTTTAGGAAGACTTTAGGTAGTCTCCCATTTCACCATCCGACATCTCTACCGAGGCTATATTTGCCTGCCATATCCGTTATTCTGAGTGAAATGAATCTGTGCCCAGTATGAGCAGGAAGAAAGATATCCTGTATCTGGAAGTTTAGTTTAGTTCTATTTGATACTGGATTGTCTTACAAAGTTTTTCCACTTGTGCAATCCTGCTCCAGTGAATAAAAGCAGCCGGTAATATTTAGGCATCTTATTCGAAGCCTGTTGGAGTTCTGAGTTCATGTGTCTTTCCTGCAAAAACTCTATGAAAAGAACAAGCTGTGTTTATGAAGGCTGAGGTACTGCAGGTGGCATAATGTCTCCTGCTGCTGCTCTCGCTGCCTCAGGGAACAGGCTAGAGCTTTATGCACCATCTGTGGGAGACTGGTGGGGGGTTTAGCTGCAAACCAGCCTGTCCTAACGCTGTTTTGTTGTTTTAGGATGCAGTAGCCAGAGGAGGTGTGTTGTGCATCTGCTGAACAGAGGAAGCCATGATGGTGGCTCTTTATTGATCGGTCTTCTGAAAGGTTTACATTGTTAGAGAGGTATGGATAGCATATGGACTTTTCAGTTGTCAGATGTCACACAACAATATTGATTTCTAGCTTCTAGAAAATCACAGTGGAGGCGTAAGGAAACATTTTAGCTCTTTACTGAAAAGACAAACAGTTCTGCCCCGAATTTGGGTCATCAGAATCGCTACAATCGCAGCCTGGCCACCAGTAATACACATGATCTGATCCATGGTGGCCAGACACGCCTCCTTAGACTTCCCCCAAACCCATATTTACTTAAATAGCACACATAGTAACAGTCCAACCCCAACAGCACTCATTTAACAACTACCTACAGAGTCCCAGCATGCTTCATTCACAGCATGCAAATCCAGCTCTTCCCATTGGCAGTTACTTACACAGAGCGCGCTGGCTTAATGCTATATCTGGGCGAGCTGGCCGCTCCACACAATATTTTGCATCAGTGTATGCCATTTACCCTGTCCAAACAACAGTTATGTCAGGTTTGTAAGACATTTTTGGTGAATCCAAATAATGGGGTCATTAAAGCAGCAATATGTAGCATTTTTACCTTATTATTATTTACCTTATTATTACCATATCCATGTTGCTGCTCCACTGACCTGTTTTAAGGAGAAAAGCACTGCTACTGTTGCTACTCTGGGCTCAGCACACCTGAAACTGCACTGTGTAACTGGCAAAGCAGGTAGGAAAATGCTTGCGAAAACTGCGTAACGGCATGCAAGGCATATTCCTTTACCACGTCAGTCCTCATGCTTCTTTCACTTCAGATGGCTCAAAGCGTGAATTCCACTTTCCAACTGTAGGGGGAGCCCATAAGCAAGAAATGACAATTCTCGCATAATGCTGCTTTAATTTGGTGCAAGTTTTCATCTCCTACAATTTTTAATCCACTGATATTGTTCTAACTTAATTAAACAGGCAAATTTTAGTACTGTTCCTTTAAAGCCCCGGTAACACTGAGTCGTGGTCTGCGAACATTGTCATGTGGAGATTTTCCGCTACAGGCGAACTTTGCGTACACTTTGGGTGATTAAATTCTGTTGCGTGACCAATAGCGTGGCTGCTCTGGCTGTATGACCTATGGCCCGCTCTGTACTGCCTCTGTTCTGTCTGAGCCAACATAGAGGAAGTCCTGAGTGTTGAGGCAGCATGGTGCACAGTCAGTCAGGAGGTGAGATTAGATGCTAATTATGTTTTCTTCAGAGGTTTTTAGTAGGATGATGGTGCTAGCATTAGCTAGTTTGTGAAACAGCCGAACCAAAACGGAGGACTGTTCACACCACTGGTTTCCGACCCTGCTGGCAGCCACGCCCATTCGCCATGCCAACTTTCTGTTGTGGGTTCTGCCATTTTATGGTGCTGTCCGAAAGCATAGTGCTGAATGTTTATGCAGGGCACTCAGCAGTGCTCTATATAGTGATCTGAATCTTCACATGTAGGGGATAGTGAATAGAGCACGATTTCGGACACAGCGCCAATATGACTCGGGCTTTAGACTGTGCCTTGATATATATGCACATAAGCTCTGTTCTGATTGGCTCTCCTTTATTGTTTCTCATTTACAAAGCTGTCTTTCTTTGTGTCTTTTACTTTTCTTTCTTTGTGTTTGAGCCTTTAATGCCAATTTCTATACTATAACTCTGTGATCTATTGGGAAAATATGGCAGTATTGGCGTTTAGAATGAAAGCAGCATTTATCACACACAAGTTGCATCGGTAAGTCCCTGCCTTAGCTGGCGCTGACCAACACACAGGGCAGCAGCATACTGACCACTCCAATTCTGCTCCTCCTGAACTAAACTGATTTTGCAGTGGTTGCACTTCCTGAGGCAATCTCCTGATTCCACTTCCTCCCTCTCTCTCTCTCTCTCGCTCTCTCTCTTGCTCCCTCCCTTTGGGAGAGTAGATTGTGTTTCTATATCTTTCTAATGCAGCGGTCTTTTACTTGTCGATGCCTGTGTGCGTTTTTCATGATGTGCTGTAATTCCTTTGAATGGAAATGGAAAATGCTTCTCAGGCCCTAACCTGACTATGATGTCTCAGAGAATGCTGCTGAGAGAATAATGAATGGACAAAAGTATTTGGACACCGGTTCATTCAATGTGTCTTCTGAAATCAAGACAAAAAAAAGTTTGTCCTGTTTTTGTTGGGGTTTCTGTCTCTATTGTACAGGGAAGGCTTTCTGCAAGCATTGCTAGATTTTGAAGGATTTGATTGCATTCAGCAACAAGCGCACTAGTGAAGTCAGAATGCTGGATTGAATGATCACCACCTCACCTCACCCCCATCTCCTCAACTCATCTAAAAAAGAATTGGATGAAGCACTATCCATCATTCCAGAGAACACAGTTCCACCTCTAGCCCAGGCCTGGCATCAGACACAGTGTCAATAGGTTCATGTATATCTGCTCCAGAGAGTCCTATTCTACTGGCAGTGCTTCTCTACAGGGACAAGGCAAGCTGTGTGTGTGTGTGTGTGTGTGTGTGTGCATTTGCACATCTGTGTTAGAAGTGGGTACAACTTAAAGTAGCTGAATGGCTTAATTAGAAGGGGTGTCCATAAACATTTGGACGTATAGTGTATAACAAGAATCAGGAGTGTTGTGTAGAGTATGTTTGAAAGAGGAACAACAGTGTTTGAGTGTGTATTCTTGTGTGTTAAGCTGGAGATAAGAAGAGAGAGCATGTAAGAGTGTGTGTGTGTGTGTGTCCGAGATGGAAATAAGAGGCAGAGGCAGTGTGCGTGTGGTGATGAGCAGAGTGTGTAGGGTATTTCATGGCTGAGGGATCAGATGGAGTGAGCTGGAGTGTGTGTGAGTGATGGTGAATTTTAGATTCTGATGAAGTGTGTAGAATCGAATCCCCTACAGCTCAGTCTGCTCTTCTTCTCCACTGAAGTTCACTAAGAGCCTTACACACACACACACACACACACCGAAAACACACACACCGTTCAGCTTTCTCAAACACTCAGCTTTCCCAGTTCAGGTGACTTCAGCATGGGATTACACTCAGACATGGATAAGCTGCAGGTTGGCTGTGTGTATCAGCCGTGTGTGTGTGTGTGTGTGTGTGTGTGTGTGTGTGTGTGTGTGTGTGTGTATGTGTGTGTGCACAATACTTAATCCTAGATTTTGTATTTGTCTCGAGTCGTTTTCTATCTAGAGCCGGATTGTCTGCACTTTTTTCTAGAGGCCTTAAAGAACCAAGGCATGAGATTGCTGAGAGCAGGTCTCACTCTGCTCAGTACATTGTTTATTAACCCGTTAACACTCCAAGGCTTATTACACATTAAGGCGTATTACTCAGTAACTACAGGGAGCTATTCTCTGGTAATAGAAGTTATTAAACACGTGGCCAGCTGGCGAGCCATAGGCCGTTTAAGGGGTTAAGCATTATTCAGAAATTGAGGCTTACAATATTGGCATCATGGAATATACAGTATGTAAATCAGCCAACATTTTGTACTCTTTAATATGTCAATTTACTGTGAAATCAGGGTGGCCACGACTACACTATCAGCGGGTCAGAGAGGTAAAGATCGAATGATCAGAATAATAAGGAAAGATAATCGTTTAAGAGCAGCCTGAAATCAGGACACCTCAAGTCTTAGACAAGGCCTCATCATCCTGTGGTGTGACCCAGACATTAGAGTGAGACTATGGCTATGGGAATATGAGGGTATGTATCAGTACATCTACAGCGCACATCAACACACATACGTATATCAACCACAGCTATCATAAGAAACCCGACCAATTACAGAGAGTCAGTAAACAAGAACACCCCTCTGTCCATACTGACTGCATCAACTCTATAATAACCAGTAGTAATTATCCTAGTTTATAATTATTTACAGATTTATTTACTGTAATCATACATGCCCTGTCCATAGGCTGAACACTGTTCTTCATATAACACATCCGTGGAGCATCACAATGATTTTAAAGCTGTTATTTTAAGGTAAAAATGCTACTTGATGATGATTTAAGCATTTAAGAATTCAAATGGTTTAGAGTAGTCACAGGTCTCTCTAGAATCATTTACTAAAGAACCCTTAAATAACCTCGTTTTTAAGCTGTAGCCTTTTAAAAATCTGGCGTTGCTGTTTTACTGGTTAATTTTCTGTGTTTTCCAACCTTAAAAAAGACAAACATCCTAATAAATTTCAGTTAAAATGTCTTCAAGTATCGGGATGCTGTATTTTTGATGTGGTTTATCCTCAGGGGGAATCATGGTAAATGTCAGAATAGCAGCAGTATCTCTGTCTTTAGTTTAACTGTGAAATCTGACACGAGTGAAGCTTCGTAAACTGGCCAAGGCCTCATGTATTCTCTGTAATGCTCTAATGCACAATCTCTCTTTTCCACACACATATGCACCCTATCGCTCTCACTCACTCTCACTCAGACTGAAGTGGCTGTTCTGACAGTAGCACCTAAAGCAGGTGTCATTCTGGAGCTCTCACAGCTTCTCCCTCAGCTGTGGCAGTAGCAGCGGTGGCTGTACAGCATTCTGCTTTAGGCTTAACTCACTGTAGACGAATGTTTACCTGACTCTGAGCCAGCATGGAGTTAAACGGTTAAAACAACAACTGATAAATGCGATCCCGTTTAGCCGTTTCCCTAATGAAAATGTCCCTGACATTATGACTAATAATGCATGGCACGAGCAAGTGCAGGCCACAGTGCTGCAGGATTTCAGTTGGTAATTAAAGGGGTTTTGTTGTTTTCTAGACTGTATGCTTCAAACCAGATAAAGAGGCTTTGTATTTCTTAGTGAGCGAGTGAGTAATACCCTAGCTTTTCCAGTAAACAGCTCACAGTGTGTTTTTCATGTCTAGGTAGCAGCTGCAGGTAGATGAATGAAGCAGCTACTTAAAGTTGTACAGTTTATTATTAGGGTTTGATATGGTTGGAAGCAAAGTATTGCTAAGTAGCTTATATATATAGGTGCCACTGTAAAGTATATATATATATATATATATATACTTTACATTGTGTACATACCAGGCGTGGGCTAAAGGGGAATAAAGCCCCCTGCATTGAGCTGTGGAATGATGATGCCCCATCCAATACTTTTGGGATGAAATGGGGTGGTGATTATCCAACCTCCTAACCTAACTAATGCTGAATGCAATCACATCCTCACTGCAATTCTCACCTGAACAGTATACACACACACACACACACACACACACACACACATATATATGGAGCCAGAGGTGGAGCCAGTTTTACCTACTCATTTGGTAGATGTGTCTTACTTAGAGTGCTGGAATTTGTTATTAAGCTATTATGTTGCTGTACTGTTCATAAGCACTTATGTAATTTAAAGACAAAGACCATACTCATCATTTGTGTTACACACAGATGGAGTTTGGCCTCCGCCTTAACCTGTGCATGCAGTGAACACACACACACATACACACTAGTGAGCAAACACGCACAGTGACCGTGAACGCATGTGCCGGGAGCAGTGGGCAGCCATTACTGCGCCGCCCGGGGGGAGGGGAGAGGGTTAATGGCCCTGCTCATGGACCCAACAGTGGCAGCTTGCTGAACCTGGGTATCGAACCCACAACCCTGCTATTAACAACTCTAAGCACTTAGCCACCGCTGCCCCATGTTTAATTGTATTGCAATTTACACATGTTTGATTTACCTTCTGTGCAAAGGTCCAAGTCTGAAACACTGCCCTTTTTGTTTGAGGGCAACAAATCAAGAAACCACGACAAACATGTAAAGGATGATTTCTCCCACAAACAAGACATGTAGCATTTATTTTTCATCAAATTCAATGACAGCCTGTAATCTGCATATTCAGCAAATGAAGAGTTTTAATAACATTGCATTAGGCCATGCTTCTGTTATCACTAGTAATTACTGGGACTAAGGTTTAAAGGTAAAAGAGGGTAGATGCCGAGTGAGGTCTGTCTCAGCATGTCTGGAGCATCAGCCTGCAGGACCTGAGAGAGGTCAGAGCAGGTTGTATTACAGGCCAGTCTGCATTAGATGGCCGGCCGAGTGAAGTGGGAGGAAAGCTATTTCAGAAAGCTTTTCCATGCTGTCTGCCCTCAGCTCACCTCTTTGTGTGTGTGTCTGGGTCTTTCACTGTGTCTGTTTGGTTGTGATTCTCTCCTAGTGTGTGTGTGTGTGTGTGTGTGTGTGTGTGTGTGTGTGTGTGTGTGTTTGTGTGTGTGTGTTTGCATATAAATAGAGGTGTGTGTGTGTATGTGAGAGAGGGCCTGGCGTTTCTGCCGGCTGCACTTGTGATATTACCATCCAGCATGCTAATGCTAGCGGGGAACGGCAGGGCCAAAAGCTTTCATTCATCCTGGGCTGGATGTAGTGACCCCATCAAGCCTGTAGATCCAGCTGTACGTGCCTGAAACTCACAAACACGGCACTAGATGACCACAAAAATGTAAACAGTCGTTATTCACTGTCAGGAGCACCCAGGCCTCGTGACAAGGCTGCTTTTTGAACTGTCTTTTTAGTTTTCTCAGGGCCTGACTAACATGTACACACACACACACACAAAAAGTCAATGCATTTGTCAATACATTGTTTCCGAGGGAGAGAGAGAGAGAGAGAAAGAAAGAGAGAGAGACATGTATTGCCTATACAAAAGGACTCTCAGATAAACATGAAACCTATTGGCACCATGCCTAATGCCAGGTGTGGGCTAGAGGGGTATAATGGGGGGCTTTATACCCCTCTAGCCCAAACCTGGCATTGAGCTGTGGAGCAGTGGAACTGTGTTCTCTGGACTGATGGTGCTCCATCGAGTACTTTTGGAATAAGATGGGGAGTTGTAAGATGTAAGATGGGGATGATCATTCAACACCCTCACCTCACTAACATTCTTGTCACTGAATGCTATCAGATCCTCACAGCAATGTTCCAAAATCAGAAAGCCTTCTTCCCTGGACAGTAGAGACAGTTACTCCCACAAAAGCGGGACAGGCTAATTTTGCAAGAAGAAACAATGAATAAGCAGGTGTCCCCATACTTCTGTCCACACTGTGTGTGTATGTTTGTTTATATATATCTGTTAAATCTACAAAAGATCAGCCTGTTCAATTAAAGTTGCAGATCAGATTTCTGAACAAGGCCCAGTATAGGACAGCCAATCAGAACAGTGTTCTTTTGCACAGTAACAAAAACAGTCTGTTAAATTCTTTAATATGAAGGGACTAAAACTTGCTAAAAAACAAATAAAGTTCAGTTTTGGGACATAAAATCATAGAAATATCAAGACACTGGACATCAAGGGTAAAAGTAGAAAAAGTAGAGAACTGAATGGGCCTTTTAATAAAACCTCAAGTTTTGTAATAGCTATATTGTTTTTCTGACTGACATTTAATTTAACATATAATATTATAATATTAGGTTCTGCTAACTTTCAACAATCTCTTTCAACTATTCTAATCTAAGACTAGTGCTGTTATCGAGTCCTTAAAAAATAACTCATTCTTACCCTTTATGTACTTCTCTTTTTTCCTTACATGATGTAGTTTACAGACTTCATCTGAAGGCCTAAAGCAGGTAGACAGAGATCAGAGGGACGTGTAGCGTCAACAGCTGTAGGGATGACCAAAAATAAATCTGCATTAATGCTGATATTCATATTCATTAAGCAACAGCTCTAACACATGGGGGAACAGAGTGTTTGACAGGCTTTCCTCACTAATTAACTACTGTGTGCTTATAAAGTAACCGAAAAGTCAAGGGGTTATCAAAGTTGACTTACTGCGACTGCTTTGCATGACTGTCACCTGTGATATGAATATAGGCAGATGAATATCTTCAGAAAAATGGAAAATTGACTTGGGTAATCTTTAAACAAATGCTCTAAGAATAAAGGAATAGGTGGTTATCCAGGGATGGGAAGTAACGGAATCCAGTATACAGGATGTAGTAATAAAATGCACAGGTGCAGATAAACACAACAGCCTTTTCTGGATGCTGTATCTGTCCCCATCACTAATGTTTCTTTAAGTTCCTGTTTTTTAAACCTGCATTCAGGTTCAAACCAGCAGTGTTCTCTTTAGATAAATGCTGGTGTCAAAAATTCAACATTTAGGAACTGGCCTCACAGCTTCTTAGAGTTTTTGATGGTGGCAATTGTGGCAAAGAATGCATTTATTGAGTATTTAGGTTGTTATTTGATGCATAAATAGGAAGTAAGGGACCTTATTTGGAGCGGGAAATGCTCAGACGTGATGCCACAAGCCTTTTTACAACCCTGTTATTTTGTTTCGATAGACTCTGCTCTGATTGACTGGTATATGGCACTAAAACTGCTCGCAGAACCCACATATTATAGCACAGATTTAACACTATAACTAAAACGCTTACTGGATAGTGTTGCTGTCTGCGTCCTAATGTGCTGTTCGCACACTGAGGAGACGGTTAGCTTGTAGCCTTGCCCCCCACTCACTTCCCTGAGTTGGCTTTCTCAAATCTTTCTGCTAAAAAATAAGCCTGCTTTCTCTTTTGATGTGTGTTTGTCTCCAGTTTGGTTTAGTTGAGGTAGTCCAGTGTGTTTTCCAGGGAGAGAATAGATAGTAAAGCGTTAGTTACTGTTAGTTTTTAGCCTAGTGAGGATCCCTGTCCACTGACACAGACCTCAAGGCCTGGTTTGCGGGACCTTTCTGGTGCCTTGTAGGACTATTCTGAGCAGTGTGACCAATAGGCTACCGAGAAGAAGTCCTTCCGAGGACCCACCCAACCTCGGCTGAGGCGTCGACTTTGGAACGCAGCTACAGTTTCACATTCACATAGGGCCCTTCAAGAATTAGCAGTGAGCTAGCTTTACTTCTTACACAGTGAACTCAGATAGGCTCAGCTTATTGGCCCTTATACTGTTCTTAGCTGACCAGATGAATCAGATGAATCAGATGATTCAGTTCTTTTGCTGTTTCTTTTAACACAGTGATTTGTTTGGGGTATTAGGCCACAGTTAACAGAGCACCTTTGTGCTAACTGTCTCAGAGGCGAACGGTCAGCTGCACTGGAAATGTGCCACGCTGCTGTTTGTTTTGGCAGTACCATTAGGATCATGTGACCTGGGTGAGTCAGCACCTCATTATGGGGAAATTGTCACGAATACAAGCATATGGCTGTGAATCATGTTTTCCATACCACTCTTCCATACGACTCTCTGCAGCTCACTGCGCTAGCGTCCAGTGTGTCCAGCGTGTGTGGTATCCCCACGTGTATAGGCTGAGCTGTGATTAGTAAGCTGTTATCGAGCAGTAAAAGTGTAGGGTCAGCACTGCACTGTCTTTTCCATCCTTTTATTGATGGTTAGGTTACTGCTACGAGTGCCACTAGCCATGATTGAATCCATTAAAGAGGAGTGGATAGAGAGGTGCCATGTACAGTCTATATTAATGCACACATTAATTTAAAAGAGAATTTTGTTGCTCCATTTATCAATTTTGACACAATATAAAGTAGCAAACAGCAAAAATGGAGATACAACGTTTTTGGGTGGCAGCAATGAGTTACATAATAATCAATATATATATTATAATACATATTAAACTTGACTAATCATTAATTTAATGATGAACTCTTTATGCGTTTTAAATAATGAAAATGATCAGACTGAGAAAATTAGACCTGGCTTTTATCTGTAGTCAGTCATGGTCAGCATGCAATTCATCTCTTAAGTTCACTAGAATCAGGCTCCGAGTTGTCGGTGGACTAAGATGCAGCCACTATAACTCCCCAATTGCTGGTTTGTGTCCTGGGCCTTGCACTCAGCAGCCAGAACCCAAGAGATCACAATTGGCCTTACTCTCTCCTGGTTTAGATGGCCATATATTTATATATATATATATATATATATATATATATATATATATATATATATATATATATATATATATATATATATATAACAAATAGTTTACTACATTCTTCAAAATGGCTTCAGAGCTTCAGTGTTTCTTAAGGGCTCCGATGTTTGTCATCATGGACTCATGGGTTATTTATTGGTACAAGCTGGCAGAAAGATCATCTATTTCCTGTTGAGCTACACAAATCAAACCATATTCATTTATATTCTAAAAGATGTGGTTAGATTATGTTAACAGCGCTTGAAAGACTAGGTAATATTTACACAGTGCCGGGTGTATTTCCTAGGTTGGTGGAAACTGTAGAATGGACTGTACATTTATACATTTATATATCTTAAATTCTGCCATTCGGCCCTTCTCAACCCCCTCCTCAGATTGGCTTAAAGCATGGCCCAAGGGGGGTGGTCAGTTAGGGGATATTAGCATATGGACACTTTAGTTTTGCTTGTTAGACCAGCTCAGGTCAAGATAAAAAGGAGAAAAAGAACAATGTTGTAGTAGTAGTAGTAATAATAATAATAATAATAATAATAATAATAATAAATACAATTAGACTATAAATTACACCATAAAAGTAGTTTACAGTAGTTTTATTGGGGTGGGTGGAATTTAGTAGGTTGTGGGTAATCTAATGAGTGTTACTCACGGTCCTTCAGGTGGTGGCATGTTTGTCACATATTTGGCAGTGATGTTAGCTGTTTTGCCTTTGCAGAAGTACATTTCTAATAGATTGGGCTACAATTTCCAGATTTGAGTGGATGTTTTTCAGTTTTTGGGTGAAATTTTCAAATTGTTGAATTTTGGCCGGTGAGAAAGTGAGAAAGTGCCTCTCTGTCTCAATTCCAACCTGACCACACAGCCAGGACTACCCGCCCGTCTCTACAGCCAGGCTGTGATCACTGAGGCAGTACTTGGTCAGGATCTGTCTCTGCTGAGAATCTCTGATGGTGTAGAAATACTCCGCTAATTCATACTGTCCATTTAGAGCCTGATTGCTTTCTAATGTAGACTGTAGGGTTCTGATATGGCTGTCCCAGTGTTCTAGATAGTCAGATTTGCTCTGTTTGAATTCATTTGGTTCACACTAATTGGACTGAGGCTCTCTCTCTCGCTTACTAACATGAGCATAATGCTATGCTAACTCTTAATAATGTTCTTTGGTGAGTAATGTTTGAAGATATTCAAGCATTACTTATAATTTAATCTTTATGGAGTCAGTCATTAAATCAATAAACATTTTAGACATTTAACCTTTGCTGCTTCCAGTAACTGTTGTTTGGCCCGGCTCCCAGAGTAGGGGACACAGAGAGGAAATCCCTACAGCACCATTTTAAATGGTCCAAAATTTCTCAGATCCAAATCTGTTCACATAAACGTCATCTCAATCATCTCCATACAATGCCACATGTCAAAAGTGGGATCTACATAGTAGGCAGCAAGTGAAGAACAGTCAGTTCTTGAAGATGATGTGTCAAAAGCAGGAAAAATGGGCAAGCATAAGAAACTGAGCCACTTTGGCAAGAGCCAAGTTGTGATGGCTAGACACCTGGTATGCAGTGGTTAGGACAACTGGTGAACTGGTCACAGGGTCATGGGTGACCAAGACTCATTGATGTGCATAGCGAGCACAGACCAGGCTTAATGATACATAATACACAATACTAGGCAGGTGGTTTTAATGTTATGGCTGATTTGTGTATGTATACTGTACAGTATTAATAAGAAATGTCAAACACATCTTCTGCTCTTTTACTCTCACTTGTACAGAGCGGTTTTTTTAGGGGCTGTGGGTTGGTGGGTGCTGAAGGTATGTTAACAATGTCACAGGGAAGCTCCAGCACAGAGACAAGAATGCTTAACAGTAACCCAGAGTCATTATCAGGAACAAGCTCAGTGTTTACGTAAAGAGGAAGTGGAAAATTCCTTGAAATCTTTGAGGTGTTTTTTTTTTCTGTAGGCCCTTTGCGTACACTAACCAGTTCTACAGCATTAGATTCCCCTGTTATTTGCACTTTATCAGGCTCTATGGTGTGGTACTTCTAAAGTAAAGGATTTGTAATGATCAATAGTGAGTTTACTTCCAATATCTTTATTTATTTATTTATTTATTATTTATGAATAAATGAATGAAAGTGATGTGATAAGTCAAGCGGAAGGTTTTGCAGTGGGGCTGTAGTGGAGAAACGCCATGACACAGTTGCCGCTTGCTGAGATGCAAGGTTTAACATGTAGGCAGGGCAATTCACACGTAAAAAAAGCCAGTATTGGTGCAGCACTATTAAAAACCCATCATGAATCTGACGTAGACTTTTTGTTAGAACTAATTACTCGAGAGTTAATAACAGAAAAATCGTGAGAAGATATTGGTGAATGAGGCCCATTGTGAAGCATGTGAAGGTTCAACTAATTTCTACCATCTTAAATTCAGTAAATTCAAGTTCTACAGCATCAGAGAGAACCTTTTTTAGTACTGGTCAGTTTTTGATACTGCAACTTCCAAGGCTTGAAGAAATTTTTAGTCAGTGTGTTGAGTTTATGAAGTGAAAGGATTAGGAAAACACGCCCTGTGTGGTGAGAAGTAACTGGGGATTACGGGAAAACAGGTGTGGGACTGTAAGGTGGGTATGGGAACCCAATGGGGGTAGTAAGAAAGTCCATGCGGGGAGAGATATGATCTGGATACCAAGTGGGGATTCTTTAAAAAGAAACACAAGCAGTCCTGGGAGTTGTACATACTGTTTATAGAGACACACTGAAGATGAGCTATAGGAGATGCATATGGGAATCCCTTTGGCTTGGCATCTTTAGAAGGAGGCATACTGTATGTTTGGAGACCAGTGGTCACGTTAATTCCAGGGGTGTCCAATGGTGCTGAAATCAGGACTCTGTACAGACCACTGGGATGAGCCAGTCCACTAAATGGGCCTGAGAACAAGGCCCGGCCCTGAGCAGATTTTTATTTGGGGCCCCTCATACCACCACCTCAGCACCAGATGCTTCATCATTTCATAGGGAGAGAGATATTGTGCAATACGCTGAAGCGCCCGGGCCTTTATAAACCACCCAAGAGGTGCATATCTGCATTTGCTAAAACAAGATTAAATGTGGTATTTGTTAAAGGAATGGTACATTAAATACAGAATTTTTTTTTCCTATATGATAAATTAAAAATGGAACTAGAATTGTGTCTGAATGTACAGACAAATGCTAGTTTTATGTTTCCTATACAGGATTTGTTCACCTTGCTACAAAGTGTGTCATTTGAACAAGGGTACCCAGACTTTTGCATACCACTGCATGTTGTATGTTTGCACACATTGTGATCATTTTAATTGTTTGAAAAAAAAAAAAACTATGAATGAGGTTATGTGATATTAAACTAAAATACACTTACATTTATTTTTAAAAACGTGTCCTATAGTGAATGTAGTGTAAAAACATTTTTAAAAAACATTTATTGAGTTAAATACTAATTTAAAATACATAATTGGGCTTTAAAGCACAACCTATCAAATAGACAATAAAATCTTTATTTATATAGAACCTTTTGTACAGGTCATAAATTAAAGTGCCTTATAGATAGACCCAGAAAAAACACCAGAATGAGAGTGAAAATACATTAATCTGTTAAAGGGAAAGAAGTTTATTGAGAATTTGAATTGAAATGTATTGTAGAAATGTAGAGATGCTGTCTCTGTAATGATCATTTTGAATGTATGAACCTTACACACAATTATGTGACCAGTACATTGCTGGACTGACATTAAACAAACCTGTAACTGATCTTCACACTGACATTATTGCAGTTTTGCTTTGGCATGCGGTGGCAACATGCCATCACCTCCAACTCGAGTAGGAATTGTGTTTAAGAGTAGTTGCACAAACAAGGTTTGAGTTAGCTGCTGTAAGCTTCTGCTATTAGTTCAGGTTTTGCAGTGAGTAGTGTCTTTTTAACATTATCATGGCAAAGTTGTAAATATACAACACATAGAAGAGCTGGCCAACATCATACTGTATGTGGAAAACCTAAAGAGGCAAAAAATTCTGGTAAATGTCAAATGGAACCAAAAAGGTTAAATTGTCAATGCCATAAAACAGGCCTGGAGATCTACCACCTGCAGAGCTTTAGCTTCAACCATAATAAGATGCATCTGGTCCAAGTAATGGGAGTATTTAGGGGCATCTGAACATTAGAACCATATTCTTCTTCTTCCATCCTCTTCTGTTCTCTGGATTCCTTAAAGTAAAGGTGTCAAAGAACCTCTTCTGGTTTCATGAAAAACCTCAAAGCAGCTTCAGATGAATTATTTCATTATATATATTTAAAGGAAACACTATTAAAGGTTCTTTAAGGGTGTAAGGGCTGTTATTCTGTTGCGATGCACTACAAAAACCCTTGGACTGTATATTCTGCAGTCTTTGCCCAGCTGCAATATGTGTGTGCTACGGTCACTAAAACCAGGGAGACATAGCAGGAGGGTATGGAAATTCAAATGGTGGGGGCATATGCATTGGATATGGCATCCCAAAAGGGGACACCATAGGTGTTGGACATGGCATCCCAAAAGGTGGCATTGTAGGTGTTGGATATGGCATTCCAAAAGGGGACATCATAGGCATTGGATATGGCATTCCAAATGGGGGCATCATAGGCGTTGGATAGGGCATTCCAAAAGGGGACATCATAGGCATTGGATATGGCATTCCAAATGGGGGCATCATAGGCGTTGGATAGGGCATTCCAAATGGGGGCATCATAGGCGTTGGATAGGGCATTCCAAACGGGGGCATCATAGGTGTTGGATATGGCATTCCAAACGGGGGCATCATAGGCATTGGATATGGCATTCCAAATGGGGGCATCATAGGCGTTGGATAGGGCATTCCAAATGGGGGCATCATAGGCGTTGGATAGGGCATTCCAAACGGGGGCATCATAGGTGTTGGATATGGCATTCCAAACGGGGACATCATAGGCATTGGATATGGCATTCCAAATGGGGGCATCATAGGCGTTGGATAGGGCATTCCAAATGGGGGCATCATAGGCGTTGGATAGGGCATTCCAAACGGGGGCATCATAGGTGTTGGATATGGCATTCCAAACGGGGGCATCATAGGTGTTGGATATGGCATTCCAAAAGAGGGCATCATAGGAGGCACAGGATTTGGCACAGGAGTTGAACATGACATTGGTGTTGACACCGGAGTTGAACATGACGTTGGAATCGATGTAGATGTTGGACTTGGCCTTGGAGTCAACGTAGGTGTTGGACATGGTGTTGGAGTTGACAAAGGTGTTGGACATGGCGTTGGAGTTGACGTAGGTGTTGGACATGGTGTAGGAGTCGATGTAGGTGTTGGATTTGGCGTTGGAGTCGACGTAGGTGTTGAAAATGGTGTTGGAGTTGACAAAGGTGTTAGACATGGCGTTGGAGTTGACGTAAGTGTTGGACATGGTGTTGGAGTCGACATAGGTGTTGGACATGGAGTTGGAGTCGATGTTGGTGTTGGACATGGTGTTGAAGTCGACGTAGGTGTTGGACATGGTGTTGGAGTCGACATAGGTGTTGGACGTGGTGTTTGAGTCGACATAGGTGTTGGACATGGAGTTGGAGTCGATGTTGGTGTTGGAAATGGTGTTGAAGTCGACGTAGGTGTTGGACATGGTGTTGGAGTTGATGTAGGTGTTGGACGTGGTGTTGGAGTTGATGTAGGTGTTGGACGTGGTGTTGGAGTCAACATAGGTGTTGGACGTGGCTTTGAAGTTGACGTAGGTGTTGGACGTGGCTTTGGGGTCAACTTAGGTATTGGACGTGGCACTAGAGTCGACTTAGGTGTTGGGCGTGGCTTTGAAGTCGATGTAGGTATTGGGCGTGGCTTTGAAGTCGCTGTAGGTGTTGGATGTGGCTTTGAAGTGGACGTAGGTGTTGGATGAGGCTTTGAAATTGATGTAGGTGTTAGATGAGGCTTTGAAGTAGACGTAGGTGCTGGACGTGGCACTAGAGTCGATGTAGGTGTTGGATGTAGCATTGCAAATTTATAGGTCAGAGTAGAGATTGAACCCATAGATAAATCCTTAGGCTTGTCATCCTTATCCACTATTTCTAAAACCTCAATCCTTTTAGGATCCCACACACAGTCCTCCTCCAGACCTCTACGAACCATTCCACAGTTGGGTGGAACCCAAGCAGTGTCATATCCTTTTTTGTGCCAGGTCTTCTGGAGTGGATGACCTTGATAGTCAATCTTCTTCACTCTACCCACACGCACTCTGAGCTTTAGAATTGCTTGTTCCTCACCTGGCGGGAGAAACACTGGGTGTAAAGAAGCCTTCTGAATATCTTTGGTCACATAGACACCACGGCCTAGCATGCCACCAGAGGAGGGAATAAAGCCATTCTTCATGATCTCGAGAGCATTTTTAACAGTTGTGCCATGGTACATGATATAGACCTTATCATTGTCATTGTTGTATGAGCTTATCTGTGAGCTTCTTTTGGATTTTGATTGTCCCATTTTGTACAAGATGCTCTTTACACAACCTGAGGACCAGAAAACAACAATATTTCATGCTGTCATTCTGTATTTTCTTTACCTTTCGTAAATAGTAGTAAAGTATAGTAAAGTATAGCCAGGGTAAACATTACTCTGCAATATCTCCGTTGCATTAACCTCTATACATGCTTTTTTCAACAGTGGATTCTTTAGCTTTAGCTAGTATTTTAAAAGAATAAGAGAGATACTGTACCTACATGCTGAGTCAGGATGTGTGTAAGACACACTTTGATTCTTTCACTTTTGTTATTCCCGTCTCTGTGCTCTGATTGGCCAGAGATTTGTATTTACCTATGTATATATGTATGAATTCTGCGACCTGTACATACAATAAAATACTTAATAATGACTTTTTTGGGTACAAAAACATTCTCATGAACTATATCTCAGGTAGCTTCTAAAAATCACAAACGGTACTACTGTGCAAACACTGGAAGTTAACTAGTTGAATGTCCTATCTTTAAACTTGTCGTGATCCAAACAGGTTGTTTTGCTTCCTTCATTCTGAGAATTTGGCAAGCAAGCAAGAGATGTGTGACTACAGTATCATGCTATGTATGGAATGGATATGTTACAATCTATACTCACCATTCAAACATGCATATTATTATACTTACTGGAATTGTGTGTTCATTTTGTCCCAGTAATAGATTGAATAGACCTTTAATAGACCTTTTTGAACCCTTCAACAGTCACACTTAGAAATACATATGCAAAATGTCTTTATTGGAAAAATTGTGTTCTTGGATCCTCATTTAGCAACTTTTTGACCCATTCACGAAGCAGATACGCAAGTCAACCAGCCGGTTGAGTTGCCCTGTTAGAGTAATTCTAGGCATGAATGCACAGTGTTCTTCAGTGAGGATCAGCTCATAGCTTTAAATATGTGCCGATTTGAAAGTAAAACACATACAGTTCAGTCTAGCAAGGAAATTGGCAATATGATCTTGGGCTCAGCTAATGTTAGCGTCCAATTCTGTTAACCCCAACTGGGCATCTCAACATAGTGGTAACACACAGACTTTTCAAGGTAACATAGAAATATTTTATTGTCACGTTTCTGTCATTCAACAAACATATAATTGTTAGGGGTTGTAGAAATTTGATCAACTTTTTGTAGCACATCATACTAATACAGTTTCTATTTTTCTCTTAGCTTTCAGACAGTGATATCACACACTCTATTCCATGTTGGAAAAGTGAAATAGCTGAAGGTTGCAGTTTTATTACAGCGGAAAAATTAACTTTTAGAAGACGGTCGCATCCAAACAAGCGGCATTATGCCAGAACTGGTGTTTTTTGAAGCTGGGCTCCCCCTATAGCTGTGGAGTGTATTTCACTTTTACACAACTGTTGGGTGGCAACTTGGTACTTCAGTACTGAGTGTGTTATCTAGCATGACATTATCTTTTTAACATTACCTTGAGATGTCTTGCTAGCGACTAAACCACTGTCAAAATCAGCAGCCTTTGATAACACAGCAAAACATCAAGCAAGCATAACAACACAAGACAAGTGAGCAGCTAATAAGTTATTGATTACCAGTCCAGCAATAAGAAGACCACCTGCATCTGTCTTGCATCCTTTTGCCTCTTTTAGCTCTTGCCAACGGGTAAAATCCAGTCTGAGATTTACTCTTGCCCAGTCTCTTACTCGGTCACTCTCTCTATTTGTTCTCTTAATCGCTTCATTTAACAGTGTCTTCTTCAGCCTGTTTGCAACTTATAACTTCCATATGTCCATACAGACGTTAGGTTGAGAAGAGAAGGACGGGGCTTCAGGCATGTTCCCCCTCCCAAAATCCAGATATTTTACAACTCCATTTATGACTTTGTTATCTAAGCACAGGGACTGTATGGTAAAGAGGGAAATTGTGAAGCTTCTGAGGAGCTTCTGGACGCACTACATGGACAGATTCTTATGTAAGTAATGTTAACTGTGCGAACGGTCAGTCAGTTTGTTTATTTATTGATTGGCCAATTTGGATGTGAATGTGTTTAGTAGCAGAAGGAGGAATTCTGCCAGCAGTGGTGCAGCAGTCAGGAGTCAGTGGATGGCTGGTTGTGTTATGGACTATTCTAAAAGTGATGAGCAGCCAGTGAACCAAACTTTGCATGAGGGTGTGGGTGAAGGTGTGGGTGTAGGTGTAGGTGTGTGTGCGGTAGCATGCCGAAGCACTCTGCCTCCAGCAGTCCAGCAGCCTGGGCGTGAGTGGATGAACTTGGTGAAGAACAGTAGAAGCACACAGTCAGTGCTGTTTAGTGTGGTGGTTGATGGGGTGGGAAAAGGGGGCTACTTTCTTCCCATGCCCACCTTTCCTCTGTGCACTCGTTTCTTTCTCTTTCTCCAAGCTGAATCTTCTATTTTCTTTCATGTCGGAAAGTGAAAACAGTGTCTGATTAATTATAGCATTAATGAGGATCAACCTGAACTATGGACTTAACAAGTAACTGTGCCTCTGCTTTCTCCATTAACCAGTTTATCATCACCTCCCTCTCTTCACTTTCTCTCTCTCTCCCTCTCTCTCTCTCTCTCTCTCTCTCTCTCTCTCCTTGCTTTATCCAATGTTGATAGACAAAATATGGACAAAAATATTCATTGCTTCTTCTGAAATCAGGAGTATTGAACAAGAGTTTTGTCTTGCTTTTGTTGGAGTAACTGTCTCTACTGTCCAGGGAAGTCTTTCTACTAGATTTTGAAACATTGCTGTTAGGATTTGACTGCATACAGTGACAGGAATGTATTAGTCAGGATGTTGGATGAGGGGCTTTATACCCTTCTAGCCCACACCTGGCATTAGGTTTGATATCAGTAGGTTCATGTTTATCTGCCCCAGATATTCTATTCTATTGGCAGTACTTCTCTACAGGTACTAGACAAGCTGTATGTGTGTCTGTGCCAGCAATGGGTGCAACTTAAAGTAGCTGAATGCATTCATTAAAAGGGGTGTCCACAAACATTTGGACACATAGTGTAAGTGTTTATTAAAAAGTTTTAAGGTTAGCGTGTGATGATGTGGAGCTGCAAATTGCATTAATGCTAATGGTTAGCTGTTTGCTTACTGGCTGTAAGCTATCACTGTAAGGATGTCGTACAAGAAACTCACAGCAGACCAGCGCTGAAGGTTACCGCTTACCTGGACCATTCATCACTGCGCTGCTGTGCGTCATGGGCCATGCCTGGTTGGCAGGCAATGCTATCAGGAAGTCAGTCTGGCGAGAGAGGAAGTCATGATGCGTTAATGGCATTAGCAGTTCGGGCAGAGCGAGACGCTTCAACTCATTACTCACTGAGTCTGAGGGCGGGCAGAAGACTCGGGCTGCAGGGATGCTCATTGTTTCTCTTAAAGTCACTGCTTTATTAGCTTCAGTTTGGGAGGGAAGCTGTTCTACAGCAGCTCTGGAGTACCACTCATTGTTCTAATGTTTTAGGCTGAATTAGGAATCCATTTTGCCCTCCACAAGCTGTAGGTTTCCATCACATGGAGACCTTCAGTGTTAAGCATGCACCTTACTGTGCAGACTGATGGTCCACCAAATCTTGCTGCAGCCAAGGCAGAGTTTTTGACCACCTGCATCCTCCTCAGAAATCAGACGTTGATAGCTGTCTCTTTCTGCCGTGTCCAGGTAGCACAGCCAGTGTTCCTTTGAACTTTGAACTTGTGAACTCTGCGTGAGCTCTTATGAGGGGTAATTCTGAGACTGTCAGGTCATTAAAAGTAGCATGCTGTGTTGAGCTATTTTAATTGTTCTTGTTTGTACATTTTGTTAATAAACCTAATTTGCAATGAGGGGTGAATAATTTTGATTGCAACTGTCTCCATTTTTTTGTCATTGGTTTTTAGTTCTCGCCATGGTTTGAACTGCGAACTGCGTCACTGCCACTTTTCCTGTTGTAAGACAGACATCAGACATCCTACAATATGGACCCAATTGTGACTGGCTTGCTTTGCTGCACTTGTGGCATCATTCTCATATTAAAATGTCCAAACTATGGTGTCTCCCTCTAAAATGGGGAAACCATTTGGCTTGTTTAGCATACGACAAAGCAGAGCAGGAAGCCAACCAAAATACGGAATCACTTTAAAGGTGTTTTGATCAACAGCCATCATAGACTGAAAAAAAAACTGGTCAAGACATGAAGGTGACAGAACCCATAGTTAGAACAGAGGTGCTTGGAGAGATGTGATTTTTTCTGACATTATTAACTGGAAGCATCACATTTTTCTTTTTACAATTTTTAACATTTCAACATTATTATAGATTTTTTCGCATTCATCTTTAAAAGAACATGCTAAGAACCTCTTAACTGCTCAGTTGCAGAAAAAGACAGACATTGACGTCTCTCCTGCACGAGGAAAGCAAAGAGTCAGCGTAATTAAGTAGAATTTACAGTTATTATTTTAATGAATGGGCTGTCTTTCAAGAGGCCATCACATTCAAGCTGATCCACCGTCTAGAGTAGCGCCTGTGCGTTTCCTCTTGCTGCTGCTACACCTCTGAAAATTTCTGCTAATTTGTGCTAATTTCAGATGGTCTAATACTTTTGATGCCTTCAGTCTTTGAAAACTTTTAAAAACCTATTTCCTAGTCCGAGTCAGACTCCCCAAGTTGTTTTTTTAAACTGTACCTAAGAATGGAGCCGGACTGGAGCCAGAAATCCTGCCTGCATCCTCTTCAGAAGTCTGGTTGGCAGACGTTGATAGCTGTCTCTTTCTGCCGTGTCCAGGTAGCACAGCCAGTGTTCCTTTGAACTTTGAACTTGTGAACTCTGCGTGAGCTCTTATGAGGGGTAATTCTGAGACTGTCAGGTCATTGAATTTGGAGAAAGCACTCGTTCTATTAGCAGTGTTGAGCTATTTTAATTGTTCTTGTTTGTACATTTTGCTAATAAACCTAATTTGCAAAGAGTCAGCATATTTAAGTAGATCTCACAGTTATTATTTTAATGAATGGGCTGTCTTTAAGAGGCCATCACATTCAAGCCGATCCACCGTCTAGAGTAGCGCCTGTGCGTTTCCTCTTGCTGCTGCTACACCTCTGAAAATTTCAGATGGTCTAGTACTTTTGATGCCTTCGGTCTTTGAAAACTTTTAAAAACCTATTTCCTAGTCCGAGTCGGACTCCCCAAGTTGGTTTTTAAACTGTACCTAAGAATGGAGCCGGACTGGAGCCAGAAACGACTGACTTCATGAAGTGTTCTCCCCATGTCCATGTGAGTTTTCTCTGGGGACTCCGGTTTCCTTCTTTCTCACAAAAATGCACATGGTAGACAAACCATCGCAACCCTCATTAAGAAGAAGTGGATAAGAAGATGGCATACTGGATGGCCTCTACCATCACTTCCATCAAGCTCAGGCCTTTTAACATGTTTTTAAACAGTTAATCTGAAAAGACTTAAATCCTAAGAATCCTGTGTTTCCCGTCTCTTTTTTTTTGTGCGGCAGAATGGACCTGCAATGCTTGACGGACCCTGCCAAGGATTTATATTGGATAAATATTTAACTTCCCTGAAGTCAATCTACCAACTTCCTTGAAGCTTAAATAATATTGGTAACTCTTCATAATGTTGATAAATGTGGTAGAACAGGGTGATAAGGTGAGATGGGATAGAAAGCATGATTTCAACAGATTGAAATAAATGTTTTTATGTTAATTTGCTATATATGGAGTCAGGCCTGAGCATGGCAAAGATTAGATGTTATTACAGAGCTGGAGTTGGATGGAACTTCATATACTGCCTGTATGGATATACCAGCACACCTGTATTCCTAAAGTATATATTTTTTTACATGCAAGGCAAAAACCCTCCATTATGTAAATATAACAAATGCATTCACCTTCTTTAAGTTGCACTATTGCTGACACATATGTGCAAATGCACACAGACAGCTTGTCTTGTCTTTGTAGAGAAAACATGAACCTATTGACACCATGTCTAATGCCAGGTGTGGGCTAGAAATGTGTTTTCTAGAATGAGGATAGTGCTTCATCAGTACTTTTAGAATGAGTTGTCGCTGAATGCAATCAGATCCTCATCGATGCTCTGAAAACTAGGAGAAAGCCTTCAAGTAGAGAGTAGAGAAGCAGGATCAGCTCTTTATAAGACCCTTGATTTTGTCCATATAGTGTATTGCCTGTGTGACCCTGTAATGTAAACGTAGCATTAGTCTCATGCACTACTTTTGTACATAACATCATATTTGTGCCTCAAACTGGCGCAAAAGATTGAGTAGATCCAGCTCCAAGTCGTGTAGTATAGTGGCATAAGCATTTTGGATTCTCCATGGAAGTGCAAACGCAAGCTGAATAAGAAGTACTGAGGTGTTCTTATTGCTCTGGTTTTGCCTGGAGAAGCCCTGCAGCCCTGCTTCTTTGCATCATAGTGAAAAGACAGTGGAGCATGGGTCACAACTGCTTATCTCTGCTGCCTTGCCTCGTTTCTGGACTGAGAAGAGCTTGTCGCTCAGGCAGTCACAGTGACGGCTCCGGACCCATACCGTCTTATCTCCCAGCCCATCTTTTGTTTCGTCCCAAAATGGTTGAATGACAGATCTGAGAGTTGCTTTTGTTGTGAGATCAGTCATTGTCTCCATGTCCTCCCTGATAGAAATCTACTGTTTACCCATTCACTGCAAATTCACAGCTGCTAACTGAAATGAGAAGTGGTTCTGCCCGGTTTGCGTTAGGCTTTTACACTGTAAACCGTTTACCACAGTTTTCTGTAACACTTTTTAGACACTTTGTAGTGCCTTGTTCCACATTTGTAGCTGTACCATTAAGTGCACACCTGTTTTCAAGGGTGCGTATTATGAAGAACCACGTTCCTCAGTTTTCCAAAATAAGACTGCCAATTAGACAATTCACTCTCCAGTCCCTAAATATCATACAAGGTTTGTGTGATGTTGTGAGAACCAACACAGGCCCACAACATTACATGTCCAAATGTTTGTGGACACCCCTTCTAATGAATTCATTCAGCTACTTTAAGTTGAAGAGAGAAGTACTACTCTCTGGAGCAGATAAACATGAACCTATTGGCACCATGCCTAATGTCAAGTGTGGGCTAGAGGGGTATAAAGCCCTCCAGCATTGAGATGTGGAGCAGTTAAAGTGTGTTCTCTGGAATAAATGTGTGGTGCTCCTTCCAGTACTTTTAGGATGAGTTAGGGAGTTTGGGATGTGCTGTGGTGGTGATCATCCAGCATTCTGACAAACTTCACTAATTCTATTGTTGCGGGATGCAATCAGATCCTCACATCAATGCCCCAAAATCTAGTAGAAAGCCTTTTTTTTCCTGAACAGTAGAGACAGCAACTTCAACAAAAACAGGATAAACTCTTTTTAATACCTTTGATTTAGAAAAAAACAGGTGTCCCAATACTTTTGCCCATTTTGCCCATATTGTACTTACAATTCTTTGGTACATTTAAACCCTGTCTAACACCGGTTTATTTGATTTTGCAGTGGAACATTCCCCAGGTAATTCTCAGATATGAGAACAGCTTGTCTGCACACTGCGATGCCTTTAAAAGTGTTCCTGCAAGGAGTTTCAAACCTGAACACTGGGTTTAACACAGTGTGTGAATTGGAGCAGGGCTTATGTAAGCAAAATGCTGATCTCTGGTTCTGTTCTAGTACATGCTGGTGATGGTATTTCCCAGAATTTGCTCTTTTTTACGGTAAGCTTTGGTTGCCATGGAGATGTGGGATATTGACTTTGTTAGTAAATATGCTGGGTGCTCTCACTTCATCGCTTTAATGCTGGAAATAGGAGGGACAGAATCATACTATGATTCACAAGCTTGAATATTTAAAAATATAAAACATAAGGAGTAGCAATCCATCTCCACATAATAACAACACAGTGACATGTTATACATAGAGGGACATACATGTGTCTTTGGCATCATGCAAAAAGAAATCTCAGGTTTACAGGAGCAGGAAACATTTTTTTTTACCTTTCAATGGAATCAATATACAAGAATTTTATTTTATAAGTCATTTGAGAGCATTTCTATTGGGCCATTCGTCATGAACGTAGGTCCCAAAAAAATAGCAAAGATGTAGGTACTAGTTTTTTCAGTGATAATTCTTCTGCATCTCTCTGTTTCCCTATGGATCCACCTCTGTTGCCATGGAGACGAGTCCATCTCTCTCTCGAGTGAGCGTTTCTTTTCCAAGGCTCAAAGCTGGAAAAGTCCTCCACTCTGCTGGGTCAATATTGCTTTGTCAGGCAGCTTTCAAAATGAGCACATCATATGATGAAATGAAAATCAAGACGGATTCATGGATCACATACAGTTACAGCTGTTACATGGCAGGACAGCATTTTGGCAAAATATTGTGTGTGCAAGGATATACTATACTACACATATACTACATGACCGCAGGTCTATGGTTTATATGTCCCTTTTTTTGTCTTAACAATAATTTAACCCTTGTTGGTGCTATAGAGTAAAATAGGACCATTTAAGGAACACGTGTGTCAGCAATAGGTGCACCTTAAAAATGGTAGTAGCTGAATTTTGTAAATAATATATTGTGTGTAACATGGCAGTACAGCTTTTTCATATAATATGGTTTGTCATATGTTGAGCTGTTTGTTGTAATTGCTTGGATGTGTGGGAGTTGTAGAGGGAAAGTCCCAGATGCTGATCTAAAGGAAATGTCTGACATTAGGTGAACTCTTTGTACCATTGTAGCTTCATATCCTAGTCATAGTGCTGTGAACCTCAGGGCTAGTCACCATCTGTCAGAACTTCCAGTATGCGTGACGGTGCAGTAGCAGGCTTTGTACATATGTTTTGGCGGCATTATGCTCCCTCTTGATACAGTGTTATTATAGCACATTAGCATTACATCTGCAGCACTGCCTCCTGTGGAACACATCTCTTTCATTTTGCACTTTATCTACAAGGCTAATTTACTACACCAGCTTAAAGTACTGGATTTATTATTAACCTCCCATACTCAACACTGATAAGCCAAAAGCATCAGTACCACCTGCCTGATATTGAGTAGGACCCCCCTGTTTCGCCACAACAGGTTGAGGCATTCAAGGCATGGACTCAACAAGACCTCTAAGGTTGTCCTGTAGTATTTGGCACCAGGACCAGTTAGCAGCAGATCCTTTAAGTCCTGTAAGTTTTAAGGTGGATTACTTCAATGAGCTGTCTTTCTTGCTTTAACGCATCACCTTCAAGAACTGACTGTTCACTTGCTGCCTAATACATCCCCCCCTTGACAGATGCTGCTGTAGATGAAGGTAATCAGTGTTTTTCAGGTCTCCTGTACTAATGCTGAATGTTGCGATGCAGTTTGCTTACTAGTCACTTGCTGACTTGGTGAATAGCCTATGTGGACATTCAAATCTCATGAGTAAAAACGCAAGGTGGGTTGTAGTGCATTTGACTGACAAGCAGGTACACTGGCCTGACTATTTTGGTTTGAAACTCTACTCAGAAGAAGAGCCTAAGAGTGAGAATATCACAGCTGTAACATGTTTCCCTCGCCATCTGCCCAGACATGAGCTGTGCTCCGCAGCTACAGCGTAAACACAACCCACGTCAGGCCCAAATAACAGGGCGCTGCTCTCACGCTTAACGAAATGTTGGGCAAACTGAGAATTAACCACGCTGCGAGTGGTGCAGTGTAAGAGCCTTTGCATGCTTGAGTACAAAGGACCTGCTTACATGCTGTGATATTCTCGTAATGTTGTTTAAGACAAAGGAGCGTCCTGTTTCTTTGGGGACTGTTCCACAGGGTGAACGGCTTTCCCTAGTGTCTCCTTCCTCTTGTTGCTGGCTTTTACAGCAGGGAAATCTGCGTGCACATGTATTGCATCATTTGCTGTTCAGAGCATTAAATATTGTCCCTTCTCTTTAGAGAGTAAGCATACAGTGCCACAGTCAAACACCTTTACATTGTTACATAATGAATAGAAAATGACCATTCCAGTCCGTCCAATTTCAGGATTTTCACCACCTGAACTTGAATGTAGGCCAACACACAACTCCCCACACCCCCAGATCAGTCTCCACCACTACCTGATTCAATGGTCTTTTTAGTTTAAAACAAACCTCATTTCAGAGATCAGTTCTTGAAGGTGACGTGTTAGAAGCAGAAAAAATGGACAAACAAATGATGGCCAAATTATGATGGCTAGACGACGGTCTTGTAGGGTGTTCCTGGTATGCAGTGATCAGGTAGGTAACCAGTACCTGGTCCAAAAAGTGACAACCGGTGAACCAGGAGACATGGTTATGGGCACCTGAGGCTCATTGACGTGATTTATGGAGGCCTCACAACTCACCCTTACAACTTACAGGATTTTAAGGATCTGCTGGTAATGTTTTGGAACCAAATACCATAGAACACCTTCACAGGTCTTGTGGAGTTCATGCCTTGAATGCTCAAATCTTGGGTATACCCCATATACACAAGACCATGTATGAACTTGTATCATGTTTGCTTTATTAACGAGACCTTTAAGACAACACCTCACATAAAACAGCTGTTAGCTAGAACCACAGAGACTCAAACCAGACCTCCACCAACAATAATACAGAACAAGCCACATTTCCCTACTCTGAGTCAAGCTGTACTTGACTAGAAACAAACAGAAAACTCTCTAAAACTACTCTTAACTATAACTTGCCTGTCCAATAATTAAATAATTAAAGATACATGGAGGTAGCACCTAACTTTTAGCCTAAGGAACTAACCAGAGCAGAGTCCTACATGATGTAACCCATTTGAAACACCAGCACACTTAATCAAGTCAGAATCAGAATCGATGCTTGTTCTTGCTTGTGGCGCATTTAAAACCTTTCTTGCAGAGATTTTCTCTCTACAACTTTTATGTATCACCACTCAGACTCATTTTAAATGGGGTGGATTGGGTCATGCCTAATAGCCTTACTACATACTGTTGTCTTACAGCTCACCAAGCTAAACCTGCTCCCTGCCCACCCATTAATGTGGCTCCTGTGTTAATGGGGACATTCTACCAATGTTTTAAAATGAGTGGAAAAAAAGGTTTGAGTTCGATCTATGCTCTGGTCAATGACTATGGGGAGCTTGCTGTGTTGTCCATGGGGTTTCCTCCGGATGCTCCGGTTTCCTCCCACCTTCCAAAAACACACATGGTAGGTGAATTGGCTATGGTGTGGGTGAATGGGTGTGTGTGGTACCTTGAGATGGCTTGGCGCCTTCTGCCCATTGATGCTCGGTAGGCTCCTGACCCTGAAGAAGCAGATAAGAACATTGATGAGTGGATGGATGGACAAGTCAATGATTCAGTTATGTTAAACGTTTGACAAACCTGTGGAATTCCAATTTAGTCATCTTGTCAGGTTTGCATGTAGATGATTTCCCAAACAAAGCTGTTATATGAAAAAATATATATAGCTGTGGTGTAGAGCTGGGCAATATGATGATATTTTATTGTATCTTGATCAGTTTTGTTCAGCTGCAGGTTTCATTATAAACAGTGTAATTAGACTGGTTTAATTAGATGAAGAGCGGCAGATGTTAAATAAAAATCACTCTACTCATTATGGGAGGGGATCTGAATAGTAGTAAATAAAAGTCAGTCTCTACTGATGTATTGTGATTACTGTAATTACATGTATCATGATCAATATTGTGTATCCCAGAAAAAGGTCTTTAAATATAGTGATATAGTATTTTGCCCTACTGTGATAGAAATATACAGCATCTACGCATTTATAAATCAGTAGAAATAAAAGGCAGGTATGTCCACAATTGGTTCCATGAAGAACCATGTTTGTAATAGAGATGAGTGTGAGTGTGAAGAACCTTTTAAAGGTTTGAAGAACCATTTTTTAATGAAGATGTAATATGTCCTCAATCATACAAGTCCCACCCTACCAACATAGGTCTTCTTAAAACCAAAAGTGGTTCTTCTGTGGCATCTCTCCAAGAACCATTTGAAACACCTTTATTTTTAGGAGTGTACGGATGAATATGGTGAATAGGCATGCAGCAGCTTTGGTGCTTAGACCCCCCAAGAAAACGACTTTCAACACTACCAAGCTAATGTAGGCTATTTCAAGCATGCATTGTAAGGGTATAGGCAGAGATGAACAGAGACCTATAGGGTACCATGTGTTTTATGTTTTGCTCCATATATGGTCTTCTTCAAAATGGCTCAGCTGGTTTGATTGGCAGTGAGTGACGGATGTGGAGTCTGTTGGCGACAGGGCAAATCTGCATTCTCGCCTTCACTCCAGAGATCACAGTGACTTTACACTGTCAGGGTGCCTTGGAGAGGGAGGGCACAGGGAGACAGACTCACATTTTACACCACTTTTGGGCGAGATTTGGAGGCCAGATGGGGAGTATCACTCTTAAGCAGAGCAGATCTTCTTATTTAATGAAATAACTGGTGAGATGTGCTCTGCTCTCTTTATTAATGTTTACATTTCACCATTGAAAGGATACCCACCATGCAGGCTTATTGTATTATTCACACAAATGTGAGGAAATGAGTATGAAACATGGCTAGTGTGCCTGGAATGGGGATAAACAGCAAATGGAGATGCATTAAGCTTGCTTCGATGAACTCATTGTTTTGGTATATCAGTTGGAGATTTACAGAGGTGCTGTTCGCGCTCATAATTCCTCCTGTTTATGAAGAATGCTCCGAGGTAGCTCTGCAAAACAATGCATTATTCATCCCTTCTCAAACCTGATGAATTATAAAGCAGTCTCTGTGTCAATGTTCTGAAACCACTCACAAATCAATGGCATTAGATTAATTGCCAAATATGCTGCCCTTGCATTTTTGTATCCTCAAGCTTTCTCTCTCTCTCTCTCCCTCTCTCTCTCCCTCTCTCCACATGCTTGGATCAGTAGCCTGTCTCTCTCTGCTGCCTACATCAGTAAGGCCGTCCGTTTGGAGGCTTCTGATGGATGTCTTTGATGTGAGCAGCCTACTGTTGTGCCAGTGTGTATGTGTGTGTGTGTGTTCGTGTTCAGACTGTGTGCTCAGGCAGCAGGGAAACAGCATCGCAGGCTTATATGGGCCTGCCTAATAACCTGCCACTCAAGTCCTCTGCCTCTTGACTGGCAGAGTACAGCATGGCAGTGGTAAAGACAGCTGAGCTCTGGGTTTTGGGACTTTGTGTGTAAGTGATGTAATCTAAAGTGGAATATATTGATTGGGTTTTGGAGCAGTGCCTCTACCCAGGGAAAGACTGGAGAGGGCAACATCTGTTGGGATGCTGTAGGTAAGTGTGTCAGGTAACCCGGTTATGTCGCAGCTCAGAGGTTCAGGACTCGTCTGTCAGCTTTCTAGTGTGTGTACCTGCATAGCTCATTCTGTGCTTTTAGATATATTGGGACTGGATCCAGCACAACAAAGCACAGCAGGAACACACTGTTCTCATGAACAGAGCTCTTAATCACCATGTCATTTGTCCTGGGAGCTCCCCCAACTGCCTGTAGTTTAAAAAAAATACAGTATACACACCGCTCAATATCAGCGGGTCTCCCTCACTCTCAGTGCATTTAAAAATGTATGTTAGGAGGTCGATAATAAGCATGCAGAGGTCGATAATAGTGTGAGGACAGCAGGGTACAAAAGGAGCCAATCAGAGACTTTTCACTGTGGCCAATTGGAGCATAAATATTATAAAGGTCGTCGCCCAAATGCCCTCTATTCTTTTTGTACTGACACTCATATCAATCAGTAAAGCACTGCTAAAGAGACTGCTGCCTGCCAATTGTAGTGAAGTGAAGAGAAAAGCCCAGGCTGCAGGTACCTAGCCCCCAGGTTCCAGAAAAGCATGCATTTCAGATCAATGATGGAGAGGGAGAGCACGAAAGACGGCGGCACAACAAGTGATTTATGAGTTTCCAGTCTGCTGTGACAGGCCCTTCCTGCATTTGCCATTCTTAGATCCTGTTCACACCCAATCAACTCAAGTGACTAGTATCTCGATTGTACCCTCATAAAATTGTAGTCGCAAACTTGGTAGTCAATTGTTTCTCCGGTTAGTCCAACTGAAATCCGATTGCTGTGTGGGTCAGAATATGCAAATTAATTCAGTTGTCTTGATTAGATTTAGGTCTTCTTGAGGAGGTCAGTTTAGTGTGGATCAGGGTCTGTCTTTTTGCTCGTGAAACCAAGAACATGGCAGCTCTCCATGGTCCTGGAATGGTCCAACACAACACATTAATACATCACCACCACTGCAGTGCTGAGATTGACCCACCACCCAAGTAATACCTGCTCTGTGGTGGTCAGTCCTGTGGGATCCTGACCATTGAAGAGGAGGTTGAAAGGAGGCTAAAAAAGTATGCAGAGAAACAGAGATCTACAAAGTTCTCCTGTATGGTAATTGGAGCTAATGTAATGGACAGTGAGTGTAGAAAGTGTAGAAACTAGGAGGTGGTTTTAATAAAGTGGCCGGTCAGTATATATATAGTATATAATTATAGATTAGGCTGTGTTTTTCTTTGACAAATCCATATCTTCATACTCGCTCTGCCAGATACTCCATTAAAAAAGTAATGAGCTCAATTAATATGCAAACTCACTGAAGCACTCTCTTTGATTTCCACAAAAGCTCTTTTTTTAAAGCAATGCTAATGGCTCTTTTGGTCTAATATGTCCTGTCTAAAAGAGTGCAGATCAACACAGACTAAGCAAAACCCCTCTTCATAGCTTCTTGATGTTTTTAGCATTGATGCTCTCTCCCCACTGGGAAGGAATGGAGCTGGCTTATCGTGCACTGTGTTTGTTGCAGCTCCATTAGGTAACTAATCTCCCTTTGCATGCCTGTGGTAGGGGGGTCTAGATGAGCTTTTGCGATGGTTTGTCCAGATGTTGCTCGCTGGGGGTGCTGCTCAGCATCCCCCGCAGGCCAGCTGTTTGGGAACCATTATAGGAGAAGTGCTCCTGGAGAAGACTGCTTAGATTATCCACTTAAGAGGGAAAACCTGATTTTGAGGGGGTAATTGATAGATGGAGAAAGAAATCTGCAGTGAACCTTCCTGTCTGCCTGGAGCACTTCACTGTGTGTTTGCTTCTTGGATCAAGGTGAGTTTTCCCCAGATCTCATCAGGTTCCACCTTGAGCAAAGCTCAAGCTTCATATCATATGCATTGATCTCCAACCACAGACCTAGTTGATTGGCCAGGAGATGAAGATCGACTACTCTCTTAAAAGGAAAGGTGCTACCGATGGTTCTTTGAGTGGTGCCATAGAATAGCCACTTTTGCTTCCATAAAGAACTATGTTTGTAACAGAGATGAGTGTGAGTGTGAAGAATCTTTTAAAGGTCTGAAAAAACTCACTTCTGTAAAAGTTCTTTACCAATTTGAAGGTTCTTCACACTTGCACTCATCTCCATTACAAACAAAAGTGGTTCTTCTCTGGCATCCCTAGAAGAACCATTCGTAGCACTTTTATTTTTGAGAGTTTAAGAGATTATGGTGAGTAAAATTGTGCAAAATGTGTGAATAGAGGCCTCTTTTCCCACCACAGTGTTCTCACTGGTTTCTGTTCTCAGGGTAATGCACAACACAGTGCTAAATGAAACCTAGAGGGAGTGCAACACTAGTGACACTGTAGAAGACTCAGACTCTACCAGAAGAGACATGCTGGCAAGCTTGAGGTCACATTCTGTAATTTAGGCTGTTGGATCAAGTGGATAATGGAAACTGGAATGGAAGTGTTGGCTGTGATCTCAATCCTGAGGAAAAGGAAAGGAAGGAAGGAGCAGTGTTCAGTTTGTGCTCTGTAACTGATAAGATCCTTTCTATAACGATACAGAAACAGCGGCTACTTTGTAGGTATAATAAGTACCTAAATTTAGACAAAAATATTGGGACACCTGCTCATTCATTGTTTCATTGAATTTATCCTGATTTTGTTGGAGTAACTTTCTCTACTGACCAGGAATAAAGGCTTTCTACTAGGTTTCGGAGCATTTCTATGAGGATTTGATTGCATTCAGCTACAAGAGCGCTAGTAGTAAAGGTCAGGTTGTTGGATGATCACCAACCCAAGTCATCCCCAGAGTACCAGATGGAACACCACCATCATTCCAGACAACACAGTTCCTCTGCTCTACAGCTCAATGCTTGGGGGGCTTTGTACCCCTCTACACACCTGGCATTAGACATGGTACCAGTAGGTTCATTATCTGCTCCATTGAGTCCTACTCTATTGGCAGTACTTCTCCAAAGGACTAGACCAATGGGTGCAACCTTAAGTGGCTGAATGCTTTCACCTACTTGAAGCATTTGAAGCATTAACCTGCTTCGTAAGGGGGCCATATTGATTTCCCAGTGAGATCTGTATGTGTTGAAATAAGTAGAAAAATGAACCAAAACAGAAAAAGCAGAAAATGAGCCTCTCAGACCTGTTCCTCACTGAGAAACATCCAGATAAACTGCAGATAGCAGCAACCTTGCCATCAGTGTCTGTTGCACTGTCAGATTTGTTGTATGTTTGTTATGTTTGCAGTCTTCAATGTGGAAGACTGGTATCAAACATGAAATCTGAGATGAGTTTCTTGGATAAATGAGTTTTGGAGTTTTGGAGTTAAGTTCTATTTAACGAAATGAGAAGCTGTAGCAAACTCCAGGCTGACAAAAATGAATATTTACAGTGTGTTTATACACATAACGCAAACATCCAGCAGGTTGTGGGTTGAAGCAGACGTAAATATCTCTCTCACGGGAAGAAGCTTGTGGAAGCAGGGCGGAATAAATATACTGCAGGGGAACTGCAGAGAACGACACACCCCAAAGCAGTACAATTTTACATTACTGTAGCTGCATCCCAACTCACACATGTCTTTATTGTACTCTACTGAGGCAACTACACCAATGAAAGCTATTCTAATGGTGACTAGGTTTAAGACACTGTGCAGTGTGGTAGTGTGTTGTTTGGGACACAGCCCCACTAAAGTAACACATCAGACAGAAGACATCGGATTTTGCGGACTGTGCTATAACACAACCATCTAGTGACATCACACCCTGTATTTTTGTTATGTTTGTTTAGATGCCTTTAGTTCATATTGTGTTCATACTTCAAACGAACCGCACCAGAATCTATTTCTAAATTTAAGTCCTCATGTGGTCTCTGTCCACTTGTTTGAAAGCCAGCTTTCTAAGGTACTCTAATGGGCCACACTAACTGAGCAATTGCACCAGGGTTTGTTTTAATCAAACCAAAGCTGACAAGTATAAACCCACTCTTAGAGTTTATTTTTCCAGGTATGTAAATTCCTAAAAAACAGGAGAAATGGTTAAAATGTCCTGATAAATATCGGTGAGATCTGGGAGAAGTTGAGCCATTGAGATTGCATATTTTAGGCACTAGGTACTGAAGTCTGTAATGCTGCACTGCTGCACTATAATTCTCATTATATCAATATTAGTTGTTGATGAGCATGTCACTGTACACATCCCTCATACATACAGCATGTGTAACTGTGTTTAGCAACTTTTTCAACAAACATTTTCTTGCTAGTCTGCAAAAATATAAATCCTCATTTAGCAACTTTTCATATTTTTTCCGGATGACCCATTCAGGAAGCTGATACACAGGTCAACCAGGTGGTTGATTTGCCCAGTTAGGGTAATTCTAGGTATTAACTAACAAGTATTAAAGAACAGGCATTGTAATTTTTTCTGTTTTTAGAGACACATTTTATTGTAACACATCTGCCATTCAGCAAAAATAGAATTGTTAGTTGTTTTTTTTGCGTTACCTTACACATAGCTTGAACTAAATGTTTAAAGAGCCTTATCACCCAAATACACTTCAATTTTTTCTAATCTTTCAGATGATATGCTTTTGCAACATTTTTCAATGACCTTTTCAAAGGTCTACCATGCAGTTACAATGCCCGTTAAAGAGTTACGCTTGCACTTGTTCCAAAGACAAGTGGGAACCCTGAAACTTAAAATACCCACATTAAAAATATATATTAATCATATTTATATGTAATAATATAATATATTAGTTAATATATTCTATTTATATTGTGATTTAGTATGTGTGCAAAAGGCCACACTGGTGCAATAGATCTGATGACTAGAATGGTGATATATGACCATGTTGTAATAAGTAATGACATTATTTATATTTCTGAATGTGTTGAAACTATGGATTGTTATGAAAAGTAGTTTTTTATATCAGTTTGGATATTAATTCATAATAACCCCCCGTCCTCCTGCTGGTTTAACAATGTAGTCTCAATTAGCTATCTACTACACAGCAAAGCTTGGTACCTTTAGGGGGTCTCCTGGGTGGAGCAGCCATCTATAGCCATTGGCCCTAGGGAGGGCCATCCCACCCACTTCACCACTGAAGCCTCTGGGATGGACTCCCGGCCACGGATGGCTATGACATCACCGGGAAATGAACTGGCAGTCTCCTGATGATGCCACAGCTATCCGTGGCTGGGAGTCCATCCCAGAGGGAAGAGGGGGGTAGGATAGCCCCCTCTTCCCTACATTTTAAGTCCACTATATAGAACACTGTTATAGAATATGGGACTCAGGTGAAACTGTCTCCACCAAATCTCCACCGTTTCAGTGAAATTCCTCATCATCTGCATGGATTTGATTTGTTTAAGTGAGAGCGTACAGACGAGGGCCGTGCGCTATTAGCTGTGGCACAGCTGTGTGTTTGGAGTTGGGTTATATGGTATGCGAGAAGAGATCCCTTTGATCCAGAACCGTCTAGTTTACTAATACAGCAACAGAAACTGTTTCTGGAGGGTGTAAATACAGAGCTCCTCCTTTTAACCCTGCATCTCTACCTCAGTCTGCTAAGACAGCCTGTCTCTCTCTCTTTTTCTCTCTCGCGCTCACATTCGCTCTCGCTGTCATCTCTCTCCAGTTCTTACTCCCTTTCTTTCTGTCTCAGTGCAACTGACTGTCCTTCTCTCGCTTTCTGTTCCCCAGTTTGGTTCCTCTTTTCATTTTTACCCTCCGTCTATCTCTACTTTACAGTCAAAGTCCCTTTTTCTCTCTCTCTGAATTTCTCTCTCTCTCGCTGCCATTTTCCCTCCCTCTCTTTTATCTCTTTTTTTCATTATTAATTTATTTATTCCTTTTTCCTTTTAATCCTGAGTTTCTGCATAAATTAGACATTACAATCCCCCTCCCCTCCCGCTCTCTCACCTTCCCAATCTTATTTTAATCAATCTTCTCTTCAATCCTCTTTCTTCCTCTTTCTTCCTCTTTCTCTCTCTCTCTCTTTCTCTCTCTCTCTTTCTCTCTCTTTCTCTCTCTCTTTTCTCTCTCTTCCTCTTTCCTCCTTTATATATTTTCCTCGCCCCCTCTCTCTCTTTCTTTCTCTCTCTCTCTCTCTCTCTCTCTCTCTCTCTCTTTCCTCCTTTATATCTTTTCCTTTCCCCCCTCTCTCTTTCTCTCTCTCTCTTTCACTCTCTCTCTCTCTCTTTCTCTTTTTTCTCTCTCCTTCCTCCTTTATATACCCCCCCCTCTCTCTCTCTCTCTCTCTCTCTCTCTCTCTCTCTCTCTCTCTCTTTCTTTTTTCTCGTTCATTAGCCTCTGTCCCCTACTGGTTGTCCACTCGTTTCCTCTTTTTGTCTCTTTCCATCACGTTTTGCTAAAAAATCAAGCATCTGTCCCCCAGCCACGATCCGTCTGCCAAGCACTCTGCCAATCTGTTAGCTCTAACTGCATTTTGAGCGGAGGTTTGGGCAGTGTTTCGCCGGCCTGTGGCGTCCGTGCCAAATTTTCTCTCATGCTGGACTCAGACTGGACTGGGGCTGGCCTGAGATGAGAGGGAATGAAAGGGAATAGGTGATGGGGCTGGAGCGCTGGGGATAAATATATTAATGCTCACTGCCCTCCCTACTTTTCATCCTCCTAGACAGAAAGATCCATGCTCGCCGGGCCGTGCGTGTGTCTGTATGTGTGTGTGTGTGAGAGAGAGAGTGAGAGAGACTGGGCAAAGCCTGCTTGAGGAGAGCAGGAGAGCAGTGATAAGATGGCAGTACCCAAGGGGACAGAGAGAGCCTTTTTGTCTGCTCAGCACTGAGGAGTGTGTGCCATTGCTGAGGAGTACCATGTGTGACAAAAAGACATAAACTAGCATGCCTTTCAGTAGGGCTTTTGTTGGAGTAGCTGTCTCTCCTGTCCAGGGTAGGCTTTCTACTAGATTTTGGAGCATTGCTGTGAGGAGTTGATTGCATTAAGCATCAAGAGTGTCAGTGAGGTCAGGATGTTGAATGATCACCACCCCACCTCATTTCTAACTCCCCAAGCTCAACGCTGGGGGGCTGTATACCCCTCTAGCCCACGCATGGCATGAGGCATGAGGTATGGTGCCAAAGGGTTCATGGTTATCTGTTCCAGAGAGTCCTATTCCATTGGCAATACTTGTCTTCAGGAACTAGACATCTGTGTCAGCAATGAGTGCAATTTAAAGTGTCCACACACAGCATTGGGACACGCTGATTAGTGCTGATTTCACAATCAAGGTTTCACTTTGTACAGATTACGTTGTTCGTATCCTGCGTCCTAACTCGCATTTCAGCTGCTCGCTAATGAGGGTGTGGTTTGTGAGGACTGTCTCCAACACTGTGTGTTTTCTGGGTTTGTCTCTACAGGATTTTGACCACTGTGGGCGCTGATTTCGACTTGAGGACGCTCAGGGCAGTGCGGGTCCTGCGGCCTCTAAAGCTGGTGTCTGGAATTCCCAGTAAGTCACTGGAAACTGTCTTTTTGAGGATGAAGTTAGAGATTGCTTTGATGTAGCTTGTCTAGACATTGTAATAAAGCCACCATGTAGTGAAGATAAGTGAAGTTTTTATTAGTTTTTAAAGATTTTGGTAGCGTTGAGTGTTACAGTACAGTAAGCCACTCGTGTCACCTGGCTCTGGTGAGTTATTCGATGCTTTCTCATTAAAAAAACAATAGAAGAAATTTCATGAGCAGGTAAAAATCCATGCTGTAGAAATCATAGGGTACATTTCTATGTTGTAAGCTTACCAAAGCTCTCTTTGATACCAGGTCTTCAGGTGGTCCTAAAGTCCATCATGAAAGCCATGGTGCCTCTGCTGCAGATCGGCCTGCTGCTCTTCTTTGCCATCCTCATGTTTGCCATCATTGGCCTGGACTTCTACATGGGCAAGTTCCACCGCACCTGCTTCAGGATCGACACAGGTACCCAGTATTTTAATGATGTGTTTTAGTTTGTGAGCATGTGAGCTTCGCTGTTGTGACTGCTGTTAAACACTGTATGGATAAAGTATTGGGACACCTGCTCATTCATGTTTCCTCTGAAATCAGAGGTAGTAAGAAAGAGTAATCCTGCTTTTGCTGGAGCAATTATCTTTACTGTCCAGGAAAGGCTATTAATCAGATTCTGGAGCATTGCTGTTAGGATTTGATTGCATTCAGTGGCCAGCATTAGTGAGGTCAGGAAGTTGGATCACCACCACCCCACCTCAACATTCTAACGCATCCCAAAAGTACACAGTTCTGCTTCTCCACAGTTTAGTGTTGGGGAGCTTCTTACCCCTATGGCTTAAACCTGGCATTAGTCATGGTACAAAACCCCCAACACTAAACTGTGGAGAAGCAGAACTGGGGAGCTAGGGAGTTGAGGATGATAAGGTGGGGTGGTGGGGTGATCATCCAATATCCTGACCTCAATAATGCTCTTGTCTTGAGTGCAATCAAATCCTTACAGCAATGCTCCAAAATCTAAAAGAAAGCCTTCTTCAGTAGAGACAGATACTCCAACAAAAGCAGGAAAAACTCTTTTTTTTCAATACTCTTGATTTCGGAAGAAACAATAAGTGAGTAGGTGTCCAAATACTTTTGTTCATTTAGTGGACATTACTACAAGGTAGACGCTACAGTTTACAAGCAATAATTTGGATCAATAATTATTATAAATTATTATATAAAATAATATAATGGAATTAATTGGAAGTTGTCTGTTCAAAGACTCGATCAGCACTTTCCATCACACAAGACTTTTTGCAACGTTTAACATTTTAATGCTACACAGTCATTCTTCCTTATATCAACCCATAGTAATTACAGACATATCAAATAATATTCATTTTTTACATTTTTATAACTTATGATTGATCTTCTAATTTAGTTTGTTTTGTCTACACTTCTGTCAGGTTTGGAATCACTATACAAATATTAGAAATATATTAGAAATAAGCATTTTCAGCCATATAGAAGCAGGCAAGTGTAGAAAATGCATAAAATGTAGATGATTGACAGAGGACAAAGAAAACTATAGCTTTGCAAAATTCATCATAATAAAATTCACATCTGGAATCCATCATATTTCAGCAGTGGAAAGCAAATACTGAAGCAAATACCATAACAACACAACTTTATTTTCCCATTCAGAATTTCTAAAATGTTGAAAATATATTTTATACATTATCTACCTTCAATGATTATATTTATTTGAAAGCTCCTTGACTGATCATGTTCTCCTTTCTCTTTTAGGTGAGCAGGCAGCCGAGTTCCCATGTGGACTGGAGTCTCCGGCGCGGACCTGTGAGAACGGCACACGTTGTGAGGAGTACTGGATAGGCCCCAACTTTGGCATCACCAACTTCGACAACATTCTCTTTGCCGTGCTCACTGTCTTCCAGTGCATCACCATGGAGGGCTGGGTGGAGATCCTCTACAATGTGAGTCACGGCTCGACTATTTGTTTTCTTTTTTTTGTGCAATTGTAGTAAATACAGTAAATACAATAAATACTTCAGTTTTACTGCACTGAATGACAGTTCAGTTAAATGATACCATCATAAAAAGTCAAATCACATCATATCTTCATAGTTTAGATGGTTTTATTAGCAGGCCCATACATTTCCCTTGTTAAGAAGTTCTCAATGGCTGATGTCACTGCATTAGCGCATTGCTAATGCTATTACCACAGAAATATCACCATTTCCCTTTTCCCTTGGTAGTGCAAGGTAGTCCTGTACTGGATCACTGCCTTCGTATTAGCTTTCTCTGTAACACTGCTGAATCACTGTTTACCTACTGGGAGTTCAACAGCATTATCAGCCCTGCTTCTGTTCCGCATGTTCTTGGTGGTAGTGGTCTTGCCGGAGGAACAAGTGTGTGGTGATTTTTGGTGACTTTTGGTTTTTGAAATACTGCAAACAGTAGTTTTTTCCTCATTGCTTTGAAATTTCTCATGACCTGCCATACTGCACCTACCTTGCCTTGGGCAGAAAACAGAAGTTCATGGTTTCTATCCTTAATGACCGAATAGCGTTCTCTTCTTTGTGGGCCCTGATCCAAAGCTAAGTGGACTATGAACATGATGTGCGCAGATTTTTGTTCGCAGTTGCTGCCACGAGTCAGTGTTCTGTGCCAAAGTGGCCAATAAAACAAATGTACCCAAGAGCAGACTCGCATGAGGCTCTAGAGCTGGTATCTTAGAAGGCTCTATCTTCTTCTTGGCAGGGAGGCATGCTGGGGAGCAGCATATGCCAATCTGCTGCATCCTGCTGCTGGGTTATGATAAGCCTCTTTTTTTTGCTCAGAGCTATCAAGCACGGCTCCTAGCACCCTGCTGCAGTGTGAGGTGCTCGTGATCTTAAAAAACTATTTGTGTAAGTAAAGATCACTCACATCACTCTGAAGGACTTTGCAGAATCGCTTTAATTCAGCCGCATTGGAAGGCTGTCGAACTGCCAGTTTAAAGTACTGTCATAGCTTCTCAATGCCATTCAAGTCTACTCCAAAGCCTTTAGTGTGTTTCCTTTGAGCCATTCAATGGTGGACTTGCTCTTGTGCTTTTGGGCGTTTTCACATTAGTGCTTTTGTCCAGACCCAAGTTTGCTTGCTCCGTGAGTTTGGTCAGCTGCTTTAGGGAAGCTGTCCACAGCACCGACCTCTGGTCCGCCTGAAATCTGTGGTCTGGGATTCGCTTCTAGTGTACTCTGATGTAGCTATCTGCTCCCAGTGCTGCATGTGGTTCCAAAAACCTCTCCTACGAGAACAGCTCCTTGTTTGCAGGTTTTCCTGCAAATGCTGTGACTCCAGAGAGTGATGCTCTTTGCTGCTTGAGGGTTTGTATCCAAGAAGAATAAAGGAACATGATAAACAGCTAAATCTGGGTCTTACCAGTTTACAAAAATGCTTGCTGAAAGACGATATTCGAAATTGCTCAATTGATCCACGGATTGTATGAATTAATGAGTGATAAGGAGCCCCTCCTCCAAATGAGCCCATAGTTGGGCTTGGTATCACATATTCGGGACAAGTGTGAAAACGCCCTTAGGTTGTTGTATTGCTGTAAAACCCATTTGCACCTGGGTTTTAGATCATGAACTGATGGACATTCTTCATTACAATTCTCTAATAGGAAGCAGAATTAATCGTTCCATAAATTATGACAAGATGCCTAGACACTGAAGGAGAAAGGCAAACCTATGCCATCACACTACCTCCACCATGTTTGACAGTAGATACATAATGTTCTTATTGTAGAATGCTGTGTTAGCTTTACGTCAGATATAAAGGGACCCATATCCTCCAAAAAGTTTCACTAATCAGAAGGTGGTCATCAAGGTGTTGTTTTTTTTGGCAAATGGGAAACAAGTTTACCCTGGGTTAGCAGTGGTTTTTGCCTTACAATCTTCCAATGCTGTTTTTTCCACCTTCTATTGGTGGAATCATGAACACCAATTTTATCGGAGGTGAGCAAGGAATGCACATCCTTGAGTGAGTGGACATTTTAGCACACAGCTTGTGTAGCCTACTGGCCTAATGCCAGATGTGGACTAGAGGGAAATAAAGGCCCCAAATCAAATCCTCACAACATTGCTTTAAAATGTAGTAGAAAGCCTAGAGACAGTTACTCCAACAAAATACCCTTGATTTAGGAAGAAACAACAAACGAGAAGGTGTCCCAATACTATTGTCCATACAGTGATTCTGTCTATACACTGACTTTGAGCATTCAAGGTCTCCACCTTGCCAAAGCACCATGATGTAACCTGGGGATATTGTGCTTGTGTTGACATCAGTCCAGAAGATTTACTCACTGAGATCGTGGCTGGCCTTATGGCCGGTGCCACGGCAGCCGACGCTTGTAGAAGCGACCCGTTTTTAGATCCGCGACTCCAGAGTGTTCGGGTTTGGCCGTCTCACACCACCATGAATAATCTCTGTTTCTGCCGCCTTAATTACGCAGCGCTGCTCCTTCCTCCCATCTGTGCCAAAAATATCATGATTAATCACATTGTCATCGGAGGCTATTACTGCAAAATTTAGCCCCGCTCTGCAGGAGAGCCATCTATGACTGCTGTGTAATCCATCATGCTGCTTGTGTGTCTGGAGGTCTGATGGTCAGGTAATCGGGCACAGGGTCCTTTCGGGAGGTGTCAGGGGGTCTAATGCACGATGGGTTTGATGGAGACGTGGGGAAAGAGAGTGGGCCCACATGTCTCATTTCCTGTCATTAAAGCCCTCTCGTTCTTCTCGTCCTTCCCTCTGTCCGTCATTCCCAGGCAACAGCTGCTGATAGGTTATGAGCTGGAATAAAATGAGCTGGATATGGAGATGTGTGCGGCCTGCCAGGAAGCCTTATCTGTTATCATTTACACGGCTCCCATATGGTAACGTGATGCCCCATCTGATGTTTAGTGATTAAACGGTCTGCCCTGTTGTATCCAGTGTCTGACTGTAGCGTCATGTCAGAGGATGGTAGTTGGAAAACTGAATACGGGTAGAAATTCACTCACACTTCAAAATAAAGAGGCCAAATTGGGTTCTTTGAAGAATCGTAGAAGAACTGCTCTTGAAAGAACTCTGCAATGGAGGCTTCCTTTTGTAATTAGTAATTCGTTTGAAGAATATGTCTGAACTGAACTACCATGACTACCAAAACATTATGACCACTTACAGAAGTGGCCTGTTATGAGATCTGGGCCATATTCTGCATTAAGCAAAATGCTGGTTGGAAAAATGAGCAGATGCCAAACAGTTATGGAAAAATTATCAGGTGGACATCCCACAAGGCTTCTCCCTTTGTGGACATAATATTCCCGAATGGCAGTGGCCTCCTTAAGCAGGATAATGTGTCTTGCTATGCTGCACACATTGTTCAGGAGTGGTTTGAGGAACATGATGAAGAGTTCAGGGTGTTACCCTGTCCTTTAAATTCCAGATGTGGGCTAAAAAAGGATCTGCTGCCAATGACTTGGTGCCAGATTCCATAGGGTACTTTCAGAGGTCTTGTGGAGTCCATGCCTGTGTGGGTTAGAAGTGTTTTAGGAGGACCAATAGCATATTTGTTAGATGGTCTTAATAATTCATCTCATTGGTGTAAATCTTCACTGATCACTTTGGCAGTGATTTTTTTTTCTTATAGGTGTAGAGGAACCTAATCAATCAGAGATGTTTTCTGGGTGCTTGGATGAATTAAGACATACACATTTTCCTACAAAATGAATAATTTTGATCAAAAGTAATGGAGGCCAGTTTTAACCAAGCATTCGCTGATATCACTAATCAGATTACATGTAGCTGTAAATGTCAAGAAATTAAGAAAAAACACCTATATGATAATACTGACCTTTGCTAGTACCCTTTAGGAATTCTGATTTCTAGCACTAAGCTAACACTAATACATATAATTTGTTTGGTCATTCTATATATAAAGCTTTTTAAAAGATATTTTTTATATATAATTAATCATTTTTATCTGAAGCTTGTGAAATACACTATTTGGACAATATTTTTGGGATACCTGCTCATTCATTGTTTCTTTCTTAATCAAGGCTTAATCAAGGCTTTTGTTGGAGTGATTGTCTCTACTGTCCAGGGCTTTCAACTAGATTTCGAAGCACTACTGTAAAGACTTAGAGAATGTTAGTGAGGCCAGGATGTTGGATGATCACCACCCCACCTCATCCCCAACTCCAGAACTCTACAAAAAGTATTGCTGAATGTATTCATTGCCATCATACAGTGTGGTACAGGTTTTACAGACACTCCTTCAGAAAGGAAAGCCGACTTTGACCTGCTGTTCCACTCTAACAACTGACTGAAACCTGGTTAGGCTACCAGTTGTATTCACTGTCAGTGACATATCAAGGACTTACAGAAGGTCCAGAATGGTTTTCTTTTTTTTTCTGGAAATTGGTCCCCACCCACTGGACATCAAAACTATGTTATTTGGAAAACACATGAAAATCCAATCAGGCTATTTGCTCCAATTGTATTTAGACAGATTCAGTCAAGTGAGCTCTCCCATTGGTTAGGCCCTTAGGAGCTGAACTGAACGCCTAACCAATTGAAAAGGCAGCTTTCCTTACTGAAGGAGTGACTGGAAAAAAACACTGGGTGTTTTACTGTTACATAACTCAGACGTTAACTTTAGTAATTAAAAATGCAGCAAATATGATATTAGTACTGAATAAGGGGCCAAAGAAGTGTGCATGAATGACATACATGGTATTTTTTTAATCTGGAGTTCAGAATGCCCTCAGGACTCCCACTGGGGATTAGGCTTGGTGCAGGGTTAAAAAACAGCCCTATGTGTCCCACTGTTGTGCACTGGTCAGGCAAATCTGGCCTGCTGTTTTAGTCTGTGTAGATCACACAGATTGAAATGTTTGTTCAATCTCTGCTAGACATCTGCTCCTCCTGGTTGTGTGCATGGTCTGAATGATAGGGAGGAGGTGCCAGCTATTGTTATGGTGTTTCCTTGAGGGCTACTGGAATATGAGTCCATTCCATGTAACTAATGGAAGAGGCCTGAGAGAGTCCCTGGATGCTGTGAATTTTCCGTATAATATAAAACCCAGTGTGTATTTGCTTTTATATATAAAGTACAAGATATATTACCCAGGCTGCCATGTGAAGTTGCTGCACTTTGAAAAATAAACATTCCTAACTTGTTCTTGGCTGGGCTGGATAGTTCTACGAAAATATTCCCTTGACATAGAACCTCTATGTTCTTCATATTGTTGCATAAAATATGGTTGTTGAAAAGACCCTCCATTGAGGTTCATCTAGAGGTGAACCTCAATCTTTTTGATTTGACATTGTTTAGGCCCTGTTAATCCAGCCAACAAATCCACAGAAAGCATCACATGTTGGCTCTGGGTTTCAAAGTTGCAGTAATAAGCCCAGCAGTGGCCTCTGCTGCACTCCTTTAATCTCTCCACACATTTGCTGTTGACACATGATGCATATTTTTTTAGAGCTAACCTTTATAGTTGCATACGTAACCCAAAATAGCCCAGTGCATTTCCTCCTGGGGAGAGTGTGGGTGGTCCACTTTCATAAAGGGCAGTTGATGCCAGCTTCTCTCCAGGTGCCCCTCCTGTCATGATCACCACACTCTCAATCCATCTGTAAGAGTTAGTAGTGGGGCTTAGCAGTAGAGTAGAAGTGGAAGTGGGAATTCTGGAATAGGAAAACACAATATTTCTGTGCTAGACAGGAGGAAATGAACCACTAGCACACAATCAGCAGGTTTACTGAGCTTTCTAAATGCCTGGATTTCTCTAGTGTCCCATTCTCACTAGACTCTCACTTTATTACACAACAGCCAGACAGTCAATGGGAAGGTTACTGACAATGAAAGGAATTAGCTGGAGTGTCAGCAGTTTGCTTGACGTGATGTGAATAATACTATTCACTTTCATTCATTTTACACATATATACACACACACACACACACACACACACACATGCAGACCAACTTGTTTTTGAAGACTAGTTTATTTTCAATCAGGACTGGGCTTCCTAAAAGTATCTTAGCACATAGAAGATTCTTAAAAGGTTATTTTTTGTGTCTTAAAAAAATCAAATATGTTTTTAAATAAAACTAAATAAATAAAATTAAAACTTAAGAAATATTATTACAAAAAACAATGCAAAGTGCAAATAAAATATACATTTAAAATAAAAATACACTGATACCAGTACAAAAACAATTCAAGTGAAATACGCCAATAATAAGTATGTAATTTTCGGATGTATTTAAAAAAATATTGTATTAATTAACTTTAATAAAAATAGTTTTTAATTTTAAATTTAATAAAGCTCATCAAATAAATAAATAATTTATATATAAATGCAGAAATAAATGTATTAAGACAGATTGTGAGTGTAGTAAACACAACCATCACCTCATCAAATAAAAACATACAGAAATAAAAGTATAAAAAAGAAAAGAATAATTAAACAAAAACAGAAAAATGCTTAAAAAAAGTAAATATCAATCATAAATAAACTGATATCAGTCAGAAAGTGCATGCCACTTTGTCACCTCATCAAATAAATAAATAAATAAATGCATAAATAAAATTTTTATATGCTAAAAAAAGAAAGAAAACAGCATTAAATAAAACAAACACATGGATATCAATGCAAAAGCAAAATAAATGAAGTCAGAAATATGTGTATAATTGTATCATATGTAGATAATTAAATAATTGATTAATTCGATTATTTGTTGAAGCGTTTACTTTTAATATTAATTTATATATATTTTTATTTGTAACCGATTTCATTCTCTACGTAACCGTACCCTCAGCATCTCTTAATTACCACATGAACTTTCAGACATTAAAGTATATCTTTTATTTGCCTTCATCATTAATATCTCATTTGAAGTCAGAGAACTCATCAATAATAAATACCATATGTTCCATCACATTTTCAGAAGTGTTCAGAACTGCACGCAACCTGTAAATCTGGTTAGGTAATAGCAAGCTAGGTCTACTGGCTAACCTGATAGCCTGGTTAAGAGAAGGATCTGGGGAGCCTGTTAGTGGTCTTCTATTATCTCATCTACACAGCCAGACCTTAGGCAGGGACATAACGTGCCCAGCACAGCCCTCCACTACTTTACTGTCAGCTGTTTGACCTCAGGAGAGAGAGTGTGAGTGAGAGAGAGAGAGAGAGAGAGAGAGAGAGAGAGAGAGAGAGAAACAGGATGCTGTGAACAATAGAATCAGCTTCAGGAAATGGCTCCTGCTGCCAACCCACAGCCAAGTCAAGGGTGCTGTAATTCTGCAATTATGCTGGTTCTCATACGGTCCTGTAGAGAGATTGTGAGCGTATGTGCTGCCTCCTCTCCCTCCCTCTCTTCCTAATTAATTCCCCTTGGTGTGTTGTCTTAGCTGAAAAACAGAAATATCTGTTTGACATCAGCAGGCTCTCTGCGGAGAATGATGTGCTGAACCTGAATTCTTCATTCTCTCTTTTCTAATGGAGCTGAGCTGGAATGGAGCTGGAGCTCGCTTATAAGGGTTACTGAAGAAGTCTAATGACTAATGCCTTAATATGCAGGTCACAAATTGCTTGTCTCGGGACTTGTAGAAATCCTAATTACTGATTGTGATTTAATGCATCATTGTTTTATATCATGGTTAACTTGCATCTAAATATGGTAACTTGTGCCAAACCAAGCAGCGTACTGTATTTGTCTAGATGTTTGTGGACAGCTGGACATATAGATAAAGGTAAAGGTAAAGGTGCACGTATTTGTCACTGTACAGTGTACACTGGCAATAGAAAGGACTCTCTGGAGCAGATAAACATGAACCTGTTGGCACCATGCCTAATCTAGCGCTAGTTTCAGTCAGTCAGTCACTGTTTCAGCTGCAGTCAAGCAGCTAGCCATGCAGTCTGCCTTTACACGCATTACTGAAAGAATGGGTAAGTCTAAAGAGCTCTAAAGACTTTCTGTATTTAATCGAATGCCCCCATTGCAACAAGCCAGATGGTAAAATTTCTTCCCTCCAGAATATTCCACCATCAACCATGAGTAGAAACATTTATGGAACCACAGCAACTCCAAGTAAAGTTACAGAGCGGGTTCACAGAGTGCATAAAAAGCCTCCAATGCTCTGCTGACTCAATAACTGCAGAGCTCCAAACCTGCTGTTAGAGCTGCAAAGGGGGACCAGCTCCATATCAATGTGTGTGGATTTAGAATAGGATGTTATAAAAGCTCCTGTAGGTGTGATGTGTAGGTGCCCCAATGCCTTTGCCCATATAGTGTATATACTGTCTCATCACTGTCACAAAAACCCAAAATGTCCCATTGCCACAGGTCTTTGGAGCATTTTTATTGGTCCATTCATCATATATTTTTGGAGATACAAGGTTTTCGTGAGGCAGAAACCACATATTACTTGACAGGATACCGTTCCTACTCTTGAATATATACTGTGTCCGTTTCTACAGGGAGCAAGAGGGAAAGTGTGACATCAGCTTATCTCTGTAAATGTGCTTTTTAGCATTTCCATGGAGCCAGCATTGTGTGTAGCAGTGTTCATATGGAGCAGCTGAGTCTCTAAGCTGATATGAGGGCCACAGTGGTGTACTGTGACCCATCCTGCTGGCATGCTGCATTGTTGGACTGATTGCTGTATCGATCAATCGCTCATTAACCGTTTAAAAATTGACCCACAGGGAACAGGGATGGATTGAGTTTAGATTCATGTAAAGGGGCCAAGGCTTGACTGGCGTGTTATTTAGACTATTGAGAGACTGGCCAGTAGCTGGAGTAAATAAAGAACGTCATACATTTCTTATTAGAGAGCTGCATGACAAGAAAATTCTGTCCTCACCTCAGCAGTCCCTGTTGTCTCTAATGCCATCCCCACCACATTTCCAGCGTGCCTCACATCCCATTACTCGCAGATTACCGATGTCTCTATTCCTAAGCAGCTCTTCAAATCTTACTACAGCCTTATGGTCTCTGTCCGCGGTTCTGAAAACTAGATTCAATTCCTGAAGCAGTTTAAAGCTCTGTTTCACAGCCTGAAAGGGTGTTTTGCTTATTTTGGTTGTCACTGGCTTTGGAGGCACATACAGGACGCTGTTTAAGGCTGTTATTTAACCCTTTAAACATTTGCATGTGAATTATACTGTTCTAGTACCTCTGCCTCTTCAGCAGTTTGGCTATAGGCTGATATAGATATTGAGAGTCTTTGAAAACTGGCCTATTTGATTTTACAGGAAAAAGAAAGGTTGGGAAAATGAAATAAGGTTGGGTAAAAATGAATAAGCCCCTCAAACAGGTGTCAACAAATTGTTGTCCACATATTATATAATGACCCAACCACTGCTGTATTCTCTGTAGTCACACACAGAACAGGAAGCAGCACTAACCTCAAATTGCTACTGGCATAGAACTGTCCTCCCAAACACATTTCCTCCCCTCCTCTCCTTCTCTGAACTGGCATCTCCCGTAAGTGTTGCGGTACGGGCTGGTGCTGCAGGCCCCTGGGGAGCTTGATGAAGAAGAATAGGATGTAGAGCAGCAGGGAGGAGGCCTAATAGAGGATGAATGCTCCTGCAGAATGCCAGCCAGACCTTGACACTCCCAGAGATAATTCGCTTTGCTTGTACACTCGAACTTTTGGTCAATGGAAAAGATGAAGAACAGCATCCTCTCGGTTTTTGTGTGCTCGTTTTCCACCGCTGCTGTCTGGTGAAGATGAGATGTAGCTCTCAGCTGGCTTTAATGGTTCCCAGGTGCTTTTCCACTCATTTAGAAGAGAGCTTCGAGACGAGAGTTTCAATAAAGTCTAGACGTCTTAGGTCTTCTACGGGCGCAGAACAATTGTTTGCTGAAAGCGAAAACAAAAGCTTGGAAGCCGAATAGCTTCGGGTGCTATTTTTCTGTAGCAAAGCCCTATGTTTAATATTCTCGGCTTTCTTTTCTGTGCTCTTATTCTCTTAGTGACAGAATAGTCCTCTTTAGATGAAACCACAAACCTCATCGGTAGTCAGCAACCTTAAATCAAGTGAGGTATCCATTACATTAGTTATGCAATAAAGGCTGTGTCTCAGTAATCAATGTTAATGGGAGATAATAGGCATAAATGGAAAGTAGATGATGACTTGAATTACACAATGCCACTGAAATATTCATAGCAAAATAAACCTGCAGTCACTTTCAGCAAACATGACTGGGACTTGATTGCTATTTCAGTAAAGAATCTATGTTGTATTTTTAAATTGAGCAGCAAATCTTCTTGGCAATAAAAATTTGCCAAGCAATTGAAGCGATTATATCATGTAAGTGTTTGCTATCTGGGATTAATTTATGCTTGAGAAAAGCAGTAGTAAAACATACTATATTGGAAGAAATATTGGGACACCTGCTTATTCAGTGTTTCTTCAGGAATCAATGGTATCAAGAGTTGATCCTGCCTTTGTTAGAGTAACTGTCTCTACTGTCCAAAAAAGGGTTTTGGAGCATTTTTGAGGTCAAGATGTTTGATGATGACCCCCCCCCCCCCCTAACTCATTATGAAACACCACCATCATTCCAGGGACCACAGTTCCACTGCTCTACAGCGCAATGCTGGGAATGGTTGTGGAATATCCAGGAGGAAAGAAATTCTACCAGCTGACTTATTGTAATAGTGGGTTCTATTACATACAGAATCATGCTGGAATTCAGTAAGCTTTTTAGAACCACCCGTTCTTACACTAAAGTTTGTAAAGGCAGACTGCATGGCGAGGTGCTTGATTTGATAGACCTGTGACAATGGGACTGAATGAAACACATAGTGAGGTCAGGATGTTGGATGATGACCACCAGCCCAGCTTATCCTCAACTCCCCAACTCATCCTAAAAGTATTGGATGTAGCACCAACCAGAACACAGTTCCACTGCTCCACAGCTCAATGCTTTATACCCCTCTAGCCCATGCTTGGCATTAGGCATGGTGCCAACAGGTTTATGTTGATCTGCTCCAGAGAGAGTCCTATTCAATTGGCAGTACTTCTCTCCAGGGACTAGACAAGCTGTGTGTGTGTGTGCATTTCCACTTTTATTTCAGCAATTTGTGCAACGTAAAGTAGCTGCATGCATTCATTAGAAGGGGTGTCCACAAACATTTGAACACATAGTGTACCTGCTCCAGAATCTGTAGCCAGTATTTTGAATAAAGTAAAAAAAAAAAAAAATGGAAACGCAATGGACACAATGAACATTACTGACAGGTGAAGTAAGTAACATGGTTACATCTGGTTACAGTGGCACCAGTCAAGAGGTTATGTAGGATATATTAGGCAGCAAGTAAACAGTCAGTTCTTGAAAGTCATGTGGAAAAAGTAGAAAAACAGTCAAGCATAGGAATCTGAGCCACTTTGACAAAGGCCAGATTGCTATGGTTAGGCAACTGGGTCAGAACATCTACAAAACATCATGCAGTTCATACCGGGTATGCAGTGGTTGGACCACAAAACGTGCTTCAAGGGAGGACAACCAGTGAAGTGATAACATGGTCATGGGCATGCAAGGATCACTGATGTGTGTGGAGAGTGAAGGCTAACCCATCTTGTCCGATTCATCCGAAAAGCTACTTCAGCATAAGTTGCTGAAAAAGGTAATGCTGGATATTTTTTGAGGAGCCCCTCAGAGCTGTTTTGGTGGCATGAGAGAGACCTACAAAATAGTGGGTAGCAATTTTTTTTGTATGTATAATTAATTTCTAATTTGATAGAATTTTCTACCCAATTTGGAATGCCAGTTACCTAATCCTCGTTCATTTGAACTCCCCCTTTCAGTTGCAGTGCCCCGAACATTAAGAGCATGAAGACTAGCATATCTCCACCAACATGTCCCTTTTCAAACTGCCCCTGTTGCAGCATCGATAGGTAGCCAGCACGCTCTGAGAAAAGCACTGCTCCCCAGCTCAGATACAACCAGCAAACAGACACCTCTAGGCGGAGTCATTTGGGGAGGAGGTGCCATTAACCAACCCCTAAAAGAGTAAGGCCAATTGTGCTCTCTCTGACTGCGGCTGCTGATTGCAAGCAACATGACTCCTGCTGTGATGTTGGTCACCACAGGCATCTGTTTGCTGTTGTATCTGAGCTGGGGAGCAGTGATTTTCTTAGAGTATGCTGGCTACCTATCAATGCTGCATCAAGGGAAGTCTGAAAAGGGACATGTCAGACGCCTGTGGTGATCAACATTACAATAGGATTCATGTGGGGAGGAAGTTCCATCAACCCACCCCTAAAAGAGTAAGGCCAATTGTGCTCTCTCTGACTCTGGCTGCTGATGGCAAGCAGCATGACCCGGGATTTGAGCCAGCAATCCTTGGATCATAGTGTCAGCGCTGTAATCCACTCAAAGCCCAGCTAGGAGGTTTTAATGTTATGGCTGATGGATAAATCAGATGGGTTAAGTAGAGTTGGTATCAGTATCTTAGTATCTGCAGTTAGTCAAAGATCAGGTATCAATATCAAAAGCAAAAAGTGGTATTGGTAAATCGCTTATTAAGAACACATCAAATCTATTAACATGTCTGGATAGTAGAGTGACTCAATCATCTGGAGAGATGTAGCTCACCATGACTGTTTGAAAACAGGCTCTGTGCTGATCTCAGTGTCTCTCTTCTCTGCTTTATTTCTGGCTTTCTCATTGATTTTTCGCAAACACACACTGAGAGAGAGAGAGAGAGAGAGAGAGAGAGAGAGAATAGGCAGGGAGAAAAGAATAGGAGAGAGAGTTTCTGTCTTCCTCCCATGCAGAAAGAAGACAGCAAACTCAGGTAAAGTGTTTACATAGCTGTACTACTAGAGGTCAGAGAATAGGGAAGAGCTCATTCCAGCGCTATTCCTTTGAGACCCAGGCTTCCAGCTCTTAACACTGCTTCCATTTCCTGTAGAATGATTCAGAGCCTTTCATTCATACTATTCTGTATGTCTGAGATGGAGGGAATGATGACTGATGGAGGCTTGCAGATGGCCATCTCCTTGACTCTGAAGCTAGGTTAGGAGAGGCTTGTGTCCGTTTTTTTTCCTCTGCTGCTAACACTTTCAGCATTACTTTGTATTACTAGTCTTTTGAAGTCCCCTTGTGAAACCGACTTGAGTTTTATGTACTATCAGGGACACCCAGAATTACAGCATTTTTGCAAAACGGCAGGACCTAGATTCATCCCTTTATCTCTTTTCCATATTGTTCTTGGATACAAACCCTCAAGCAGCGAAGCAGCGAAGAACAGTCATGGCATTTTAACCTGCAGAAACACCTGCAAGCAAGAAGCTGTTCTTATTGGAGAAGGTTTTTAGTCATGCAGATCGAAGGAGTTGAATAACAGCACCGGAGTCCGCATGAACTGAACCCTTGGACCACTTATTTTAGGAGGACCAGAAATTACTTCTCTGAACTGCTCCTAGACCCGAACACCAACTGTACCCAACTCTCAGAGCAAGCACTGCTGGGTCCGGTAAAAACGCTAGTGCTTAACACCCTTAGCTTCCATTTATAGAGTGTACAGACTGAGAAGTGAGAGAACATGTACATAGTACATAAAACTATTACTTAAAGCAGGAAACTGTGTTCTTCATGATATGTAAGCTATACATAGAATATAGCATGTGTGTCAGAGTAAATACTGACCTGTTAAAAATCCTATGGCCACCAGCAGGCCAATCTTCTGCTACCAAATAATAGCCAAACCAGTTTGTATAGAAGTCCCTGTAGTTACAGAATAATGCATCTTAGTGTGTAATAAGCCTTTCTGTGTTAAGGGGCTAATCATTATAATCATACCTGTAACTGCAAATAACTGACTGAAATGAGTGGTTTCTGTTCTGACTGATAGAGTACTTACCGTTCCAGAAATGGCACATTAGCATGAGACTCTCCAGCCTGAGGACTCATCTGAGATTCATCATGTAGGAAAATGTGACTGTATGTCTCTAACCTTCTAACAAGCGTGTAGGAGTATGCAAGTCAAAACGATCCTCGTCCTGAGTGCCTCCCTTACTGATTCACCTCACTCATGAGTAGATGCACTACATGTCCAGATGTTTGTGGACACTTCTTCTAATGAATGCATTCAGCTACTACATACATATACATATACACACACAGCTTATCTACCCACTGTAGAGAAGTTTTGCCGAAGAAATTAGGACTGCCAAATGCCAGGTGTGGGCTAGAGGGATATAAAGCAGTGCCAGTGGTAGTGTGTTCTCTGGAATGATGGATGGTGCTCCATCCATACCTCTCTCTAGAACTGAGTCATATTCGTGTAAAATCCTGTAAAATCACTCTACCATCTCAGTCCATATGCTTCTTCTGCAACAGATGCCAATTCTGTATCTCTCAGCTTGTGAAGAAATGCTCGTCTGCCACTTGTCTAGAAGGGGGAGCTCAAAGTGTGAATTGTATTTACGGCAGTGGTGGAAAGTAAATTGCACTCCCCAACTGTAGGAGGAGCCTGGGAGCGAAAAGGTACCAGTACCAATTCTTTTACAGCCTTTGTTTAAACCTAGTTGTTACAGAGTGATTAAGAGTTAATAATAAAAGTAAGTCTGAGAGGTCTTAAAGGGTTAAGTGTTAAAGCAGCATTATGCAAGAATTTGTATTTCTTGCTCCTGGGCTCCCCCTTCAGTCAGTAAGTGTAATTCGCACTTTGAGACTACCCCAAAGGACAGGCTTCACTCATGCATTTCTATACAAGCTGAGAGATACAGAACTGTTACTGAAAGTAAAAGAATCATGTGGACCTTAGTAATATTACTCTATAATGTTTGGGCAGTTACATAGTACAGGTTTTGGTGTGCCGGGCCTGAAGTAGCAACGATAGAGATGCTATTCTCCCTATTACAAGTCAGTGGAGCATCAATATGATTTTAACATGGATATTTTAAGGTAAAGATGCTACATAATGCTGCTTTAAAGTCATAATTCATTCTAACATGGCAGCTTTCCAGCTTTTCTTCATCCTTTCAAAGTAAACAATACTTCTGTTACTGTACCTTTAAGATCGATATATGTAAATGACCTCTGCTCCAGTTGGCTCACCTGTATCGTGCCTCACTCTGAAAGCTGAAAGTCCATCATAAATGCACAGCTAGTCTGCTGAAGGCTGAACAAGGGTCAAGTGTTTTTAAGGGTTAATAGACTCTGGAGTCCAGTTGCAGAGGCCAGTTGACATGCTCTTATAATGGAAGCAGAAGAGGGTTCTCTGCACTGATGACTAATCTGGAGCTCAGGAGTGCTCGAGCTGAGGTCTGCACTCAGCACTTCTTCAAGCCTCATGACATCCATGAGAGTAGTAGTAGTAGTAGTAGAGGGGCCCAGGGTGCAGTGAGAGCCCCTGCAAGAGAGTAGTTAGTAGTCCTGCAAGAGAGCATCATTCTCCTCTGATTAGACCCGTTAGACATTTACACTGTGTAGAGTTCCAGGTTGAAGGCTTCTGAGATTCCACTTCTGCTGACCTGGATTTGGCGTGACGGGGTTGATTGGCTCAGTATTTTACGCCCGTCTCAGTCCCTGCAGCTGCAGAATTTTACTTCTCTGTCAATTCTGCTGGCATGGTTGGATTAGATTGGAAATGGTTTGCTCTGCCTCGACACATAAAATTGAGATATTTTGATGAAAACAGGCCACAGGAGAAAGTCTAAGGTCGCCAGCAGCCCGTCTGATTTTTATGATTGATCACGCACTCGGTTTAATTCCAGAGGCATTCGAAACATTTAGGCTCGGAATTGTTCTCACAGAGGTCTGCTTCGCTTTCAGACTCTCTGATTTGATTTGGTGTAAAATATTTCTGTTGTCTGCCTCGATACCTGATTGTCTTGTCCTCTGTAATTCAGATGCAGCGGGCGGCAAGTGAATTAGACTGGGCTGTAATAAATAAGTGTTAATACATGGCTGTTCATAATACTGGGGTTCATATTGCTTACTGCTTTAGCTGTGCTTCTACCATAAATTCAACTGTGGAGGGAATGCACAGCAGTATAGATACAATGACAACAGTAAGCTTTTTGGGTGGTGGTGGGGGTGGAAAATGCTGTGTACTGGTTTCTATAGAAACAGGGGGGTTCAGGGAAATAAAGAGGTTGTAAGAAATGGTGTGTGGTAACGTGTTCATGTCTGCTGATTCAGCAGCATCCAAAGTCCCCTCGCAATTTTGTGCAAGATGCAAACGCTCCGCAAGAAATCAGCAAGACTCATGTCTTGTTCAACATTGCTATCCAATAAAGGGCCCATATCCTACATTTGTCTTCTACTTTATGTCCCTGAGGTCCATTTATGACATCAGTGTGGTTTTGCTGTACCAAACACACCTTTTTACACCCCAATTTTCCAACCAACTGCCATTTTCATTGTGTCTTTACCATGTTGTTAAAGCACCCCAGGTTAAATGAATGTATTTTACTTTTTAAAAAAAAAATTTATTTTTAGTTTCTATAATGAGACATTCTGGAGTGACTGATTTAATGTAGTCGAGACTTTTATTAAAATGACTGTTTTATAGTGTTTAATATCTTATAATCTCCTCCCTGACCAATCAGCTCCCAGCTCCTTTATAACACTGCAGTCTAATCACTTCCTGTGTGTGTGTGTGGTGCTACACACTCTGCTACACAATCTGTTGTTGGTCTACTGGTGTGTAATAACTGGTTTATAGTGGGTGAATGTGCTGTGTGTGATTTGGGTTTCTATAGCGTGTGTATGTGTATTAGCATTAGCGTTAACCTCCACTTGGTTCTGAATGGGCTCTTCAGTGCTGGTTTAAGAACAGAGAAAGGCATGCGGTTCTCCTGCTGGTAAAACAGAGCGTTTCAGTGATAGTTTTATAAAGAGTCAGATATTATGGTCTGTTTTTGTGTTCTACTGTAAAATAGCTCCACACTGCAGAACCTCAACTCCTTTATTTACCTTCTGAGAATGATCCTTAGTCCTGCTGGCTGGGCAATAATGTCCGTTAACGCTGCTATGAGGACGTCAGATTATGCCCGTGGGTAAAACAATAAACTGGATCCATTAGTAGAGGATCATAATTGTATGTGATTTGACCACCAGGGTTGGCCACACTTTTACATAAGACTGTATATATAGAGACTCCCGAGTGGCCCTGCCATCAAAGTGTTAGCCCTAAGTGGCATTCTCCAAGCATTTGGCTGCATTCTGCGTTTTCAGTGGAAGCCTTTATGCCTCTCAATGTCCAGTTTCACTGTAGTCTAAAGAGTGCTGCATGCCCTGATGACATGAGGAATGGGCTTCTTAGTGCTGCAAATGCAGACAATAGCAAGAGAGAGAGAGAGAGAGAGAGACAGCCTGAAAAGATTAGCCACCCAGAGTTATGACCATCATTCCCCTTCATCAGTTTGATATGAAACAGGCCTCAGCATTACTCTAAAAAAAAAGAAAAACAATTAGTGGGGTCATTTAGGAGGGTTATTGCTGCTGAAGCAAAGAGCCGCTGTCGTAAGACGTGCTAAAGAGATCATCACTGTTATTGAGCGATGGTGAGCACTGGAGCGAGAGGAAGGTTGACATTTGATTGTCATTAAGTGATCTTACGTCTTAATGTGGATTTTCTCTCTCCCGCAGGCTAACGATGCCTCAGGGAACACCTGGAACTGGCTCTACTTCATCCCCCTCATCATCATCGGCTCCTTTTTCATGCTCAACCTGGTTCTGGGAGTGTTGTCAGGGTGAGTGTGAACTGCCACAGGCATCCAGATGGAGAGGCAGTGCTGCTTTTTGGGAAACGTAACACCACTCTCTTTGCTTATGGTCCATGTTATTTGTCATGTTATGCAGTATTAAACAGTCCTATCAGAGTATTATGACCACCTACCCAATAGTGACACTAGCGGAGAACGCTAGTGAGATGTTGTGGCATGAACTGTGTTATGTGACGGAAGGTGTTCATTATAGAGGATAACTGCGCACAGTGACAATCAGATTCATTGTTCTTCTCTGGCATCAGTGCCTGCTGTTAGGGCAGGGCTGTTATGCCATCAGGAGGCACTTAATGTGCGAGGAGTCTGTTCTCGGTACACCTTCACTATGGTGGCTCAAGAACATCCCACAAAGTTAAGGTTTCTTGAGATCCTACCACCATCGCACTTTTCTACAGTTGACCAGATGTGCTCGATTATTTATACCTGCAGCAAACCCAGTCATGTAGCATCTGTGCCATCCTGGGCTGAGTTCATTCCAAACCAGGGAAGGTCATAATCTTATGAAATGACTGTGAGAGTGGGAGAAAGGTGGTAGCATCTCAGGAGCCGCTAACTTTGTGGGATGTTCTAAAGCCACCATAGTGAAGGTATACCAAGAATAGACTTCTCTCACTCTGAGAGTCTCCCAACAGCGTAACAGTGGTGCCCCACAGGCCATTACTGCCAGAGGGCTCAATGACAACTCCAGCGAGTGGTACAGACCAATCGGCAGGCAACTGTGGACCAGTCAATCTCTAATGAGGTCACCTAATACAGTCCCCTCCATGAGTTCTTGCTAGTGTCATCTGAGCCAAGGGTGGTTATTTCCACTATTAGGAAGGTGGTCATAATATTCTGATATGACCATGTATGTATGCAGAATGGCATCCATTAGCCTCATTGACTTGACAGAATTCACAAATTTTGTCCATCATTGTTCTTTCATTGCATACAAATACATCATACAACCATTGAAAGCTCACACTAGCTGACTGCTAGCCTAGCCACTGATGTGGAGGCTAATCTAGGTACAAAATAAAGATGCTAGCAATGCCATAGAGGAACCATAGCACCCTTCAGGTTTAATAATTTTTCACTGGGCTCAAAATTCCTGGCAGTGCTCCTGACTGTACTCTGGTAAGAGTTCGGTGTTTCTAGTAAATTGACAGCGCCTTTGGCAAGTTGTCCAACCAACAGACAGTCTGCTCCTGTAACTCCTGGTCAGGGATGGCCACACATTTTCATTTAGACAGTTTGGAGCCGCTGCATGACATTAGGATGCAGTGTGGGACTCCCCGTGGAGCCAGACAGGTCGTATTCATCTAAACAATTTAGACAATGAGTCTAGTAGCACTGGACAGTTTGTCTTCTGCTGTGTTGGTGTGGGGAGAGCTTTGTATTAGGGCATTTGTAATGTCATAAAGCTAACTGTATTGTATGGATTTAAGGATCCGTTTACCTGTAGTCTATGCATATACACTGCAGTTATGTGGTAAGTGCTGTATGGACTGGCTGGGCAATGCGATTAGGCAGCTGGGTTATGCCAACGCACTGTTAGTTATGATTAGATTTATCTTCCATAAGTTGTGATGCGGCCACTGGTCATCATGCAGCAACACAAGACACGCAGCAACACAAGAGTCGCACACACCCATGCACTCTCTCTCTCTCTCTCTCTCTCTCTCTCTCTCTCTCTCTCTCTCTCTCCACGGCTTTCTCTTCTCTCTTTCCATCCCTCACTCTGATTCACACATACACACCCAGGCTTAATGGAGGCTTGCTCGATGAGTGCTCTGTGGTATTGTAGCTGCTGGGGGAGCTGAATTTATGACTTCTCGGAAAGCAAATCTAATTTTCAGCACTCTTTCACCAACAGCTCCTCTGCTCCATCCTCCGGTGTCGGTGTGGCCTGAAGCATTTGTTACTCTGCCTTCAGCCTTCAGGGAGCCTCCAAAGCCTTGTGTTTGACACCACCTTTCTCTCTCTCTCTCTCTCTCTCTCTCTCTCTCTCTCTCTCTCTCTCTCTCTCATACACTTTCTTTATATTTCTTTCTATTCTTTCTGCTCATTTTCTTTTTTTCTTTCTCTTTATTTTTCTTTTCTTTTTCTTCCTTTCTGTCTTTCTTTCCTTCTTTCTTTCTTTCCTTCCTTCTTTTCTTCTTTCCTTCTTTCTTTCTTTACTTTTTTCTTTCTTTCTTTCTTTCTTTCTTTCTTTCCTTCTTTCCTTTTTTCTTTCTTTCCTTCTTTCTTTCCTTCTTTCTTTCTTTCCTTCTTTCCTTCTTTCTTTCTTTCTTTCTTTCTTTCTTTCTTTCTTTCTTTCTTTCCTTTTTTCCTTCCTTCTTTTTTTCTTTCTTTCTTTCTTTCTTTCCTTCTTTCTTTCTTTCCTTCCTTCTTTTCTTCTTTCCTTCTTTCTTTCTTTACTTTTTTCTTTCTTTCTTTCTTTCTTTCTTTCCTTCTTTCCTTTTTTCTTTCTTTCCTTCTTTCTTTCCTTCTTTCTTTCTTTCCTTCTTTCCTTCTTTCTTTCTTTCTTTCTTTCTTTCTTTCCTTTTTTCCTTCCTTCTTTTTTTCTTTCTTTCTTTCTTTCTTTCTTTCTTTCCTTTTTTCTTTCTTTCTTTCTTTCTTTCTTTCTTTCTTTCCTTCTTTCTTTCTTTCTTTCTTTCTTTCTTTCCTTATTTCCTTCTTTCTTTCCTTCTTTCTTTCCTTCCCCTTTTCCTCTCTCTCTCTCTCTCTCTCTCTCTCTCTCTCTCTCTCTCTCTCTCTCTCTCTCTCTCTTCTCCTTTTCTGGTGATTTTGTATTATTCCCAGGCTGGTGTGTCTAGAGTGGACTTTGTGGGTCCTCAGAGAGTTTGAGAACAGTTCGCTCTCTTCTCTTCACACTCCATCTGCGTCTTTCTCTCTCAGCCGCACACACACACACACACACACACACACACACACACACACACATGTACTATGCCATTTTAATGACTATATATATATATACTACACTTTTTCTCTGTGCACTGTCAGTCCAACATGCGCCTCTCTCTCGCTCTCTCTCTCTCTTTCTCTCTCTGATTGTCCTTCAAATGAAGTTAGCTGTCTCCTCTCGTCTCTCTGTGTGAAATCCATTCATTTACAGCTGCTTTTAGAGCTGAAGGTGAAGGAGAGGCTCTCAAAGACGGGCCTCTCCTCAGAGACGGGCTATCTCCATAAAACAACAGTTTCTGCTCTGGCTCTGATGAGACTGAGTCTCCTAAGACTCTGCTCATGTGGGTGTTTGTTACAGTGCCTGCAGTAGTGACACAATAGCCTGTATGTGTGTGGAAGGAGAGATAGTGGGAGAGCGTAAGAGCATGTGTGAAAGCAGGCCATGGTTATGCATGCTGAGAAAGAATCTGCATGTGTGAAAGCATCGCCAGGCCTACGTGAGAACCCTTTCCGAACATGTTCTATACACACGTTCCTCACACACCTTGCACGTTTTCATACAGTTTATATATGGTAACACATGCAGAAAATGTCCAGATGTTTGTGGACACCCCTTCTAATGAATGCATTCCGCTGCTCCCATTGCAATCATTGCTGACACAGATGTGCAAAGGCACACAGCTTGGCTAGTCCCTGTGGAGAAGTACTCAAAAGGACTCTTTGGGGCACATAAACGTGAAGACCACTATTGGCACCATGTCTAATTTCCAGACGAGGGCTCAGCAGAATGATGGTGCACCATCCAATACTTTCGCTAATGCTTTTGTCACAGAATGCAACCAGATCCTCACATCAATGCTCCTAAATGTAGTAGAAAGCCTTCTTCCCTCAACAGTAGAAACAGTTACTCCAACAAAAGCAATATAAACCCTTTTTAATACCCTTGATTCTGGAAGAATTGGTCAATGAACAGGTGTCCCAATACTTTAGTCCATAAAGCGTCCATATGTACCAGTGTGGATGACTTGTTACAGAAGCCTAGTGCTGGTGGGCAGCATCACAAATACAGCCTCTTTCTCTCCTCGGCTCTTCAAAGTGTAGCAGTGTGTGATAGAAACAGGCTGATGAAAGCTTTGACAGAGGCTGAATTGATGGCTGGGCTGGAGAGGAGAGGTTCATGAGAACGTAGGCTGGGAATGTCAACCTGAAGACAACCTGGAATCAAAACAGACCGTAAACACAATTCGTCAGTGGTAACATCAGTTTAAGCAGCAGTGTCGTATACAGGTGAAGGGATGTGAAACAAAGCGTGTCCCCAGTTCGGCTCTAAACTCTCTGACAAGTTTACCCACCCTTCCACAACTTCATAAAAGTGCACTTTCAGGAGTATTTAGGGCTTAGGGTGAGAATTAGGACAGGGGGCCTTACCAAGTTCATTCTCTTGCAGTTGTGGATACTCCTTCACATTTTCTGATCGAGCTGTTACAGGATTGTGAGAACCACATACTGTTCCACAGCATTGTAGAACCCCCACGGTTCCCCTAAACTGCTCACGGCCTCCCAAAACTAGTCCACCTTGATGAAAAAGCGTTGTTTAAAGGAAGTAAACCAATAACATGATGTACAGGTTTTTTATTTATTGGGAAAGTAAATTCAGATCTCATCTGATCACACCAGGAGTGCAACTTAATTCCAAGTGTAGACAGAATACGGTCAAAGTAGATCCAGATACTATCCGGATACTCGACACATGTTAATGCCAGCTTTTCAGTCCTGATTTCTGCCTCTCTCATATGTGGGACTGAAACCCACGATACATATCCGATACGCAGCCGTGCGACTGAATTGTAAATCATGCACTTTTACACCAATTCAACTCGACATTCACTCTCCCTGCCTCTGTCTCTCTCTCTCACTATCTCTCTCTGTCTCTCTCTCTCTCTCTCTCTCTCTCTCTCTCTCTCTCTCTCTCTCTTCATGCTCCCAAGTCTCACACATTACCTGGTGCGGGCATCACAGAGTGTGGTGCTTTTCCTTTTGCCACCCATGTGAAGAGCAAGGTCAGAGAGTTAAGAACAAAGTCAGTGTATCTGCATTTGCATCTAAAGCAGGGGTTCATAATAGGCATCATATTAAACACCAAACAGTGTTCAGTAATAGGGATGTTTAAAAGGCAGTGGTTCTTCACAGAACCATGAGAACCCAAAGAACCATTCAGATGTTTAAATAGTTTTAAGGGTTCCTCGACCCACTGTGACCCTGACCAGGAAGAAGCAGATAAGAGGATTGATGGATGGATGGATGTTCACATTGCTATAGACGCTTGTACATTGAACTATTATATCATTATTGGCTTATATTTGGTTCTTTTTGCTATATTTAAAGAGACAGGTTGATAGGACAGATTATTGATTTGAAAAAAATCATCCTGCTCACAGTATCGCAATATATCACAATATATTGAATCATAGCCCTTCTATGGTGCTACGCATTGTTTTGCCAGGTTCTTGTTGGTACACAGCCCTGATCTGCTGTATGCTTTTGATGAATCTGTGAGAGTCGTACTGCTGGTGTGTGAATTTGCACCTAAGACTGTCTGTATTGTTCATATGCTGCTCCTTCAGTGAGCCTTGTGCATTTCTGCTGATCGCTGTGCTAGTGTGTGTGTGTGTGTGTGTGTGCATGCTAACCACTCTTTTTTTTTTTTGCTGTGAGATTCTTTTATCACGTGGTAAGGAGCTGCTTGGTAATACGAGAACCAGCCGTGGAGTTCTCGCTGTGTTCCTCTCAGTGTGTGTATGCATACAGCGGTGTGTTTGTATGAGAATACTGCAGCGGTGCCAGGGATTCCTCCCTGCCAGCCCACACACACGCACACGCGCGCTGTCACAGTCCCACTGCCACTGCATTGCAGGAAGGGGAGGTGTGTGCTGTTGTTGCTGTGTGATAGAAACACCAATCAGAAAGCAGCTCACAGCAGCTGTGGGGGCAGATCACTCAGACTGGGGGAAACCCTTCCACATCCTCCTTGTTCACTCCTTGTACTCTCTCTCTCTCTCTCTCTCTCTATGTCTCTGCCTCCCTGTTCCCTCTCTCTGTGTCTCTCTCTCTTGCTCTCTCTCTCCCTATTTGCTCATACTCTCTATAGCTCTCTCGCTCTGTTCCCTCTCTCCGACTATGACTCTCTATCTCTCGTTCTATATCCCTCACTCCCTGTTTCTCTCTCTCTCTCTCTCTCTCTCTCTCTGTGAACTCTCTGTCTCTCTCTTTCTCTCTTTTTGTGCTCTCTCTCCCTCTGTCATTGTCTCTCTTTCCCTCAGTATATACCGTTTCTCTCTCTCTCTCTCTCTCTCTCTCTCTCTCTCTCTCTCTCTCTCTCCCCCTATTTCTCTCTATATCTCTCTCCCTCAGTTCTCATATCTCTTACACAAAAATCACAGTCATTCTTTATTACATAATTCTGTCTTAGTCTCTCTCTCTCTCTCTCTTTCTCTCTCTCTCTCTCATCATGGCTGTGGTGTGGTAAAATGATCTCTCACTCTCACTTTTTTCCTTTCACTCTTTATTCCTTTCTCTCTTCTTCCTCCTCCCACTTATTTTCCTCTCCCTCTCTTTATCTACGTCTCTCTCTCTCTCTCTCTCTCTCTCTCTCTCTCTCTCTCTCTCTCTCTCTCTCTCTCTCTCTCTGTCTCTCTCCCTCTCGCTCTAAGCGTCTGGTTAGAGCTAATGGAAACTGAGGGAAGCTCTGTGGGTGGAGGGAAAGATAAATAAGATCATGTTCTGTAGCTCAATAACTCCATCAAGGGAGTACACAGCCCTGCTCTCTGAGCCTGCTCTGCCTCCTTCAGCGTCTCCTCTGGTCCTTTGTTTTTTAGCGGGCCGTGGACCCTCCCTGCTGCCTGTGTGCACCTGCCCAGCAGTGGTGGCGGCCCAGGCTCCGTTAATTGGCTTGCTAACAGATGGTGGGTCATGTGGCTGCGATGGAGGAGTTTTTCCGTCCTTACTCTGTCGCTGCTTCTTCATACGTAAAGGGCAGAAAGAGCTGCTAATGCAAATGGAAATGAGCGTGAATTGCTTAAAGCAGCAAAGTCGTGCTTTGTTATATGTTGACAAAAGTATTGGGACACCTGATTCTTCTTAAATTAGGGGTGTTAAAAAGAGTTTCTCCTGCTTTTGTTGGAATAACTGTCTCTACTGTTCAAGGAAAAAGGCTTTTGACTAGATTTTGAAGCATTGCTGTGAGGATTTGATTGCATTCTGTGACAAGAGTGTTTGTGAAGCCAGGACCACCCCACCTCATCCCAAGCTCCCCAGCTTACCCCAAAAGTATTGGAAGGAGCACACGCCATCCATCATTCCAGGGAACACAGTTCCACCGCTCCCCAGCTAAAAGCTGAGGGGGGCTTTATACCCCTCTAGCCCACACCTGTCATTAGGCATGGTGCCAGTAGCTTCATGTTTAGAGTCAGATAAGCTGTGTGTGCATTAGAACAGGTGTCCTCAAACATTTGGACATAGTGTAGTGTACGTCTGACCCAGGTGTTTGCTTTTGAAGGTAGAATTTAATGTTAAAAGTAATAAATGACAATATCACAGTATTGTGGTAATATCGTATCACACAGCTCTGGGTTCTCTCTCTCTCTCTCTCTCTCTCTCTCTCTCTCTCTCTATCTCTCTCTTTCTCTCCCTCTCCCTCTCCCTCTCTCTTTTTGGGCCTTTACCTCCCTTTCTGCTTATTCATGTGGGAAGAAGATGTATGGTGTATTTCCCATCATCACCAACTCATACATTTTCATCTCTCTATGATAACACACCATCTGATCTTGCCAGCAGCTGCATTTGTTTTCTTGTGCCGTGATCAGGCTGGCTCTTTCAGTGCGGTGCGCACACACACACACACACACACACACACACACACACACACACACACTCGAGCATGCAGTCACACGTTTACAGATACACTCATTCACACACTAGTAACAACATTTTCAACACCAACAGTACATAACTGTACAACACAGCTGTATACTGTGACTTGTCCGATCACAAGATCACTAAGATTCACTCTTTTCTTTATGTCATGGGTTTCATAGAGGTGGGGGAGTGTGTGTGTGGTGGGGGCGGCTACTCAGGTCAGTAGAGACCACACCACCACCCCCACACAGGGGACCACTTCCATCCCAAGGATGAGTAAAACAGTGTGAAAAGGAGAACGAAAAACAGTGAAGTGATATGTATCTCGATACATATATCATAGACACTCACACTCACACACACACACAAACACACACACACACACACACACACACACACACACACACACACACACACACACACTTATGCATATACACAAACCAGCACTGAACCTACTGATGGAGTAATATAGCAATAATAATAATAATAATAAATAGGGAGGTCCCATTACATTTTTTGCCCCCCAATCTGACCAGAGTACCCCAATGCTAATACAATAATAAAGCCTCACAACGTAGGTAAGACATGCTGGTAATTAACAGTATTAATTAACCCTCGGTGAACACGCCTGTGTGTCAAATGTGATGTTTCTATTAATAGCTTTGTGATAATATGGTGCAGAAATATGGTTCAATTATTTCCTGAATCTGTAAATCCCACTCTTTCCATTGCATCCCATTGCCAGATCATGTGTGACTCACATCCAGAGTTTCGAGGCTGTGAAGACGAGTCAAGACACTTGCCTCTGCATATTGCCCTTGTCTAACTGGCGGATTGTCTGTCATCTGCCCCTCATCTGTAATTGGCGGATTCATACGTCCATCTATGTTTTGTGTGTAACTAACCAATTCACACTCAGAAACCCGTCTCCTGCCTCTCGCCCCGTCTAACTGTTAGCCACAATCCCCAAGTCATCCCAAAAAGATTGGAAGGAGCAACAGCCATCATTCCAGAGAGCAGCGGAGAACAGCTCAATGCTGGGGGGCTTTGTACCCCTCTAGCCCATTCCTGGCATTAGTCATGGTGCTAATAGGTTCATGTTTATGTGCTCCAGAAAGTCCTATTGTATTGTCAATACTCTACAGGGACTAGATAAGCTTTGTGTGTGTGTGCATTTGCACATCTGTGTTAGCAATGGGTGCAAATGAACATAACAGAATGCATTCATTAGAAGGGGTGTCCACAAACATTTGAACATGTAGTACATTGTATCATGTAGTACATTGTATCATCCCAGCAATTATTAACCGAACCTAAACCTAACTCTAATATTTACAGTATAGGGTGAATATGACCGTGTGTGTTGGTGTCTGTGTGTACAGGGAGTTTGCTAAGGAGCGTGAACGGGTGGAGAAGAGGCAGGAGTTTCTGAAGCTGCGCAGACAGCAGCAGATCGAGAGAGAGCTCACAGGATACCTCGAGTGGATCTGCAAAGCAGGTTTGTCCCTCACACACACACACTGCCCTGATTCTACCACCGGCAGAGCTACACCTCAGGCTGTCTATAGTATATATTTGTATTGCCTACTTTAAGGTCACTAACAGGGACTGAATCACAGCTGCCGATATTAGGTGTCATTTATGCTGGGGACACTGGAGACACTGAGGGTACTGATGTCCCCACTGCTTTCTGAAAGCGTAGCCCTTTTTAAATTATTATTTTATTTAACAGCTTATAGCAAACATCAGGTCAAAAACACCATGAATAAAAGTGGTCTAAATGGACAAAAGTATTGGGACACCTGCCGAACCTGCCGACATCTTCCGAAATCATTGGTTTCTCCTGCTTGTGTTGGAGTAACTGTCTCCACTGGGTGTCCACAGACATTTGGACATCTGTGAAAATTGTACAGAAATAAGCCTGGGTTTTGTCCGTATTTTACCTCACTGCTTCCTCCCTGGCCCTGGATTCAAGCCTGTCCTTCTGTGCAGGTGGGGTGCTCTCAGTCTGAGCGGAGTGGAGCTGATGCTGTCATGGTGGTGAAGGTTAAAGTTTGGCTAGGGGAAGCTGCTCTGAGCTCAGTTCCAAAAGGTCTGGGCCTCTGTAGATCAGTACCTCCACTCCCGGGCAGCTCCATGGCAACCAAATAGCCTTTCATTTTTATCACCAGGTGCACTAAGGCTGCTGTCGCCCACCGACTGGCTGTGATGTCTCTTTCACAAGAGCCAGCCATATGATTGTGTTAGTGGTAGGGCTGTGCAAAATATCATATTTTGCTGATATTGCTACATATTCTGATTGCAAAAAGCAGAAAGACACTGCGGAGCCTCTTTATGTGATACGTTTTTGTTGATTTTATTGATTAGCTTTACTTTGAAAGTGCATGTTTTGGATCCTGGGAATCCCTCGATTCGTCAAAAAACAGGATCACGTTGAAGTTCTGAGGTGGTCAGGGTGTTTACAGCACACAGTACAATTCTGTGATCTTCTACGCAGCTCATTTTAGGCATATTATAGGCTTTTAATATGCACAACATGGTCAAAAATTTATGGACACTTAACCATCACAGGGCAGACTAATATGAACATTTTCATGAACATGAATTTAAGGGGCTGAAATTCTAATACTTGGGGTATGTGAAGGCCCACGCCCTCTCACTTGGAAGCTAGGCCCTCCCAGATTTCTGAGAGGCCCTAGAACCCAGGTTTAACAAGTGACCAGCCTTAAAATGAACACTTAAAATGACACTCCAGCAGTTTTAGTTAAACTGTGTCAGTAGTTCTTAAACTCAAAATCTGTTTATTCATGTTACTGTAAGCTTGATTTTTTGTACCTGAGTGTATCTGACATAATGGCTGTGTATTATGAAGCCCAGCTTAGTGGTAGTGAATTTACTTTGAGTTAAAAGCGGTTGGTTCGTTTCTCCCCTGGTTCAGGTGGAGTAAATTTATCAGTGATCAAAGGGATTCTTTCCTAGAGATACTGTATGTGCAATACTGGTTGACAAGTTGTGAGACACGTTGCTTTTATCAAGGCTGAATTCTATGAAATCTGTTTTCCCTTTAAGCGTGCACTTAATCGGCTAAACAGCAATTCATGTTGCGACTGTACGTCCTTATTGATCTTCTAGGTGAGGAAGAAAAGCCGCCTTGTCCTGTTTTTCAACGTCTATTCAGTTCTGAAGGCCACATGTACAAACGGACCATAAAAGGCTTAATTCGCCATCGGCCTGAGAGTTAATTAGCTGTTTCTCAGCATGGAGCTTCCTCCTGCACATTGTTTCTCAACAACCCACCACTCCTGTTCTGTGGAGATTTAATTGACTTGCAGCAGTGATTTCCCAGTCTCCCCTGGCTGCGGTGGCTGCGCTTTGATTTTTAGATTGAGTGAAGTCATGTTCCAGTAAACCGCTTGCAGTTGGTTTATTTGGCATGTTTACAGAGCCTAGTCGACAAACGGGCCCAGAGCGAGCCCGTCTATTCGGGGAAATGCTTTTATATATGATATTTCGGCTTGTAGTTCAGAACGACTCCCCCAAAAGCAGGTGTGTTAAAAACAACATGGATGTTCACTTCTATCACTTCTGTGTGTCCAGTCAAAGGGGAACTCCACAATGTTCCCCATTCAGATTGGTTTGACATGAGATGGTTTAAGGTAGAGAATAATACTGAGTTACAATATGAATATTGTAAGTATAAAAATTTTATTTACTGTCCAAAACATCTGAGTTTTATTTGATTGGTGTAGCGTACAGGGCAACAACCCCACCTTCCCCCTAGGAGGCTACAGTTTGAGTCCCAGGCTGGGCAAACACACCTCTCTACACCAATAGTAGTCCATGGGCAAGATTCCTTACACTACATTCACCAACCTGTGTAAAATGATTAAAATGCCATTTTAACAACAGTCTAATAACGGAAATATAATATTGTTTACAGTGGCATATCTGTCTAATTGATCTTTAGTTGGAGTTGTCATTTTTCATTTGTTTTAATGTCAAGGAATGACAACACATGGCAGCAGTTATCCTCTCAATATAGAACAACTGTCAAAGTGTTGGCCCTGTAATCAGGACATCACAGTTTTGATCCCCTGTGATGCCACAGCCATTTTTGAGCAAGAGTCCATGAGAGCATGATTGACCTTAATGGCCTATGCTGGTTATTTACTATTAACATAAATTGCATTTGTGTCAAATCCACTCCTAATCCAAGTCAAGAAATTACAAAAAGTCACAACAGTAGGTTCCTGGGTGGTGCAACTGTCAAAGCGTTGGCCCTATAATCATGAGTGGTGATGCCACGGCCATCCTTTGCCAGCAGTCCAAGAGAGCATGATTGGTCTTAGTGGCCCATTGTGGTTTTATACTATTAAAGTTAGTTTTAAAAAAAATTTGCAAGAAGTAACAACAGTAAGCCCCATAGTGGCACAACTGTCAAAGTGTTGACCCCATAATCAGGAGATCACAGGTTTGATCCATGGTGATGCCACAGCCACAACACATTTCCAGCAGTTCAAGATAGTATGACTGGCCTTAATTGCTATTTCTGGGTGGGTTAGATCACTCAGCACAGTGCTAGCCACTGCTAAAGGAACAGAATTTGGTAGTTCCTTCAAACATGATGTCCAGCGGCATTGCATTAGCAATATCAATAACTTTTCAATGTTTTCTGCTTAAAACACTAATATAGCACTATTACAGTGTTATAATTTATCTGCATATTTGAGTATCATAGGAGGATGACAACGACCTTCATACCTTGCAGGGGAAGTCTGTGTAAAGTAATTATGAAGAATTGCTATTGGTTCGTTCTTAACAAATTTTTGAGACAGTGTAAAGAACTGCCAGATTCACATTATGCCATTATGTCATTATGTTTTTTCATGACAACAGAAATATGCCTGCACATTTTTAAATGTTATTGATATTCAATACTTTCTTAATCTGGTGATTACTGTACTTTCAAGGGTAAAAACTAGTGATACCACACAAAATCATTTTTGAGAGAATGATTTGTGATTACTTTAAGGACGTTAAATCCAGGCTGCGTAGCTTCAGATAAATCTTTATCTATTCACGGTAGGGTCCAGCTTTGCTCGTCTGGCCTTCCTTATGGAATGGCTCCCTGCCAAAGGTGTCTTTCCCCTAGTGCCCAAAATGCCTGCAATTTGCAGATTAAAATGACAGGGGTGTGTGTGGGCTCTCGCCTGAGTCTGTACTAACAGAGTGGTTTCAGGAGCTCACAGCTGACAGATACAGGTCTGCTCGACTGGTGGGGAAAAAACTCTTTGACTAAATGACATGTCTGATCCATAAGCTGCATGCGCACACTCCCAGAGTGTGTTTCCATGCTGCGTCCCTGTGCATGTGTTTGTGTGTGAAGTAATATTCTCTATTCTTCAGAGGAAGTCATGCTTGCTGAGGAGGACAAGAACGCAGAGGAGAAGTCTCCCCTGGATGGAGCCTGGTACAAGAGGAAGTGCAACAACCCAGGTGGGAATATTTTACAAGGACCTTCTTAAAGGGATTGTGTCCTTCATTGTATTCCTTGTACAACACAGTGTGTTTGTGGTGTTTTTATCACTCTGCCTTTGAGCCTAACATGTGTAAATGACTTCTGTTCTGATTGGCTGACCTGTATTGTGCTTCGTTTAAAAATGCAACCTAGGCCAGCACACCTCTGTAGAGCCTCAATGTAAATGGGCAGGGCTTAGCTGCTTTAGGTCATGGATAATTGTGTTGATTTCCACCCTTCAGTGAAGCGTCACCCTACATTTCATAAACTGTATATGTCGGCATTGGCCTTAACCGATATGTGCAGTAGTTGTGGTCAGATGTTTATATAAAATGGGCATGGATGTCATGGTAACATTTGGGTGGTAAGCCTCTTTTTAATAAACAACTGGTCACATGGACAACGAAAGGAGTGTTGAGGAGTAAAAGTGAGGCGTTCAGTCCCCGGGATACTGTACAAACTGTAAAGCATGGTGATGGTAGAACCATGCTCTGGGACACATTGCACAAAGTATATGGAATAATGAAGAAGGAGAACTACTTCTTCAGAATTCTTCAGCATAACCTTAAACCATCAGCTAGACCTAGTTGAAACACATCCCAGATAAACCTTAAAGGCGATTGCAGAATGGATAAAGCAGGCTAACACTAAGCTTTTGAAATGGATTTCTCAAAGTCCTGACCTCAAATGTGTGGACTGTGCTCGAAAGTTGGGTCTATGCCAGGAAACCAACAAATTCAAATGAACTCTACCAGTTATGCCGAAGAGTGATCAAATATCCAACAAGGGTTCTGCCAGAAGCTTGCTATCTACCTCTGGTCAGGGTGCAACTTGCTTGAGGGACATTTATCCAATTATTAGGTGTGCTTTCTTCCAAAACCTAGAGTATTAAAAAGAGTTTATCATGCAAAGACTAAAGCCTCTACTGTCCAGAAAAGGCTTTCTACTTGATTTTGGAGCATTGCTGTGAGGATTTAACTAGAGCATTAGGGAGGTCAAGATGTTGGATGACCACCACCCCACCTCACCCCCAACTCAGAACACAGTTCCACTGCTCCACAGTTCAATGGTGGTGGGCTTTTTAACCTCTAACCCACACCTGGCATTAGACATGGAGCCAGTAGGTTCATGTTTATGTGCTCCAGAGAGCCCTATTCTACTGGCAGTCCTCTACAGGGACCAGACAAGCTATGTTGTTCAAGAATTTCACTCTAAAAAAAGAACAGTTCAGAGGATTCCTTGAAATCCCAATATTCACATTATATTTGTGTCCATGGTGAGTGTAGGTGGGCAGTGGGGGCCGGAGCCAGGTGTGCTTGAGCAGGAAAAGCACAAAACTGTGTGTGACTTGATGCCACATTTACTATTTATTCTTCCTTAATTCAGTTTTGTTTTATTGTCTTTATTCCATTTTGAGTCTTGGTTCCTCTTAAGGTTTCTTCCTTTTGACCAGAGGGAGTTTTTTCTTGTCACTGTTGCCACTAGCTTGGACTAGCTCAGACTCAGATGTCTGTAAAGCTGCTTTGTGACAACATTTGTTGTAAAAAAATGTTATATAAATAGAATAGAATAGAATAGAATAGAATTGAATTGAAAACCATGTAGAATTGCCTATCCCTGGACTAGGGAATGTGTAACCCTTTAAACCAGGGCCCAGATCACTTATCTCAAACTACATGACTTCTATATTAGTTTAGTGAACAGTTAGTGAGCAGCTAATAGTAGTGACTGGATTATACTGTTTAAGGTGAAAGTCCAGTGCAATCTAAAAGGGGGCATGACTAAGCTAACACACACACTACAAATCTTACTACAAATTTTACCAACAGCATATTTTGACCACTGTGAATTCCTGAATTCCGTAGCTTGAGCTGACGATTAACTCCAGGTTTAGAGTGTCTTGCTGTATGACTGTGTATTTGAAATCATATGCTTCATGTGTTTTGAAATTAGTGTTTATCAGCCGTTTAGCAGGTTAGCAGTGGCTGTGTGCTGAAGTGCTCTCAGTCTGATGACTCAGCTCTTACTGCATGAGTGCATCCACCTGCATTGTGTGGGAGTCTCTCTGGGTCTCCTGCTGATCTCTGTATCCCGCAGATCTTGGAAATGCTCCATACTAAGTTTCTGCTCAAGCCAGTGTATTCCTCACTCCTGCTTTCTCTGTTGCCGTATAGGTCGGTGTTCATTCAGTCGATGTCTTTCTTGTGTTTTAGTGTTGAAAAGATCCAAGAAGAGCAAAAATGACCTCATCAATGCAGAAGAAGGAGAAGACCACTTCACTGACATCTCATCAGTCGGTAAGCATCAAGCCCGTGGCTCACAATAAGCTGGACATCCAAAGTTCCATGTCCATGTTCATCCTATGGGGTTTAATATGGAGACTGCTGCTGTAGCAGCCTCTACTGTTTTGGAAAAGCTTTACACGAGATGTTGGAACATTGTTGTGAGGATGTTTATTGCATTGAGCCACAAGTGCATTGAGCTTTAATGAGGTCGGGTACTAAAGTTCAGGATCACAAATGCCACTCTTTCTCATTGAAGAGGTTCATCAGCTTCATCCTGATGGTCATGTTGCTGCTAGTCAACAGGCTTGGTCATACTGGTTGGCTAGGTTGGTTGTGATGGTCAGAAAAGATGGACGGAGAATTCGACCCTTCCTCTCTAGAGAGGCCACCCAGGTGCTTGTTCAGTCTCTCGTCACTTCCAGACTTGACTACTGCAACTCTCTTCTGGCTGGTCTCCCTCTGCGCACCATCAGGCCCCTGCAACTCATCCAGAATGCAGCGGCACGGGTCGTCTTCAATGTCCCAAAATTTAGCCATGTCACTCCACTGCTGCGTTCTCTCCACTGGCTTCCTGTAGCTGCCCGCATCAGATTTAAAACCCTGACACTGGCCTACAAAGCCAAGAACGGACCAGCCCCTCCGTATCTGATGGCAATGGTCAAAAGCCGATCCGCACCAAGAGCCCTTCGAGCTTCAAGTACGGCTCGGCTCGACCCACCATCCCTCAAAATCCGCGGACGACAAGCGTCCAGGCTTTTTTCTGTCCTGGCACCAAAGTGGTGGAACGAGCTGCCCCTGGATGTCCGAACAGCCGAGTCGCTCGCTGTCTTCAAACGCAGACTGAAGACCCACCTCTTCAGAGAGTACTTGGACGAATAGTTCTATGGTCGCCTTATTGTATTGTGTTTAGTAATGTCTAGGCTTGGAGGTATCTTTTGTATTATTAGTCTATTCTAACTAGCTAAGGCTTTTTCTTGGGTAAATAGCAAAGCACTTTGTAAGTCGCTCTGGATAAGAGCATCTGCTAAATGCCGTAAATGTAAATGTAAATGTAAATGGTCACACTGGTCATACTGGTCAACCACCTTGATCATGATGGTAGACCAGCTTTGTCATGTTGGTCAACAGCCTGGCCATTTTGATCAACCTCTTTAACCAACCAGCTTTGTCATGCTGGTCAGCAAGCTTGGACATTCTAATCAACCAGGTTTGTCATAATGGTCACACTAGTTATGCTTTTTGACCACTTTAGTCATCCTGGTAGACCCGCTTGGTCATGCTGGTCATCTAGCTTGGTCATACCATGTTGGGTTAGCAAAGCTAGTCACTTTATGGTCCTTTTTGATCAGTGTCCACATCAGTAGCTAGTTCAGACTGCATTAACTATTAATATCATCATTAGAAACAAAATAACCAGAACTTCTAACACAAGGACAGTGGAAACAAACTCTTGAAAGTGGATGGATACAGGCTGTGCATATTTGAAACCCTATACCACCCATAGGTCCTCCTTAACCAGCACCTTATGACTAATTAGAATTAGACGTCTGAATACTTTTGGACATTTAGCAGCTCATGATTTCAGAAGTTAACTGCTGGAGAGATGACGTAGAATAAGGCATGCAATGACTCCTATTGATGTGAATGTTCTGTATTCCTCTAGATTTTCAGAGTCGCTCTGAACTCTGCAGGACCGAACAGCTGATTTGACACATGATTAATCTAGTCCCACATTCCCACGGTGACGTGCAGCTAAAATTAGATACATTTATACATTTATTGGGGTTTGGTCTCAGCTTCCATGGATGAAGTTGCGGGGAAGAGGAATGAGGGAGAAAGAGAGTGGGTGGAGAGATGGAACTCATGAAGGGCTGTCCAGTTTATGAGGCTTCAGCTTGTGTCAAATTTCCAGATTAAAATAGCCCATGAAATGATTATTCCTCGTCTCTCCCAGGGCGAGTTACGAGATGCTAATGGGCCGATTTTTCACCTCTGCCTTTTTTCACACTCCGTCTTGACATTTGAGTTTAATTTGAGTTACTGGGGGTTTAATATAGTACAGAAGCTGAGAGGCAGTCACTGGGTTGGGAAGTGAGCTCAGGCCCATCCGTGTGACTTTGTCAGTTAGCACGTAGCGCACTTATTAAAATGCATGATTGATAAAGTGTCCTCCCGGAGGTTCTCAGTGTATTTTGCATAAAGAGCTAGGACTGAGCAGGTGGAACGGTGTGTTTTATAGTGTTAGAGTAGCTCTCTGTTCATGGATACTTGAGAAGGTAGTCCAAATTGACCCATCCATGGTCCATCTCCATTTTTGTGTTTTTAAGTTTCAGCATAATGTGAACCCAGCGGTTGCTTTTTACATTGTATGCAAATTTCATGATGAGCCGACCAATAGAAATGTTACAAAACAACTCTGAATAAAAACATTTTACATTGACTTCCATTGAAAGTCAAGAAGGTTTTTCCTTCTCCTGTAAAGTTGCTGTTTTGAAGGTAGAAGGGTTTTTTGAGGGACAGTTCATAGATTCTGACTGTCTTCATTCTCTCTGCTCCTTACCCCCCTACAGCACCCCAAGGTTCTCCCTTCGGCCGGGCCAGCGTGAAGAGCAGCAAGAACGAGAGCTCCTCATACTTCAGGAGGAAAGAGAAGCGCATCCGATTCTTCATTCGCCGCATGGTGAAGTCACAGGGCTTCTACTGGACTGTGTTGTGCCTGGTGGGCCTGAACACACTGTGTGTGGCCATAGTGCACTACGAGCAGCCTGAGTGGCTCACCTACGCACTCTGTGAGTACACTGCCATATGAACTCTATGTCCATGCATTTTATACTGATGTGAATGAAGGTATTATATATTAGTAGATATTTATATATAATAAATTAATTATATATACATATATGTATTTCAATTATATAATATACATCTTAACATCAATTCATATCATTACTAATGTCTGATGTTTTTATGGCTGCAGATTTGGCAGAGTTTGTGTTTCTGGGCTTGTTCTTGACTGAGATGAGTCTGAAGATGTACGGCCTCGGACCCAGGAACTACTTCCACTCCTCCTTCAACTGCTTCGACTTTGGGGTGGGTGCCTTCTCACACTGTATAAACATGATAAATGAGCATTAAAAAGTACTAGTAGTTAGTATTAGTAGTAAAGAAATAACTTACATACCTTACTTTGACTTACACTATATGGACAAAAGTATTGGGACACCTGTTCATTCATTGTTTCTTCTGAAATCAATGGTATTAAATAAGAGTTTGCCCTGCTTCTGTTGGAGTAACTGTCTCTGCTGTCCAGAGAAGGCTTTCTGCTACATTTTGGAGCATTGCTGTGAGGATTTGATTGCATTCAGAATGTTGACTTCAGGATGTTGGATAATTACCACTTTGCTTCATTCCCGATTCCTCAACTCATCCCAAAAGTAATGGATGTGCCAGTGCTCCACAGGAAACTTTATACCCCTCTAGCCCACGACTGGCATTATGCATGGTGTCAACAGGTTCATGTTTATGTGCTCCAGAGAGTCCTATTCTTTTGGCAATACTTCTCTACAGACACTAGAAATGTGGAAATGTGTGTGTGCACTGGCACATCTGTGTCAGCGATGGGTGCCATTCAGAGTAGCTGAATGTATTTCGTACAAGGGGTGTCCACAAACATTTGGCCATATATTGTATACTCATCTAAGAAACTGAACTTGACTCAGCGTCATATGGATTGTGTGTTCTGTCCCTGTTGTAGGTGATAGTGGGAAGCATTTTCGAGGTGATATGGGCGGCAGTTAAACCCGGGGCCTCTTTTGGCATCAGTGTGTTGCGAGCTCTGCGTCTGCTCAGGATCTTCAAAGTTACAAAGTAAGAAAAGAGAAATGTCAGTTCTGCTCATCATAGAAGAACCAGTTTTTGCCGTCGTAAGGAACCATGTCTGTTGTGGAGACGTTCGATAGGGAAGATCCTTTCAAATGGGTAAAGAGCCTTTACATGAAGTGAAGGTCCTTTAAGCCTTGAAGGGTTCTTCACATCTCTGTTACAAACATGGTTCCTTACGGAAGCAAAAGTGGTTCTCCTATGGCATCCTTAATCGTAAGGCGATTTTACAGCACACATGCATTTCCAGGGTGTTCCCTTACATTCCAGGCACGTTCCCTTTCCTAAACATCACTCCGAGCTCCTCGGAATGCTGTATTGATTGTCTGAAAGCATTCTGGGTGTGTGTGTTTTCTTAGGTATTGGAACTCCCTACGGAACCTGGTGGTGTCCCTGCTGAACTCTATGAAGTCCATCATCAGCCTGCTCTTCCTCCTCTTCCTCTTTATCGTGGTGTTCGCTCTGCTGGGGATGCAGCTCTTTGGGGGCCAGTAAGTCTTACAATCTTAAAAATAAAGGTGCTGTAAATGGTTCTTTGAGCGTTGCTATAGAAGAAGCATGTTTGGTTCCGTAAAGAACCATGTCTGTAATGGAGATTGAAGATGTAAAGAACATTCTAAAGGCTTACTTTGATGTAAAGGTTCTATACTGGTTTGAAGGTTCTTCACACTTACACAGCTCTGTGGCATCACTCAAAGAACCCTTTGTAGTTTTCTATTTTAATGAATTGAAGTGAATTATTTGCAGATTATTATTGGAATAAGGGTTTTTAGGGTTTTTAGGGTGGTATTTATGTGTGTGTGTGTGTGTGTGTGTGTGTGTGTGTGTGTGTGTGTGTGTGTGTGTGTATGTAAATTAAGAGTGTATAGAGTCTTCCGCACTATACGTATGTTGACTCACTCAAATCTCAACGGCTTTCAAGCAGCAAACCCATGCTGTCGTCCCTTGGCAAGGGAACGGAAAGTCCCTCCACTAAAGTCACTCTTGTAAGAAGCAGCACTGACTCCTTCAGGGCCTGCCATTTCATTTTCCCCGCACTTCACGTTAACAAACATGCCAGCGTCGGAATGGGAAAGCCGAGGTTTTCATTTCTCCCTGCCATGAATTATTGATGGGCCTGTGTAACGGAGGAATTGCCTGCGTGTACTCTCTCCACAAGGTAAATATCAGTTTAAACGTGTAAACATCCAGTCATACGATCCAGCGTAACGATTGGCGAGACGCATAAACAAATAGTTTGCGCAAATGTTATTGAAACGAGGCCCGAAAGAGGCATGGGATGAAGCCTCGGGTCACTCAATTCTCCCCTGCTGGCGGGACAGGCAAGAGCTTTTTCTTTTTTCTGGGGGATTTTAATGGAGAGCTTAACCAGATAGAAAATGCTGTTTCTGGATTTTGAGCTTGGAGAGCGTGAATAGGCGGATGACCATAATGAACCCACTGTCAGATTTATGATGAGATAGGATGCATGAGGAATGTCAGACGTGGTACCTGGTTGTAATGACAAAGCTCAGATGATGTGATGTGTTCTAGACAGGGCTTACAATGCTGCTGTGTCTGCAATACAGTTATCATTTCAGTGTCACTCCCATAATATCTGGTCAGCGGCAGGGCTGACTTTCAGGGCTCATATAATATTACCTAAATATTTTTATGCTACCCACCAAATCACGTTTTTCACCAATATTTTCTATTTTAATATTTTAATGGGCAAAGTATTGTGAATTATCTGGTAACTAACATTTCTTGGGAAGTCCCTCAGGGTTCTATTCTGGGGCCTATGAAACTGTTAATTACGATGCTACAGGAATGTAGTTATAAGAAAAACTACAAAGAGGATGTTGGAAAATAGTAAACTATGAAGACCCCCTTTTGATGATGTACACTATATGGACAAAAGTATTGGGATACCTTCTCATTTATTGTTTTTTCTGAAATCAAGGGTATTAAAAAGTGTGTGTTTGTTGGAGTAACTGGCTCTACTGTCCAGGGAGGACTTAATCTACTAGATTTTGAAGGATTGCTGTGAGGATTTGGTTGCATGTTGGATGATCACCACCTGACCTCATCCCCAGCTCTCCAACTCATCCCAAAAGTACTGCTCCACAGCTCAATGCTGGAGGCTTCATACCAGTAGGTTCACGTTTATCTGCTGAGTCATGTTCTATTGGCAGTAGTTCTCTACAGGGATTAGACAAGCTGTCTTTGTCTGCAATGGGCGCAACAGTAGATACATGCATTATTTAGAAGGGGTGTCCAGAAACATTTGGATATATAGTGTATCTGGAATATGGTAGGACTGTCTCCAAATCTGCATATGTTGGATGTTTGGGGTCTATAGGAACTGCTGGAATACGGCGTGCACATACTCACATTGCCACACAATGGCACATTTAACACATCCAGCTTGTTCCCTCATTCACACTCTCAGAGAGAAAGGTAAACGACCGTTAAGAAGGATGTAGTTTTTCAAAGAATCAGAAGAGAAAATCTCCATTTCTTCCTCCTGTTCAGCTCTTTCTATAGCCTTGTAATTAGGTCCCTATAGAGAGATGAAGAGCGCAGAAGATAAGGGCGGTGGGAGGTAGATTGGATTTCAGCGTGAGGATTTGTGTATGTATTATTATGAGAGCAGTCGCAGATTCCAGAGCCAAAGCTTATTTGTGCATGCGGGAATAAACAGCACACAGGAAGCTGGTTTATTGGGAAGTATGGATGTCTATGTTTTGCACAGTGAGGTTCCGCATGGAGCCGTAATTATGCAATTACTCTTATTGGCTGTTGTCCTGTGTGTTATATGTCCAAATGTTTGTGGACACATTCCAATGTCTGTCCGTCTGTCTGTCTGTGCATCTGTCTGTTTATCTTTCAACCTATCTACACTATATGTCCAAATGTTTGGGGATACCTTTTCTAATAAACACATTCATCTGTCTGTCTGTCTGTCTGTTTGTTTGTCTGTCTCTCTATCTATCTATCTATCTATCTATCTATCTATCTATCTATCTATCTGTCTGTCTGTCTGTCTGTCTGTCTTTCAGTCGTTATGTCTGTCAGTCTGTATGTCTGTCTATCTATCTATCCACACTATATGTTCAAATCTTTGTGGACACCTCTTTTAATGTCCATCTATTAGGACATCTGTCGGTCTGTCTGTCTGTCTGTCAGTCTGTATCTATTTGGACATCTGTCTGTATCTATCTATCTATCTATCTATCTATCTATCTACACTATATGTCCAAATGTTTGTGGGCACCTTTTCTAATGTCTGTCTTTCTGTTTGTATGTCTGTCTGTCTATCTATCTATCTATATATACTATATGTCCACATGTTTGTGGAGACCTCTCATAATAAATGCATTCATCTGTCTGTCTGTATGTACAAATGTTTGTGGACACCCCTTCATGCATTCAGCTGCTTTAAGTAACACACAGATGTGCAACACAGACATCTTGTCTACACCCTGTACTGCCAATACAACAACATGAACCCATTGGCAACATGCTTAATGCCAGGCATGGACTATAGAGGTATAAAGCCAACCAGCATCGAGCTATAGAACTGTGCTCAATACTGTCTTCCAACTGTGTAATGTCTATCTATGTGATATCAGCCCGCGGAGACGCTGAGTCACATGGCTGGAGGACCATGCGAAGCTCAGAGGCACACACACAGACAGCCATGCAAGTCAACCCTAACATGTATTATTTACACGTAAATGCACCAATCACACCCAAAACACTTCTCCTCTAAACCTGAGACTCTAGTATGAGTCTCTGTGGGGGCTCTCGCTCTGTGGCTGAGAGGCTAGCGTCCTCTCTACTGGCTTTTACTGCCAGGCTAACGTCCTCTCTTCCCGTGCCGGCGAGAGCTGTTGTATATGGCATTTATATAGTGCAGCAGTAAGAACTGTAATCCCTGCATTTGATTGGGCTCAGAGTTTGTTCTTCTGTCTTCTAGGTTTAATTTTGAAGAGGAGACCCCAACGACAAACTTTGATACATTTCCAGCTGCCATCCTGACAGTGTTCCAGGTAAAGCTGATGCTGGAAAGTTTGCTGCTAGTGATTTGAATCTGGAGAGGCTGCAGATGCTTCACTGTATTGCTTGTTGTTGCAGATCCTGACAGGAGAGGACTGGAATGCAGTCATGTATCATGGCATTGAATCTCAGGGAGGGGTGAAGCGCGGGATGTTCTCTTCTGTGTACTTCATCGTCCTCACTCTGTTCGGAAACTGTATCCTACTCTCGCATTAATTCTGGATAGGAATACTGAATACCACTAAGTACCACGCTTTGAAATGAAGGGCTTGGATTTGATCGATGCCAACTTTCTAAAACTGGTAGAAATGTGTCCTTATTACTTTAACACACGCCTGAACAGATACCCTCCTCAATGTCTTCTTGGCCATTGCTGTTGACAACCTCGCCAACGCACAGGAACTCACTAAGGTAGCTTGTACGCTCTCTCTCACACACTCACACTTTACCAGCCATCTGTTGTTGGGCAGACACACCATGAATCTGTTGTTTGCTGGGTTAAAGAGGAAGCCATTCCTGTCTCCATACCCCGCCATACACTGCCACCCTTTATTGGGTCCATAACACTGTCTCGGAGGGCCGTTCACTGTTGACTGATGCTTGTCTCGCTCAGTAGCTCAGGGTAATGGAGCCCTGCACTACTAGCATGATTTAAGGCTTTACATTAATACTGTACAGTACAGGGAAAGATCACAGCTACCATTCGGCCTTGGATGTGAAGGCCACTGTTTTCTCTTGTTTTTCTGAAACGTGGTTTATTGTTTTATAGCAGAAAGATTTCTGAAGTATTCAGGAGAGTAGCACAACTAACCTTGCACTCTGAGTAGGATGACCCATCCTCTTCCCCATGACGAGCATTATGCAGTTAGCATTCTCCACCAAGCTCATTAAGCTATCCCCGTCATAGCCTGAACAAGCACAGGCTAAGCAATCTTACGCTAAGCAACTGGCTAGCCACCCATGCCCCCACCTGAAGGAAAGAAGTAGAAGACAGATTGCTAAACACACACACACACACACATACTATGCTACATTACATTTATGATATTAGTCATAATACTACAGGTATTTATTGTCTCATAATAGGTAATGGGTCACAAATGACTGCTTTCTCCCATTTTTCTTTCTCTCCCAGGATGAGGAGGAACAGGAGGAGGCTATCAGCAAAAAGCTGGCCCTGCAGAAGGCCAAGGAGGTGAAAGAGGTCAGCCCCATGTCGGCCGCTAACATCTCTCTCACAGCGTAAGTGAAGGGGGGATTTAAACCCCACTGCTTTTGGTGTACACCAGTAACAGCTTTCCTTTTTTATTATATGAGTGAAGTACATGTTTATGCTGTGTATGTTCTGTGTTTATGTTCTATGTGTGTGTGTTTAATCCCATTTGGGCTGAACTCTGAATACTATGTCTGTATGAGTGAGTGTGTGGATGGTCAAATACTGTGTAATGTATGTTTACGAGTGTGTGTGTGTGTGTGTGTTGATACGTTCACTCGTCTATATGTTTTGTCTGTTTTATGCTTGTGAAGGCTTCTGTCCCCAGTAAAATGGCATGCATATTTTAGCCCTCAAATAGATCAGACCTTAGACCTTGCCGAGTGTGTAGAGTCTGACTGATGGGCCCTGACAGAGGGGCTTATTGCGAAGAGAAAAACAGTTTGAGGAGCACATTAGGCAAGTAGTCTCTATGCAGGGCATTCTAGCTTATAGCTTTGATACAGTGCTTGGTAATAAGAGCTCCCCGGAGCTGCCATTGGTTCCTGTTACTGTAATGAAACAGTAATGCCTCTGTCCTTGACATAGAGTATTTGTTAGCCTAATAAATTAGGCATTATATTGCAAATTTCCATAGCTCTAAATTGAATACTCAAATCTCAGTCAAATGGGCTTGATAGGCAAATTGGAACTCTGTATTTGTGTTATTATGGCCAGCTTGTTGTACTATAACAATGTTTATTTCAATGAAGTTATGATTTTCTTGGTTTTGAAGATATGTCAATGACATTTATGTTTTCTCGGCTTGATTTGGTATCCGTTTGGGACTCTTTTCTCAACAATCTGTTCATTTACAAGGCATTTTTCCTACACCAAATGGTCAGCTCCTTGGCTGGACTGACTGGATTAAACTGGACACTAGGATAAATGTCTTTGTAAATTATATGCAATGCAAAGTTTTCTGTTGAACTCTGGCATGAACTCAGTTGAGACTGTTACTCCCGTTGAGTTGACCTTTGTGGGGCGAGGCCAGAGTCAGTGTGAGGGACAGCTCCACTTTCTCAAGCCCCGCCCCCCCTGTTTCTTTCCCCTCCCATCTTTTGTTTTTGTTTCTTTGTTTGTTTTTGTTTGGTTTGGTTTATGCAGTTTTATAAGGCCGAATGGAGGTGCACTGTCACACAGCTCCTCTCACTCCGGCTCTGATTCACCGTGAGTTTCTTTACTCTGCTACAGCCTGCTCCTTCATTTCCTGTCCTCCTTTATTCCACACACACACACACACACACACTCGCCGGTACCATATCGCTCCATCTCCACTCACTTTAAATGTATACCAAATCAGAACTTTCAGTGTGCTTCATGACTCTGTACAAACCTTTCAGCTTGACCCTCCTGTGGTATCGGGATTTCTTTTAAATACAGTAGTAGTAGTTTGAGTAGTTTTGAGTAGTAAAAATTGTAGGAATCATTTCCAGTTAGTCTGTGTTGTGGTTCTAGGTCCATGTGAGGGATCTCAGTATGTAGTACAGTAGAAGTAAACATTTGTAGATTTCTGTCTGAATGAAATCTGCCATGTGATTTTCTGCTTGCCCCGAATGTGCCAGCTCAAGCTGGTTAATCTGGTCGACCAGTTTAGGTCTTGACCAGCAAAGGGTACGTTATCAATTGAGTTTGACCAGCCTTACTAAGCTGGTCCACCATTATGACTAGCCTTACCACCCTGGTCCACCAGCATGAGTAGCTTGACCAAACTGGTCAACCAGTGTCACCAGCTTAAACCATCTTTGTTTCTTTGGTCTTCAAAAAAACTAACAATTTACCCTAAATATACTCAAAAAAAACCCAGCCTGGTTAGCTTAATCTGGTCAATCAGCTCTTTTCATTTGACTTTGGCCGTTCTGCTAGTCCACCAGTATGACCAAGCCGGTCTATCACTATAACTAACCTGACCAAACTAGCCAACCAGCTAGCATGACCAGCCTGACCATGTTGGTCTACTAGCTTTGCCAAACTGTTCAATCAGTATGACCAGCTTGACTACCAGTTTGATCAGTCCATCAAACCCACCATCATCAAGAGCTAAGCTATTTAACCATCTTAACCAGCTGGCTTACCGGCATAGGGCATGTCTTTCGCCTGTCCAATCAAACTCTCTGACTCGATCTGACCGATCAAAGACCAGCTTAGACCATCTGAAACCATGTACCAGCAAAAGCCGGTCTTGAGCTGGACTTTTCAGCAGGGTAGTCAATCAGCCAAGACATATGTTTGGTTTGCAAGACAAGAACTGGACAAAGTATGACCACAGTTTGGAACTCTTTGGAGCTTTATGTGGGCTACATTAAGGCCTTGGCACGCAACGAGCCTTGGCTGATCAGCTACACTAGCGGACAAAATTCTGCATATTTGATATTTTGCTGAACTAGTCTTTTAACGTGGGGAACTGAAGACCCAGTGGGTGCCGCTGGCTCTTGTGTTTACAGTGAGGTTTCAATGTTGCTCCTCCGCTGCTCTAGATTAGCTGGTTAGCTGGGAGCGCCGGGTGTTCATGGTTTGTTGTTAGCCTAGCGCCGGAGCTGGCAGTGTGCTGTGTTCTCAGAGCCAGCTGTCTGTATGTGAATGAGTGTCACTACTAGAGCTGCTGCTGCTCTTACTGCTGCTGCTGGTGCCCAGTGAGTCAGCACTTCTGCCAGCCAAGCCCTGGAGTGCCCGCCATCTGCAAACACACACACACACACACACATACAGAAAGAGAGAAATACACTACTAGGGTGCTAGTAGCTAGACTAACTACCCTAATTTTATTTAACTAGCCTAATTTTAGTCACCCGAAGCCCTAAAGGTCCTTGAATTAGCATATTTATTCAGTTGGTTTTCCTGTGTTAATGATGTCAATAGTTTTATGGGGTTTCTCTAGATCTCATATTATCATAACACCATAAACCCTTTTCCTGTGATAACACATCAATATTATCTTGAGATGATGATAAAGTTTATATAGATAATATTTTGCTTATGTTACCATGGCAACACACACACACACACACACACACACACTTTTTAATTTCAGCTGCAGTTGTGATTTCAGATCTTTATGGTTTACTGAGGTTCTGCTATCTGTAACCGAGTTACCAGCCCATATATAGACACAAGCTCGAATGGGTGGTCCTAAAAGTGGGTCAGGTTTACCCTTAGTACGGCAGTAAGTCAGTAAACATCACCACTTTACCCCTCCGGGCGACGACAGCATTGGCCGCATGCACCGGTGTCTCCCAGGCAGCACCCATCGCCTCTCTGCTTCTCCGCTTCTGTGGCTGGCTACGTGCTTTGCTAGTAGGGCAGGGTTTAGGTTGGTGGCAGACGGCAGGTGGTGGGCGCCTGATCTCCCCAGCGACGGTGCTGTATCGGGACCTCCCTTCCGTCCTGCAACTCAGCCACTAAGAGGCCATGCATGGAGGTCAACTGCTCTCCCAAGCACATTTCAAGCTTTAGCTTGCCAGGTTTTGCTGCAGCTTTAGCTTTAGCTCTCCAGGTTGCGTCATACCTGATGAGAGGGTAGCAAAAATGAAGAACAGCAAACATTTATTAGACTTTACACAACATACATTGAACATTTACACTGGGGACCCTAATGACCCTCTTGATTAGAAAGAAAACTATTTTTTGCTTTAGAGAATTAGAGAATTATATCATTATCTCAGGAGACCAAGATTTGCTATGTCATGAAACCACAGGAATTAACTGAATGCAAATACAATGTGCAAATCCGTGACCCTTTTGGGCTTCCGTACTATTTACAGAAATCATTTTTGCATTATTTCTAAGAAAACATTTAAATAAAACATCTTCTTTTTTTCTTTTTTCAAATGATTCTCTCAAAGCATCCTAAACAGCAGGGAGAGAAGACCGATTGGGCCAGACTCAGTGTAACAGTGCTGCACCGCGCAACAATGTGCGGCTCAGTATTTAAGTTATATTCATAAAGTTCTGGTGGTGTTCCTCAGTGCAGCACTCTATCGTCACTGCTGCAGTTTTTCTCAATGTCACCTCAGTGACAGCCAATCAAAATCCACATGTTAATGACCTCATACATATTAATAACCAACGCTCATGTCTATTTGGGTGCAAGAACTGAATGCAAAATTCAGGATCAGGACCACAGCTTCTAATGAAAGAAGCAGAAGTGCTGTTAAAATACAGTAACAAACATAATTTGAAAAATACACAATGTGGACAAAAGTATTGGGACACCTGCTCGTTCCTTGTTTCTTCCTAAATCAAGGGTATTAAAAAAAGAGCTCATCCTGCTTCGGTTGGAGTAAACTGTCTGTACTGTCCAAAAAGGCAATTTCAGGCTTTTCACTGGACGTTTGACTGGTAGTGTATGGGTTTATTAGCTGGTTAAATGTGTGTACATGCATTAATATCATTAATGTCTCAGAACATTTTAGAAATGATCATTTTATATATATTCTTCAGCTTCTTACCAGGGCAAGTTTTTTTGCACGACAGTGTGGTTTAGGAATCACTAATGGAGCTTGCGGGAAATGTAGTTTCCCTCAGTTTTCACTCAGGCACTAAAACACACCAGTAATCCTGGTTTATGAGGATAAACACACGTGACGCTGCTGCTTTTTCCTCTTAATATCATGGTAAAAATGGCAGGGCGCTTAATGAATCGGGCCATTTTCGAGTAAACAACAGCTGGACGTGTCTGTTTGAATTACTGTTCATACCTGTGGCGTAAGTTTCATCGTTATTTGGACCTTTTATGTTGCTTCAGTTTTGTCCTGCGTCTGTCTTTCTGTCTGTACGTCTGTATACTGCCCTGTTTTTTCCGTGTTTGTGTCTCTGCTTGTGTTCTAACCTTTTGTATGTGTCAGTGTGGGATCTCCTTTTGTTTATACGTGTGTGTGTATTTGACTGTGTGCCCCTGTATGTGTTTTAGGAGTTATGTCTGCTCCCCTGCCCATCACTACTTGAGGTAATGGTATTGTGTAGGAACCACCTGAAACCCCTGTCTCTAAAAGCCTCTATAAGCACACCAGCATTGTACTCCTTCCTCATTGTGTTTGGTGTAAACTGGATATGTGAAAGCGCCCATCCTCCATTTCCCTGCATCTGAACTCCCCTGTTTTGTGTATTATCAAGTGTTAAAACATTCACACATGCATTTCCCTCTCAACACCATCAGTGTAATGGGGTGTAAGTTAAGGTAAGTTACAGCAACTCAAATCCCTTAATTGTTCTTCATGCACTCATTCAGTTAAATACAGAGGGAGATATAGCTGAAATAGCTGTTTCTATTCTACCCCCCCCCCCCCAACACAAACAAATGCATAATTCAGTGTTTTGCTGTGAAATGTTCATTGTAGAGAAATGTACCAACTCAGGTTTCTTCGCAATAAAAAAGTGCTGGTAGGAACCAGAGGTCAACTCAAATACAGCCACTTTATTAACTCCCCAAAACCACCAATGAATCCAATTTCTTATGGGGACTATTTTGCCTTATAGTGTCCTTCATGTACCCCTCCGCCATGAATGAATTCAAACTAAACAACTTGTGCCAACAAACTTTCTGAAACTATTACCAAACTTTATCTTAGGTTTTCATAACCATTTCACATAACTGCTTTCTGTAATGTGGCTTTAAGACGTCTTTAGACATCTGGTTCCATTCTCCACCATTGCGAACAATTCTGCCTCTGAAGATTTCTCTAGAACCAAACGTTTTACAACAAATCGGCCTGAATGACTTTGTTTCCATCTTAGACATTTAATTATTTAGACATTTTGAAACATCAGTGAAGTTGCCCTTTAACTTCTACACTTAAAAACACCTTCTGTAGTAGTTCTCCTAATTGCGATTTTGCACAGGTTTTTGAAGCTAAAGCTAAATGGGTTGAAAAGCAGGCTGCACTTTGCTAGATACATTGTTTTACACAAAATACATTTAAATGAAATGCACATGGCTGGCTAAATTAGCTAAATTAGCTCTTGATATCACTGTTGAACAAAACAGCACACTTATACTCTTGGTTATTACAAAAACGGACCAGTTTTGGCTGTTTTATAGAGCTAATGTGTCATCTCCTAATGAGATCAAACTTTCACCAGTTTCCCAGCGCACAGTTTCTACTGCTTCTTACTGGATTAGCTCTCCCAATTCCTGTCACAACTGGCAGCAGCGGGGCTTATCATGTAAAAAATATCCCACCAAAGCTGCCGTAGAAATGCTACAAACCTTTGTAGACCAATGACAACAGCAAAGGGATTACCAATAACTTGCCTTTCATTTCCTCTCTCTCTCTCTCTCTCTCTCTCTCTCTCTCTCTCTCACACACACACACACACACACACACACACACACACACACATGAAACAGCTAATTAGAGCAGAATGTAGTCAGTCAGATAACATGAGGAAGGTCATTTAAGCTACAATCAGCCCTAATCCCGTCTGTCCACACCCTGAAAGTCATGATCCATGTAGTGCATCTGATATTGTGTTTGGGATGCATGGTCCAATTTCGGTCAGCCATAATCCACGAGCATTAGCAGGCCGGATGCAGCATGTCCAGACACGGTTGACTGACTTCTGTAATTTGACATCCATAAAGACCCTCTTTTCTCTCTTCCTCTCTTTCTGAGTCACACACACACACACACACACACACACACACACACACCTACAAAACAACCCAGAAGGGAGAGTATGCTTTTGATTAATATCAACACAAAAAGCATGTCTCTGCCATTGTCCTAATTAGACACTAAGTGTGGTTTAAGGCATTGATGAAATATAATGCAATAAGATGCAGAAAGCTATAAAGAGTTTTAATTTGGGGAGAAAAGTCCCACTGCACTCCATTGCTGTTACATAGGGAGCCTGGGTGAGTTATTATTGTTATCTAGCTTATTGCATAATTTTTTTAAATTAATTTGTCACAATTTTTTTTTGATTTTAGACAATGACTATTAGTGCTGTCTAAATAAAAGTTCAAATTAGGAAATCAGTCAAAATGAATAAAGAAATGCAGACTTTTCATACAAACAAGTATCTCTGTAACATGGTATAATTATCATACAATAATCAGTAAAAAATAAAATGCTCAAATGAGGTTTTACATGCCTATTTACCACCCTGTTATTCTGCCTCAGTATGAAGGCACACTGATTCTCCTTTTATGGTGGGCTTGTGGGGAAATAAGCTGATAAGCTCTGCCTTTATTGTCCCACAGTAGCCGCATAGCCTTGCCTGGCCTAGCTTAGCCTAGCCTAGCTTTCTGGATAGTGTTGCCATCCTCTTTGGGTCCTCTCGTTGTCCAGTCGGCGTGGGGTGCAGTTAGCTAGCTGAAGAGATTGTAGTAGGGGCTGGTAATGTTAGCTTTTAGTCTAGCACTCAGCAGCACAATAAACAATAATACAAAAATGTACCTTTTCCAGGTAATACTTGAACCTTATAAACATGTCATGGCAGATGCCATATGCTGTCACACCTATATGACACTATTCAACCAAATTAGCATGTGATATGAAATGTCATGACATCAAAGACTGTAGTATACATCATGACTGTTACTGGAAATGATAATATGGCAGTACTCATACACAGTACTACCATATTACAAAAAAACCTCTCTGACAGAATTTGCCCACACACAACAGTGTAGGAGAGGCATTTCCAGGAGTACCAGAGGGTTTAAAGGTGGTCTTGACATGGATGGAAGACAAACTGTGTGTTGAGGGTCCATATAATGGCTCAAAATGAAATTCATGAAGAAATATCACTAATCCTGCCTGTTTAAACACTAACCCCCTCTTCCTTGATCCTTCTTCTTCCTCCAGTAAAGAGCAGCGACGCTCTCTAAAAATGATGTCTGTCTGGGAGCAGCGCACCTCTCAGATCCGTAAGCACATGCGGGCCAGTAATGAAGCCCTCTACTCCGAGGAGCTCAGCCCCCGGCTGGCCTCCAGCCAGCACCTGCGCCCTGACCTCACCACCCACCTGGACCGGCCGCTGGTGGTGGAGCCTCGCTGCTGGGAAGAACCTAGGAACATGCAGGGCCAGGCCGGGACACCCCAGGACCTGCCTCCTGATCCCCCTGCGATGGACCCCCCTCAGTCGCACCCACCCCGGAAACACCACCGGAGACGCGAGCGGGCGTCTGACGATACACAGGAGAACGGAGAGACGACTGGGAACTCGCGAGAGGGACGCCGGCACGTCCACCACAGCCGCAGCAACAAGGAGTCTGAGGGCACACGCTGCAAAGAGGGCAAAGGGGAGCGCAGCCGCAGCCGGGACGGGGCACGCAGGCACCACCACCAGCAGGGCTCGGCGGAGGACGGCAGAGGTGGAGAGAGGGAGCACAGACACCACCACTCGCACAGGACCAGCCGAGAGGGAAACGGCGTTCTGAGCAGCGGCGGGAGGAGCGAGAGGCGCTCCCATCATAGAGACGGGTCGCGCTCAGGGACGAGGGATGGAGAGAGGCGAGGGGAGGATGGAACCAATGGAGGAAGGAGGAGGCATCGGCAGAGAGCCGGCAAGGCCCAGTCCACCCTGGAGGGTGAGGAGCAGAGGGAGAACGGGGAGAGGGATGAGGGCAAGTCTCCAGAACACAGGTAACAACAGAGGTTCAGGTACTTTCTGGGAAGGAAGTGTGAAGGAAGTTTGGTCGTTGAGGTTTCCTTGCTACTGCTTTCCTACTCCTTTCCTACTCTAGGCATACGGAAGTGGGTGGAGACTCTCTAGCAGCTACTCCTCAGCAGCCTGCGGTGGGGAACAGGTGGGGTATGGAGAAACCTGAGGATTCAGACAACCAGCGAAACGTCAGCCGCACAGGGGGGCTCGGAGTCCACATACCGGTCACCATCACCTCCCCACCTGGAGAGACCACTCTCATACCCAGTAAGCACTGCTTGTAGTTACCCAGTACTGACGAAACCCACGATAATCCCCAAAGATCTCACTGTGATGTATTATATTACGGTAACAACAACACGTCGCTACAGCTGTAACTGTAAGTTGTATTTCTCTGCTTCAGTGAACAGTATTGACAGTGAGACCGTGCCCATGACGGAGAAGAACCTGGAGGAGGTCAACCAAAGCAGCCCTCGTCCCATCCTGCCTTACAGCTCCATGTTCATCTTCAGCCAGACTAACCCGTGAGTGAACAACACATATACACCCTGTTCACACCTGGTCACTTCATGTGACCAGTATCAGATGCGTCTCCGGTTAGTCAGCCGGAAATCAGATCGCTGTGTAAGAGGGAATATGCAGATTCACTCGTTGCGCTACAATTATTACTGGTATTGATGTACTGGGAGTTTGGTTGTCAAATGTGTCTTGCAGAGACGGATGTGTTTACACTGCTATAACGTGGCTCAAATGCGTCTCAGACTCCCTCCTGAAGTAGTTTTAGTGATTGGATTTGTATCTGGTTTGAATGCAGCTTTATTATGTGCCTATAATTCTGATACTCAAGACGCATGAAGTGACCAGGTCTAAACAGGGTCATAGTTTTCTCCAGTCATGTACTGCTGCTCTAAACTGACTGGCATACCTGAGTCTAAGTGTATCTGTGTGTGTGTGGGTGTTGACCTTAAAAGAAAAAGGGACAAATCATTCACATTCCTGGCATTAAAGGGCCCATATCCTATATTTGTCTTGCATTTTCCAACCTCAATTTATTCCTTAATAATAAACAGGCTGTTTCTGAGACTATACCTTTAACACTGACATGAATGGGCAGAGCTAAACTGTGGTAGGCTGAATAGGCAGTTATATATATCAAAATCTTGTACAGCCCTTCACATAAGAGCATTCAGCTACTGTTGCACCTATTACTGCAAATGCACACATACAGCTTGTCTAGCCCCTGTATTGAGAAGTACTGCCAATAGAATAGGACTCTCTGGAGCAGGCAAACATGAGCATAAAAGTAAAAGCACTGATTTCATGACCTACATTAGGGATAGTCATGAATTCTGTCTGAACTGTAGAGGACCTAGCGTAATTCAGCCTTCAGTAATTCAGGTTAATAATTTATGTGTGTATGTGTGTGTGTGTTTAAGATAAGTCTACACTCTGTCCAGTCTTGGTTATAAACAGACAGACAAGCAACAAGCACAGCACCCATAAACCCTTGCCTGCCCGTCATTGTAGAGGCTGCGGTGTTGAGTTATGGTTATGTGTGTAAATTTCCCCATTCTCTGGTTTACAGTGGGAGTGTGTGTGTGTGTGCATGTATTCTTCTGTGGGTTTATGCAGTATTCTAAGATGAGGAATGTTTTTTGCGGTGCTTGAAATTACCCATATGTTCTAATGTTACTAACAATGAGCCTCATGCACTGATGTCTTTCCAAAAGCTAGAGCACACCGACCAAACATGCTGAGCCCAACTCCAGCAGTCGAATGTTGGCTCCTGTGGCTGGCTGGCTGTGAGTTCCCATTCAGATCAGCCACGCCTGTGTTTTTCTCCATCGTCCTCTGAGAAAATTAAAGGCTGAATTACCTGCTGTTTTTCACTGAACTCCCATTCAGACCCATCCGGATTCACATCTCTTGATTTTTTCTAGACAGATGTCGCCTCACGTTGACAGAAAATTTTGTCCCCTGATGTGACCTGTATTTAGGCCCTGAGCATGCGTATCAAAGCTCATGCAATGGATATTAAAAACGTTCAGAATTTGCTAGAGGAAGCCTGGAAAATCAAGACAAACCTCAATGATCAGTGGTTAGCTACACCTTATATACTTTGGGAAAACACCAATGATGGGACTGCATCTTCTCAGGGGAGCATCTGAAGTGTTCTTTAAAGTTTTTGGCAATAAGTAAGAGTCGATGACAATATTGATGCTTTAGCTTAGCAAAAAAAAACCCATCTAAGCAATAGAGTCAGTGAGCTGGTCACTATGGTAAGTCATGTTCGAAATCATGTTTGAGGTCAAAATCGGACAAAATCACACCAACACCAACCCAACATTAATGTTTGTTTGTATCTGTCCATGTTCGCCCGGTCGGTGTGCTCTGGCCCTAAGAATTTTCTTACGTTGTATATGAGAAAAGTCCTCACAAAAAAGTCTACATCAGATTCATGGGGTGTTTTTAAACTGCAGGATAGTTCACAGCTCTACTCTTACAATGATGGATCCCATTGTCCTCGTAAACTGAACAATTCCCAAATGAGAAAACACAGAATCTTTGTGAAAACTGCATAAGTGTGTCCCAATGAATGGAAGCTGGTTGTCACCAGTGAGCATGATATCATTTGAGTAATGCTGCTGGTTGACTGTACAATACTATTGCATTATTGACTGAACCATTGCTTTTAGAGTTTACATTTACGCAGAGGTTCTTATCCAGTAAACTTTGTTTACTCAAAAAATACCCCTAGCTAGTTTATATAGACTAGGATCCAATGAGACCTCTAAGCTTACATACTACTAAACACAAAAGTCAGTATGGAGACCACAACGTTTCACCCAAGTACTCTTGGAAGAGGTGGGTCTTCAGTCAGCGTTTGAAGACAGCGAGTGACTCTGCCGTTCAGACACCCAGGAGACGTTCCTCCATACCGGTGCCAGGACAGAAAAAATGCTGGATGCTCGTCTTCAAGCAGACTCTGCACCCTTGACGTTACTATTGAATACAGTGCCTTGTGGTAATGATATAACATACAGAATGCTCCTCCAATGACCCTCATAACCCATCATGTCCTGTGTATGTGTGTGTGTGTGTGTGTATGTGCAGGGTGAGACGTCTCTGCCACTACATAGTCAGTCTGCGCTACTTTGAGATGTGCATCCTGGTGGTAATAGCCATGAGCAGCATTGCTCTGGCTGCAGAAGACCCAGTCCAGGCCAACGCCCCACGCAACAATGTGAGTCTTTCTCTATTCACCGCCTTTGTCTGTGCCTCCAATCACATGAGGTAGTCTCATTACACGTTGGCTGTGCCTTCTTCTCAGTGGTGAAAAAAGCTTAAATAATTGTACTTTCTTACAATACGCAAAGCAGCACTATGTCTCAGTTGTACCTTAACATAGCAGCGTCAGAATCAGGTAATAAGGAGAATGGTGTCTGTATCATTGCCACTCCTGGCCAGGAACACTGCTACTGCACTATGGAAGACATGGTGGAGCTACAAGAGAACTGTGTAATGCTGCATAAGTCATATATGTGTATAAAACCTTGTAGTTGTACTCTGCAACAGGCTCAGTCCACATGCTTCTTTCACTTTACATGTCGGTTGTGTATCTGTATCAGTGTATCAGCTTGTCCAGAAATGCATGAGTACGGTACGGGGGGGGGGGGGGGATGAAGTCTGATAGTAGTGTAAAAGTGAATTACTCTCCTCCTACAGTTGCATCATATTGAAATATTACATTTATACATGTATCTGCAACCATGTTTGTTATTAAATGATCAAAAACAGTCATCAACTTTTGAATGCTTATATACACTCCAATCAGCCATAACATTAGCACCACTGGAGACAGGTGAACTGAGAAACATTGATTATCTTCATTTGAATGCATTATGCAGCAATCATGGGAAAGGGGGCAGTGGGTAATGGGCAAACATCAGGAGACAGGTCTTGTGGGGTTTTTCTGGTATGCAGTGGTCAGTACCTACCAAAAGTGGTCCAAAAAAGGACAATGGGTGAACCAGCGACAGGGTCATGAGCACCTTTGGCTCACTGATGCGATCCATGAAGGTCACACCTCACAACTTACAGGACTTAAGGAATCTGCTGCTAACATCTTGGAGCCAGACACCACATAACATCTTCAGAGGTCTTTTGGAGGCCATGCCTCGAATGATCAGATCTGTTGTGGTGGCACAAGGGGGAGCCACTCAATATTAGGCAGGTGGTGCTAATGTTATGGCTGATCTGTATACTCAGCTCATTTCTGAAATGTCTTTCTGATTGGATATCTTAAATATTGCTTTTTCAAAAGGTGCTGAAGTATTTGGACTATGTCTTCACTGGTGTTTTCACATTTGAGATGGTGATTAAGGTGAGTTCTGGCTTAATTACAGTTTTTAGGCAGTGTTAGAAGCAGGTGGCTATTAACAGGATCTCACCGGTGCCGGGCTAAATTTGCTTGACACTGATCTGGCTGTCTGATGTCACTTTCCCTTAGCGGCAGCGTTTTTAGTTTGTCATCCTTCTCCTTCACCCAGATTCATGAATTAATTACAGGTCAAAGCCCATCGCGTATTATTCATATTTCAGAAAGGGCAAATGAGGCTCATCTAGAATGTAAGTTGGCTAAGAATTCAATGTTGTAACATTTTAACATGCCGCGAGCTCCCTCTTCTCATTGCCTCCCAAGATGGTGGATCTGGGCTTGCTGTTGCATCCTGGCTCCTACTTCAGGGATCTGTGGAACATTCTGGACTTCATTGTGGTCAGTGGAGCTCTGGTGGCGTTCGCGTTCTCGTAAGTAAAATTTTGATTAGCTAGACAGATATTCCCAGGTTTTTTTGTTTTTTTTTTAAGACAAGAGATTCTCCATTTACCTCACAGATAGAGCCGTGGAGCCATATGCATTGCTTCCTGCAGCCAGACGAGTGTCTCTTTGTTTACCGTAATTGTACAGTTCCCCAGTTGGACGTTTGATGTGTGCTAAATTCCTCCCATTCATCAAGCAGGCTGCCGAGCGCAGCAGAAAAGCGCAGAGTAAGAGTTTCGCCAACTCCGGCTGTTCTGCTGCTCTCACCATCCGCCTCTCAGAGGTCAATCGCGCCCATTTAATTACAAGAGCACAGTTTAGTCTCCCTGTGCAGCCTGATTACTGTGTCTGAACACATGTGTTCAGTATGTATGTATGGCTACTGCACAGCTTTGGGGCTGAGGTCATACACTGATGTCCAAATGTTTGTGGACACCCCTTCTAATGAATGCACTCAGCTACTTTACTTTACAGGGACTACACACAGCTTGTCTAGTTCCTGTAGAGAAGTACTGTCTTCCATGCCTAGGCTTGGGCTTGAGGGGTATAACCCCCCCCCCCCAGCATTGAGCTGTAGAGCAGTGGAACTTGTTGGAATCTCTGAAATGATGGTGGTGCTCTATCCAATACATTAAGGATGAGTCGGGGATGAGGTGGGGTGGTGATCATCCAGCATCCTGACCTCACTAATGCTTTGGCAATCCCTGGACAGTAGAGACAGTTACTCCAACAACGGCAGGATAGACTCTTTTTATGAATGAAATGAATGAGCAGGTGTCCCAATACTTTTGTCCAAGCTGGATTACAGCATGCATACCGTAATACCCCAGTTATATAATTCAGTTGAATTGCTGTGAAGTCAGAGATGTACACCTCTAGCCATAGACACTTATAAACAGCCTGTGAGTCAACAAGCCTTTTGTCTTTCCCCACAACTGTAGTCTCTCCCATTTCCCGTCTCCCCCCCCCCCCCCCTCTCTCTGTGTTATTGCTGTGATGTCCTGTCAGAGACGTGGTGTGCACAGCGTGAACGCCCTTTCTTCTCTCACTCATTCTCCACTCTCCCTCTCTTTCTCTCCCACCGGAACCACGTGAAGGAGCTTCATGGGGTAATGCCTTAACTCTCTGCCTGTCTCTCTCTCTCTCTCTGCCTCTCTCTCTTTCTTTGTCTCTCTGTCTCTTCCTGTCCCCGTCTGTCTTCTTGCCTGTCTCTGTGTAAGTCTGATGGTTCTATGCTCTGCTCATAGGCCGGAGATGGGATGTTCTTCCCTGCAATCTCTTCATTACATTGCCATACTGAGCCACTGACTCTCTCATTAGTGTGTGTGTGTGTGTGTGTGTGTGTGTGTGTGTGTTCACTTGTTTGACTACTGTTTCATTGCTTGATCATTAGAAGTCGAGAGCTATTACTTTACTGTTCAGGTCAGTATTTAATTATGGTATATACAGAACATTAAAGGTGCCATAGAATGCATATATTCTGTATTCAGTCATTTGTCTAAGTGGTGTTAACTCAATTTTGGGAGGAGGAACATGCCTAAAGCCCCTCCTCTCAAGCTAACGTCCTATAAATGCCATCGCTATCTTGTTGACCACCAGTCTCCACATATCAGGGGGGGGGGGCAGAAGCCACTTGATCACCAGCCCAAAAGTCTTCAGAGTTCTCCCCCCTCTCTTAGAGACCCCATCGTACATAATTCTCATGGTCTGAACCAGCCAAATTTAATTGTTAATTAAAACTGCTAATTTACAGGCCTATACAACCCAGAACGAAACACTGTTTTTCAATGGTAAGGCCCCCCAAGACCACCACACCGCAGGTATTATTTGGGTTGTGGGTCAGTCTCAGCACTGCAGTGACACTCACTCACATGGTGTGTTGCATTTCTGGTATGAGTGTATCAGATACAGCAGTGCTGCTGGAGTTCTTAAACACTGTGTCCACTCACTGTCCACTCTATTAGACACTCCTACCTATTAGGTCCACCTTGTAGATGTAAATCAGAGACAGAAGCTCATTTGTTGCTGCTAACTTTCTAGTCTTTCAGCAGTGGTCACAGGACACTGTTGGCTGGATGTTTCTGGTTGGTGGACTGTTCTCAGTCCAGCAGTGACGCTGAGGTGTTTTAAAACTCAAGCAGCACTGCTGTGTCTGATCCACTTGTACCAGCGCAACACACACTGACACGTCACCAGTGCTGAGAATGACCCACCACCCAAATAATACCTACTCTGTGGTGGTCAGTCCTGTGGGGTCCTGACCATTGAGGAACAGGGTGAAAGGAGTCTAACAGAGTACGCAGAGAAGCAGATGCACTACAGTCTGTCATTATAGAGCTACACAGTGCTCCTATATGGGAAGTAGAGCTGATGTAATGAACAATGAGTGTAGAAACATGGAGGCTGATTGGTGCTCTTAGTATTCAGCTAGATACAGTTTTAGAGTCTATGGCACCTTTAATGTTCCATCAAATTTAAAATCATGAAAATATATTCTATTATACTCTATGATAAACACAAAGGTGGTATTGATTAAAAGTGTAGATTCGGTTCTTCTAAAGGAATCACTCAGTGAGAGTCATGCTTTTGCTGTTCCTAGTGATGACAACGGCTTCTAAGGGTTAAATCTACACCATTATGAATGACATAACCAGCCTCTCTCCATACAAAGCGTCTAATAGCATTCAGAACATCCGCCTGAACATCAGTCAAGCGAAAGGAGGAGTAGGCCCAGAGATCACATGTAGTTCAAATCAGTGCATGTCAGTCTGAATCATTTAAATCACATTGAATAACATCAGTCATTCTGGATCTCCTTGCTGGTGTTCATACCACCATTCCTCAGCCTTCTTCTTCCATCTCCAGCATCTCCAGGCATGAGGACGAATGAGAATCCCTCCGCCTTAACGTTAATGCATGTCACTTTGCGGTTCACTGAGGGAATGTTCTCTACTGCTCTTGTAGGACCATGCGGTTCGTTCCATTTACACCACCGACTTCTGTGGAATCGGTCTGCGTAGCATACTGAGTTATGCCAAGACGGCAAAAATCCGATTCATATGACTCATGTTACTCTGAGTCGGAATCGTCAGCAACTTTCGCTTTGGGTTAATTAGACAGAAACATGGTAATTTGTTTTCAAGCAAACTCATCAGGCCCCCTGAGGTTGGAGCCATTTACTGCTGTAATTATGCAGCTGGAATGGGACGATGTGCCTCGTTGGCATCGGCATCCATGCTCAAAGGAACAAACGAGAGATTGTATGAATTGGATTTTTCAGTGAACAGCTCCACTGTGTTTTAGTGTGTTTCTCCTTCTCCACTGTGTTTGTGAGGCTCCTTTAGAATGGGATAGCTGTGGTTCTTACATCCCACCTTCAAATGCTTCCTTCTTGTCAGCGTTTCTCTTTCAGTCCTTTTTGTACCAAAAAAGAAAACAACCACGAGAAACTGTTGCTTTTAAAACCTGGCGAACAGAAATGAACACTAGTTTAGAAGTGTTCAACCAGCCATACACAGCCTTTTCTTCTGGCAGGCCTTGCAGCATCTCCTTGAAACACCCTCTCGCCTTTATTCATTGCTTTCGGTACTCCAGTCATCAAAGTGATTATGCCCTATACTGTTAGTACAGCATGTCTTAAGGGAATGGTTCACCAAAAATTCCAATGCACAGTTTTCCCTCTTACCCCAAATGTAGTTGGTTTTCTAAGGCTTGTTTGGTGTCTGAAGTTTGCTGTGTCAGTTTTACCCTGGGTACCAGGCTAATGCAGATCATTTATTTGATATGTTTAGCATATCTGTTCACTTAATGGAGGAAAACCGCAACAAATGATGGATGATCCAAGAAGACAATGCAAGACACCGCACCGATCATTAAATGAACTTCGGGCACCATTTAAATCCCATTAATCCCATCTTGTGGGGCTGTTGGGAAATGCTTCATTGCTGTTCACTGACAAACCACTATGGATTGTCAAGTGGACAGCAATGAACTGAACATCCACCACCCTGTAGAGTTCACACTTGAGTCAAATATTTAGATTCTCTAAAAAGCCTTTATTACCTGGATCAGGCATGTTAGATTAGAGATGAAGCATAACTCTGTAGGGTGTTACATCACCAGGAGCAGGGTTGGGCACCTTCGATACAAGCCAAAGTTTTCTAGTTTATAAAAATATTGCAAAAGATGGCATACTCTGGGGGTCTTAATGGAATGTATCTGGCTGGTACCCCAAACACCTAGCACCACTGCACCCTTTTAGTATCCAGTACCCTGTCTAAAACAGCCCTGTTCATAACAGCCAGTTTGAGTGCCTGTCCCTTTAAATGCCAGTGAGCCACTGTGCAGCCCACCCCCGCCCTTTTTCATTAGTTCTCTCCACAGGCTACACAAATTGTATCATTGTGATTGGCATTATGATTGCACAAGCTAGCTACTGTTTACTTCACCTTGAGTTCATTTCTTTCTCTCTCTTTTGCATCTTCCTGCTCTCCCACACCCTTTTATGTGGTACATTTTCAAAGTGACAGTTTTGCGGCTGTCTTTTGAAAGTCTGAATTTTTCACAAAGGTAGAGGGTGGAGCTGCTCAGATGTGGCCCAAGGCTTATTACACACTAAAGCATATTATTCAGTAATTACAGGGGCTTCTGTACAAACTGGTGGAGCTATTCTTTGGTAGTAGAGGTTAGTAATAACACTTTCGGCCCTCCAGCGGGAAATAAATTCTATTATACTCTACGATAAACACAAAGGTGGTATTGATTAAAAGCGTAGATTGTTTTTTTTTCTGAAAGAATCACTCAGTGAGAGTCATGCTTTTGCTGTTGCTAGTAATGACAGCGGCTTCTAAGGGTTAAATCTACACCATTATGAATGGCATAACCAGCCTCTCTCCATACAAAGCGTCTAATAGCATTCAGAACATCCGCCTGAACATCAGTCAAGCCAAAGGAGTAGGCCCAGTGATCACATTAGTGATTATTACACAGACTTATTACACATCAAGGCATATTACTCAGTAATTACAGGGACCTCTGTACAAACTGGTGGAGCTATTTTTTTAGTAATTAAGGCTTTTGTAATAACACTTTTGGCCCACCGGCGGGACGTAGGAAACCATATTGCTACTAAAACCAAACTGACAGCGCTGTCTTATTTCACACTCCAGATACCCAAATGTGTGTGCACAAGCACTGGAAAAGTGGGGTTTTCATATTATGTCTCTTTTAAAAGAACTGCTTCCCATGGATTTATCTCTGCTGTCCACAAAGCATCCATACTGGTTGGATTTGTCTTCTCCACACATTTTCCAGGAGTCCCACAAGTCCTGAAAGTTCTTAAATTGTGCCTGATTTTTGCAATTCCACTTAATGCACAGTGTAGCATTCCACATTTTCTTGTTGGAATTGTGTAAAGCAGTTGTGACAGATGTGCATGTGATCAATGTTTCTTGACTGCCAGTTAACTTTACAGATGGAAAAACATCCTTAAGTTTTTGAATGGAACAACCCATTCAAAGTTTAAAAACTACAGTTGCTTTAAATGATGTAGAAGGAAATCATTTTTATTGTTGGAGATTAATTAAGATAATATTAGCCTAGTATTTTACTGTAGACACCAAATATGGCTGGGCAGACCAGTAATCTTTGAGGTAAAGGAAGAACTGTAAGGGAAAATACAAAACTAAAGGAAAATGTATATATTTTTTTGGTGAACCATTCCATGCAGACTGACCATACCTCATGTTAGAGCTTGTAATTAAAAATGTCTTCAAATACATATTCAATATTCATATGCTTTTCATAGCCGAGTGCGCTCAGAGGATGATGTACACACTTAAACAAGGAAAGGTGCTACAAATGGTTTTTTGAGCAAAGCCATAGAAGAACCACCTTTGGTTCCATAAAGAATCATGTTTGTAATGGAGATGTGAGTGTGGAGAACTTTATAAATGCTTTGGCTTGATGTAAGGGTTCCTTACTAATTTAAAGGCTCTCCACACTTAAACATGGTTCTGTATGGAATCAAAAGTGGTTCTTCTGAGGCATTACTCAAAGAGCCACTAGTAGCACCTTTTTTTTAAGACTGTACATCTCCTGGTCTAGCCTAGTCCTAGATCTAAACATCTAGACTCTGGTTGATATGTTGTTTGACCTGTGTGTTTTGTTCATTCATTAGATCGCATCAAAGTGTAAACAGGTGGGAAACCCCCTACATTCCTCCTTTATCCTTACCTTAAAACCCTTCTAACTCCCTCTTATAAACCTGTTCTCCTGAAGTTAAGGGACAGTGTCCCTTAAACGAGTCTGTGCAGTGAACTCTGTGCAGCAGTAGGGGCCTCTGCACTGATCATTCTGATAGCTTTCAATAGAATCTCCACCATCACGGATCAGTTAGTGAACGCAGCTCCTGCACACAGGCGCTTATGCTAAAGCTATCAGAAAGGCCAGTGTGGTGTGATGTGTTCTATATATTACCTGTGAGTGTGTGCGTTCTGTGGTTTAGATCTGACCAGGCCCCGGACGTCCCAGTGAAAGCATGCTAGACTAATGTGCATCAGAGAGCATGGGGAAAATGCATGCCAGTATAGAGCTCTGGATCAGGGGAGTAACCCCGCCATGATGTGTGGGGGTGTGTGTATGTGTGTGTGTGGCCGTGCTGTTAAGTCCACTGCCCATTTTTGGAAACAGTCGCCAGGGAGAGCAGTTTATGGGATTGTGGGTCAATTGTTTTGTCTGTGCTGATTGGTTCAAATAGGACAGCAGGAGGTGGTTTATGTGGAGGAGTGGACACAGCGCTGTAACTCAAAAACTTTGACTGTGGTTTAAAAGGATGGTCAAGTGATGAGAGATAGATTTCACATCTGTTTTGTTTCGCTTCATTTCATTCAGTTATTATTGCAACCGTGTTTTTGTGCTTTATACTTAATATCTGCAATGCATAGGAAAGATACAGGCAGTGGAGAGTTGCTTAATGCCAGTTTTCTCTTTTTGCATGTAACAACACCTTATACCATTAGATAAACTGCACCTAGACATAAATACAGTAAAGGACATGAAAATAAACCCCCAGCCATTGCACAGATTCACTCAAATCCAACAGCAGCATGATTGACAGATCTGTGTCGCTGAAAACAACAACTTTATAGGAGAAGAAAGACCTTCTTAACTTTCAATGGAAGTCAATGTAATTTTTGGGGAGATTTGTTTTTATAAATATAAGTGTGGAGCATTTCTATTGGTCCATTCATCATGAAAATGTTGACACAATGTAAAGAATATCTACCAGATTCACATCAGCAGAAATGGATTTCCAAGGTTTTTGTGTGGCAGCAATGAAATCTAGTTATTAGATGGTAACTAGAAAAAAAAATGGGGGGATAGTTTCACAAGGGATAGTTTAGAATGTGTTTGGTTAACCCATTGATCCCTGGAGTTATTGTTTTTTAATTAATCCCAATACAGAAACTATGTGGAATTATTTCTACAGAGTCCCACAGAGTTCTATTTTAGGGCCTATGAAACTTATGTTAATCATGATTACATGGGAGAACCGAATATCCATTGATCCTCCATTGACCGTAATATTATAGTTTTTCTTTAAAAAAAAAAAAAAGAAAAACAATGACTGTAAAAAACTAAAAAACAAAAGAAAGTTAAGCAACCACATATTAGCACCTTTGCTGGCTGGTTGCAGCATGATGTGAAGCTCCGCCCATTCCCATACTGTATGTGTCAGTGACAGAACAGCCCATTTACCATCAAATTTTTCTCCTATGAACTGTCTTTCCATCTCCAGTGTCTAATTTCCCTGCGCTATTATTGGCCCATTTTTTTATTTCCCCCCATTATTCTACTATGTCATTGGAAAGCAGGGTTACACTGTCCTTATTTACATGGAGTAGCTGAGTTGTAATGGAATTTCCATGGCTGCACTTTTACTGTTGAATCATTCCACTTACTGGACAAACTGGGAATCCAGGGGTAAAATCCACCCTGCTTCTGCTCTGTAAACTTAATGCGGGTGGTCTGAGTCACACTTGGTCTAGGAGAAGGGGGCGGATCTACGAAATGGTCTCTACTCTGGTTGCAAATTTGACAACATGGCAGACAGTTTTTACTTCATTCCTATAGAATGGAAGGGAAAGGAACCATGGTGTCCATGTTTTTTACAGTCATTGGTCAAAAAAGAAATGATTTCCACACAAATAAATAACTTTTTTAAAGTACTTTTTCACTATTTTCTTAAGTGCTTTCGCACCACACTGCATATAGGGGTATAATAATACAACATATGGCATTGTATTATAACACCTATGACATTGCATTGTTGTTTCCTGGCTGGCATGTTGGCTGGCTAGTTGGCTAGTGCATTAGCTTGAGGCTATAATATTAGCTTGTGGCTAAGGCATCATCAGGACACTGTAAAGCACAGCTTGTTTTGTTTTCACTCTACTTTTCTACAGATGCAATGTGCTTTTCAACAGCAGTAATAAACTGAAGTGTGATTTTTTTTGCCTATTGGGCCCTGTAATTGGACGTATTGTGTTATCTGATGTTATCGTACTGATGTAGTGTATTCTGAATTTGTCCCCTCAGCTTCCCAGCTGACATGCTCAGGTGGGGCTCACATAGAATGTGGGCTAGGTGGGTTCCAGGTGGGCATTGATTTTGAGTGGTTTTGTCCATGTTTTGTTACTGGGACCCGGTTGGGCTTCCCAATTGGGCCCCATCAAAAAAGCCCACCCTAATCTCACATGGGTTCTCCACATCTAGGCCCCATGTGCAGTGCACAACCCATTTGGGCCCAGTTGTTTTACCATTACTGACCTTGGTGTGTATCCATATGTGGGGCCAACATGGAACCCATGGACAAAAGCTTCTGGTTCCCAGTTGGACTACCCATACAGGCCCCACATGGGCATGTTATCTGGGTTGCAGTGTCAGAATCTGTTCAATGCTCTATAAGTCGTCAGCAGGGCTACAGCTTGTCAGCTTATTATTTTGAAGCAATTTCATAGACGTGCTTTGATTTGACCCATCTCTTTAGCATCCTCCATGCACAGGATCATTTTTAGTACGTCACCTTAGTAATTGCTGTGTGACAGTGGTTGGATGAGATGTGATGTGCTGTTGTTTTCTGTTTCATTGCTGCAATGGAAGACCCAAACGGTACCTGCACAACCCAATAGCCTTTTTAAAACATACTGCAGTGAGCTTTGGCCTGAAGCTATGCGTCGTTAAGGTGATGTGAGGTGAAGAAAGATTTGCCCGTCGGGTTGTGTCAGATCAGGGATGTTATTAGATTAGGAAAAAAAGAACTAAGGATGCAGCTGCTTGGGATCATGTATGAGTTCTTCATCACTGTATATTATCAGAAACCCCATAGAAGCCTATGTACTGAATGTCCAGCATTATAATGGGCGCCTAAAAATGGCTAAAATCACGTTACAACTTCTCTGGATGCGTTTTGCACGGAAGGACCTGGGGGTTGTTTATTCCAACTTTGAACATTCAGTCATAGGCAGCGCTTGTGCATTAAATAAATCTATAAAATGATGTTAGAGTCTTGTAATTTTATTTCAGGCATCCAGAGGCCAGAGCATGGCTAGATTTTTGCAGAAGGTGCTGCTTGGCTTCCATGCAGACAGGACCCTCAGGTTGCATTGCGTCTGGCATCATCATTTTGGAAACCTTTTTTTTTTTCATTAAAAAATGGGTTGGTTTGTTTGTTTGCCTTCTGGTTGGTTTGCTTTACACGCTTAAAGGAGAAGTCCACCTTTTTGTCAGCAAAATTTCAGCACAGTTCAATCGTTAAGATGTAAACAAAGTTTTTTAACGTGGTCTGATGTGAAATCTAAAGTCTGACTCATGTAAAGCTATTACTTGCTTTAGACATTGGTTAGCTGTAGATTTGCCCACAATAACTAGAGATGTCCTGGTTATTTTGCCCCCCGATCTGATCCAGGTCTCTTAATGCTGAGAATCAGCCGATACTGATCTATAAAAAATACAGCCTTACAGTTTAGATCAGATGAGCTGCTGATTAATCTGTTCAGTAAAATCCCTTTATTAGTAGTATCAGTTTCTATAATGAGACATTCTGGAGTGATTGATTTAGTTTAGTCGAGACTTTTCTTAAAATGACTGTTTTATATGTTTAATATCTTATAATCCAGTCTGACTCTCCTCCCTGACCAATCAGCTCCCAGCTCCTTTACAACACTACAGTCAAATCACTTCCTCTGTGTGTGTGTGTGTGTGTAGTGGTACACACTTTAGACTGATATCTGTTGTAGTTGTTGGTCTACTGGTGTGAAATAACTGGTTTATAGTGGGTGAATGTGCTGTGTGTGATAATGGTTTCTATAGCGTATGTGTGTATTAGCATTAGTGTTAGCTACCATGCTCTTTAGTGCTGGTTTAAAAACAAAGAAAGGTGTGCGGTTCTCCCACTCGTGAAACTGAGTGTTTCAGTGTTAGTTCAGTAAAAGTTCAGATGCAAGTGAGACTCATATATAAGATTCATATAAACCAGATACAAATCCGATCACCCAAACTACTTCAGGATGAGTCTTAAACACATTTAAGCCTCTTTATAGCAGTGTAAACATGTTCGTCTTTCCAAGACACATTCAACAACCGAAACTCATCCCAGTACAACCAAAACACCAGCAATAATTCCCACACAACGAGCGAATTTGCATATTCTGTCCCACAAAGTGTTTGGATTTCAGTCGGGCTAACAGGAGACTACCCACTGTGAATTCATGTGGCTAAAATCTTAGCAAAATACAATCCAGATACTAGTCACATGAATTGACCAGGTGTAAACAGGGTGATTGTAGAATTATCTAAAGGCTTCTCAAGGGTCACCATGTTTACATTAGGTAAATCCAGACTTTCTTTATGGTCAGTGTGCTCTGCTCTGCCCTTCAGTTTGGAAGCCTCCAGTAGCACACATAGCATATATTAGCAACATTTACATTCTCAACACAGTGGGTTGTCTACATGAGTCCAGGGCCTAACAGCAAGTATATCTCTAGCCTTAATAGTGCCTTGAGGAAACCAAGGAGCGCATTGGTAAACACTGTGGTAAAAACAAAGAATTGTAACCGGATCAGGTCTAAAATAGCCAGTACCTGATCCGTTAACATATGACACCAGATCCACCGGATCAGATCGGGACATCTCTACCTGGAAAAAGCACAGAAAATAGATTGCATTGTGAAATGTAGCTTTACTGGATGTTTGGTATAGCAGATACAAGGGCTGCAGTTCCCTGGTTCCTATCAGATCAGCTTATTTAATGCATCATATCTGATATTTGATTATGAAGAAATTCTAAATCTGTAAATGTCACAATTTGTTTACATCTCCACAACTGACTTTTACAGAAGTTTTGAAAGATTGGTGGAATTCCCCTTTTGGTTACATCAGCGCAGTAATGGCTGCTCTGTAGGAGAGCCCTTTTTGCAAAACAGCACTGGTTCCCCACAAAGAAACATCTCCCTTTGGGTAGAGTTTCTTTCTTTCTCTCATTGGTCGTGGTTTATTCTTTAGAAATCTGATGCACAGCTGTGTTTGCCTCGGCAGATGTGTTGTTATTTTTGCATGGTTGAGTGATATATGTGGAGGTTTTGGGAATAGACTAACATTGCAGGAACGGATAGGCCTAACTGCTTTGCTTGCATGCCAATGACTCAACTGTACAAACTCAACTGGCTCATGTAATGCAGGATTACATGATGTGTATTGTGTAGTGATGTGCTTCTGTGCTACTAATCCACTGCTGGTTGGGTCTAATATACAGCTGAATACGTGATGTAGCAATGCTGCGGGATTTTAGCCTGAGAGAATCTAGGAGACTAATTTAAGGGACTTATTTCAGCCAGGTTTGAACTGGTCAGTGTGAATCATGTCAGTGTGTGCTATGTGATGTATGTCTTTTGGTAACTGGTACTAGATATTCCTTTTCTGATAGTACGGAAATAGCATACATGCATAGTACACACACACACAGCAATAACTCAGTTCATGTTTTCAGAGTTTCTCTCTACGGTCTCGTCTCCAAAGAGCTCAGTAGTTTTAGAAATCTTGCTGCAGTGGTTTACCTTGAGCGTTAAACTCAAGTGAATAATTAAGCTCTTTGCTCTTGGCTTGCATTTTTAGAGGGACCAAAGGCAAAGACATTAGCACCATTAAATCTCTCAGGGTGTTGCGAGTCCTGCGGCCACTGAAGACCATCAAACGCTTACCAAAGCTGAAGGTACGTAAAACTGCTCGCCTGACTCTAATGGAATTATCTCAGGTGCTTTGTGTTTGCTAGATTTGCTAGGGGTTTAATAAACTGTCATAGAATCACACAGGGATTACATGCATTGTGTGTGTGTGTGTTTTCCTTAGGCTGTCTTTGACTGCGTGGTGAACTCCCTGAAGAACGTGTTGAACATCCTCATCGTCTACATCCTCTTTATGTTCATCTTCGCTGTCATCGCTGTGCAGCTCTTCAAGGGCAAGTTCTTCTACTGCACGGACGAGTCCAAAGGACTGCAGAAGGATTGCAGGTAGAGTCAGTCAGACGCCACAGGCAGCACTGCCAGACTGGCCTCGCTTAGCCCACACCCACAGCTCCCCCTGTAGGCATACAGCTGTACTGAGAAAACAGCTTCAAGTGGACAAGACTTAAAGGAGCTCATATTAAGGGAAAACAATCGTTCTTCTTCTTTTTTTTCTTTTTTTGTTTTTGAATTTTAACCCAATTATTATTTTTTATTTTAAGTTGCTAGGATTCCCCCTATGACACGATGCCACCAGTGCTGGGAGGCTGAAAGCTAGCATGGGCTTTGGGCACTGCAGCTAATGCAACGTAATCGTTTGACAGCTGAACACGCTTGGAGGAAAACACTAATGCCAATGGACTAACAGATGCCCACATTGACTAGCATAGGGCCAACACATAGACAGTTGCGCCACTTGGGAGCCCTTTCTTGTTTTTTTTTAAATTTTTTATAGAAGTGTTCCTTCAGAAGCTCCACCCCCCCCCCCCCTTAATTCATTCACATGCATTGCCAAGGTGGCGACACTGAGCTTTTGGACAAAAAGACAACAAACACAAACACTGCTTACAAAACACACCGGCTAATGTTACCTAGCATTGCTTGTATTAAATCAAATATTATAATCCTACTGTGCTAACAAACATCTTTTCAGATCTTCATGACCATAAAACCCTTTGCAAATGTTGCACAATCAAATACCAAGATATAACGTCATGGCAAGTAATTAGCTACAGTTGCTGCTGCTAAGTAAAGCTGTCACAAGCATTCGCAAACGGGGCACATCAGTATTGAGCTATTACTGTGAAACAGCAAAAGTAAGTCAGTGTTACCCGCCTATCCAGCAGGAATAGAGCAACACCCTCATCCATTTTCATGCCTTTCAGCATTCAGAGGTCACTCCACCGTCCAGACACCTCACCAATGTTTACACGATTCCTTGCCCTCGCCTTATCTAAGAACTTTTCGTTCAGCTTTGTTCTTGGATTTTATTCATCAGATCTTTTCCTTTTTGGCTGTTTCTTGTCCATCTCGCGCTAAAATTGTGTGTAGTTCAACACATAGCATGTATCAGATCTCTCCTGCCCATTCTCCAGCCTGTGCACAAGCACTAATGCCCCCTGGAATTGTGTTGCGTGGCTCCATCCGAGCATCCTTTCTTTGTTTCACGCTTACAGAGCCAAGGCTAAGTACCCACACCTGACTTGTGCACAAATGACAGATAATGGAGAAAATCAATAAATAAAGCAACATTGTAGAAAATAATCAAGTCATTGACGTCCATATCTGAATTTTAATTTCCTTGCTCCATATGTCTCTGACACCAGTCTCTATTTTTTAATCAGACCATATGGCAAGAAAGTAACTTTTTATCCATTCATTTATTTTTTGGTGTAATATTATTATACTACAGTTGTAGTATAAGCAATTTAGCCTACGTTTTTAGTAGAACCAAATATGGAAAAAAGCTAATGAATAATAGGGATAACGTATCTCTCACCCTGTATGTGTGTTTGTCAGAGGGCAGTTCCTGGACTATGATAAAGACGAGGTTTCAGCTCAGCCCAGGGTGTGGAAGAAGTATGATTTCCACTATGATAACGTGCTGTGGGCCTTCCTCACGCTCTTCACCGTGTCCACAGGAGAAGGCTGGCCAACGTAAGTGTACAGACATACACACACACACACATGCACCATTTTCATGTAAGCCTCGTATACAAAGAGTTTTTAGAAACCGAGCCCTTCCTTGTCGACTGTTTCTCCCTGGCATTGTTCAATGCAGTTATTCATTTGTACTGTTTTATGCTTGTGCATATTTATGGGCTTTGTGTGTTCTTGTGTGTTTTTGAAGGGATTAAAAGCCCATAAAAGCCTTCATCCTCTTTAAATGTCTCCTTTACCCTCGCTGTCCCAACTGTGGTCCTCTCTGATCTCAGTTCAAAGGTGTGTGTCAGTTTGAAGTGTTGCTCTTTGGAGGCTCCGTGCTGGGAGCTAAACACAGTTCTCCTCAGACCAATGGGTGACCGGGCTCGGCTCTGAGGCTGTGCCGTGTGAGCCCACTAATTGTATGTGATTTATGCCTTATTTAAGAGAGGTTCACAGGCGTAATGGGTCCATGCGCTCTAGAGTGTCGCCAGTACAGCCTTTCCCCTGTCCTCCTTCCTCTTTATTCTCTTTTCCTGACAAAGTCATGAAATTAAGTAGGCTATTACATAATTCACTGATGCGTGCTATGTAAAAAAAAAAAGATGAACTGCTACGTTTTTAGGTCAAGCAAAAAGTTAATTAAATGCAGTGTGTTCCTCAGCTCGGAGAGGGGCTTATTTTTCTTCATTTTTGCAGTATTTTTATTTTACGATGATATTATTGCTGATGATATAATGTTAATAGGCAGGGGATGAATGTTATTAATGAATCTCATGGCTATTAAAAGTGTCAGAGCACTTTAATTGGTTTCAGCTCGTAAATGTTCAACTAAAGTTTTTTGTAGCGGTTGCTAAAGAAATGCTAGTTTCGTTAAAGTGCGTGGACCTTAACATAGCCTTTGTCTTTTCCTAGTGTTCTGAAGCACTCTGTTGATGCCACCTTTGAAGACCAGGGTCCCAGTCCAGGCTACCGCATTGAGATGTCCATTTTCTACGTGGTTTACTTTGTTGTCTTCCCCTTCTTCTTTGTTAACATCTTCGTGGCCTTGATCATCATCACGTTCCAGGAGCAGGGGGATAAGGCCTTGTCCGAGTGTAGTTTGGAGAAAAATGAGGTAGGACCCAGTGGTGAGCCCTGAGGCACTCTATAGAAAAGATTACCCAGTTTGAACAGTGAAATATGAGGCAAATATGAGCATTTGAAGTGCTTTAACAACAGATATAGTTTTTGGTATATTTCATCCAGATAATTAAGACACACCCGCACACTCGAACATCACACTCGAAATCTGAATGAATTGTTATAGCACAAAAAATAATTAAGCGAAGTTCACATACCTAGACCGCACACCACAAAACAACTACACTTGCAGTTGGTTTTACTGCTAAAACATCAGGCATCTGTTGAAATAGTACTAAATCATAAATAAATGAATAAATTAATAAATAAATAGTCACCCTAAATCATTTTGCACATATTCTTTTGCTTATAATTTTTAGCTAGCGCAAGGCAATGATGACCTGGACATATCAATTATCAGACAAAAAAAAAGTCACTGAAAGCATACTAAACATACCATTTGTAAGATTATACTTACAAAACAGCTATTATCTAACATAGCTAACAGGCTAAAACTGCAATATACATGTTAAAATATGTCATGTGAACGTCTTTCGCAAGCTTCTTGAGAAAAACATCTGTTTTTAGGCTAGAGCTGCCATAACCTGTGTAGCTAGCTAGCATTGAAAATGTCATGAAGGTGCTAAAAGAAATGGACACATTAGCTTTAGCATTAGCATAGCATAATTGGAATAAAAAGGCATCTGAACAACAATCTTAACAAAAAAAACAAACATTATTTTTCAAGAACCAGATATGTTGGCTATAATCAAAACCAGCCAGCTAATACTACTTGTGATGGACAAATCCTAGACTACAGACATGATATATATAGTAATACTGTAATTGCATCTCGGGACATTGACTGAAAAATGAATCTCCTGGTGTCAAGAGATTCCCACCATTCCTAACTATCTATAGGAAAATGTGTTCCAGTGATTAAGGATCTCTGCATGTGCCAGTAGCACATTGCTAATTCGTGTTGAATGAACTGCAGTAGTGGTAATACTGTAGGCTTCTCTGGTAAGATAACAGGGCATCTGTGAATTAAAGTATATGGACTAGTTTCCGGTTCTAAGTCTGGCATTACAGGAATTAAATGAACAAATAGGGATGAAAGCGTAAAGAGCGAGACGCGTCTGCCACAGCCACTGCACAGCCAGACTCGATCAGTGCAGTCGGGTGTCTCTCTCCAGGCAGTGCTGGGAAGCAATACCCCTAGGTAGCTGCTGCACTTTGTATGGTAATTTTCATTAAGCTGCCGCTGGCTTTGCCTCTTAATCGGTTTTGACTTTGAGAGAGAGAGGGCGCTTCCAAAAAGCCTCTTACAAAATGTTGCCGTCCAAAACTGAGGCTCAAAGGTCACCAGCTTAATGATTACATTTCATTAACAACTGAAGTATGTTGGTTGCTGATGGCCTCTGTTAGCGAGCCATCCATCCCAACCATCCCTAACATCTCTAACACTGTCCCCACCCCATCTCCCCCAATATCTCTAACACTGTCCCCATCCCATCTCTCCCCAACATCTTGAACACTGTCCCCACCCCATCTCTCCCCAACATCTCTAACACTATCCCCACCCCATCTCTCCCAATATCTCTAACACTGTCCCCATCCCATCTCTCCCCAACATCTTGAACACTGTCCCCACCCCATCTCCCCCAATATCTCTAACACTGTCCCCATCTCATCTATCACCAACATCTCTAACACTGTCCCCATCTCATCTATCACCAACATCTCTAACACTATCCACACCCCATCTCTCTCCAACATCTCTTACACTGTTCCAATCCCATCTCTCCCCAACATCTCTAACACTGTCCCCACCCCATCTCTACCCAACATCTCTAACACTGTCCCCATCCCATCTCTCCCCAACATCTCTAACAATATCCCCATCCCATCTCTCCCCATCATCTCTAAAACTGTCCCCATCCCATCTCTCCCCATCATCTCTAACACTGTCCCCACCCCAACTCTCCACCAACATCTCTTACACTGTCCCCACCCCATCTCTCCCCAACATCTCTAACACTGTCCCCACCCTATCTCTCCCCAACATCTCTAACACTGTCCCCATCTCATCTATCACCAACATCTCTAACACTATCCACACCCCATCTCTCTCCAACATCTCTTACACTGTTCCAATCCCATCTCTCCCCAACATCTCTAACACTGTCCCCACCCCATCTCTACCCAACATCTCTAACACTGTCCCCATCCCATCTCTCCCCAACATCTCTAACAATATCCCCATCCCATCTCTCCCCATCATCTCTAAAACTGTCCCCATCCCATCTCTCCCCATCATCTCTAACACTGTCCCCACCCCAACTCTCCACCAACATCTCTTACACTGTCCCCACCCCATCTCTCCCCAACATCTCTAACACTGTCCCCACCACATCTCTTCCCAGCATCTCTAACACTGTCCCCAACCCATCTCTCCCCAACATCTCTAACACTGTCCCCACTCCATATATCCCTAACACCTCTAACACTATCCCCACCCTATCAATACCTTACATCTCTCACACACCATTTCCATACTCTTCAAAATAAAAGTGCTTTGAGTGGTTCTTTGTGAGATGCCATAGATAACGGTTGCTAAGCAGTAAAAGGGGAAAATATGGAATGAGATTTGTACTTTTGTTACAGTTCCCGCAGTGTTAACAGACATTTCATTATCATTCCTTTCCATACCATTCCATGTATTCCTATTCCCACAGTTAGCGTGGGAAAAATACATTTCACTCCCATGCTCACAGAACACAGCTCTCCAGGTTCTGATCTGTAATAAATTCCATGTCTGCTGCCTCTTTCTCAGAGGGCCTGTATTGACTTTGCCATCAACGCCAAGCCGCTGACCCGCTACATGCCCCAGAACCAGCAGTCTTTCCAGTACAGGATGTGGAAGTTCGTGGTGTCGCCACCCTTTGAGTACTCCATCATGATCATGATCGCTCTCAACACTGTGGTCCTCATGATGAAGGTCAGGCTTGCTTTTTTCTTTAAACTACTCTTTTCAGGAGCATTTTATTTGATGTTCCATTGCAACAAAATATCTGCTATTTCTCTATAGCTTTAAACCTGACTATCCCTTAGCCTCACTATCCCTTAGCCTAAGTATAAGGATAAACACCACCTTCAGCGTTCTCCTCACCCACACATCCTTGAGGAACTTTTGGAGGTTCTTCAGTTTGAAACTGTGGAGGAAACTCTTAAGGTGCTTTAGGGACCTTCAAAAAAACTTTTTTCTTCCAAAAACCTTTCCTTGAAGGTTTCTTAAAGCACCTTAATCTTCAAATTGAAGATACTCCAGTCTCAAGGATCTTATACTTTTAACAGTACAGTGTCTTGCACTCTCATTGGCTATAGCTAGTCGCTGCACTAACTTCCAGTCTGTTGGCAGATAGAGTTGGCAACAGGTCCAGACATGAAACCTGTTAGATATTTGGCTGGGGGTCGCAAGGCATCAGCGATCACTCAAAGAGCTCTTGTATCATGTCTTTTAGCAGTTCACACATAGCAACAGCGCTGACAGTCTCCTAAAGCTCTCGAAAAGTGGGGCTAAAATCGGGTAGCATGAACCTGGCAATACAGTGTTATAGATGCAGTTTCAAAAAAAGATTGATGGGACAAAAATATAGGGTCTGCCCTTAACCTCTGGGGGGCATTGGCCATGCTCTCTCCAGGTGGGTCGATGTTGCTCTCTCCCCTCAACACTCTTAAGCACTGTTGGCTGGCACAGACGTCTGTTAGCTGGTGTGGTGGAGCTGGGGACTGTGCCCGGCCTTGCTGCACAAGTCTTTACCCTCCTAATGTGGGGAGCATTGCTAGTGCTAGGGAGAGCTACGAAGGGGTGGGGTAATTGACAGGCCCAAATTGAGGTTGGTATTTAACTGAGTATCACCTGATAGTGTCTGTAGATGGAAGAAGGTACCAATACAGCAGACTTCGACCTATTCTTCTTCTGTCAGTATTGTTTTAACAGAACCGAGTGGTGTATCTTTATATGACTTTATCCTGAATGATTTGGAAATGCGTGAACATTTTTTTTGTCTCGTCCAACAGTTCCACGGTGCCCCGGACTTTTATGAGGCAATGCTGAAGTATCTCAACATTGTCTTCACTGCTCTTTTTTCACTGGAGTGCATTCTCAAGATCATTGCTTTCGGCCCTTTGGTAAGTAACCACATCTCTTCCATTGAATGCCTTAATCTGGGAATACCCTGAGGTGCCAAAAAAAAGAGAAAAAAGGCCCCTCAGGCCTCTATAATGGTTTTAATAGAATCGCATCCGAGTGTTGAATGGGCTGTCTCTTCCACTTGTGGGTGAGTGATCTCGCTAATCCTCTTCGTTCCAGAATTACCTGAAGGACGCTTGGAACGTGTTTGACTTTGTGACGGTGCTGGGGAGCATTACTGATATTCTGGTCACTGAGATTAACGTAAGTAAAAGGCAATGAGCGTCCAGCATGAACTGCATTACAGCGAGACTCCGGCTTGGTAGTAGAAGTCCAGGAGAGGGGAGCGAGAGCAGGAGGGAAAGTGGGAAAAGACAGGCATTTTGGTGACATAGCATCTCTAAAACAGCTCTTCAAACCAAACACAATGTGTCCAAAAGTTTGTAGACATCTGATCATCCAGTGATTTCTTCAGTAAAGGTATTAATAGGGGGGTTTGCCCCCGACTGCTTGAGGCAGGAACAGCATCTGCTCTTCTTGGGGAAGGCTTTATGGTAGATGTTGGCACATTGCTTTGAGGATTTGATTAAAAGCATTTATGCAGAAGAGCATCAGGTAGAGGTCAGGTACATATGTGGGATAAATTATTGAATGCAACTCCATTTCTCCAGACATCTGGAGTCCACTGCTCCACAACACAATGCTGGAGCAGAGTGGGGCTTATATACCCTTTGTAGAGCATCCCATTCTATTGGCAGTGCTTTTTTCATGAAGATTAGAAGGGGTGTCCACAAACTTTGGCTAAGTTACTTGTGCTATGTGGGTCAGGTTGCATTTTCACCCAGGTTTCTGTATAATTGATGTATTATTCTGTCTAATAAACAGCAGTTTTGTATGTCTTAATGTCCATTTCATTGTTAAGTAGTGTTACTGATGTTAATGTCTGTAGTGTAACTTTCTCTGTATGTGATGGCTGCTCATGTTTTCCTGTTTTTCTCCTTGTTTCTTTCGTCTCTCTCTCTCTCTCTTTTGCTTGATCTTCTCGTTCATTGTTTTCTCACTCCATCTTGGCTGCCATGATATATGCCCATCTTTTATAGACAACGGTGAGTGACATGTCTACTTGTCCCAATGAATATCCATTTCACCAAGATGGAAATAAAGGAACATTTGTTTGGCACCAAGACGTCCCTCATATTTTGACGTCCATTGCAGTTTACTGGACTGTAATGAGTAACAAGTGGGGCTTATTATATCACTGTTGGTCATCAGGACCTAAATCTCTATTAATCTACAGCTCATTTTGGTGGGACCCACATCTGCTAGACAAATAATGAGACATCTGCTAGACAAATTAAAAAAAATGATTTAATGAAGAGACCTGCTATCTTGCAGGACCGTCTGTTAAACCTGAGCTTCCTGAGGCTCTTCCGGGCGGCCCGTCTCATCAAGCTCCTCCGGCAGGGATACACCATCCGCATCCTGCTCTGGACCTTTGTCCAGTCCTTCAAGGTACCGAGCTGTCTGAGTTCTTGTTTACGGACACGTGGATGAGGGATATATGGGTAGGAATGTTGTCATTTGGAAAACTAATCTCAGTAACTTTTGTTCTTTTTCAGGCTCTGCCTTATGTTTGCCTTCTAATCGCTATGCTGTTCTTCATCTATGCCATCATAGGGATGCAGGTCAGTGCGATGATGAATTATTAATATGTTGATTGTAATATATTAAAATGAATAAATATATATTTTTATATAATCTATATGACATATCATATCATTGATAAGCTAGGCACTGACATATATATAATAACATATTATATTACTGTTATATAGAAAATATTGACAAAAATATTGGGACACTTACACATTACACCTACAGGAGCTTTTATGACAGTTCTCATTTGTCAATTTTTTTTAAATAATAGCAGAAAAACACAGCAGAGACTTTCTGTGTTGAGCTATCTAGGATACGTTGCAGCTTTTTCTATTATTTATGTGTGTGTTATGTTTGCTACAATGAATAATTATCATGCTTAAGATTGGGCTTTTACATTTTACCTCTTTTTGTGCTAACCATGATGGTGACAGTTTGGCCTGTCATGCTCCGTTATTTTTGGCAATATCGGTAAAACTGGGAGTCAGTTGTCAGTATGGACTGCCAATATATCGGTTAAGCTCTAGTGTTCACGTGGTCTTAATAACATTTCACTGGTATAAGCCGTTATTGAGTTTGGTGCTGTGCTGTCTTTGCAGGTGTTTGGAAACATTGATCTGAACGAGGAAACTGCTATCAACCACCACAACAACTTCCGCACGTTCCTCCAAGCTCTCATGCTGCTCTTCAGGTACAGACAGACCTTTGAAACACCTCAAAACCTTGATGCTGTGCTTATATATATATAAATATATATATACCAGAATCAAGCCAATAAAGCATGTGTACTGCATACCAAGTACTCTGAGGTTCAACCTAATATGACTTAGCTACTTCATGATGACTCTGCTGGAGTTCTTTTATTGCACCAGTGCTTATTTCTTCAAGTTTAATGAGTTTGAATTACGCACTGTATCCTAACTTCATACAGAGCCTGGCTTCGGGCCAGTTAAAGTCATATATAAAAGAAGTGTGTGTGTGTCTGTGTGTGTGTGTCTAAACCCACTGCTAAATTAAAAAGATATTTCATTTTTTCCATCACATATCCATCCACCCTGCTGAGTCTTTTGCCACTAGAGTTACTGAATAACGTGCCCTGAACTGAATCCCCCTCATGTCTTGCTGCCATCCTTTAGTCTCACTGCCGCAGGAGGGGACATTACGGTTTGTTATTACTTCACATGCTCGGAAACAATTTACGGAAAAGTGCAGAGAAAGTGTTGATGATGGGTGATAATAGAGTGGAGAGCAAAGCAAGTATGTCCCCTCTCTCTCTGTTAATTGGCTACGCAGATAGGGGGGGTTGTCGGTGTCCTCTAAGTGTTAGGCTCCGGTGTGCCCCCTGGTTAGAACATTACTACTGTGATACATGACAGTGCATTTATGTTGATGTGTGTGTGTGTTTGTGTGTGTCTGCCACGGCACAGTCTTTGTTCTGTACTCATTTCAGATGTGTTTACACTCTCTTGCTGGAGGCCCCCTGTGTTAAATACCTCTCTACCTCTCTACCTCCCTCTTCCCCGCTGCTGCCCCCTGGTAGGATGAAAATGCAGTTTGAAGTGCCACCTGGAGGATCAGGGCAGCTGATCCCACTGAAAATCTTTTAGATTTCCATATTTTAATGAAGCCCCACAGTCCTTCTCACCCCTCCCTCCCCTTCCCAGACAGTCTTTCGGCTCAGTGCCAGAAGCACAGAAGCAAAGCACCCAGCGCTTTGCTAATGGAGCCACCAACTGGTTCAGCTTAGTAGATGCCAAACCACAGCAGACTTATGTGTCCCCTGTAGGAGCATTCTCCTCCAGACTTCACCCTGAAAGACAACCTGAAATCAGATGTCATGTGTCATAACAGATGATTTACTGGCCGGTGTCTGTATACTGTGTTTCACTCCATTTGCCTCAACTGGAAATTTTTAGGCATATTTGGTGTCCAGGGTCATGGTGATCCCACCAAATTAGGCCTGTATGAAAAAGCAACAGTAAGAGGAAAATGAAAGAGGCATGAGGTGTGATTTTTGTTCTACTTCCAAAATGGTTTACTGTTTTTACTGCAGGCAGTAGAAGAGGAAAATGAACCATCATATAAATGCATATCGATCCTGATGTTTTATAGCTGGCAAACCAAGGACAGACAGGCACATCATGTGCCACTGAAGCCTTTAATGGCAAATCCTTACCAATGTAATCATGAATGTGGGCGTCATGTAATACCACAGAAAGTCCTATGGAAGTTGTAATGTCATTGAGAGGCTTTAAGAGGGTGCCACATCCACCCATGGCCCAGAGTCCAGAGGTCTTCTTCCTGCTCTTGTTTTTAAGACAAGGACTCTTCTTGTTTGTAGGCATTGGCTATTATTCAATTATGATGAGTTATGTTTTTTTTTTAAATTTATTTTACCTTTCATGTGCTTTAATCAGCATTACAGTGTGTCCTGTACTTGCTCCACTATGTACTGTACTGTTCAGTTATTCCTTCAGGCTGGATCATTACTCTCCTACTGATCTGTATAAAAATGAACAAAATTAGGCGCCAAGTAGACAAAGTGATGTAATTTCGCATTGCTGTACATGATAATAGGACGTACTGTATGAAGAACACTTTTTGAAGAACATTTTTTTTTTGCCCACTAGCATAGCTGATGGGTGCGTGCCAAGGCTTTAATGTAGCCCACATAAAGCTGAGTTCCAAACTGTGGTCATACTTTGTCCAGTTCTTGTCTTGCAAACCAAACATATGTCTTGGCTGATTGACTACCCTGCTGAAAAGTCCAGCTCAAGACCGGCTTTTGCTGGTACATGGTTTCAGATGGTCTAAGCTGGTCTTTGATCGGTCAGAGTCAGAGAGTTTGATTGGACAGGCGAAAGACATGCCCTATGCCAGTAAGCCAGCTGGTTAAGATGGTTAAATAGCTTAGCTCTTGATGATAGTGGGTTTGATGGACTGATCAAACTGGTAGTCAAGCTGGTCATACTGATTGACCAGTTTGGCTAAGCTAGTCATACTAGTGGACCAATATGGTCAGACTGGTCATGCTAGCTGGTTGGCTAGCTTGGTCAGGTTGGTCATAGTGGTACACCAGAACTAGCAGAACCTCCAAAGTCAAATGAAAAAATGAAAAACCCTATGCTGGTCAAGAGCTGATTGACCAAATTAAGCTGGCCAGGCTGGATTTTTTTTCAGCAGGGCATATTTAGGGTAAATTAGTTAGTTAGTTAGTTAGTTAGTTAGTAGCTAAGTGTGTTATGGTTAGGGCATGCAGTCTTTATGATGCTAACTGCTGAGTGTAGGCCTTCATTACATTAGCCTCACAGCTAAATACGTAAAAAGCAGTGAGGGTGAGGAGTGTACATTTGTTTAGTTCCTGTGAGCTGTTCCTCTGTGTGTTTATATACTGATGTAATTATGCCCTGTGTGTCACTCAGGAGTGCTACTGGTGAAGCCTGGCACGAGATCATGCTATCATGCCTGAGTCACCGCACATGTGATGAGCGCTCGGGAATCCTGGGCAAGGAGTGTGGCAGCGACTTTGCCTATTTCTATTTCGTCTCCTTCATCTTCCTCTGCTCCTTTCTGGTCAGTGCTTTTGGTCCATCTCTGTCCATTACTTTAGCAGAATCAGTGATCAGTTATTATTGCTAGTGTTTGGTTTGTTTTCTCTTTTCTCTTTTTCTGCAATAAATAGGCAGTCTGTCCTTCCCTTTTGGCTTTTTGACACAAGTGTAGAAGAATTTCCCCTGTGTGCAAGGTCTCTATTTATGATGCCAAATGCCAAAAAAACAAACAAAAAAAAAACAAATAAAACATCACCCACTAGGGTCCTATACTGCACAAGCATCCCTGCTGTTTCAGAAATGTTTCATTTTCCATTGAGGCTAAAAATATCAGAAAAAAAGTCAATTCTGGCCGAGAGGAATGTCACCCTGGACTTGATATACTTTTCTCATACCCTGAAAAGCATTTCTTCATTTCTCAGGAGAGAAATAGCTTCAACATACAAGCCACAAGCCACAGGAACTCTTGCAACCACTGTTTTCACCAAAAAAGGCTTTACTCTTTTTAAAGTAAAGTACTCTTTACTCTAATCTGATGATGCTGAAGATGCACTTTCTGCACTGACATGAAATAGTCGTTCATGCTATAGCTCTTCTAGTGGTGTACATCAGGGGTGCTCAACTCTGCTTCTGAAGATCCACCACCCTGGAGAGTTCAGATCCACCACCCCTGGCTATAATGTTCTGATGCTTCTTAGGGGTTAGAGCTAAAACTCCTCAAGGTGGTGTATCAACAGGACCAGGACCTGGCACCCCTGCTCTACATGAAGGCTTGTGTAGGCCCAGCCAGGGTTCCTGGGTTCTTCTGCAACTTCTCTTCTTGCTGCAGATGCTGAACCTGTTTGTGGCCGTGATCATGGATAATTTTGAATACCTGACACGGGACTCCTCCATCCTGGGTCCTCACCACCTGGACGAGTTCATCCGTGTGTGGGCCGAGTACGACCCGGCCGCTTGGTACGTTTCAGCCCCCTGGGCAGATACTTCTGCTTCTCTCAAATACCCGGTAAGATAGTCTGGCAGCAGTATTGAGATCGAGGGTTAGGGGAAAAGCCTGTAGTGCCTGTACTGATGAAATGTTTCCCTCCTTTGTGTTCTTTGATGAGATGATATGCAAAGAAACTGTCTCCCTCTGAGTATCTGTAGGAGCCCTGCTAATGCACAAGCCGACTGGACGGCTATGGGATGGAAAAGTGCCCATACGTGTCTGATCAAGCCCACTGCCTATGCTAATGTACTCTCTCTCCAAGCTGTCCTTATACATGTGTCATGTCTTGCTTGTTTTCTCCGCAGCGGACGGATTTCCTATAAGGATATGTACAATTTGTTGCGCATTATCTCGCCCCCTCTTGGCTTAGGGAAGAACTGCCCTAATAGGGTAGCATACAAGGTTTGCAACCCCAGAAACTTCCTCCACTTTCGTGGGCTCTGTGCGCCACTGCCCAGAGACCCAAACTGAATGGCTGTGCACTAAATGACTTGCCTATACACAAGCACTTGCCCTTCCAGACTTGACTGGCTTATGGTTAATGACGCTGATTGGGAAACAAAGCTTTCAAGGCCACAAAATGATCTACCACACATTGTCTATGTGGTATTCCATGACATATTTGTATTTTTTAACTATTGAGCTAAGTAATGGTCTCACTGCGTATTATTATGTAGTCATAAATAGTCACTGATGCAGCTAACAGAAAATGAAATGATTCTTCTGCCACTAAAGCTAAAGCTGCTAAGTGCTTTATACTGAGGGTTAGTGCATGGCATTGAAACCTTTGTTTCCAAGCACTTGAAAGAGGAAAGCCCACATGATGTCTCTTAGCATGCAGAAGCAGACATCTTCCAAACAATGCAGCCATTCTGTCACCATCCACACCATGTGTGCATCTCACTCTGCTCCATTTCCATCTTCTCCATCAGGGATCAACTCCCCCTTCAGACCTTTTAGGATCCATCCTTGGCCCTGCCCGGGCAAGGATGGCATCCCTGACCATAACACTCTTGGAAATCTAAATAACGCAGATTTCTGTTTTTTGTTTGTTTGTTTGTTTGTTTGTTTGTCTGTTGGTTTGGTTTGATTCTTCTCCTTCATTTTTTTCCTTTCCAAAATTTCATTTCCTCCCCTTTGTTCCTCTTCCCGTCTCTCTAACTCCCCATCCTTGTCTTTTATTTTGGGTTTTTTGCTTTCTCTACACTGTGAAGTGGCCGTATCAAGTACCGCGATATGTATGAGATGCTGCTCCACATGTCCCCACCTTTAGGTTTGGGAAAGAAATGTCCGCCACGAATCGCCTACAAGGTAGCCCGACTTCACGCCCCCTTTTCCTCTCCCCCAACACCTCTTCTGCTCGCCCTGTCTTCCCATTGGCTTATCCTTCAGCCAATCTCTGTGCTCTGCAATGTTTCCCGCCCCTTGTTTCTTTGTTTTCCTTTCTTTCTTTTTTTCTTCTTTTGCCCGCTCTCCCAACCTTCCTGGTGTGGCCCCTCTCCTTCTTCCACCGTTTTCTCGGACCACTGCGCCCCTTGTCCACTTGCTGCATCATCTAAAGATGAAGGCCATAGAACGGCGGCAGTCTAGGTTCCCAGTAGAGGTTCTAGCTTGTGTCCTCTGGAGTTAGTGATAGCCTGAGAGAAGTCTTAAGGCCCGTACTTGGTCTGTTTTGCTTTCAAAGCTGTCACCTTTCCCATTTATTCAAATACGTCCTTACACTGCATTGTTTGTGCACGATACGAGCAGCTCATAGCGAGCGATTCTGAATATGTTCTGCATTAGCTGTTTGCTTCCGAATCGGTACCTTTAACCCACCCCCTCAACAAGCTGTGCCTTATTGGTGTCTGATTGCAGTTGGTCGAACCATTCCAGGCAATAGATATTATGTAGGTATGGTCCTTCTTTTATAGTGGCCCCACATTTAGCTTAGCGAACATGTCATTTTAGCTTAACCTCTTAACCTAGAGTAGACTTGTGCCCCTAACAGCTGTTCCCTCCCATTCTTCTTTGTTGTGGAGCAGTGCTATGTGCGTATGTGTGTTGCTTTCCAGCCATGAGATCTATTCTCTCTCTCTCTCTTTCTCTCTCTGTCTTTATCTATCTCACTTTATCTCTATCTCTATATTTCTCTCGCTGCCTCTTTTTCTCTTGCTCGTGCTCCCAGTCTCTCATCCACCATGTCCTCTGCTCTCTCTGCTCTCTCTTATTCGTTTGTTCCGTGCTTTTTTTTCCTCCATGCTGAGTGTATGAACGTTCGGCTGTGTGTGACAGTCCCCTTCCCTTTTCTCCATTCTGACTGTTTTGGGTTGTATTTTTTTTCTTCTTTGCACTGCTACTGCAAGTGGATGTATGCTCTTTTAGTTCAGGGGAGCTCAACTCTTCACAGCCTGTCATACTAATGTACACCACACAGCTATCTGTTCAGCAACATAACATCATGTACAGTTTGAATTAATATGAGTCACGTGCACGTGTGCTAAAACAGTGCTTCAGTGCAGCAGCTTGTGTTAGTAAATAGAGCCTGACCGATATGTTGTTTGGATTAAATTGGCTGATTATTCTGCAGAAACATCTGAAATCATATAAATCGAAATCATATTTTTTATATGAGCCGTAATAATAGGAGACTTAGATGTGATGACCTTTGGAGCACTATGTAGAAGTCTATTCACCTTAAAGCAGCATTTTGTGAGAATAGGCCGTTCTTGCTCCCCCTATAGTCAGAAACTGGAATTGGTACTTTGAGCCACCCCTCAAAGCACACATTTCTGGACGTGCTGAGAGCTACATCACATGTGATGGGGGGAGAGTACAGACGGGTTGGGTCCAGTTGGCGGTCCAAATTGGAAAGATATTTGGCATTTTACACAAATAGGCAGTTTTACACGGCTGTTTACCACCCTGTTATTTAGCCTCAGAATGAAACACTCTGCTTTTCCTTCTTTTATGGAGGACTCCTAGCGTACCATAGCCCAGTCCATCCTAGCCATATCTAGTCTAGTATAGCATAGCTTTCTCAGTCCAGCCATTCTGCCTTTTTTAGTCGGCCTAGCATTAGCTTTTAGACTTTTCATCTTCATCTCCAGAGGCTTCGGCTATTCATTGCATGGATAACTGCAGTGGTGCTTGCTCTCTTTGGTCTTAGTGTTGCTTTTAAGTTCTAGCTAGCCAGTCCCAAGTCTACAATCAGCCTAGCATCAACTTTTAGCCTCCGGTCAGCCAGTCCCCCTTCTTAGAATGACCTAGCAGTAGCTTTTAGCCATTGTTTCGGTAGCTATTGTTTAAAACAGACATAGTCTTACTTCAGAATCATAACATCATGACTGCCAGTGAGAAACTTAATATTTAAAGATATTTTCCAACATTATATCAACAAATCTATTTATATATGAGTTCTTAAAACTGGAATTATCGGTCTGGCCCTATTAGAAAGCACTTGAAAGTCACAGCTTGGAATTGCAGAATTAAAATTTAGCGTTCTTCCTGATCCACCACAAAATACAGAGTAATTCGATCAGCGGATGGCAGAGTGGAGCTCCTGTGACCTGTTGAGGCACCCCCATGGTTATGTGTACATGCTTTTCTCCACTCTCCTGTCAGTGTCAGTCTCTCACCGACACACTTTGGTTGCAGACTGTAGCCTATAGAAGTGAATGTGACCGTTTGAATACTGTTATGTCTCCGTATTTGTACACTGTTGTTTCGGACAAAACGTTTTGTGTGCTTTGAACTGAGAGCATGTGCACCTAAAGAGATCAAGCAAGCAGAAAACTACAACTTAGCCCTGTGTGGCCTTCCGAGTATCACAGTGCAAATTTTAGAGGTCACTCTCACAAGCACACAGATGGTTTTGGCCGGAGGCGTCTTGCTGGCCTGGGTTGTTAGTTTTTTTGGTAATTGCAGAGTGCTCTTTTATCTCTAATGGCCCTCCTGACTCCCCCCAGCGTCTGGTGAAGATGAACATGCCTATTGCCGACGACAACTCGGTGCACTTCACCTCCACGCTCATGGCCCTGATCCGCACTGCCCTGGAAATCAAGCTGGCCTCAGGTCAGTCACACAATCTTCCTACTCTACAAGAGCCCAGTCTTCTGTAGTACAGTTCCAATGGTTTGATCCAAACGGTTGACCCAGTCTAGACCGTACAAGCCACTCTCAGCACAGCGGTAGGAGGGGACAATGTACGAGACAATGAGGAGCAGATATTTCGTTTTTTTATTTCCTTTAATGTTGTTGTTGTTAGCTGTTTCGCCTTTAGCATAACACATTAGCATAGTGGCTTCATTGGACATGTATAAAATATGCAGTAGTTTGCCAGCAGTTGCCATTAGTTTACCATGAATTCCAATTTGAAAGGGGGATTGCGCCAGATCACAGTGGGCAAATTCTTGGGCAAGGTCTGCTGCTGAACTTCCTTCTCCCCTCCAAAGGATCATCTTACAATCTTACAAACTTGAGCTAATACAGTAATAGAAGTGACATCAGGTACTTCCCCAAGTGGAAAATGTGAGTACAACCTGATAACGGTATGATAAAACAGCACTGAAATGGAGAGTAGGGCATTGATAGGCTTTCCAATAATAGGTTTCCCAGTAGATGTTAAAACATTGCTAGTGGATTTGATTGCATTCAGCCACAGTAGCTTTAAAAGAGTTGGTACAACTCCACTCGTCTCATCCCAAAGGTATTGGATGGTGCCCCAATCTGGTGTTTGGCATTGGGCATTGTGACCTCAGGATCGTGTGTAAATGCTATGCTTGTCAATGTCAGCCATGTATAAGTAAATCTATAAACATACACCACAGATTTTTAACAATTAGCTGTGAAAGACTTGTGGAGACATATGCTAACTTCATTTTCTTCCCCTAGCTGAGTGTTGAGGGTTGTGCTTGGTGCCATGCGTCCCATCAGGCCTTATTAGAGTGGTGGGAGCTTGTGCGTACCGTCTGCAGATTCACAGAGGAATGCCGGATGGCTTTCTAAAGCTTCACTGCCCAGTCTTTTTAGGGCCTCCAAGGACTATGTACCTGCTACCCTACAAAATACTCAAGAAATTCAATTAGAAATGTGTTTTGTTTGTGTGTTAACTTGAATTAAGCTCTAAAAATGCTGGCTTATGTGAAAACACTTTCCTACCAAGGCCTTTTCCCAAGACCGAAGAAAGAACAGTGTGACTTATGAATAAATGGAATGGTATTCATTTCACTTTCATGCATGTCGTAGATGTTTCATCAGCTCATCAGTATCACTCAAAAGGCAAACTGCTATCAACGTTCTGAGGGAGATCTGAGGATGATTCAAGAACAGAAGCTGCCCGTTTTCAACAGATTACATAACTGAGTCGTGACCCGAAAGAAAGAGGCCAAGCGTTGTTCAATTTTACTTGATTCCAAACTGAAATTGCACTATTTTCTGAGGTTATCTGTGGTGTCTCTCTCTGATAACTGAAAAATCTCTGATGTGTCTCTCTGAGGGCTAAGCACCTGCTCTGTGACTTTCCCTTCCAGGAATGGTGGCCCAGCGTCTGTGTGATGCAGAACTGAAGAAGGAGCTGGCCACCGTCTGGCCAAACCTGTCCCAGAAGACCATGGACCTGCTGGTGACACCCCACAAACGTAAGCACCCCAGTTACTTACCATTACCTACGCGTACTTGTCTGAATTGAGCTCAGTTCAGCAGGTTGGGCCTCTACTGCCATCTAGTGGTATGAAGCAGAGTGTTGCAGTTTTAGTCACTATGCAGTGTGTAGGAATGAGCCTCAATGACTGAACTCAGTGATCAGGATAAAGATGTATGTCCATGTGTCAGTTGATTCATGAAGCATTGCTGTCTCCTGCAGCCAACGAGTTGACCGTTGGGAAGGTGTATGCTGCTCTTATGATCTTTGACTACTACAAGCAGAACAGAGCCAAGAGACTGCAGATGCAGCAGCAGCAGTCCAAAGAGCAGACAGGACCTGGCCCTCAGGTGAGATAGCATGCATCCATATATACACTCACACAAGCTCATACATCTCTGTTTGCTCTCAAAATGGCTTTGATTCCTTATGGAATGGATTCCACAAGGTGGACAAGCACATGAGGGGATGCACATGATCAGCAGCATTACTTAAATAGGCTGTAGCATTCAGGCTATGGTTGGTTGGTATTAACAGGCTCAAGAAAACACTCCCCACACACTCTGTCCATGGATTTTGTGCCTCATCAGAAATTGGGTTTCCTCAGACCACGCTACGTTTCTGTCTTTAACTGAGCCTGTGCACACTGCAGCCTCAGCTTTCTGTTCTAGGCTGAAAAAGGTGAAACCTGAAAGTTTCTCTCTGTCATTTTTCTCTCTTCAGAACAAAGTGGGAGCGCTCCTGGAGCCCATCCTGCCTCTGACACCTATGCAGGAGAAAACCAAGAACAGTGTGGACTGCCCGTCAGACAGTCAGCCTCACAGACCCAGCTCAACCACACTTAACAACGGACGTACACTGTAGGCCCTGATCACTGCACAACCGTACACTCAGCCACACAAGAACTGCACTCACAGATCTATACACACAATCCATATTGCAGATATGAGATAGTGTGTCGCAAGCTGTTTAATCGCAAGCCATTCTTTGCATATTTAAATCTTATTACCTTGTTTGTCTTGTCTTATAAAGTAAATCAAGCCATGATGGCGCTATCAAAGGCTCCTCATCTTGGGTGTCGGAGAAAGCCAAAGAGATCCCCAAGTCAAAGAGGCGACCTATCTCTAGAGGCCAGTCAGAAGACATCTCCAACACAAACACTGCCCAGGTATACTTAAGTCTTAAGCAGCTTTCATACAGTCCTTAGAGCTAGAATTGTTGTTTTTTTTTTAACTGTGCACATGTTTCTGGCAGGTGTCAGTAGAGATGAGGAAGATGGAGAACAGTGCCAACACAGTAGCACCTGCTGGTTTAGATGGTCAAGGGCGTGCAGTGTCCATGCCCAAACTCAACGCAGAGATGCAGGTACATTTAAAATACTGTGTATATGTCTAAGCGTCCTCCATAATCAGGAGATCACAGGTTGAATCCCTGGTCATGCTTTAGCTACAGTCATGGCCAGAAGTCCCAGACAGCTTAATTGTCCTTGCTCTCTCTCTGGGCCCTACCTCTCGATGCCCCCATCACTTAGCATGGTGATAGCCTGTGCATACACTACATAGAGAAAAGTATTGGGACATCTGCTCATTCATTGTTTCTTCTAAAATCAAGGGTTTGAAAACAGAGCTTATCATAATACTGTGCAGTGAAGGAAGATTTCTGCTAGATTTTGAAGAATTGCTGTGAGGATTTGATTGCATTCAGCAACAAGAGCATTAAGGAGGTCAGGATGTTGGATGATCACCACACCGCTTCATCTCCAACCCCCTAACTCATTCCAAAAGGACTGGATGGAGCCCCATCAATCAACCCTCAGTTCTACTGCTCCACAGCTCAATGCTGGGGGACTTTATACCCTTCTAGCCCACGCCTGACATTAGGTTCATGTTTTTTCTGCTTTGGAGAGTCCTATTCTATTGGCAACACTTCTCGTCAGGGACTAGACAAGCTGTGTGTGCCAATGGGTGCGACTAGGAGAGGGATGTATTGATGTATTGTTGCACAAATGTGCTTTGCAGTTCTAATGAATATATGGGGTATTTGGGCTTTGGAGGGCAGGCAGACAAGTACAGAGTAACAGGATTAGTCTTTGGGTGGCTGCCAGTGATGTGGCCAGTACTGGCTTTCTGCTAAGAGCTAAGAGAGGGAAAGTGGGCAGTGGAGAATCTTTTTGCTCACATTAAGAGATGAAAATTGTACAGTAGGTACTCAAGATCAGAGGTTGCCTTTCAGTCTGCTGTCTTTTTTCATTTTGCTTGGTTGAAATTCTGATCTATGAACCATTCTTTAAGTTAAGATGGATTATTTATCAAGGTCTTAAAAACCTTGAGATGGTAAACCGAACTTCACTTTGAACTAGAGTTTGCACCCCTCAAGGATCGGCCTTGAGACTCAATGATCTGCTCAAGCCCACCTTGAATATTAAAAACTGAGAATTCTAAACTTCACATTTTGTAAAACTTCAGCTAGTAATCCTCCTGTACACCAATCAGCCATAACATTAGTACCACATGCCTAATACTGTGTAGGTCCCATTTGTGCCACCACAACAGATCATTTGGAGATCTGACCTCTGAAGACATCCTGTGGTATCTGGCACCAAGACATTAGCAGCAGATCTTGTCCTGTAAGTCCTGTAAGTCCTGTAAGTTGTGAGGTGGGGCCTCCACGGATCGCACCAATGAGTTCAACAGTTGTCCTTTCTTGGAGTACTTGTGATAGATGCTGACCACGTCCTACCTGAAAACCCCCACAGGACCTGCCTGATGTTTTGAAGATGTTCTGACCCAGTCGTCTAGACATTACAGTTTCTTCACTTGCTCATTTGTCCTGCTTTTAACACATCGTCTTCAAGAGTGTTCTTCACTTGCTGCCTACTATATCCACCCTTGACAGATGCCACTGTAGATAAAGATCATCAATGTTTTTCACTTCACCTGTCAGTGGTGCTAATCTTATGGCTGACTGATGTATAGAGAGAGTTCAAACTCATCTTTCACTTTCTCCAGTCCTGTTTCCATCATTGCCTCTCTGCCAAGTTTTCAGCACAAACCATCAGAGTGAGAGCTCGATTAAGATCTGCCTCCCGACACTCAACACCCTTCCCACACGTCTGCGGTGTAATGAGATGATAAAACAGCTCTGAAAATGTTGGGGGTTTCTCTAATTTCACACTCAAATCAGATTCCCATCCTGGGCCAGATCTTAGGAAAGTGCCTGCCAGGCTGATAATAGCCATTAGCTTTACACTGTGAAGTTTCAGCACCTGCTCATATAACTAAAATCCCTCCCATTCCACCCGGGGAAATCCCTCACTTTGCTGAGTAGCTCTGGCCCGGCTCCAGATCCGCAGTTTGGTTTACAGCAATAGAGGCTGCACAGCCAAACACAGAGTGTTTTAGTCCCTCTAGCTGAAGAGCACAAGATCTGGTGCTGGTTGTGGACAGTTTTTGTGCGGAAGCTTAGCATTTAGATGCTTGCAGTAGTATTGAAAAGTGTGCCGCTGTAGTAAGATCTTCCTTTTTTTAAAAAAAACAGGAAACCCCCTATTTCGACCAAGTGTCTTGAAGTTGGAAGGAACTTTTGGAAAACTCCAAGCTCTTTGAGGCAGATACTTAAGGGTGGCCTGTTGAGATGCCTTTTTTCCCCTCACTTTCATGCTAATGAAAGATTTCACTGGTTGATAAATTAAATGAAAGACTACTTTCCAGTCCCCAATAATACCACTTGTTGAGATACGCTATATGGACAAAAGTATTGGGACACCTGCTCATTCAAAAAGAGTTTTTCCTGCTTTTGTTGGAGCCAAACATCCAAGCTTTTTTTTCAGAAGGCTTTCTACTGGATAGCTTGTGTGATGACTAAATGACGAAAACTACTCCAAAACAGCGAGCAGGTCTCTTGAGGTCTTTCTGGTATGCGCTGGTCAGTCTCTACCGGAAGTGCTGGGAGGAAGGACAACCAGTGAACCAGCAACAGGGTCATGGGTGCCCAAGGCTTATTGATGATGTGATCCATGGAGCCCCCCCACTTCACAACTCACAGAACTTAAAGGATCTGCTGCTAACGTCTTGGAGCTAGCCACCACAGGACACCTTCCAAGGTCTTGTGGAATCCATGTCTCGGCAGGCCAGAGCTCTTTTGGTGGCACTAGGGGACCTAAACAAGATTAGGCAGGTGATTTTAAGGTCATGGCTGATGAGTGTACTGTGTTCACTGCACCTTCAAGTGGCTAAATCCACTCATTAGAAGAGGTGTCTAGGTACTTTTGGCCTAACTGCCAATGTGTCATGTTCTCCAGTGTAAGCTCATCAGGAAACTGAAACTGACTGTAGAATCAGTAATTTGTGCGTGTGACATCAGTTTGTCATATTGTAGCAATCTAACAAATGAAACCTTTGCTCTTCTTCTTTCCTCTGATGCTCTTCTCCGTGGCACATTGACAGAGAAGTCATTCGCGCCACTCTCCAGGAACTTTACTAGCGGTAGGTATTTTCTTTCCTTCTGTATAGGTAGAGATATTGAACACATGCTAAAAGCTTCACACCATCTATCACTATATTTACAATGCTGTGGATGCTGTTTAAGATATGGGCTTAAAGTACAATAGCAGTATTTCACCCTATGATTAGTGGGGATAACAGGATTAGCTGATAGAGACAGGTTGTCTATTGTGGTAAACAAGACATCAAAGACATACACCGTCTATGGTTTCTCAGAGGATACCTCACCTTTAATTATCTCAGACTGCCGGTCGAACACGGCAACCACGTAAACACGCTAGCTGATAGCAACATGTTCTTAAATGCTGAGTCCAAAGTGCAGGTCAGTGCTAAATTGAGACTGCTTTATAGTAGGCCTGAGCAGCTGTCCCAGATGTACCACCCCAATGCTTGACCTTTAATACTTTGTTATTGCAGCTTGGTGTGGGAGGGTTACTGTAATTAGTGTTCTTACATACGTCTGACTTGAGCTTGGACTAGGCTGTCAGACAGGGAGATAAAACCTCGGTGCTAATTTGATTGATTGTCTTGTCAGCAGAGGGCAGTACTCATCCAGTGCCGTGCAGGAAATAGTTACTGTCGATATTTAGCAGTGCCTCACCTCTCCTTCCCCAGCCTATTCCTGACTCCCCCATGAGACGCTCTGCCTCCACGTTTGCACCTCAGCGCCCTCCAGAGGTGAACTTGAACGAGTACACCCTGGAGAAGCCTGTTCAGGAGCGAACGCACCACCATCACCATCATCACCGCTGCCACCACCGCAGAGAGAGAGACAAGAAGCAGAGGTCACTGGACAGGTCACCCAGTGGCCAACCTCTAAGCACTGGAGGTCAGTGAAGACGTGCGGCCAGTAGCATATACCTTGTATTTGTATTGACAGCATATTGCATCATTGTGGGCATTTTGTATATTCCTGAGTACATTTACTCTGTCTGTACCCTGCGGGACAAAAAGGTGTCAGTACAGTGCCTGTCTCTTCTGTAAGTGCTGAGTGTCCATGATCCAATCTGGACACTCAGAGAGGGTCTGCAAATGTGCAATTTATCAGCCATTATTTATTTATTAGCTACTGTTTGGACAGTGGTTTGAGCTGGTCAAGATTAGAGAGCTTCTTAAAAAATGTAAAACATATGAACATACACTTCATACATTCTACATTACATCCTACCTTCTTTAAAAATCACCATTCAGGGCTCCCAAGTGGCCCAGCCAGCTAAGTGTTAGCCCTGTCATCTGGAGAGTTCCAGATCCTCGATCCTTAGTAATGCCACACTCCTTTAGGCTACAGTTACTTTCTACGTTGATTGAAAATCTATGTCTGAGAGTCCCAGAGACCACAACTGGCCTCACTCCCTCTGGGTAGGTAGGCTGGCCTTCCCTCACCCCTCCATCACTCAGTGTGATGCTAGTCAGTGGAAGCATGTATCAGCTGACCAACTGGGAACTAAAACATTTTGTCAATGGTTCCATGTTGGCCGCACATATGGATGCCATGGATGTCAGTGATGGAATCAGGAGGGGTTAAACATGGGCCCCATTTGAGTTGTACACTGCACATGGGGCCTAGATGGGACCCATGTGAGTTTAGGGTGGGGTGTAACGATGGGGCCCATTTAGGAAGCCCAACTTAGGAAGTCCCAGTAATAACAGCAATTACAAACCCGCTCAGAGCCCATACTCACCTGGAATCCACCTAGCCCATGTTCCACCAATGTGAGCCCCACATGAGCATGTTGGCTATGGTAGTGCTCTCCTCCAAGCATGTTCAGCTTCTAATGGCACTGCATTAGTGGCACTTAGTGGAAAATATGTGGCAGCTTGCATTATGTGTGCAAAATGTGTAAACTGGAAATGTCTAAAATTGGAATAAGAAAGGAAGTATTAGCTAGACTGTCCTGCATGTTGTGGTATTTTCCTTACTTTAACACATCCACTGGGAAAAGGAGAATGTGCAGTGCAGTGATACTCCAGGACCAGGATAAAGACCTGTCTCTCAGTAATGAAGGTGAAACAGTGGTCCGTCCAGGAAATATAGGCATCTGCTCACCCTTCCTTTACTACTCCTTTACTCTACTCTATCTCTTACTGAGCTGACTGGGAGGTGAACAAGCATACCTTCTACCAGCCTAGCATACCAGTTCCTGACCAGCCTGAAGCAGCGCACACTTGTTCTGCAGATTTCAGCTGTAGCTCACATGTGCTGGAGATCAGTGCAGCCTCTACCCCGCGTCGGCAGTAGAATCAGCAGCGAGAGCTTTAGCATGCAGCTGGCATCCATTACCCAGATAAAAGGGGCTGACAGACACACTGCAGACGCAGTGACCTGCTAATTTATGGCCACCTCTCAGCAGGCCGACCATACACACTGGGGAAAAATGTCGGAACTCGCAGGAAAAAAAGAAGACAGAACAAGAACCGTAGTCTGGTGTGTAAAGAATGTGGAATTCTGAAGGGGAGGTGGGACTAGGATGACCAACGCTTCCACACATGTTGCAGTTCCCTTTTGATCCATAGGGGTAGTGATTGATCAGCACTGTTGTGTAGGCATTGGCCTGCTTTCTTTCCAAAACTGAATCAACTGATTTTAGAGCAATATACAGTCATATTTGAATCATATTTGATCTTTATTTGGTAATATAACTAAACACATACAACTAAAGAAATGTTCTTGTGAGAAAAAGTTAGAACATCCCCACAATTAGAATGAAGCAGGTGCAGATCATCAGCTGCAGATGATCACAACGTGGTTAGAGAGGATTCTGGAGGAGCCTGTGTTATTTAAACCTCATTTGGTATGCCCTTGATTGTTGAAGTGGCGGTGAGTGGTGAAGATCATCATGACCAGATCCACAGAGCTTTCTGAGGCCTTTGAAAAGAAGGTTGTAGGTGCAGATGAGTCTGGGAAGGGATTTAAAAAGATCTTAGAGCAAATTCAGAGCAAATCAGCTGTTCCACCATCTGCAAAATAACTTCTAAGGGAAACAAGGGAACTGAAAATATGGACAGATCATGCTTTCTTATGGTAGATGTTGTGCTTTCACATCAACTGTGGCAAGAGCAACCTATCTTGTGGTCTGATCTTGGGATGAATTCGCCAGGGAAACTGGCGAACCTGGAGAACCTGGCGAATTCATCCCAAGATCAGACCACAAGATAGGTTGCTCTTGCCACAGTTGATGTGAAAGCACAACATCTACCATAAGAAAGATACCACACACATCTAATTTTCATGGGAGGTGTGCTAGGAGGAAACCCTTGCTGTCAAAAAAAGGTCAGAACAAGACTAATTTTTGCCAGAGAACGCCTAGAAAAAGACCAGGACCTCTGGAACAATGTGCTATAGACAGATGAATCTTTTGGACAGCAAGGGTGTCAAATGTGTGTCTCTTCTGAGATGCTGTGCTTTCATATCAACTGGCTGGAGGACAAATAACAAATCCATGCTCAAATATTTGTTTACAAGAAAATAAACTTTCTGGAATTCTGGAAGCCAAAGATATATATCTCCATTCCTTGTAAATGAAACATCTATTATTACCAAAGAATCTGCGGGTGGTGTTCTTGCCAGTTTAGCCAGGCCTAAAGTAAACACGGGTTCTACTGTGAGTAGTTCTAGCTGTAGTTTTTTTTTACTGATTTCCACGGCTTGATTCCACTTGATTGTTTTCCTTTCAACCATTCATTTTGCCCATGTTCTCAGGCACAGCAGCTGACCTTGGGGGTGGTACCCTCTCAACTCGGGAGAAGGGGCATGATCGAGGTCGTTCCCACGAGAGGAAGCACCATTCGTCCACTGCGGAGAAGCAGCGCTACTACTCATGTGACCGCTATGGCAGCCGGGAGCACTGCCCTGCCAAACCTGCCCCAGCCAGCTGTGCCACCTCCCCTGGAGAGGCTCAAGAGACCGCCTTCAGCAAGCAGGTGGGAAAAGAGGGGGCAGTGGGTCCATGCTGAGCTACATATTAGCAGGCTAGCGAGGCAGTAGAGTCAGTGGACTCTCAGTGAGGTTAGGAAGCGTGTTGGAGATTTTTCCCCCTATTTAAGCTGAAGTTTGAGATGTCATGAATTTTCATGATGGCTTCCTACAGCGTCAGAATCACATTCTACATGCATTTTACCCGGGCATGCTCTCACAAGTGTATTATTTTATACCGCGGTGGGTTGTGTGTGTCTTACAAGCATTAAAACAGAGTACATTGTGAAGCTGGTTTACTATGTTATGCCATGTTATAAAGACATACCATGATTGATGGTTGTTAGATTGCTGTCTGCACAGCGCTGGGCGGGTCTCTTTGAACTGTTCATGTACTGCAGGGTCGATTTATTGTAGTTCCTTTGAAATTCTCTGGATGTTACTAATGGCATGCTGATTTTCAATGCATGTAACTTTGTTGCTCTTTTTCTTTCTGTATGTCAAATGAAACTCACTCTGTTCTCTTTGCCCTTAGTGCAACCACTCATGGCCTTTCACTTCTCTTTCTACTCTTTTCTTCATCTTCACCATTTCTCTGTGCATTTTGTCTGTCTTTCCTTTCTTTTTTCTCACTATCCTATTGGCGCTGTCCTCTGGTCCTCTTTGTCTTTGTCTGTTGTGTGTCTATGTCCTGCGTCTCCTTTCTTTGCCATCTGCCATACATATTACTGTTCCTTTCCTTTCCTTTTATCCTTGCTATCCTTTCCTATCCTATCCCCTTTCCCTTGCTATCCCACCTTTCTTTCTTTGTCCTTTCCTTCCTTCTTTTTCCTGTCATATCTTACCATTTTCCCCTTGTTATCCTTTCCTTGTCCATCTTTACCCTTGTTATCCTTTCCTATCCTTTCCTATTATCCTTTCCTATCCATCATTGTCCTTTCCTATTCTTTCCTACCCTGTCCTTTCCTACCCTGTCCTATCCTATACTATCCTATCCTATCCTATCCTATCCATCATTGTCCTTTCCTATCCTATCCTATCCTATCCCCTTTCCTACCCTACAATTCTCCCTTGTTATCCTATCCTATCCTGTCCTATCCTATCCTATCCTATCCTATCCCATCCCATCCTATCCTATCCTATCCTATCCTATCCTATCCTATCCTATCCTATCCTATCCTGCCCTGTCCTGTCCTGTCCTGTCCTGTCCTGTCCTGTCCTATCCTATCCTACTATTTTCCCTTGTTATCCTTTTTCCTATCCTATCCTTTGTTATCTTATCCTATCTTTTCCTATCCATCATTGTTCTGTCCTATCTTATCCTATTATACAATTCTTTCCTTGTTATCCTTTCCCTTCTTTTCCTTTCATTTCCAACCTATCATATCCTACCCCTTTTCCCTTGTTATCCTTTCCTTTCCTTGTCTTTTTTTCCTTCCTATTCTAACCTTTCCTTGCCTTTCCTATCCCTTCCTTTCCTTTCCTTTCCTTTCCTATCCCTTCCTTTCCTTTTCTTTCCTTGTCTTTCCTTTCCTTTCCTTTCCTTTCCTTCTTTCCTTCCTTTCCTTTCCTTTCCTTTCCTTTCCTTTCCTTTCCTTTCCTATCCCTTCCTTTCCTTTTCTTTCCTTGTCTTTCCTTTCCTTTCCTTTCCTTTCCTTCTTTCCTTCCTTTCCTTTCCTTTCCTTTCCTTTCCTTTCCTTTCCTTTCCTTCTTTCCTTCCTTTCCTTTCCTTTCCTTTCCTTTCCTTTCCTTTCCTTTCCTTTCCTTCCTTTCCCTTCCCTTCCTTTCCTTTCCTTCCCTTCCCTTTCCTTTCCTTTCCTTTCCTTTCCTTTCCTTTCCTTTTCTTCTTTCCTTTCCTTTCCTTCTTTCCTTTCCTTTCCTTTCCTTTCCTTTTCTTTCCTTCCTTGCCATGGACCTGTCCCCTTACCCTCTTTTTACTCGTTACCCTCATCGTTTTTATTGTTTTGATTTGCTTGTTCAATTTTCACCTAGGGCAGTGGTTGGGTTAAAGGGAGTCCGGTGTTGTTGAGCTCGGGGGCCAGCACGCCCAGCCGCGGGCGCAGGCAGCTGCCCCAGACGCCCCTGACCCCACGCCCGGCGGTGGCCTACAAGACCGCCAACTCTTCCCCTGTGCCCTTTGCGGGTGCCCAGGCCACCCTGCCCGCACCCCCGACCCCCGGCAGGCTGAGCCGCGGGCTGTCTGAGCACAACGCCCTCCTGCAGTGTGGCTCTGGCCCCAGCTCTCCCTGTCCCGTCACCCGGATCAGCTCCGAACCCTTCCTGGGCCCACCCCTGCCGGACGCCCGCTGCAACTTCCGGCCCCAACTCTTCCAGGAGCCTGCAGGCCACCACCCTTGGACCACAGGGCAGCAGATAGTGATCCTCCCTCCCCCGCCCCAGCAGCAACAGCAACCGCCCCACGGGCTGCCCAATGGGTACCACTATGTGCTGGGCGTGCCCAGCAGCGAAAGGGCCCCGCCCTACTACCCAGAAGCAGAGGAGGACGAATGGTGCTAGTATGGCTTTAACACACACACATATGCGCGTGCACACACACACACACACACACACACACACACACACATAAACACACTGACACACACAGATCCTCTGCTGATGATGATTTTTAGTGTTTTTTTTTGTTTGTTGTCCAATTTTGATGAGTTTTATCATCTTTGGTTTCATGGACGATGTGTTTAACGCTTACATGTAGATGTTTATGTTCTTAACTTCGCGACGGGAGGGGAAATGTAGGCTACACGTACACCACACACAGAAAGGGAGAGGACCAGACTGTGTTTTAATGTATTTGAACCTATAGAAATAGACTCACTGGGGTTCTTGCATTGCACTTCAGTGAGAAGCGTAAAGCAAACTGACAGATTAATGAAACTTTGGGGGTTTTCTCTTAATTCCTTGCTGTTGTGAAAGAAACCGCAGTCTGAATGATGTCAAAAAGAGCGGGTGTAGTCTGGGAAAACAGTGACCCATAGAGCTCTGCAATTTAGAACGTAGAGCTCTGGCCAGCTGTCCAGTGAGCTGTGCCTGTGGATACCCTCAAAATGCAAATTCCCATGAAAAATGACACTGTGTCTGCAGTGTCTGGGCTTTCTGTGTGTAGCACGTTGTGCTGAGGAACCCAATGAGAAGACAAGAAGCTTGCAGGAATGTTGCTAAGATACACCATGCCCGCAGGCTGTGTATGTGACCCACATACACACACAAATATCCACGTTACACACGCACACATTTATTTTACACCGTCCATGAAGTTGATGATTGTTGTTTTGCTGCTGATGACCATTCCGAGCACATATCACTGTGTGTGACAGTGTGGAGGACATGGCGAAATACGAAATGTAATTTCCTTTTGTATCAAACTGTTGTAGATCTTTTATCTATTCATTAACGTGCGTTTCATTTGATTTTTTTTGTATTATACTGTAAAAATCTTATGGTGTTTTCCGTAAAAAAAAAAAAAGAATTGCTTACAAGTTCCACCATCCTGTCAGGTCTACCGTTTCTTACAGACTGCTCCAGACGTTCTTAACAAAGTGCCTAACCTTTTGAATATATCGTAGTAATGATGCGACCTCAGACTTTTTTAGTGCATCGACGTTTTAGTGTGAAAGAAAGAGAGAGACAGAGAGACTGAGTAAGAGAGGGGCTGAGTAAGCTAAAGCTTACCTGGAAACTACAAGGTGTTATGACTGTAGGCCTTAATGTGGAAGCAAAAGAAACCAGACCTTCAGTTTGGAATCAGGATTTGAATGGGAATGACAGTATGATTGTGTTTATTTATTTCTCATCTCCTCGTAGGGCCTTTTGTGGGTTATTTTTTTTTGGATTGGGGAACGGGGAAAAAAAAAGTAAAGTAAAATACTAGATAGGGCAAATTATGAAGGCTGAAGTAGTCGTGTATCAGTCCGGATGGACGTCATAATCACAAGTTACACACGTTTGCATGATTTTATTTATTTATTTATTTATTTTTTAAATGACCAGGGTTGGCGAAGGAGATAAGCAAGTCCCCTTCTGGTGGAGAAGCTCATCTGAAGCAGCACTGCTAGCTATTTGCCTTATCTTATCTCGTGGTACGTAAAGATAGGAATGAGGAGACTGCCGCAAACGCCCGTGTGACACAGGGGTGATTTCCAAGACCCAAATTACACCTAAGACTCCTAGACTCAACAGGATTTGCAGTAGGGATTAATCCAAGGCTTTGTCCACATAACTGGCCAAAACACTCTTAAAAATATTGGCTCCTAAATGGTTCTTGGATCTTGAATCTCGTAGTTGGTATAGAACTACAGGTGGCTTTTTTTTTTTCAATAGATACCAATATTAAAATCTTGAGAATTGGCCAATACTGATACACATCCAATATTCCTTCTTTAAAATCTTCTAAGCTTTGAAACGAGCTGTTTTTAGGTGACTCCCTTCACCTAAGATGAGCATATGAAGTAGGCTGTTCTGACTGTACCACCCTACAGGGAGAAACACACACAGCAGGCCTGAGCGATACCTCAAAATAATGATGACAATAGTTTTCTTGTTATAAAGAAACGCTCCAGTTGCATTAGTGATATGGTCTTTATCAGTAATATTGATCCATTGAAATACAGTAGGTAATTAATTCGTAATGTTTAGTGATGCACCATAATAATGCATTGATTTCATTTTTATTTTCTGTTTAGCTTCTATAGCTCCTATAAACAGTTTACAGAAGAATTCAGAGTTTACCACAATCCTTAAGGACAATACTTTACCAGCGTTTTATGCCGAATTTAATACATGTCCCACGTTTTATGTCCCAGGTTAGCACTGTTAGCATTGCCCCAGGTTATCATTGTCAACTATACCAGTTGATGATAATGCATTCCAGGGTATTTTTTAGCTGGAATTCCAATGTATCCATGTTTAATACTACTACTACTATATAGACAAAAGTATTGGGACACCTGCTCATTCATTGTCAAGGGTATTAAAGAAAATAGTATCCTGCTTTTGTTGGAGTAACTGTCTCTACTGTCCAGAGAACCGTCCTACAAGATTTTGGAGCATTTGATTGCATTCAGCGACAAAAGCTTAAATAAGGTCAGGATGTTGGATGATCACCACACCACCTCATCCCCTAACTCCCTAACTCATCCCAAAAAAGTACAGGATGGAGCACCATCCATCATTCCAGAGTACACAGATCCACTGTTCCACGGCTCAATGCTGGGGGGGGCTTTATACCCCTCTAGCCCACACCTGGCATTAGGCATGGTGCCAATAGGTTCATGTTAAACTGCTTCAGAGAGTCCTATTTTGTTGACACTATGTCTCTCCAGGGACTAGACAAGCTGTCAACTCAAAACAGCTGAATGCTTTTATTAGAAGGGGTGTCCACAAACATTTGGACGTATAGTGTATTTTATTTAGCAAGCTGTTTAAGAGGAAATCTAGTCCTGTCTAGTTATTAATCCCTTTCGTCATTGCGTTGCATATCAGTCATCACTGAATTCCGATTACAGAGCCCTGTCGCTCAGGCCTAGTGCATAGCTATCAACACGCTGTCTCACAGCATGACTGTGTGTTTTTCCAAGCTTTTACAGGATCGTGTCAGATGTTTATTTTTTTCCCACCTCTTGTATTGGATCCAGCATTGTCCGCTGATATTGATCCTATACTACGAACAGTACATCACCTCTATGCGCAAAAAAACATTCATCCAAATTTCATAAACCAATATGGACCAATAGACATGCTCCAAAATGATCTTCTTACATTGACGTCCATTGAAAGTTAAGTAGGGCTTAAGTCCATATTGTGGACCGCACTCCTAAATCTCCTTTCCTAAAATAAGAGCCTTTAAAGAACCATCCACTTAAAAGGTTCCTCCAAAAACCAGCGATTCTTCCATGGAATCGCCTCTTTTTGGCCCTCTTTATTTTTAAGAGTGTGTGTGAAGACCACACCAGTATGGCGGCTTGCCTTGTCTATGTTAAGGTAGGAGTTCCCCTCCATCCCTCAAATCCCTCTCATTCCCCCACTGCCCGATCGCCCAGCTGCTGACCATATAGTCCTACAGCTGGCCCCCTTTCATCCCATGAGAGGAGGAGTATCTTGCCATGATGATCGCTGAACGGAGAAGCACCAACCGTGTTGGAAGCTTCACAGGGGGCTGTCCGAGAGATTCAAACGGGGTCTTGTTGCGTCCTGGTGGATGGAGAGAGAGACAGAGAGCGCTGTTGGACATGGCTGTTAGGAGATCCGAGCTAGCTGATGAACAGAGCTCCGGCAGTTCCGGCAAACTTTCGCCAACACTTTCTTTTGTAGCACCTCAGAGCTAACCGTGTGTCCGTTTAGCCGCTTAGCATGGGGAAGGTTAATGAGGGGGGAGGGGGAGGAGGCTTGGGACTGCAATGCCTTAGCCGTTGAAATGGCAGGACTTTATGGAAAGCATTCTTTGGTTTTTGTTTAAGTAGGGCTATGCAACAAGAGACACTTTTGAAGAATAAAATCAAACGAAACAGACAAAAAAAAAATAATAATAATAATGTCAACACTTCATTCATTCTGTAGCTTTACTTGCTGGGATGTCCAGATTCAGCCTTCCGCATGATTGTGACCAAATCTTTTTCTATATATGAAAAAAAAACTGTATGAAAAAGTATATTTTAGAATGCATAAAGGCACAATGATTAAACAAGCAGAAATCAGTAACGTCTTTAAGAAGAACTGCAATCTTATGTATCTGCATGCATCAGAGTTACCCATCATCGTAAAAAGAGAAGCAGGTGTTTTAAATAGAGAAGCTGAGCAGTGGATATTTTTATATACGTGCACTCTCCTTATGTGGCCGAGTGCTTCATTTAAAGGCCGTGCTGAAACTGTTCCGACGACTCTCCCGAGTTGTCGCTTTGTCCATGTGGAAGTGTGGAACAACTTCTTCTCCTTCTTCTTCTTCTTCTTCTTTGCACTCCTGACACGTCGTCCACTGTCCTCCGGCATGTCGCCACCGTGGCTTCAAACTGTAGTTCATATATACTCCACCTAATCCATAACCGCAGTTTCTTTATTATTTGTTGGGGAGAGTAAAAAAAAAAAAAGGTCACGTCCACCCCCGACCCCTGTCACAGTTTGTTGCCAAACTCTGAATTTCTCCAAGTCCTTCCTGCACATCCAGTTTAATGTGGCTGTTCTCCTTAAGGGGGGGAGGGGGGGGGGTGATAAAAAAGAGTCAAGCGTAATGTTTGCATGGTCTGACAATGTATGTGCATGTTGAACTACACATTGTTTATCTTCGTACTTTTTTGATACGCTGTGTTCTTTCTGTTGGGATTTTTAAACGATCTTTGATATGAATTAGGGGGTTTGTTGAGGGGGAGACAAAGAAAAAGAGAAAAACACACACACACACACACACACACACAAAAAAATCAAAAATAACTTTCTATATAAACTCAGTATTGAACATTGTGGACAGCTCCTTTTCGCCGGAAGGGAGCTGGAACACCCTTTATCTGGATTCTGCGACTGATTTGTTTGTTGCCTGATTTCTGTTTCAATGGCCAGACTTTGAATTCTGCAGTTGTTTCTACCTTAACATTTTGTATGAAGCAAAGTCCTTGAATAAAAAAAGAAACCTGACTTTTGTGGAGTGCTCTTTGATTTGCGACCTTTTTTATTTTTGGGGCTTTACCTGGTGTGTTTGAGGGGGAATGACTTCATAACTCATTGACAGAGTCCATTTCAGAGTGTTTACACTTGGGTCAGCTTTGATTAGATTAAAACGAAGCCTGGTGCGAGGGCTCTGTTAATACAGTTTGTTAGATTAAGTGAGAACGCTGCCTTTTGAACACAGCAAATTAACGGCCTGAGGCCGCCTGAGCAGGTGGGTCTCGGTCCGTTTCTAGGCGAACTGGGATGCGGTTTGTTTGAAGTATGAACACAGTACGAACCAAAGGCATCACAGCCCCGAGTTCCACCAAAGTCATGCCATCAGCATCTGCCTGCTTCATCACATGCGAGTCTCTGTGCAGACCTGCCCTCATGTCTGCCCTGGTTTCTGTATAGATAATCATTGCATTTAGGAACTTTCTATAAGGCAGCTTTTAGAGACGTCCAGCTCCTCAGATGTCTGGTTCCACTGTGAACATTTCTGTACCCTGGGTTTCTAGTTTCTCTAGAATTAGGCATTTCACACCAAACTGAACGGCTTTGTTTTATCTAAACAATGTAATTATGCAGAAGCTTTGAGTAGAAGTAGTGGATTTTCCCTTAATTTCCCTTAAATTGTGCTGCAGCTGCACCTAAAGGAGTGTGATGAATGGCCAGGAGGTCTGTGATCATAAAATAAATGCTGTAATGTATGTATATATAATATAATATAATTTAACCATGTAAACTTTGACATGAGCCAAAAAACTACTGGTTGCCTTGGTGTTGCTAAGCTGTTCCTAAAGTATCCTGTGTAATTACTAGGTTGCTGCTATGGTATCCCAGGTGGTTGCTAGGTTTTTTTTGCAATACTCAATCAATAACAAGTGTGTAAGTCCCTGACTGCAAAAAACCCTGGACTGATGAATGAAAGATGATGAATAAAAATGATATTATTATTATTATTATTATTATTATTATTATGTTTATTTTATTTATTTATACAAGAAATATTTGCATGAATTATTGTGCTGTTATTTATTATATTATAAAACAAATAATATTTGATATGTAATATAATATTATTTTTTTCAATATGATATGTCATTATTATTATTATTAATATTAATAATAATAATAATAATAATTGTATTATGATAGTTATTGGTATTATTATTATTATCAATGTTGTTATTATTGCTTTTTTGTTTTATCAATGTTTTATATGTTTATTAATTTATATGTTTATACATTACATATTATTAATAATACAAGATTTATTTATAGATTAATAATAATAATAAATCTAGTGTTATTAATAATATATAATATGTAATCATATAAATTAATAAACATGTATCACATTGATAAAAACATAAAAAAACATTATTATTATTATTATTGTTGTTGTTGTTGTTGTTATTTTTATTTGTGGTTTGGAAAAGACGCTCAAGCTCATTGAACAAGCTGATTGGCTGTCGCCTATGAAGTGGGCGTGGTCGCGCTGGTCTGATAGAAAACGGTGAACTTGCCAAGTCTCAAAGTTTCAAAGCTGAAAGCGGAGCGACCGCAGATAGCGAGGCTCCCTCCGCTCCCTCAGACTCTGTCCCTGTTGAACACTGAGGAGGAGGAGGGGGTTCGGATCAGTCAGGGAACGAGTCTGAATTCAATAAGGCGGGAATTCAGATTTTCATTTTCACAGATGTACATTTTATACGCTCATCAGACTCAAGATGGGAACAGTGTCGTTTCCTAAGACGCTTCTGAGCTTATCTGTGGCTCTTCACGTGCTGAGAAGTTGCACTGATGCTGTTCTGCTGGACTGGACCGAGGTGGGATCTGGGCTTCCAGAGCTTCCAGAGACAGGTGAGAGCTCCGTTCTGTTTGATCCGCATCCTAAAGTTAGTGCTACACTTCATTAATGATGAAGAGGTTCACCTGAGTTAGACGTATTTACCCTGTGGGGGGCGCTGTCCTCTCGGGTATAATTGTACGATCATAAAGAAGGAACGTTAGGGGGACCGTTATGCCCAGCTTTAGCTATTGGTAGATCAGCACTGCACTGCTTTACATTGAACTGGACATTATGTGATTATTAAGGCTTCAGGGACAGTCCTATCCCAGCTGGCCACCAACGTCGACAGACGTTGTTATCTGGCTGAATGTCCAAAATTCAACGTCAGATCAACAGCTAATACCAGTTGAAATTTGTTGTTGTTGGTTTTAAGTCCTGATGTTAAGCAGCCAAAAGTCTTCTAAACGTCACAAGCCAACGTCATATTGACGTAAAATATGATGCACTTGTGTAATGTGCTCAGCAAAACCCAACATCTGCTATACGTTACCAGCTTTACATACATACAACATATAGTTCTAACTCTAGACACTGTTAAGTAACAAAAATTTAATGTCTATCAAACGTTGGAATTTGACGTCAACCCAGTTTGTTAGATATGTGATTTTGATTCCCAACTGAAATTCAACGTCTGTACAATGTTCTGGGTTCTGATGCCCGGATTTTATGTTTAACCTGATGAGTTAGAGTACAACGTCTATCTGACGTCAAAGTGACATCCGGTGTCTGCTGGGGTGGCCTTAACCTGAAACTGGAAACATAGGCCAGTGTTTCTCAACCCTGGTCCTGGAGGCATCCTGGCCTGCACATTTGAGTGGATTCCCTGCTTTAGCGCACCCCTGACACTCTGAAGGGGCTGGCTAATGAGCTGATTAGATGGATCAGGTGTGTTAGGAGCAGGGGAAACACTCAAACATGCAAAGCAGGAGTGCCTCCAGGACATAGTATATTTGTAGAATGTCCTGAATCTGCCGGGATCCAATTATACACAGTTTTTGAGCTGTACATTGATTTGGCTGATATTAATACTACAATAAACAACCTATTATAGGTGCATCAGCAATAGTTGGTAATGCTAATGCACAGTGATACTAAATATGAAACTGAGTTTATATCCAGTGATTTGAGGATGGTATTGTCTGGAAGTGGCACTGTCTGCCTTCTTCTGCCATCCCCTGTAGAAGATCAGAATCAAGAATCATAAAAACACACATCACCCATCCAGCCACAAACTGGTGAGGGCTCACTATGCGCTTTCCACCTTCTGCAACAGCTGCCCTTCATGGACCTGGGCCTGCTTGTTTGGTTTAGAGAAAGCAGCTTCAGTAAGTTACCAGTATAGAAACGATTCAGTGAGGGCATGTCTAGGCTCCACTGTCACTGGAGCCAAACAGAAAAACAGTGTCATGTTCTTCACACTGTTCCTCTGTGGGTTCCCACAATTTTAACATGACATAATCTGGGCCGTCTTTAAATAGCATCCATATGTGTAGGGAAATAATTAGAGTTCGGTTTCCTGAGCGAGCTTGTACAGCACGTTCTCATGGGCTTCATTTCAGCCAGCTGCCCCATAGAATGGGGAAGGGCTCTTCTCCAGATGGAGAACAGTGACTGGAATGAGGAGCATTGTAGATTAAATTCATGGAACTGCTGAATCCATCATTTTTAAGAGGGGGGGGGGTGTTCAGTAGGATCAATAGGATGTTGCTCTTCTCATTCCCAGCTGTGTTCTGTCTTTGTCACTGACTTAATGTAACAGTGTAGTTGGCTTGTCATTTTGGCCTTCTGGGCTTTTGTAGTTTAAACAAATTCTTCATGGTAGTTTGTTTAGTCTCCTTACATTTCCTTACACTGATATGGAAACGCCGCTAAAGGAAAACACCGGAGTCGCGGAACTGCAGAGATTCCTATTCCGAGTGGTTCGAATCCGTCAATGGTTGTCATAGGAGCCAGTGGTCAGTAGGTCACGCTCAAACACCTGGGCTTTCATGCACTATATGGACAAAAGCATTGGGACACCCGCTCATTTCATTGTTTCTTGTGAAATCAAGAGGTTTAAAAAAAAGAGTTGATCCTGCATTTTTTGGAGTAATTGTCTCTACTTTCTATGAGATTTCAGAGCATTGCTGTGAGGATTTGGTTGTAGTCGGGGACGCCAGTGCTAGTGAGGTCAGGATGTTGGATGATCATCACCCCACCTTATCGTCCCAAACTTCCCAACTCATCCCAGAAGTATTGGATAGCGCTCTATCATTGTCGTTTTATTGCTCTATACCCTTCTAAGCCATGCCTGGCATTGGGCATGGTGCCAGTAGGTTCATGTTTATCTGCTCCAGACAGTACTTCTCTACAGGAACTAGATAAGCTGTGTGTCTGTGTGTGTATTTGCACATCTCAATGTCAATGTCAACAATGACAAAAGTATATGGACATATAGTATATGCACTGGTTATGATGGTACAGTGTTTTATTTGGGTGCAATTAGATTTGGGTGGGTAGAAATATGTCTTGGGGGGGCTCTGAGTGGTCCAGTGCCAGCCAGTTGACCTTGCTCTCAAGTAGATAGTAGAGTAGATAGCTCCCTCTGGCCACATCACTTCAGTGTGATGTTGGCCAACATAGCCGCCTGTTGACCAGAGCTGGGTTTCTGCTTTCCTACAGAGAGATGTCTCCACCACTACTGAAAGGTGTGTCCAGAGCTAGTAGCCTGCAGCATCCAGGTACATCCGTTGGTGCCCAGTGATGTTAATGTTGGTCACATACCGCATACTGTTGCAAACGGTATACGTAGGAGGCTATTTCAAACAGAGCTGGTTCAGGTAATGGATGACATCACCAGGAGATGAGGTGTTGGTCCATAATGAGCTTCAGGGAATGGGCTTTTGAGGCTTGTTTTGGCCTTACAAGGCCTGTAGAAAGTTGGAACCAAAAAAGCTCTTGCACAATGAAGTGTCACAGAAAATGCAGAGCAATTTCTGGAGCTTTCCTTCCAAATGAACTGTCTAATCAGGGTCAGTGTTTTACCAGCTGTGCCAGAATTAGCGTTAACACAGAGCAGGCCAAGAATCTGCTTCTCGAGACTATTAGAGTGTTCGCACTCGAGCCAGAGCTAGAACTGTGCCCAGGACTCGATATGAAATGAGAGTCATATGTAACGTACTGTACTGTTGGGCCTGAAGAAGAGTGAGTGAGAGGGGTTTGGAGGAGATGTTCTTCAGAATCAGCACTGCTTGACCACTCTTTGGTTACTGGTCAGTGTACAGTAATGAAACTTCTGACACAGTGTATAAAGACAGTTGATATGTGGGTGGCATGGTTGCACAGCAGGTAGTGTGTGTGCCATTCAGCTTCAGGGGCCTGGTGTTGTGGGTTCAGTCCTCACTCTGGTTTCTATCTGTGAGGAGCTTGACCAAAAATGAGCTGATAAGAAGACAGAGAGTTGATAGGTGATGTTCAAGTACTATAATAATGTGAAAAGGGTCTTATACAGTGTTTTTACACTTGTACTAAATGCAAGTCCCAGACCCAGGACTGACCTTGGGTCTGGGTAAGGCCTAGATTTGTTTTGTTAATTATTTTCCTTACAAACACTCAAGCAGTGAAGAACAGCAGCAGGAACACCTGCAAACAAGGAGCCGTTTTCATAGGAAAAGGTGTTTAGCCATGCAGGCCATAAGCCGAAGCAACCCTACATGGGGCGCTGGGAACGGATAGCTTCCACACTGGCAGCAGACCGCACCAGAGTTCACTAGAAGCAAACCCCAGACCACCGATTTCAGGTGGACCACAGCTTAGCAAGCGGACCTGGGTCTGCAAAATCATCTTGTGTGAAAACATCCTTAAACTGTGGGGTTTTGAGGAGATCCATGCATATGACATTAAGAGCCTGTTTACGCCTGGCAGCGTTCTTGGTGATTGGTATCGTGTTCGGGTTTCACTTGTCCGCATTAAAAACCAGGGGTATTAATGGCCAAAACGCATTGTGATCGGATTATGATCGGCTCAGTCAAACCACATCCGTCCACATTTAATATAAGTGTAAACAGAGTGTTTCCTGGAATCAGGTTCTGTCAGGCAAGACGAAATACGTCTGTCCAAAAACAATGTTAATACAAGTAATAACCACTTCTCCCTCAGGCGTGAGTGTTTGTATGTGTGTGTAGATTTACTGGTAGATATTACAGAGCAGTATTACAGAGTTTGTTGCCTTACAGTTTAAATAGTCGGTTGCATTTTCTGCTGTCACAGGAATGCGAACTATCTATTGTTCCACCACATTGTAGAACCCTCACCGTTCCTCTACACCGTTGGTGTACATTGGTGGCCTTTTTTTTGTAAAATAAAATTGGATGTAATCTGTTCACCCTCAGGATGCTTTTTTAATGACAAGTATAAACAGAATCCAGTCAAAGTTAGATCCAGAAACTATCTGGATACAAAACGTGTGTTAATGCCAGGTGTAAACAGGCCATAAAGGGTTTATATCATGGAACTTGGAAGTTCTTACCTTTTTGTATCTTTCTGTCGAGGTAGAGTTTGAAGCATGTTTTAAATGGACAGCTTTTGAGATGTCCTAGATGTGCTAAAAACAATGCATTTATATACAGTAGGCTGACACCTACAGGTAACATGAAAAGCATTAATTACCTTCATTTACAGTTGCATCTTTCGAGGGGTGGATATATTAGGCAGCAAGTGAACAGTCACTTCTTGAATGTGATGTGTGAACAGCAGGAACAATGGGCAAGCATGAGGACCTGAGCCACTTTGACAGGGGCCATAGTGGAATGTCAGGGTCATGGGTACCTAAGACTCACTGATGCGATCAGTGGAGGCCCCACCCCACAACTTACAGGACTTAAAGGATCGGCTGGTAACATCTTGGTGCCAGATACCACAGGACACCCTCAGAGGTCTTGTGAAGCCCATGCCTCAAATTTCTCAGATCGGTTGTGGCGGCACAAGGGGTACCTACTCAGTATATGAGACAGGTGGTACTAATGTTATGGCTGATCAGTGTATACCCAACTATACAAGCTAATCTACTGCAGGTTAGTCTCACTTGTAGATGCTTGTTTCCAATGGTGTTTCGTGGAGAATTGTGTTTTGAATGAGACAATTGACAATTGACAATCCAATCAGACCAGAGGTTATTTGCATATATCAGTCTTAAAGAAACAGTAAAGAAATATATATATGTTTTTCATTTTAAGTGATAAGGAGATGAATTATGGCTGTTTTTGGTGCTTAAACCCACACAGATGTTACTAGTTGACCTAAGGGGCGGGAATAAAATGCAAGAAAAATATATGATATGACTTACATAATAATATACAGTCCTTTGTTCAAGTACCCTGATGCTTATGCACTACATCAGGCCTGCCCTGACATAATCATTACAGTGAAACTGCCGGGTGTATGATGTACTATAATGGCTCGACCAGCTGTCTAGAGTAGGGTTATGGTCTATTTGCTCTGATTCTACTCAGCTAATCTTTTAATTTGGTCTCTGGATCAAAGAGCTGGCTCGTCTGCGTGCAAGAGGCACCCCTCTCGGCCACAGCCAGACACTGGGGCCCGTGATATGATAGAAGACGTAATTAATGTTCTCCCTGATTGAAGGCCATAATTCTGGTGTGCAGCCACGGTAGAACGATCCGTCTAACCCCGCTGATTGTGCGTCTGGAGAACATTACAGTATGGTCAGACAAGTGCAGGCTGTCTGGAACACAGCCATGGAGGCCGGGCCTAATCTGCTCAGTGTTATCTACAGACCCTGTACTTCACATGGCACGAGTAGGCAAGAAGCTGAGAGTTCACGCGACGCTGTTCAATAAATGTCCTGTAAAACACGGAGGTGACCTAAATAAAATGAATGGTTAGACCCAGTGAGAGAACATGAGGGTCAATGAACCGAGTGTGAGCTATAATTTGTCTTATTTAAACCCTTGTATATCAAAAATGCCAGCTGTACACAAGTTTAAGTAATTTTGGAGCATTTCTATTGGTCTTTTCCTCACCAGTTTCCAAAAATGGAAACCACCAAGCCATATTCACATTATGTCAAAAAGTAAAAAGCAGCAAAAAATGGAGATACCTGTTTTTGTACATGACAACAATTTTTCTCCAGGGTATAAAACAGAGAGAGCGCCGATCTGATACCAGGATTTGAATATTGGACAAATCCAGTCCGGCCATCATAAGGTAAAGAAGAACCTATTTTAAGATGAACAATTTAAGTATTTTTAAAGGGCCCATTTTCTACAATTTTATGGTATTAAATGAAAAGTCTGCTTAACTTGTGACTAGTATCTGAAAAAACTGAATGAAGATTTCAGCCACATTTCAGCAACACTGGATTGTCAAATGCGCCTCCGGTTGGTCAGATTGAAGCCTGATGGCTGTATAAGATGGAATATGCAGATTCACTCGTTGCGCAGCAATTATTACTGGTCGTTTGGTTGCACTGGGAGAAGTTTTGGTTGTCAAATGCGAGAGATGGAGAGATGGATGTGTTAACACTGTTAATAACGTGGCTCAAATGCATCTCAGATCCCCTCCAGAAGTGGTTTGAGTGATGGGATTTGTGTCTGGTTAAAATGGGGTGTGTCTTGGGTGTGTTTACACTGGATTGGCCTTATCCACTCAACTTAAATGTAGCCCCTATTTACACCTGCTAACGTCATGCGTGTTAAGTATCAGGATTGTATCTGGATAAGACAAAAAAAATGCAAGTGTGTAAAAGCACCCGAGACTCATTTAAACCAGACACTAATCTGATCACTGAAACTACTTCAGGAGGTGGTGTGAGACGCATGTGAGCACATTACAGCAGTGTGAATGCATCTGTCTCTCCAAGATGCATTCAACAACCAAAAATCCTCCTAGAACAACTGAAACATCAGTAATAATTGCTGCATAAGCCAGATTTGCATATTCTGTCCCACACAGCAATCGGATTGAAATCTGACTAAGCGGAGACAGCATTAGACCACACTGTGGCTAAAATCTTATCAGGACTTGATCCAGATACTAGTCACATGAAGTGACCAGGTGTAAATCAGCCCATGAAGGGACCAGGTATAAATGTGGTCTTAGTTCAAAATTCTCCTGAACACCATTTCTTAACACTGCATTTTGTAAATAAACAATACATTTACTTCAGTTTTCCCCACTATGTACAGCTCTCTCCATCACACGGTCATTTTCTGGTTTATTTCTAGTCAGTTGTGGACAGCTGTGGACACACATTGATGGGACTGAACTCACAGTCTCTTAATAATGAGGCCAAGACAATATGTAAGGCACAGTTTACCACTGGTTTAACATAACCCTTAAAAATAAAGATTCTTCAAATGGTTCTTTCATAAATGTCATAGAAGAACCACTTTTGGTTCCATAAAGAACCGTGTTTGTAAAAAAAAAAAAACAGTGTATAAGCTTGAAGAAACCTTTAAAGATCTACAGAAAATGTACTTGATATAAAGGTTCTTCACACTCGCACATCTCTTACAATATGGCTCTTTATGGAACCAAATGTAGTTCCTCCATGACATTTTGAAGCACCTTTATTTTGAAGATCTGTTCAATTCAAGGAAAGGGTTTAGGTCAGCCACGGCTCCGTTTGATCTAAATGACTAAACTTGTATATCTGAGGGTGTGGAGCAGTACTGTGTTCCTAATACTGAGGCAGATTGTGTTGCACTCACTAAAATGAACATTTGAACCCAAGACGTCTTCAGTTTTGTTCAGATAAGAAACCTTGCTACATAGTCCAGCAAATTTCAAATGGTGTTACAGTTACATTAGATGAACATAAACAAATGATCTCAGATATCCCTGGTGTATATGGAATTTTCCTGATTTGTTAACTGAATCCCACCGTTCCAGCTCCCCCGGCCCTGATGCCAGACACACGGCTCTGAAAACAGCGCTCTGATTGGTAGGAGGGAATGTCCTCTTAAAGCTCCACTGTCCTCCCCATCGAGCTCATGCCCAGGCTCCAAGAACAACACTTGGCAGAGCTTTAGTCTGCGGTGAAGAGACAGGAGCGCTCCTGTTAGCATGGAAAAGAGAACCCTGAGTGGGCAGAAAGAGAAAAAAAGAAAACCTCAGACCGTTCTTGGCACTCTCTTACTGTCAAGGATCCCCTCGAATGTCTCTAGGTCCAGTTCATCATCCAGCTGAAGCAGAAGCAATAAGCAGGACTGTGGAACTGAATGGCGTTTATTGTAATATACATATGCAGACTCCCAGTTTTGATGATGAATATGTCATTTGTTTCAAGTGTGTTGATGTGATGAGTTTTTCATTATTCAGCAAACCCACATATATAGGGTTTCATATTAATGAGCCCATCAGAAAAAAAGAGGGGCACATTTTGTGAGTGGCGAAGCTGCTTTTTTGAACTTTTTTCAATAGATTTTAAACCACAGGTCAAAGATAAATTGTTAATATGTTTAAAACATCATTGTTAGCAACCAGGACATTTATTTTTCATTAGCTTTCTGATGTAGAACAGATTGGACCTGTTGACACCTTTCATTAACATTAATTTTATCCAGATAGAATCTGGATCTACTTTCCACTTCTCGTTAAAATGCATCCCCAGTGTGATCAGACGAGCTCAGATTTTACTGTACAGTGTAAAAAACAACACCATCGCTTAAGTTTTACTTCCTGTAAACAGTTGGTTGGTTTCTCTATCAGAAATTGTGACCGACTATTTAAACTGCAAAGGAACAAACTCTGTAATACTGCCCCCATCTGCTGGTAAATGAGCATGAGCACAAGCATTTACACTTTATCTGCAGATGTATTTCCACTTGCTTGACCAAATCCAATCACAGAAAACACACCTTGCTTACACTTACACTAAATGTGGACGAGATCCGTCTCTGACCACCTTCGAATGTGGTTTGAGTGATCCGATCGTAATCCACTGACAAGGCATCGGGGTGTTTACACCTGGCTTTTAATGTGGGCAAGTGAAATTGGAATGTTGGGAATACTTAACCTATACTATAGTGAAAAAGTATATAAAACTATAACTGTAATAAGCAGTAAATTTCGTTGTCCATCCGTTTCAGTGTGGAGATATCAGATATGCATTAAGCAAATTGCTTTCTAACCATTACTGATTCATACATTTGTGTGATCTACTGTAATCGAGTAATTGTGACAGCCATAATGAAGCACAACAATCTTATTGTAAATCACTTGAAACAGGTCGGTCACAGCAAAGCAATTAACTGTAGCAGCATTCAGTGCAGAATGCAGTCTGTGGTTTGCGGGTTAGACCTGGCTCTTCGTCAAGGCTTGTTGGGAGCACAGCCATTAGTAGGTACTGTGGTTCATGCAAAGGAAACGACTTCTAAAGGAAATGACATTTTCAGAACTTAATCTGAGCTCTGCATTAATGTGGCCATTACTTGCTTGGCTGATGGATAGGACCTGCTTATGAAATTAGGGCAAACATGCGAAAGATCTCTTGGAAGGTGGAGCTGGTCGGGGATTAGACCCACTAGCCAAAGCCCAAGTCCAAGCCCTGTTGTAGGATATAGTAAAGTGGAAGTAGAAAAGTGCTGTGATGAAGTAAGGGTGAATCTGGTCAGGGCCAAATAAGAACATTGTAATATTAATTGTTGCAAGCTTGGCCAGTTTCCCAAACAGAAATGAAGCTTATTCTTGGACAAAATGACATTGTTAGTGATTAATTCCATTAAAAAATACTTTTTTAGTGTAGGTTTAGAAATAATATTGCTTATGGAAAACTGTGCTGTAGCACCCTAAGTGGTTTTTAATTGACTCAAATTCTGCCCTGTGAAAAATAATCGGACAATTATATGAGAATATTGATTATATCTATATCAAGTAACCAAGCAGTCATTTGAATAATTACCCAAGTCATCAGGAGTTTTACCCAAGAGTTACCCAAGAGCCAAACAAAACAAGGGAATGAACAACAACAAACCATGCATGGCCTTTTAAAGCTTTCACATTAAGATTCATAGTGTTCCAGAGACCAGCTGGTGAAAGTAGGCATATTAGTATCACCTGATTGATCAAGAACGTAGAGTTCAGTAGTTCTAACTGAGCAATTGATTAATCAACTTTAATCTATTCATCTCAACAGCACTAAATAGGAATAGTGAAAATTGCTCAGTTAGGACCCTTTAAATTGTGCCCTCTGTTTTTTTGACACACCTCAAGCCTCTTCGCATGTCTTAGTGAAGGTTGATGTGAGATGTACATTGTTGAACTCGTCTAAGGAAAGGACACTCTGACAAGCCTGTCAGTCTGTAGATGACTTGCATGCTCAACACCTCTGTATTCATCAGGGCTTGGTATGTGCATTTTCCTGCTGTGATGTAGCTTATAGTCAGAGAACTACAGACTCCAAGTCTCCACTCACAAGCCTTGGCCAGGCTGACCTGCAGACTGAGCTGTCACCACTTCAGTGGAAAAGGTCTGCAGGGCAGCAGGTCAGAGGGAGCTGAAAGATTTCTTTAAAGACCCATTATGGGGCTACTGAGGGTATTTTTACCCTGGATTCCCAGTTTGGAATGTTTTTACATGTAGGTTCCACTACAACTCCATGAACAGAAAGGGTGCCAGGCAGGTACTGCAGACTTTACCTGTCATTCATTCCCCAATTCGGACTGCCAATTAGCCAACCTGTATGTAACCCCCCCCCCCCCCCCATCACACGCATGCCACCTACAACACCAGTGAAGGCAGACTAGCATCTGATCCCTCCGACGCATGTCAAGTTGCACATTTTCCGAACTGCCACTGATACAACCTTGCCGGGCAACCAGCCTGGAGGGAAGTGCTGCATACCCAGCTCCAACACACCTGCTTGCTGATGCCAGTGACGGCCAGCACCGCAACAAAACGATGTGGGGGGAGAGCGCCATCTACCCACCCTAGAGAGGTCAATTGTGCTCCCTCTGGGCCTTGGCTGCCAATGGCTAGCAGCATAACCGGAATTCGAACCAGCGGTTCTCTGATCATAGCGACAGCGTCTTAGTCCGCTGGACCACCCAACTAATAAGGGCTTCAAAAGATTTCTGGAGGAAAAAGAAAAAATGGGCCAGGGAAAACTAACTGTTGTGGATGGAAAGAGTTTAGAGGTGGAAAATGAGAGAAAATGGGCTGTTTTGTCATTGAATCTTATTGGAATGGGTGGAGCTACACATCATACTGCAACCAGCCAGCAGAGGCGCTGCGATCACCATGTTTTCTACAGTCAGTGCTGGGACTAGATGTTGGGTAAGAAAAGCAGCTGCTCTTGATCTTCTTAGCAGGCTGTAGAACAAGGAGACGGTGTGAAATCTGGAGAAGTGGAACATTAGTGGTGTGATAATGAGTTGTAAATTTACGGTGTGTGCTGGCCGAGATTTCTCTCCCAGAGCGCCATCTTGAGTTCCCCTTCAGCCTGTGTGTTCTGACGTGAATCACTGCATCCCAGAGGAGTCTGGGAAAGAAACTAGAGCTGTTTTCATATCCATTCCCCTCTTGTCACTGACTTTTCAGAAAAATGTCTCCTGCAGACGTTTTTGTTTGACAGCCTCTGGGCCCCAAAAGACATCCGTTCTGATCTGCTCAGAGGTTCTGTTAGCATTTCTGGCTCGGTTCTGCATCTACAAACTTGGAGACGTGTCGAGTTTTGTTTGTATCTCCATACGTAAAGCTTGGCCTCTAATATTGGACGTGCTCCAGTTCCAAGAAAGGATTATTGGCACTACCAGGGAGACTGATGGTGGATAAAAGCTCGGTGCGACAGCTCTTCCCAGGAGAAATTAATGCTATTGCATCTTTGGCAGCTTAATAAACTTTGGGAATCTTTTTTTTTCCAAATGAAGAATTGCTGCTGGATGTGTTCACACTGTGCTATAGGTCCTTGCTTACACAGTAACCTTAAACCACTTTCATTAAGATCCTAAACTCAAGTTGGAGAGCTTTAATTTATCTTCCTCTCTGTTTCTTAAAATGGCTCTACCAAAAAAGGCTCATACATCTATTGCTATTTTGCAGTCTCAGATACACTACTAAAGTATGCAGACACCCCTTCTGATGAGTCAATTTAGCTATTTTAAGGTGCATCCATTACTAGTATACACATTCAGTTGTACACACAGCTTGTATAATCTCCATAAAAAAGCATTGGAATGTTCTGAAGCTGGTGCACATGAGCCTAAGGTCATGCCCATGCCCAATGTCTAGCATTGGTGAAAGGGATAGAGAGATGGAGCTCCATTCAGTAACTGGGATGAGCTGGAGGAGGGTTTGTGATTCAGAAATAATCATCTAGCGTTCCGCTCTTGTGGCTGAATGCAATCAGATCCTCTGATGTAAAGTCTTCGCACAAAAGTAGAGGTTCTTACTGCAGCGAGGGCGGGACAAACTTTCTATTCGTATCCTTGCTTTGTGAGAAACGCTGGATGTCTACAAAAAACAGGTGTCTATAAACTTTTGGACATCTAATGTACATAAATGCATTGGAGATGATCACATGGACTTCATATTCTGTTTCAGGCTGTTTCCAGGTATGATTACACCTGTGCAAATACAGCAGCTGGTTTACAACAGTGGACAGTATATCGCTGTACTGTATATCCAGCCAGAGTGGGTTCAGCCAACGTCCACCTCCTATGGAGTCGATCCTGGTGTATATTAGGAGTGAGGAGAGGAAGGCAGGAAGTCAAATGTTTGGACTAATCAAGGCTTATTTTCAGATGCACTGCAGACATTGTCTTTTTACCAGACCGCATCTGCTCGCATCCATCGACACACCATGTGCAGCTCTGTAACGCTTCATTTCATAGGGACATCATAACACACACACACACATAAGCACTGAATGCCACATTTACACAGTAACCCTGGAGTATTTCTGAACAGCATTTGCTAGTAAACGCAATATGACATAAGCTGTTTTATGAAATATGAGACTTAAGTGGCCATTTGTTGTGCTTATGACACTGTAAAGAGGAATCACTGAACTAATAAGGCAGAGGCCTTGACCGGCCACTTCACTCGCTGTCCATCATATCAGCCCCACTCACCATATAGAAGCACTTTGTAGTTCTGTAATTACAGACTGTAGTCCATCTGCTTCTCTGCATACTCAGTTAGCCTCCTTTCACCCGGTCAGGACCCACCAGCAGTGACCACCACCAGAGCAATGTCTTATTTGGGTGGTGGGTCATTCTCAGCACTGCAGTAACACTGACATGGTGGTGGTGTGTTAGTAGTGTGTGTTCAGACACTGCAGTGCTGCTGGAGTTTTCTGTCACATACACTGTATGGCCATATGTTTGTGGACACCCCTTCTAATGAATACATGCAGCTACTTAAAGTTGCAACCATTACTGACACAGATGTGCAAATGTGCACACGCACACACAACTTGTATAGTTCCTGCAGAGAAGTTTTGCCAATAGAATAGGACTTTCTGGAGCAGATAAACATCAACCGATTGGCCTAATGCCAGGTGTGGGCTAAAGCTGGGGAACAGTGAAACTGTGTATGTAATGGTTGGGGCTTCATCTAATACTTTTGGATGAAGCAAATCTTGACCTCACTAACACACGTGTTACTGAATGCAATCAAATACACACAGCAATGCTTCAAAATCTAGTAGAAGCTTTATTTAGAGATAGTGACTCCAACAAAAGGAGGATAAACTTCTTTATTTTTTTTTAAATATCTCTGATTTCAGAAGAAATTCATTATGAGCAGGTGTCCAAATACTTTTGTCCATATAGTGTGAATCCAAATACATTACTTCTACATTATTTATTACCATCACTGATGTATAGCATGCATCTCAAAAGTTGCCTGGACTGAAAATCATCTGGTTTTTGGTTGATAGTTGATAATTGAACTTTGAGTAGAAATAAAAGCTACCTGTTAAGTCACAGTTTGCCATTTATGAGCTCTTCAATAACGTAAGTGTTAAGGGGTTTTGGGTTTCTGATGCCTCCGGTCAGGCCACCGTATTCAAATATTATTCTCCCTGGAAAAGGGGAAATAAAAAGCATTTTCAAATGAAGGGGAATTCTGGGAATCTGAAACAGAATTGCCTTTGTGTGGAAATCTTTAGAGCCTGAGTTATCCGAGGTTAATGAAGTGCTCTGCGCAGAGTGGCAATACAGCAGCAGAGACAAAGTCGAACCCTGCTGGTACTACAGATAGGTCGGATTTCATGTTCATCTGTATGGTCCATGATCTACTGTACCTGCCACTCAGCTGAAACCTGCAGTTTGTTACGAAGGTTCATGTGCACATGTACATCCTAGATCTTACTGTGAGAACATTCGACAGAGCACCGACTGAGGTGAGACGTCCATTTGTAGCTAGTTTTGGGCCAGCCTAACTAAACCTGACTAAAACTGGCCCTATTATTTACATTTCTGACCAGCCTATGGATACCAACCAGTTAGGTAAGTTACTTTGGTACCTCAACCACATAAGCCATTTTTTAAATTATTATTATTTAAATGACTTTTTTTAATGACAATTAATTCAAATTAGAGAAGTACTGCCAATAGAATAGGACTCTCTGGAGCAGATGAACATGAACCTCTTGTCATCATACTTAATGCCAGTCATGGGCTAGAGGGCAATAAAGCCCCGAGCATTGAGCTGTGGAGCAGTCCATAACTGTGTTCTCTGGAAAGATGGCGGTGCTCCATCCAATATGTCTGGGATGAGTTCGGGAGTTGAGGATGAGGTAGGGTTTTGATCATCCAAAATCCTGACCCCACTAATGCTCTTTGTAACTGAATGCAATCAAATACTCATAGCAATGGCCCACAATATAGCAGAAATCCTCCCCTGGACAGTAGAGACAGTTACTCCAACAAAAGCAGGATAAATGCTTTTGGGATAAACACTTTTTTTAGTTATTGTTAGTTTTCCAAAAAACTAACAATAATGGGCAGGTGTCCCAATACTTTTGGCCATATAGTGTACCTATTGCAATGTGTCCTCTTTGTCACAGTGTTTGTAGACAGGCATTCTAATTAGTGAAATTGTCAGTTGTCAGAAGCCTATGGAGCTGTACATGCACTGTGTTCTGTGGAGAGATGGAGCTCTATCCAATACCTTTAGGATGAGAGAGCATCATCAGTCCCTGACCTCACTAAAACTAAACAAAGTATTGGGTCCCAGGTATTAGGGCACCTGCTCATTATTTGTTTCTTTCTAAATCAAGGGTATTTAAAAAAGGGTTTAGATTTTGGAACATTGCTGTGAGGATTTTGATTGCTTTCAGCAACAAGAGCGTTGGTCCTTCCCAACTCCCCAATTGGAAAAAGGACCATCATCATTCCAGCGAACACTGTTCCACTGCTCCACAGCTCAGTGCTGGGGAGCTTTATACCTCTCTAGCCCACACCTGGCATTAGGCATAGTGTGCATAGTGACAAGCTGTGTGTGTGTGTGTGTGTGTGTGTGTGTGTGTGTGTGTGTGTGTGTGTGTGTGTGTGTGTGTGTGTGCATTTGCACATCTGAATTCCTTCATTTATAGGGGTGTCCACAAACATTTGAATATATATATAGTTCATATCGAAAGTGTATTCTGTAGACCTCCACCTCCACCTGGAGTCGTTCCTGTCTGTATATACAGAGTGGTAGTGTGTGTGTAGCTGCCTCATAACTGTCCTCTCCTTTGGCAAGGGTGCTAGCTTACTGCTCTGCTATCAGCACCATAATGAAGCAGGTAGCTGCAGTCAACCCATCTCTGATTTCAGTGAAAAGGATGATTGAGAGAAATGGGGACAGATCAGAAAGCAGAGTTCCATCCTGCTTTATTCCATAATTGCTAGCTCAGGGCTTTTTTTAATGCTTGCCGTCCATGTAAATGAAACACAAGCCAGCACGAGGGGGGCTAATTGGGTATTAAATAGGAAACAAATGCCGCCAGACACTAGGCCTGATGTCTGGCTTAGCGCTCCATGAATAGACCTTGAGAATTACAGATTGGCATTGGGAACAAGTTCCTGTTGAAGCATTTGAAACAGTTGGCACGCTATTTGAGAAGGAAAAGGACAGGATACGGAGTCTTGGCAATGGCTTCTCTCTGTACGGACGTAAATCTCGTTGTAGCCATGATTGGCAGACCACATGGATTCAGATCATGTCTATTATTTCACATATGTGAGTGCCACGTTTTGTTCATTACTCTTGACGTTGCCCATTTTGCCCCCTCCACTGAGGTGCTTGGGGAGCTATTTCGTCCTGGCCTGTTTTTGCCATCCACTCTAGAACCGCTGTTGCTGAGCAGCACGGCTAATAGATGCTATCTCCTGCCCCTCTGGCCCTGTGATCACCGTCTCGTTACTATCATACTGTGGTGTCTGAGAATGCACTGAGCCACTTTGTGTCTTGCCTGGGAGTCAGCCAAATAAACCCTTAGCATGCATTAGCTGGCAAATTCGGAAAGAGATAAAGCTGCCAGCTTGCTGCTAGCCCTGCAGTATTTTAGTCTCTGTTTCTAAGCATGGTGTCTAGAATGAGGACTAGTGGCCTGCTAGTTAAGCATTAGCAGGGTACCATATTTTATCACTATATTTAAGCAGTGGTATATTATTGTTACTGCAATATTGAAACCTCATAACTGAATATGAGGATGAGCTGACTTATGATGTGGGAATACTGCACAATGAACAGACATAATAACATTTTCCTTCCCTTCTTTTATTTGTTTGCCATCTTGGAGATATGGGGTTTTCTTACTCGTCTGAAGGAATTTGGGAGTTTTGGGGTTTTTCAAATTGATTCTGGTTGAAGGAGATTAAATCAGATGCTGATGCAGATTCACTGTTTAAGTGTGAATGGAAAAAAATCTTATTAATTTCAAATTTAAAACTTAGGATTTGACATGATTGCTAATTATTTACATGTATACATTTAATACACTGATTGTATGCATTTGGTCTATACAGCCTATTATTTGGTAATCTTCACTGTGATGTTGGGGTTGCCTTTAGCCTCTTACAGTGTTTTAGTTCATCCTGAGTGTTTATTTTGATTAAAGTCATTATTTAGGTCTAAATAATGCAGGCCATGTAATACTGTTGATGTACCTATCATACATTTTAATACTCTACAAGGAATATCAGAAATGTAATACGATAAAAATCTAATATGCAACTGAAAGTCCTCACAGCAATGTTCCAACATCTATTGTATTCTATAACATTATTCCAGAAGCATTCCGTTCTTCTTGCAGCAAATAGGGCAAACTTCCAATTAATTATGTTAATTTCAGAAGAAATGTAATAAGCAAGTGTCTACAAACTTTTGGACATATAGTGTACATCAGAACAGATGTACTTTGGATGAGTGATTAGCCAAATTCTCATTGCAATGTTTCAACTTTCAAAAGAGTATAGGCTGTTACTGCAGTAAAGGGGGGGGGGACTCCCTATAAATACCCTTGATTTTAGAAGAAACGTTGGATCAACAGGTGTCTACAAACTTTTGGACAAAGATTGTATCCGAGATTATCAGAGATTATCATATGAAATTCTTCTCCCAAGGCTTGTTCTCAAACATAATGCACATGTACAAATATGATACCTGTGAGCCTCCAAATCCTTACAGTTAACTGTACATCACTGTATATCCACTATATGGACAAAAGTATTGGGACACCTGCTCATTCTTTGTTTCTTCCGAAATCAAGGGTATTAAAGAAGAGTTTATCCTGCTTTTGTTGGAGTAACTGTCTCTTCTGTCCATCGAAGAAGGCTTTCTACTAGATTTTGGAACATTGCTGTGAGGATTTAACAGCATTCAGCAACAGCAGGGTCAGTAAGGTCAGGATGTTGGATGATTACCACCTCACCTCATCCACACTCCCAAACTCATCCTAAAATAATTGGATGGAGCACCAACCATCATTCCAGAAAACAGTTCTACTGCTCCGAAGCTCAATGCTGGGGGGCTTTATACCCCTCTAGCCCACGCCTGGCATTAGGCATGGTGCCAGTAGGTTCATGTTTATCGTCTTCAGAGAGTCCTGTTCTATTGACACGTTCTCTCTACACACAAGCTCCGTCTGTGTGCATGTGCACATCTGTGTCAGCAAAGGGCGCAACTTACAGTAACTGAATGCATTTGGGTGTCCACAAACATTTGAACACATAGTGTATTGTGGTCCAAACCTGAATACTGCATGAACACTTTCTGCACAGGCCCAATCTGACCCGAATCCAACAATTCAGTAAGAAACACACCCTGACTGGTCCATCAAGTGCTAGGTAGAACCTGACCGGCTAGCTAAACAGTATCCGTCACTACATCATAAATAGTTCAAGGACAATATGCTGTATAAATAGATGTTAATGCGTTTAATCAAGTAATACTTTCGATTCGATTATATGCGGTTCTCTGTGTGCCGCTGACAGACCTTCTTCACCTTGGCTGCACTTGTTGAGTTCTGGCCTGAATCAGTCTGTGGTATTACTTCTCACGCATCCATTTTCTCATAAGCGTGGGTCTCATAAACCTCGATAGTACATTCTGTCAGCAGTGTGTGACTCCAGCCTTACAGATTCTACATTTGTAAGTAATTAAAACTGCTGTAAGGTAATGAAAGTAGGAGGAAAGCATCAATTAGGGAATAAAACTTCAGCGACCACTGTCGATTTTAGCTTACTGTTAGAGAACTGCTAACTATTGCTTGGTGGAAGAGTCACTTATTGTGCATTAATGTTAATAAAGTATGTATCATACATTGGTATCATTTATCATATTGTATTTTGTCAGTGTTTGAATAAGCAATAAGTCACTTGAGGCAGCATGTTACAGTGACTTCACACCGCTTGTAGTCTATGAACACCCCTTAAAGCTGCATTATGCAGGAATTGGTATTTTTTGCCCTTGGGCTCCCCTACTGGTGGGTAGCATAATTCATTTTTAGCACTCCCCCTTAGGGTAAACATGCATTTCTGGACAAGCTGAGAGAAACAGAACAGTTACATGAAATGTAAGAAATGTAAAAAAGCCTTATATTATAATAAAGTAATATTATAATAGAGTAATATTATAGAATTTTACACCAATATGTGCTGTCGAGAGGTCTCGTGCCGCTCCACCAAAGTTACATAGTGTAGTAGCAGCGTTTTAGACACCGAGTGGCCACAACACAGGCACCATTCTTAAGCATGAACATGATTTTGAAGCTGATATTATAAATTATATATAAAAATGTTGCATATCGATGCTTTAACAGTGGGAAAATCACTGTAAAGCATGGTATCGCATGCCTTATTACTTTAATGAAACACTTGAATTAAGCTCTGTGTTATGAACCTTGCTTGCTTTGGTAGTAAGTCAAACCTTAATGGTAATAAATCTGCTGTTTGATCAGCTCGTTAGTGAGTAAAGAATGCTGGGAGCTATTATTTGTGAGTCAGTAGTGTGGCGAGGTGAAGCACTACCCAGAGAACAGAAGAAGCAGGACATTGGCTTTAGGCCCTTTTTCAGACAGATGGTGTCAAGATGCTGGGGTTTCTCCCCGCTCTCACCTGTGAGTAAGTCACTGTGTTCCCTTTGAAACATGCCGCACCACTCTGATCTGCTTTTGAGCTCCACTCTAGACTAAGTGCTTCATATTGAGCTGTTTAAGGAGAGCTATACTGCTTTTTGGAATTATAGCCATACCGTCTGTAGGCTGCATTGAACAGAAACACCAACACTAAAGCAGTTAAGTCCACTAACTGCCTGTATTTACCTGCTCTTTAGTCACTAGTAACATATCAGGCAACTACCACTAGGATAAGGAAGCACTGGTTTGTTTTGTGTCCAGACTATGCTTCTTAGTTTAGCACTAGCACTAAGAGGCTAACAGGTCTTAGTAAACTAGATAGGGAAGTGATGTGCCCTCATTAGCATTGTCTAGTTGAATGTGTGGACCAGTACCACTTGCATCAAACTGTGTTGAGAAGATAAGTCATCTCTTTTAGACTTGCTGATGTGGTTTCCGAAACTATATCTGTGCTTGAAGTGGGCTGGTACACACCGGTACACAGTACCAGCACTTCCACTTTATTCTACTTCCCGTACTGGGACTTTTTCCTGTGGGCTGGGACTACTCACAAGCTGCTCTGGGACTGGCGGGACAAAAGAGAGTCAAACTTAGAGGCTGAACCAATCAGAATCTTTATTTTAGCTGTGGGTGGGACAAAAGAGAGTCAAACTCGGAGGCAGAATAAATCAGAATCTTTATTTTAGCTGGGGGCGGGACAAAAGAGAGTCAAACTTAGAGGCTGAACCAATCAGAATCTTTATTTTAGCTGTGGGTGGGACAAAAGAGAGTCAAACTCGGAGGCAGAATAAATCAGAATCTTTATTTTAGCTGGGGGCGGGACAAAAGAGAGTCAAACTTAGAGGCTGAACCAATCAGAATCTTTATTTTAGCTGGGGGCGGGACAACAGGTTGTCAAACTTAGAGGCAGAACCAATCAGATTCTTTATTTTAGCTGTGGGTGGGACAAAAGAGAGTCAAACTCGGAGGCAGAATAAATCAGAATCTTTATTTTAGCTGGGGGCGGGACAACAGGTTGTCAAACTCAGAGGCAGAACCAATCAGAATCTTTATTTTAGCTGGGGGCGGGACAACAGGTTGTCAAACTCAGAGGCAGAACCAATCAGAATCTTTATTTTAGCTGGGGGCGGGACAAAAGAGAGTCAAACTTAGAGGCAGAACCAATCAGAATCTTTATTTTAGCTGCGGACAGAACAACAGATTGTTAAACTCAGAGGCAGAACCAATCAGAATGTTTATTTTAGCTGTGGGCGGGACAAAGGAGAGTCTAACTTAGAGGCAGAACCAATCAGAATCTTTATTTTAGCTGGGGGCGGGACAAAAGAGAGTCAAACTCGGAGGCAGAATAAATCAGAATCTTTATTTTAGCTGGGGGCGGGACAAAAGAGAGTCAAACTTAGAGGCTGAACCAATCAGAATCTTTATTTTAGCTGGGAGCGGGACAACAGGTTGTCAAACTTAGAGGCAGAAACACTCAAAATCTCTTTTTTAGATGGGGGTGTGACAACATGGAGTCAAATTCAGTGGCAGAATCAATCAAAATCTCTGTTTTAACTGGGGCAGGACAACAGGAAGTCAAACTCAGAGGCAGAACCAACCAGAATCTTCATTTCAGGGAGGGGAACATTTCCCAAACAGTGACATACAGTGAGATACTTCCAAAATGTGCTAATGGTCTTGAGCACAGTGTTTGGTTTTCCAATGAGATTCTGGTCTCTTTGAGATTGGACTATATGTAGTGTGGGCTCCTTATCTCAAATGAATTTGCCACCCCAATCTACATCACCCACTGGGGAAACTGCTTCCCAGAGAGAGAAAGAGAGATAGAAAGAGAGAGATTGACTGCAGCCTAAAAATGCCTTACCGCCAAGGTAAATACACAAATCAGCTGTATAACCCAGTAGACCAAATATTCTGAAAGCTCTGAAGCCTTGAGTTTAATATCAGTAATCAAATCAGTGTTACGGCCTTGATGGACAATCATGGAGGAATTAACCGGGGTGGAGGTCAACATGTAATAAAGGGAGGTATCAGCTTCAAGCACTGCTCTATATGATACACTGTTGTTTATAACAATGTACAGATATGTGGTGCAAACAGCCAAAAACAATCTGAAAGCCTAAATCACCCCAGTCATGTGATACTCGCCATGAAGGTACACACTCGTTCCGTCGATCGAGGCATGAAATGTAGCAGTTTCAAACATCCTCCTTTCTTTCACTTTATTTTTCCAACAACAGACTTTTACCCACACCACTTCTCATCCTCATTCTTCTGGCCTCGAGGGATCTCTTCAGATTCTTTTCCATCATCGCAGCTGAAGATTTATGTGGACCTGAAGGGCTATGCTGCTCTCTTTTGGTAGCCTCTCATGGATGAGCACAGCTCATGATACTTAACAGGTGTCCTTGCAGCCTGTTAACCCCCCTCACACTCTCCCACACATGTGCACACACAGCCTGGATCATTACAACTGCCGCTGGCCTTGCCGGGCCTTCCAGTGGAAACACGCCACAGTGCCTCAGTGCCTCAGTGCAGTACTAGAGGAAGTGACTGAGAGCTACAGTAGATAAAACGTGCCACTGTTAAGACTGTGCATGTGTGTGTGAGGGAGAGAGAGAGACTATGCAGTGCCTTTGAGCTTGTTTTGTACCTCATCAAACAATGAGCCAAAAAAGGGTCCTGATTTTTTAGCGTAGCAATTTCACCTTAGAATTAGGGAGAATGACGTCTCTCAAGAACTGGAGGTTGGATGTAATGGCAGATGTGACCAAACACGGGTTCTCACACCTCTAAACTTGAAAACCAAAACAGAAACTGAATCTGATTCAAACCTGAATCGATTCGTTTAAGGCATCTTTTTTAAACCCATTTTCTCCCCAATTTCCCAACCCATATATATTCTCCCCATCACATGCAATGCTCCCAACATTCACTGGGAGGTTGAAGACCAACACACGCCTCCTCCGACACATGCATAGCCAGCCAGCACCTCTTTTTCTGAACTACCGCTGATGCAACATAACCGGTCAACCAGCATGCTCGGAGGAAAGCACAGCGTATCAGGCTCTGACGCATTGACCAGCAGACATTGATGCTGGCCAGCGCTGTACTGGAGTGATAAAAGTGGGGTGAAAGTACCATCTACCCACCCTGGAGAGAACAAGGTCAATTGTGTTATCTCGGGGCCCCGAGTGCCGATGGCTAACAGCATGACCAGGATCGGAACTAGCCATCCATCTGTCATAGTGACAGCCCCTTAGTCCTCTGGACCCTGAAGCGCAGTGTTTTGACACATTGCCTTGAAGCCTGAATGAAAATGAAAAAGTCACGTGACTGTTGAAGACTCATAAAAACACACTTTCTTTCGTTGTCTATGAGACGAAGGTTGTGGTTTAGACCACGAATTGGCCACCAGATTTCACTGTGGTGAAATTCAAAAAAAGCTCTTTTTTCTGAATAATTGATTCCATTCGCTTCGACCTCTCAAAAGCCTCACATATGCCATCGCTAGCGGAAACTAGACCCTGACAGCGACTTCCATAACAGCGTGTGAACATGAACACAAGCACAGCCGGACACAGACCACCACAGACAAAGGACTCGATATATGCTGAGACTGACAAGACACACCTGAATCAGATAACACAAGGGCAGGGCTACAGTAGAGAACACCTGGGAACACTAATGAAAATGTGAGGCAAAGGCAGAAACAGTGGTGGAGAGACAGAACTGTGCCCCATTCACTATTTAGTGTACTACTTTGAGGTTCCGTCGTTGTGTAGCGGTGTCCGAAAACGTAGGGCCAAATTTTCACTGCACTGGAATATATAGCATGCAAACAATATACACTACACAACGGATACAGAATACCCGTAATCCATTCGCGTGCAGCTTGTCTAAGGAAGAGAGATGCTCAGACTGTTTATGGACCACTGTTGCCAGATTGGGCAGTTTACTGATTTTGCAACACTGACATCAGGGCCCTTTACCAGGACTTTAAGGGTCAAGTATCACTGCTAAAGTGTCAAGACTTCAGTGTGCTCAGAGTAGAAGAAGATAAACCCAGGGTTGTCTTCATTTTACAGCTTCTTCTTCAGATTTCTTCAGTGAATTTTGAACGTTTTTAATATCTACTGGAAGAGCTCTGAGATTATCCACAGCAGCAGCCAAACACCTATTCTCAGACATTAGAGACATCTGCTTGGAAAATCTGGACAGGTCTAAAATTATCAGACAATTCAGCCTGTAATTGTCTCCGAGGAAGACAGAGAAAAACACAGAAATGGTCGATCTGGACGGAAATAAACTCTCAGAGGAGCCCCTGTAAAAAAGAGAATGACCTTAGGACCCCATGTAAATGTAATCCCGTCTGAACAGGGTTTAAAACATGCACGTCTTCATCGTTCCCCATTTTTCTAATCATGAATATCTGCTGTTGTGCATCTCCAAAAATGGACGAATGGTATGCAGAGTATGGTGCAAGGTAGAGCTTTCATCAGCTTATCAGAGAGAGGTCATGTGTGACTGGAATCTGCTACCCATGATGCTGCTGGCTGCTGCCTGCACAGGCTTTAAGGCAGGAGGTGATGACTGAGGCATGATTGCAATACAAGCCTGCAGTGGAGGCTTCCTTTCAGCACTTATACTGAAATAAGAGATTGGTTGCTGCTAAAGAGGAAGCACTCGGAGCTGGAATCCGATGTGAGGGTCCATACATCACATGCTGGAAGTCTGTAAATGATGAGGTATTATATGGAGCAACTCCACTGTATTTGTCATAGAGGCCCATTCAGGCAGCAGGATTTAAGCCCTGTTAGTATAGCATGAGTTATTACTGTGCTTAACCCCATTCACTCCCTAACGTCTGCATAAATGAGCCTAGTCACTACAAGACTTCTGCACCATCCTCGACTTAGACCTTTTCTTTCTTTCCCTTCCTTAATGTGGTGACCAGGAAGCCGCAGATTTACCCTCCATCAGGAATGGAAATGTTGCATCATAAAATTACAACCCAGCTCTGTATGATAGATTTTTATATGGGTTTTTTTTCAGGCCCTGAATTTCTGAAGTCCTGAAGTGTTTTAGAGAGCAACCAGAGGGTAGCATGAAAGCACAGCATGTAAAGGCAAGTCAAAGGACCTGGTCATGCACAGGGTTGGGGTGGAAAGTTCATTAAGGACCACCTCCCTAAATCTCCCCAATGTCCTGTTGGGATTAGGTGGGAGAACAGGACTTCACTCGCATGGGAATTTCTGTTTCACGCTACAAACATCCATCAGAAATCCCGTAGACCTTCTGTCTGTAACAGGGCCAAGGGGTCATCAGAAGTCATGTGGAAATGTTACTTTACTTTAGCTCCTGAAGACTTGGGCCTACTCCCCGTCTTTCTGTGGTCTTTTGTGTGGTACGTCATATAGGAGCTGCTTTCATAGCTAGAGCTTTTATCAGGTTTCTGAGAATGAGTAATGTTGATCTAGAGACCCCAAGAAGTCTGTGTCTCTAAAGGCCTGGGTTTAGTTCCATGTTCCTGCAGGCTTGGGAACAGTTGATTTCAGAGCTATAGCTTTGATGCGCAGCCTTCTCAGGGTAACGCTGGGCACGTACTACACAGTAGCCGGGTTTCCATTCAAGCAAGTTGTAAATGATATGTGTTTGCAGTTAAAAGATGTAGGGCAGGACGAGCAGTGGACCACCTAATGGACTGAAATGACTGAAGAGCCAAACCTAATGAGCAAAAGGGCTGAAATCTCTGTGCCACCCTGACAACATCCACCGTATCTGGCAGCGCATACACACTCGATGGGAGATTTATTTAGACAAGCTTTGCATTTGGCAACCTCTGTAAAGCTGTGTCATAATCCTGCGGCAACTGTTAAGAGAATCATGTGACTTACGTTTATTTGAAAAACCTTTTCCCCTCACTGTTCTCGCATTTTGGCTTCTAACCTTTAATCCTCATCCTAATGTGAAAATCTTATCTAGTGAAATTTGGGTGGTTGTTTTTTTCATATTTTAGGAAAATTTGCATAAACTTGGATGAAAAGGCCTCAGGCCTAATTTTACAGGGGGTGCAGGGATGCTCATTGATATTTTAACCATATTGGTGTTTCCATTTCCATCTCTCTGCAAATGTATAAATATAGTACTGTGCATCTCTGTAATGCTAATCTAGGTAATGTAGTAGAATGCTTTTTCAGTTTTCGCTGCACAGTACAATCATATCTGTGTTTTCCAATCAACATCTAAATAATCTGAAGAACGTTGGGCAGTTTGTGAAGGTTTCAAAAACATTCTGACACATTAGCTTAGACAGATTAGCTTAGCGAAGCCTTCAGGTCTGATGAAGATGTAAACTTTGTAAAGAGGTCGAAAAATAGCAAAGACCTCAGTAGACTAATCTACTGGAGAACCCAACAAATATCAGTGTTAAAGTGTTTCTCCTTTCAGAACATTTATTTTTTACATTTTGTAAAATAATCTTATAGCCTATTTGCTGTTTTTAACTCACCTGACAGTGTTATTGTCGAGCCGCTCATCACATATTATTAACACAGCTTATATCTTTAGACATTACTCACCCTTAATGAGACCTCATGTGAGAATTTCTGCATCCTCAAGAAACCTCATAGATGTTCTGGTGTAAAGTGGGGCCTTATGGTCATTAGAAGTCAACTGGAGATGTAACTTCACACAGGCTCTGAAAACCTGGACCTCGTTCCATTTTTTTTGTGTGGTCTTTTGTGTGATACATCACAGAAGAGCTGTTTTCAGAGCTATAGCTTTTGTCAGGTTCCTCAGAGTAATTCGTGTTGATCTAGGATCAGTCTTTGCCTTTCAACCTGAAAACACAATTATTAGGACGCTGGGAGCTGATCCTAGATCAGCACTGTTCCTCAGTGACTTATAGGTCTGGGACCCTCCTGTTGTTCTCAGCTGTCATGTTCTCTTTGATTAATAAATGTTACGCGAGCGGCTGAACGTGGTACTGTATTCTCTGGTTTGTTTTTCTACATTTATCATTCGTGTCATCTTATTCAGAACTCCCCCTGGTTACAGGACTGGAGAGGAAGCGAAGAAGGTTGGTGTTAGAGCAGTGTCAGGACCTCTCATTATGTATAGTGGATCCGTGGTATGGGAAAAAATCAAGTGAAAAACTTAAGGTTAGAGGTCCTGACACTGCGAATGATGTAATATGTAGCACTTTCCCAATACCAGTTAGCAGTTGAAGAAGTCATTAACAAGAAGTCAGTAAGGATCACTTACTTTTTCTAACCTGCACTGGCAATGTATACTCAATATGCTAAATAAAGAACAAGTACAGTGCAACTGTTTGTTCACTCTATGGACAAAAGTATTGGGACACCCTCTCATTTATTGTGTCTTCTAAAATCAAGAGTAATTAAAAAAAGAGTTTATCCTGCTTTTGTTGGAGCAAATAGGCTCTACTGTCCAGGGAAAGCTTTCAACTAGATTCTGGAGCATTGTTGTGAGGATTTGATTGCATTCAGTGACAAAAGTGGTGTCAGGATGTTGGATACATCATCCCTAACTCTTCAACTCATACCAAAAGAATTGGTCAGAGCACCATCATTCCAGAGAACACAGTAGTTCCACCGCTCCACAGCTCAATGCTGGGGGCTTTATACTCCTCTAGCCCACACCTGGCATTAGGTTCATGTTTATCTGCCAAAGAGAGTCCTATTGTATTGGCAAAATGTAGATAAAAAAATTCATATTCATTGTTGATAAGTATTTGATTCTGTGCTTTATTTTTACAGTGACGGTGGATCTACATCTAAATCCTTTTACCCAAAAGGTGGACTTACTGAAGCACTTGTCCCGCCTTGTGCCACAAAGCAAGAATTCGTCTCTGTATGAGGAAGATGATGGATGTACGGTGCTAAATGTTGGAATCTACTCAACCTTGACACTGCCCACACAACAAGCTTTTGGGCCAAGGTGTGTCCATGGGTCATCTTATTCAAATGTCTTCTATACCCAGCATTGTAGTTGATGAGCTAAGCCATGTCCAGATTCTGAAGTTTGCTTCTTTAGTTTTCCACAGGCACTACGAGGCTGACGTAGCCTAGCTAAAAGTGGAATTTTGGAATTGTTTAGTAATGTCAATTTTACTTGTTTATGTGATTTTTAGCTGAAGCTGGTCAAGCTGGTTGAGATGGTTGACCATCTTAATTCTTGACCAGCATAGAGTATGTTTTTTTTTTATTTTAGCTGGTCTACCAGCATGATAAACCTAACCAATCTAGAGCATCAGTATGATGCTGATCAATCTTCATGCTGGTCAGCCACCTTGGCCCAACTGGCCGACCAGCTTGACCAAGCATGACTTAAATCAAATGCAACATACACCATGCTGGTCAAGAGCTGGTTCACCAGCTAGCTTCCCAGTAAAGGGTATGTTTTCGCCTAAATGACCAGCTTTTCAACCACCTTAACCATCAAAGACCAACTCCCAGCAAGTGTGTTAGCATCAGTGTGTTATACAGTGGACAACTGGCCAGCTGGTTAAGTTGGTTGACCAGCATAACTCTTGACCAGTTTTGTTTGAGTTTAACTGGTCTACCAGCATGATCAACCTTATCAACCAATCTAGAACATCGGTGTGACCAAGCTTGACCATGCTGATTGACCAGAATGACTAAGCTGGTTGACCAGCCTGACCAGTTGGACCAAGCTGGTCGTCCAGCTTAATCATGTTGGTCATGCTGGTTGACGAGCTTAATATTACTGGTCATGCTGGTCGACCATCTTGGTCCTACTGGTCGACCAGCAAGACCAAGCATGACCTCAAATTAAATCAAATGCAGCATACACCATGCTGGTCAAGAGCTGGTTAACCAGCTAGCTTCCCAGTATAGAGCATGTTTTCGCCTGGATGACCAGCTTTTCAACCACCTTAACCATTAGAAACCAGCTATCAGCAACACCTGAGATGGATTTTTTGACAGGGATGGCATATAGGTTTCCATTAGCCTAATTAGCTACATTGGCCTCATAGCTCACATGCACATACAACTTCAGACACTACGCCTGGAGACAGTGGAGACAGAAAGACCATATTAACTGAACTACTGGTTTAATTAATGTGTGTTAACAGCTTTGCAGATGAGTTCAGTGTGCTTCTTCAGCTGCGGAGCTCTCAGAAGGAGGATTGTAGCGTTCTAAGTATTCTGGACTTCTACAATCAGGTGATACTGCAGATCCGTCTAAGTCCTTCCAGCGTCACTTTCATCATCGGCCAGCAGCGCGATTATGAGTGAGTCTCAGATACTTTTTTTACACACTCGGACGCTCTTGTTGCGCTTGCCGTCGTAAATCAAATAGTAGGACTGATGCTGCAGTGTTTCTCTAAGCTACACAATATTAACATTAAATACATTAAATCTATGAAGTTTAATCCTGCCCCATGTTATGACCTCATATTATCAGGTTAGATATTTTTATGAACACCTCCTGCCCTCATACACTATTGTCCAGTGAGTGTTTTGTTTTCCATAGGTTTGTAGTACCTGGCCTGTCAGACTTACAGTGGCACTGGCTCTCAGTGGGGGTCTCCTTTGAATATCTGGCTGTGTATGTGGACTGTGCACTAGTGGAGAAAGTGAGGTGGACATACCCTTACATGGGCATCGCCACTGATGGCCTGCTGATGGTCGGGGGCATTGTGGAGGGATTTGAGACACCTTTTGAGGTATTTTGTGACTTCTACCCAATCAACACATCATGCTGTGTTATACAATGGTCATTTTTATTGGGGCTTGGTACGTCTACAAACGTTTAATTTGAAAATGTGAATTAAATATGTTAATTAAATTTAAATTGTCCTGTGAATTAGGTGCTAATTCCATTTCAACTATATTTGAAGAGTCCATAAAATAGTTATATCATAATTATAGGCAAGTTATTTTTTTGATTTTAATTGAAATTTTAGTTTTCTAGAAGCTTTCTTGATGTACATTATATGGACAAAAGTATTGGGACACCTGCTTATTCTTTGTTTCTTCTGAAATCAAGACAGACAAAAAAGAGCAGATCCTGCTTTTGTTGGAGTAACTGTCCCCTGTCTCTGCTGTCCAGGGAAGGCTTTCTACTAGATTTTGGAGCATTGCTGTGAGAATTTGATTGCATTATTGAGGTCAGAATGGTCTCAAATAACTTATTATCCTCAAATCCCCAATTCATCAAAAAAGTATTGGATAGAGCACAATACTAATTCCTGGGGGGCTTTATACCCCTCCAGTCCACACCTAGCATTGGGCATGGTGCCAATAAGTTCATGTTTATCTGCTCCAGAGAGTCCTATTCTATTGGTAATACTTCTCTACATGGACTAGACAGGCTGTGTTTGTGCGCATTTGCACATCTGTGTAATGAATGCCATGAAAGTAGCTAAATGCATTCATTAGTAGGGATGTCCACAAACATTTGGCCATAGAGTATGTATATACATATACAACCAAAATGCACATTTACATAGATCTTCCTATTGCGCCTGTACCAGTTTTGCAGCCCATTCACATAAAAAATATACGCAGTGTTTCAGCATGGCATGCTTTTAGAATGAGGGACAACAGCCAATAAGAGGGGAGATTATTTGCATATATCATTTACAGATAAAGGCACAGTAACATAAACAGTCTGTTTAGGTACATATAGAGGTTTGAGTTGGAGGTAATATAAACCAAAAAATATCAATATACAGCTGTTTAGGTACACAGAACCATGTGCATGGACAATACATATAGGGGAAGAGCGCATTATATGTAATGTTGCTATGAATTCACCCATATTTAATCTGTTATTTGATTGCAGACCTGAGTTGTCTTCTTTCAGTACAGCAAACTCAGGAGATAATGTTAAATATTAAAACAAGCTCTGAAAGAATGCACTGTATCTGATTGCCAAATGCCTCAAATCTATACCTCTTATGTACATACTGAGCATGCTAGTGATATCAGCATCTTTTAACGTTGAGCAGATTAATGTTAAGCAGCTGGCCAAGTGTGCCTGATACAACCTTGTATTCTCAGTGATTCATTTCTTTTGGGTTGTTACAGCATTGCATGAGAAGCTTAATGCTGTCAGGTTTGCTATCCATCAAACCACCAGAGATGGAGCCAGAAATGCAATAAAGCAGCTGAGTAATCCAATGGTTTTGGTTTTGGAGGGCAAGAGTGGATGATGCTCATTTACAGAAGTGATGCTAACTAGTCCGTTTTCACACTTATTGCTTGTTAGCTGTGACCCGAATCAGTTAAAGAGTTTGAAAATTTGAAGCATAGTTTTCTGGCCAGTATACCAGGTCAGCAGTTGGCTACGGAAGCCGTTTAGCTCAAGCTTGCAGAGTATACCTAATTGCTGGGAGTCGAATCGAAGTCAGGTCACGTTCTCACCACAAGCGAACCACTTTCAGAGTTCGTTTGGGACCGGGCCCAGTTTAACTGAACTAAAAAGTGCAGGTGTGAAAATGCCCTTAACCGCTATCACACCAGCTATACTAACCTTTGCAATACTGATACCAAAGAAGGCTGCACTGTACATATGCAACCATTGGCTATATTTCGTAAGCATTCTGGTCAATATCAGACATCTGCACTGTAAAAAACATAGCCAGTTCAACTTCTAATGATAACATAACTGATTACTGTAGATTTATTAAATGAATTCAACTTAACTTAGTTAAAAGCTCTCCTACCTCACATTTTTCCCTTCTGCCTCTTAGGCTTTTGACAGTGGAGCTCTGAGCCCATATGATCTATTTACACTTGATGATCAGCATTTAGACTCTACGGCTCCAGAGTGGTGCAATTGTCTAACTGCCTGCCTGACAGAAGCCTAATAAGTTCAAATCCCATCCACACCACAGCCCTCCATTGTCAGGAGTCTGAGAGTTCTAACCTGCAGATGGGAATCAACAGTACATTTTGGGGGAGGATCCACAGACTAAACATCTTACACAATATTTAATCAGCTGTAGCTCATCTACTGACGTTCTTGTGGCTCAACTTCAAATGTATTATTGACCAAACTAAAGATAAAGAGTTCGGAGAACTTTTGACTGAACTAAGTTAAGTTAGCTCAAAAATTTTGACCCTACAGCCCTAATCCTGACGCATGGTTTTGTCTTAACAGGGGGAGCTCAGGCAGGTGATGTTTTTGATGGGGGATGGTGGAGCTGCCAGCCGTCACTGCAGCCTCCACAGGGTTCTGTGTGAGCCTTCAGTGGAGTCCCATTCTCCTGAAACCCAACACAGCACCCAGGTACAAAAGAACAGAATGTGCATTAGGAAAGGGGTCATCAGGTTTGGGCCTGGAGATCCAGAGTTCAGCACTGCTTGGGGATTTTCCTGCTCAAGCAAACCAGTGCAAACTGCTGATTAACTGCTTGATTCTCTTGAGTTGAATCTAAGACCTGACCGTGATGCATTCTGGTCCTTAAAGAATGTAAAGAATACAACCATGCTGTCTGACCAGCTAAACCAGTCAGCCAGACCAGTTTAAAATTCATGCTGGTTTAGCTGGTCAGACAGCATGGTTGCATGCTTTTTTTCACATTATACAGATTTATTCAGATTCACAGACTCAAACCTGTTCATTAGAGCTAGACAATATGACATTAGCAAAATTCACCTGAAACCTGGTACACCAGAGGGTGTTTGGTTGGAAGTGAATCACAGGACACTTTAATGGACCCTTTAAGTGTACTCTTAACTACCTGCCTCTATTGATGCTACCACTATTAACTATCATTACTCTCATTTACATTTATGCCATTTAGCTGACGCTCTTATCCAGAGCGACTTACATGGTTACTCATATTACAGAGGTGGGCTAATGGAGTGTTAGGAGTCTTACCCAAGGACTCTTATTGGTGTAGCGCAGCATAGTCACCCAAACCGGGAATCGAACCCCAGTCTCCCACACGGTGTGGTAGCTCAGTGGCAAGTAGTGGTGTTATCTGTTGCGCCACACCAACCACTACTCTGACCATCACTGCCATGACCATCACTGCCATGACTATATTATAGAAGTTATACTACACCATAATTATTATATCATGATTCAGAATATGTGGCACACCTGCAGTACAACAGTTTAGGTGGTTTGGTGATTTTTGTCAATAATTTATATTTATATATTAAATAGTTCTGACCAGAGGAGGATGGGTTGGGTCCCCCTTGTGAATGTTGGTTCCTCCCAAGGTTTCTTCCTCCAGCTCTGAGGGAGTTTTTCCTTGCTCACTGGGGGTCTTAGATTTTTCATGTCTTTTTATGTTGTTGATTTCTTGTTTTTTTCTAATGACTGATTGTGTAAAGCTGCTTTGTGACAACAAAGTAGTGTAAAAAGCACTATACAAATAAATTTGACTTTACATCAGGGGTGCACAACTCCAGTCCGGTCCCAGCTAAGTTAGTAGTAGTTGGCCTACTCAAACACACCTGATTCAACTCTTCAGCGGAACTCTGCAGAGTTATCAGGTGAAGTGAGAGTGCTTGAGTAGGGCAACCACCAAATTTTGCTGGGGACTGGCCCTGCTTTACAATACGCAGTATAAGTGGAGTTTCAATGAAAAGCCTGACTTAGAGCCCAGAAATCATCCAGCTGAGCAAGAATGTGATGCTTCAGTTGGAAAGGGAATTTCTCCCAGTACTCCTGGATCAAAGTTTGCTTACAGCCCTCTCCTTTTTGCAGACACCTCCATCGCTGTCCTCAATCGGCCTGCTCGAGGAACCGTTATTTCCCCCAGAGTCCTCCACTGACACAGGAGAACATGTCATCACAACTACAATTCAGCTCAGGCCTGACGATCAGGAAGCAGATGTACTGGTAAGGGCTCTGAGGAAATCCATTTACAAGCTCTGAAAGGTCTGCGTGTGAGTTATAGCACATGGGGACTCATTACCATGCTTACTTGAGCATTCTGCAGACTTGTTGTACAGGGGTTAACAATGAGGAATTAACCAGCTTTAAATGGACAGAGCCTCCACGCTTTGTAGCACAACTGAGCACTGGCTATGGGCGACGGCTAGATGGATGGCTCTGGAGGGATGGAAATTGCACGGATGGAAAAAGGAGATGGCCCCAGCTTCTTCTTCATTTGTCCATATTAAACTGTTGCTGCGTTCAGCTGCAAACAGGAAGGCTGTGACTAATGGCTGTCGTGGGAGCGGTCTCGTTTTGGCACGGTGCTGGAACAGAGAGGGCGGGGCAGAGTGCGGGTGGTGGGGGGGGGGGGGGGGGGGGTTTGGGGGGGGGTGATAAACGTCCCGTCTGGGAGGGCAAGAGGGCACAGCCCTGGAGCACACTCAGTATGGCTCTGCAGGAACTGCTCCACAGTTAGCAAATGGCCTGGAAAGTCATTAGCTGCATTTAAGTTTTTGGAGTCTAGAAATCCGAAGGGAAGGGTGAAGTTGGGGCAGTATGGGGGCATTAACTCTGTGAGGTACATTTAGGTACATTTTAACATTATTAGAACCTTCCAGAGTCCTTCTGGAGCATCTAATTTGTCACCCAGTTTTTAATTGTGTCCTCCCTCAGATGTTTCAGCATCCTCATCTGAAAGGCCTGAGATAAGGCCCTGACTTGATGAAATCAGAGGAAGGCAATAAATACTCCAAACCGGAGATAAGCCTACTTTCAAGTGCCTCCATAAAGGAGCTTCACTAATTGGCCCAGCTCCACTCCAACTCCAACAAACCACCAACTTCAAGGGTGGGCTGGGGGGGATCTTCAGGATGTGATTTTGTGACTCTGTAAAGTCTGTTTGTTGAGACTTGCATTGAACGTGTTCAGCAGCACACTGCATGCTCCACTTAGGTGAAGAAAGGTCATGTTGAGGTTGACGGCTTTATTGGAGCCGTTACGTTTGCTGTGTGTTTGTCTTCGTCTGCGAAAGCGAAAGCTGATTGTATATATGTGTGTGTGTGTGTGTTTGTGTGTGTGTGTGTGGCTTTCTCAGATAAGCATAGTTTTCCACAAATAGGCCTCATTACCTGGAGTGCTGTTGTAAAAGTTTGGTTTTATTACGTTTTTACCCTCAAAGCACACAACACATGTTTACAGGATGGTAGAACGTGGTGCTGTATACTAGCTGTGTGCTAGCTGAGGGGAGCCCAGATCCATTTATTTAATCATCAGTTTTCATCACTTTAATGCTACCGAAACTTTTTTAAACGAGTGGAAATATTAACCTTTAACCTTCTCACAGCTCACTCCACTTTTTAGTAGTGCTAATGAATCCACCCGTCCATAACTCCCCCTAACACAAGCAGTGCTCCCGACACTAGGAGAGGAAGGACTTAAGCATGAGCTCTGAATGTGGATTCAGATGTGGATTCAAATATGCGTTGCTCTGATACATGCAAAGCCAGCCACCGCCTCTTTATAATGCATGTTTATCATTTATTTTAATTTTAATAAAAAAAACTTTCAGGTTTTTCAGGTAAGTGGTCACTTAGTGAAAGTCCAGGCAAATGTGTGCTACAGGTCTTCTCTCTGGCCTATTACAAGCCTCAGATGACATGGAGAGCAGCTCCACATTCAGAGCTCATGCTGAGTGAATGGTACTGTTAGCTGAAGCTCAAAGCCACAAATGAAGCTGGGCAGGGAAAGTGCCTATACATCAGTCTTTCCCTCTTTTGCTCTCGCTCTCTCTCCTCAGCTCTTTCCTCTCTCACTCTTTTTTATATACATACATATGCCTTTCACTCTCCCAGTGTGTCTTTGTCTCTCTCACCTGGTCTCTCTCTCTGCCACTGTCCTTATATGTCTCTGTCTTTTGCTCTCTTTCTCTTTACAATATATGCCCAAATGTTTATGGACACCCCTTCTAATGAATGCATTCAGCCACTTTAAGCTTCACTCATTTCTGACACAGATCTGCAGTGACACACACAGCGTGTCTTGTCCCTGTAGAGAAGTACGGCTAATTGTATAGGACTCTAGAGCAGATAAACAGGAACCTAAATAGTGGCCTACAGAGTTATAAAGCCACCCAGCATTGAGCTGTGGATCAGTGGAACTGTGTTCTCCAGAGTGATGGTGGTGCTCTATCCAATCAAATCCTCACAGCAATGCTCCAGAATCTAGTAGAAAGCCTTCCCTGGACAGTAGAGACAGTTACCCCAACAACTCTTTATTAATAACCTTGATTTCAGAGCAGGCGTCCCAATACTTCTGTCTATATAGTATGTGTCTCCCTCTGTATTTCCCTGCACTTTCTCCGTTATGCATAGTAATGAGACACCTCTCACACCTCTGTGTTTTAGCTGTAGGTCAGTGGAATCGTTTCCTCCTCTAATAAAGATGGCCCGAGCGTGATTGAGTTAGTTATCCAAGGCAGAGTAACTGTAGTTCAGTAGAGTTCAGCTCAGCTCCACTTTCCCCTGGCAGCTCTTGCCTATCATCAGTGCCGTCTGCTGTGACGGAGGTTACACATGTAATTATGATCTCTCTGCTGTAATTTAATGCTCTAAAATAAACCAGATTCCATAAACTGAGATAGAGAAGTGGGAAAAGTGTCAGATTTTCACTTTCTAACCAGTGTGCTCCCACACTTAAACCCTTATATAAACACACACACATACACACACACACACACACACACACACACACACACAGCCACATGTTCACATACACACACATGCAGTAGTTAGTAGTGTTACGGTCTCAGAGGGATTGATCTTTTTGCCTCTGTGTTACTGTAAATTACAGTCATATCAGAATATTATGACCACCCCTGTTTTGGAATGGACTTTAGAATGGCCTGGGACGTCACAGGTGCCACGGGACCAGGTTTGCTGCATGAATATAGGTGTGTGTGGCACCCTTTGATAGACTGGTACCCTGTCCAGCAGATATTCCTGCCTTATGACCAATGATTCTGGGGTGTGCTCCAGACCCACTGTGATCCTGACCACATAGAAGCAGATGAGAAGATGAAGGAATGGATAAAAATAAGCATTGCCTTTATGAAAACCAACCAAATGTCCTCACTGACTGACAATGCCTTCACTGTTTTCGCCATATTTGGACACAATGAGCTAAATACAACACTTAGACATCGTATAGAGTGCCCTAAAAAAAACTCAAACTTAGGACAAACAAGTATGACTTAATGTAATAAGTAATCAAATAAAAAATATTCCTAGAAATACAATATAATTGGTGTACAGGTCCTGGAGTGTCAATGACAGAGATACAATTCTGCTTGTTACAGTAAGTGTACCATTAAACTTATTTCAAGCTGCTATTTTAAGGTACTGCCACAATGGCCCGAGGGTCACAGATTTGAAGCTCGAGCCGAAGTTTGAGAGTGCACACTGGCATAGTTGGTGCCATTGACATTATTGACATTATCTGGTGCTGTTAGATGGGACCCTGCGCTTTCCTCTGGGTGCGTCGGCAGTCTGATGATGGAAAAGAGGTGGTGGCTGGCTTTGCATATATAGGAGGAGACGTGTTTAAGTTCTTAAGTTCCATCCTAAGGTCAAGTGTGCATTGTTGGTGCTAGGGGTACTTATGAACATATGGGTTAATGGGGGAGGGGGGGTCTTACCCTGTACTTTTCTCTACAACAGAGCATTTCACACCAAACCTCTCTAACTGATTATTGTGTACATTTAACCATCTTCTTTTACAGAGACATTGAAATGCATGTGTGATTCCCCTTTAAAGAGGAGCATGTGTGGAAAGATGCTGGGATTCTGATAATAAAGATGGAAGTGTATTAGTTGGAAGTGTTCCACGTCCCCCCTCTGCCTGCCCAGAGTAAAAAAATAAAAAAAAGAGAGAGTGAAAACCTCAAAAAGCCCAGAAACAGAGTCCCACAGAGCACTCCGGCAACAAAACCTTCCTCTGTAAAGCACCTCCCTGAGTCAGCCCTGTTACCATGGAAGCCATGACAGCTAATCCTTCCTGTTTTAATGACCTCGTGGTCACTCCGTGGGCCGCAGCTTTTTGATTCTGTAGGCTGGAGGTCTAGCGAGGAATAATTAGTTTCAAATCAATCCGGCTTCACTGAGCTCGCTTGTGGAATATTGCCGCGATGCTTACTGATGGGGCGGCTTTGGCCTCATAAATCTCCTCTTCTTCTGTGGTTTCTGAGTCAGCCAGTGGGTTTGAAGTTTCCCCCAAAGTGTCTCCATTTGCCCTTCATGGCTTCGCTATGTCATTGAAGTTCTTCGTGCTGGTTCTTCAGATGAAGGAGCTTCTGATTAAATGCCATCGCTTGTAAACTCTGATCTGGTTTGGGGTTCCATGCTCTCAGCATCTTCACTCTCTTTCTCCCATGACTGAAGTTTTTAATGTAGACCATTGGGCTCTGAGAGAAGGCTGATGCTAAAACCAGTAGACAAACATGAAGCTCAGGCAAGTTGTCACAATACTGGAATTGAATATTTTGATCGCAATGACAAGAGTAATGCCGTAATGTTCAATCCTAAAGTGACACCATGGCATCGAAAAACGCTACCCAGGCTAGCTGACTCAGCCACCATAAACAGCAGAAATACAACAGTGAGCATCCTAATGTACTGCTAGTGTACTGTGGTTGGCAGCAGGGACAGCAGCAGGCAGTAGCATTTAGCCAAGCGGCTGACCTGGCAAATTAGCAAGGTCCATTGCAATTGGCTAACTCACTAAGTACCGCAAATTGAATGTGAAAAAAAGTCCAGCCAGGATTTCTAAACAGTCCACAAATGTCCACATTTGTTTCTACAGTCACCACACATTCATTTTGTTACAGTAACTGTCTCTACTGTCCAGGGAAAAAGGCTTACTACTAAATTTTGGAGGAGCATTGCTGTAAAGATTGAGATTGCATTCAGTGACAAGCGCAAAATTGTTGGAAGGAGCACCATGATCATTTCAGAGAACACAGTTCCACTGCTCTTTATACCCCTCTAGCCCACGCCTTATCCATGCTTCCTTTTATTCTACTGGCAGTACATCTCTACAGGGACTAGACAAGCTGTGTGTGTGCATTCGTACATCTGTGTCAGCAATGAGTGCAGCTTAAAATAGCTGAATGCATTCATTAGAAGGGGTGTCCACAAACTTTTGGATATAAATTTAGGTTGAAAATTAGTGTGTTTGTCCCTTTGAGAACAAATAATCTCTTTTACAAGAGAGTAAGACATATTCTAACCTAGTAGATAATCAGTGAGTCTTCCACCTGTATGGAGGTGTTGTGGGTTGAGTAAATGCCTGAAGGCTTGCTGTCTGGGTGTGTTGGGTTTGGTGCTGAGCCCTGAGGTGGGCGTATCTGGGAGGTTCCAGCAATGTGGGAGAGAACTAGGAGAGAATAAGGAGAGTGCTTCACTGAATGGATGCTTTAAAAGGGGATGCAGACTGGATCTTCGGTAGCCATGCAGTGCCGTGCTTGGATTACATGCTGTCTGCTCCTGGGACTAGTTCAGATGGGGCTGCATGCAGCGGTTCAAAGGAAAGCTGTGGTAGGCCACATATTATTTTTTGCGTTGTCTGTTGATTGAGTGGAAAATGATTATTGATTGATGATTTTTGATTGAATTTTGAATATTGTTCATATCTTTTTTTTGGCTGTAGGGCTGCATCGAAACACATGGTTTTGACATCAGTTTTCATTGCAGCAATATTGGCTTTTGCTATAGATAAATAATGCAAAAAGAATTGATTATTGATAGAAACTATGCATATGTGAGCAGTCTTTTGCTTGATTTTAAAGGTTCTTTGAATGTGTTAATTCACCCATTAGTACTTGAGGCACAGGGCTGCACAGTATATCATGTGCTGACCCCTATCACAATATTGGCTTTTCCAATATTGGCTGCAATATGCAAATTATACCACTGCCAGACTCCCCAGGTGAGTTTCTGCTGGTATTTTGATGATGGATGGATTTACGTGATCCACCAATTGGTGTTTTTGTCTAAATAATGCAGACCAATGGTCAACCTTGGATCCACCTATGACATGTGGGTCATTGTACCAAAAACTGGACCATTTTCCAAACTCTCTTTATCCATTACAATTAAAAAGTCCATCTTTGCTACTGTGCCTTTGAACAACAAGACATACACAAGACATATGTAAATGAGCTCTGTTCTGATTGCCTGCCCTATACTGTAGCTGCTTTCCAAAGCCCAGCCTGCAGCTGAGCTGGGGCGGGTCCTTGGTAGGACCGCTCCATAAAAACTCCTTCTCAGTAGCCTATTGGTCACACAAATATAACAGTCCAACCAGGCAGCATGGTGATGTCAGCGGAAAGGCCCGGCCTCTTTCAATTGCGGCACAAAACTTGTGCTTTTTAATTCTTTCACAGAAATTAATTGCAACTATAAACACTAACATTTTAAGCGGCCTCTGCTCTGGAGGCTTCAATTTCCACCATTTTTCACGATGCTGTTGTTTTCTCTCGCCCCCGGGTTGTATGTGTGCAGAGAACGGTGTTTAACTGAAGGCCGAGAAGGATACATAAGTTGCTCCTTGCAACATGAAATACATGAAATGCTTCTTATAATTTCAGCATTAATGGGTGGGGCTAGACTGCTGTAGTCTCAATATATGGCTAATTGTATGGTCCCAGACTTTACTTTATTATTATTATAAATATATATTATGATTATATTATCCTTATTAAATTTGAGTAAATTCAAAACTAGATGGTTTTGCTGATGTTTTTGAGTTTCTGTGTATAGAAAATACTATATAAACAGTGTTTTAATAAGTCAAAACTAATACCGGAAATTTCTTAGTTAGTGTTGGGGGATGGCCTCAAGAATATTAAGCGATTAATTAATAAGCGATTATATAAGCTGCTCAGTTGGCTCAGTGTTTAATTTGTCCTCCATTTTCATTGACAGCATTTAGCAGAGGCTCTTACCCAGAGCGACTAACAAAAGTGCTTTGCTATTTACTTAAGAATAGACAAAATAGACAAAAAATTAGAGATGCCTCTAAGCTTAGACACTACTAAACACAAGTCAATATGGAGACCATAACACTCTACTCTTCACTCTACACTCCACGTTGCTTCCATGTTGCAGACCGGACAGGCGGAGTCACGTCTCTACACACACAATAGTATGTATTTAAGTAGGGACAGTACATGAACACAAAAAAGTGAAATGCTCCAACAAGATGAAGTTGATTAGAGGGTCTGAATGTCTGTTTTGATTACTTGCCCGGCCCCATTCCCAATATTCCCATATTCCTTTCGTCCGTAGTAAGCAGCACTATTTCTTTGTATGAATATGATACATATCATTTTGCCAGGGTCTACTGAGGGCACCACAGGACCTCCAGAGTTGCGACTGCAAGTTTGTCTTTCTAATGAGAGCGTACTACACAAACAAACTCTCGGCCAGCTCAGTTTTGCTATCAGTGGCTTTAGAGGGTTCAGCAAGTTTTTTCAGAAAAAGGCTCATGACTAAATGTCTTGTTCAGATGACTCTGCACCAGTTATTCTTCATTACACAACACTGGTGTGGGTCAAGGCACTTAAAGGCAGCAGCTATTTGATCAAACTTGGTATTTTGTTACTTCATTAATGATCTCCCACTAGTCATCCCGGCCTGGCCTTCTAGAGCTGGACCTTTTTTCAAAACTATGTGTAATTTTTCTTGAAATAGTCTAAATGTTTTGCCCAGCTGCATCTTCAAACAAATGACCAGTGGAGATCATCTTCATGCCTGTGTCTCAGTGAAGATTTATGAAGTGGCTCATTATTCACTGTCATGCCTACCGTTCAGAACGTGGATCACATTCTGCCCAGGGCCAGAAGCACATGGTGATTCATCATAGAGCAATCACAGCACTAAGCCATAAACGTTTACTTGGGTTCTCCAGTCAGACAAGCTGACCTTATCGCTCAGAACTCCTTGTATAGCGAAACAGCTCAGGGTTGCTATATTACATTAGGGTCCTGTTTTTTTCATGGCTTAAAGGAATGGTTCACGGAAACTCGGATTTGTGGTCTATTGACCAGGAGATGCTGGGACTCTGACGTTCTGTAGTTCAGTACTTTGTACTTTTTCTGAGTTACAAGGATAATTCCAGCAGGCATTGGACGTTAGTTTGACATCAGAAAGACATTGGACAGATGTGGAATGTTTGGGTGTTTTCACACCTGCACTTTTTAGGCCAGTTAAATCGGACTCAGATGCTCCGTTCACACCTGGCATTCACCCATGTCCTGAGTGATCCAATCATGAGAGGTGCAGGTATGAACGGGATACAGTGTGTTGTAATCGGATCACTCACACCACTTTCTGAGGCGGTCAGAGACGCATATGACCACATTATACTTGAAGGTGTGGACGGCAAAGCGTCTCAGTGAGTCCCTGGCAACAAAGCACCACCGGCATACAACCGCGCCACTGCCCAGCCTGGCAGAGTGCATCATCCATTGTCTGCACAAGCTGACCATTTCAAAAGCAAGTGTCAAAGCAAAAGCAATGGGAGCAATGGTGACACAGGAATTGTACACTGTGTGACCATTAACATTATGAAGTTTAGCAGACGTTGATTTAGTTGTTTTTTTAAAGACGGTATGATGTTTAGAGAACGTGAATCCAACAAAAATATATAATATAAAATATTAACGTATTATAATATAATAAAATATTAACGTGGTCTTTCGTCACAATTCTTTGTCAAATTGACGTTGGCATTAGACATTGTCCTGACAATGGATTTTGGTCACCCGACATCACAACCTACATTCAGCAGGATAACAATGTCTATTGATGTTGGTGGCCAGCTGGGATGTAGCTAAAAAATAATAGAAATCTAATACCCTGTTTAGACCTGGTCACTTCATGCCCCTTGAGTATCGGCCAAGTATAAACACACCCCAGACTTCATTTAAACCAGAGACAAATCTGATCACTTTGATCTGCGACACATTTGAGCCACACATTATAGCAGTGTAAACACATCCGTCTCTCCAAGATGCTGTCAACAACCAAAACCCCTCCCAGTACAGCCTAAACACCTGTAAGAATTGCTGCGTAATTGGAGAATTTGCATATTCTGTCCAACACAGTGACACAGTCTGACTGACCAGAAACGCATTGGACTACCAAGTGTAAATGCATGTGGCTAAAATCTACAATCCAGGTACTTGTCACCTCAAGTGACCAGGTGTAAATGGGGTCACCCAAGTGTTTTTCACTCAAATGTACACTAGCCTCTTAACTCCCATGTAAAGCTACAGAGGGTAACTTCAGACTGTTCTTAAATCAGGCCTCAGTCTTGTCTTGCCTGATCGGCTACATTTAGGAAAATTGTGAAAATGAATTTCGGGTGAATCATTCCTCTTTATGAATGTCGTTTGATGCACGTCCAATCTAATCAGATACCCGGCACCGTATCCAGACCCTTTCATACGATCCCAATCTATTTCTGCTCTAAATAATGGAATTTTTTGTTTAATCCACAGAGGCATCTCGTTCACACTCCATTCTGGCTCCAGTCCAAATGTCCCACTATGGTCCGATTAGCTGATTTTTATTGAAAAGTGTCAAGTCGTGTTATACTACTACAGGAGCCAACTTCAATTAGTTGGAGTGACCGTGTCACCTCTGAAGGAGATCAAGTGTCCATTTCATCTAAGGCTGCCGCTTTGCAGCGTTCGGTGCCTGACTACATTGGCTCTGAGGCTTATTGTCTACTGAAAGTGGGAGACCCAGTTTAATGGAGACACCAGGTCTGTGCTTGGAGTAATACTTCGGCCACCTGCCAGTTTCAAGACTTCTAATCTAAATGACTTTAAGCACCTTTTTCATAGTAAACTATATTTTTAACATTAGTACATTTCATAAACATACTGTTCACTGTTGATACCAACACAGTTCATACACTATATGGACAAAAGTAATGCAAGGCTTTTGCGGGTGAGTAGAGGCTGTTACTGTAACAAAAGGAAAACCATCTCCCTATTATTACCCTTGATTTCAAAAGAAACTTGGTAGAGCAGGAGTCTGCAAACTTTTGGACACATAAAATCATATAAAAGCAGCCTCTTTAAATTTCAGAGGTAAAGACATGGGTAATCGCAATACAAATTGTATAAATTAAGTTTATATAAAGTAAATATAGGAATTTTTATTGTCATATCCAATTTCCAGCCACTGGCTAGGACTCCACCAATCACACGAAGCTACCAGTGCTGGGAGGGTAAAGGTTAGCATGAAGTGCCACTGCCAGTGGTGCTAAATCAGTTAACAAGACTTCCACAGTGACTAGCACCATGCTGAGTAATGAGCTGAGTAAGAGCTGTCTTTCCCACCCAAGGAGAGCAGAGTCTGGGACCATCAGGCATCATCAGGGCCTATCACCCGCAATCTCCTGAGATGGGTTCAAGCTTAGAGGTAGCCACCACTTTTACTTTCAGAGTTAATGATATGCTTCATCTCTCCTTACAGGATCTTCTGATTTCTGAGAGGAACGCTTCCTCCCGTTCCCAGAGAGGCGACTTTAATGGCTTTCGTGTGGTGGAGGAACGTGACCGGCTCAAATCCCCTCACATCACCTCACATGACAGGATTAAGGACAGCACTGACAAAAAGGCCCAGTCCACTGGCACTAAATCCACAGCGGAGAACTTGCCCTCGCTGAAAAGACAAGCACACTTGGTTGATGGTCTGTTGGATGTTATTCCTGTTAAACCCTCAAGGGACATCATTGACCTGGATTCTAAACCTGATGCAAGGCGCGAAATTGAGAACCTCATGCATTCTAAGTTCAGCGACTTGAACTTGACGGAGGAGAACCTGTTACCCTCTGTAAGGGTAAACATCACTCCCACGTTACTTACATCACTTACCCAGGAAGGCCTTGAGAAGCCTGTGGAGAGCAGACCAGCCGGCTCAGTGCACCCGAGCGCAACAAAGAGTTCATATAAACACGGTGATGTAATTTTAGGCTCTGATGGGAGGAGATACAGACTACTTAAAGGACCTCAAGGCCCTTTCGGGCCTCCGGGGAAAAGAGTGAGTAACACTGCTGTCTTAAATGGTGACAAAATATTAACAACACGTTTTTGAAGGATCTGTAGTTTGTGGACAATATAAAATCATATTTTTACATATTATGAATTTGAGCTCTAGCATTTTATCAACATGAACATAAGAAGAACAGCAATAGAGAGTATTAAGTGTATCGATATCAATGGGTATGACTGTGGGGGTTCAATTTAGCCCTAAAACTGAGGGAGTGGTTAGAGGGCTGGGTTATTCATGGGAGGGTAGGGGGTTTGATATCTGGGTTTCCTAATCTGCCACTGTTGGGCTCTTTAGCAAGGCCTAGAGCTAGGTCATTAACCCTCTTTGCTCCAGGGGGTGCCATAGCATAGCTGACCCTGTGCTCTGACCCTGTCTTTCCAAGCTCAGATATGCAAAGAGAAGAATTCCACTGTACTGTACTGGGTATATATGCAAATAAGAGCACAGTACACTACATAAACCCTTCTTTATGTCCCAGGTTAGCATTGTTAGTGATACCACACATGCGACACATACAGAGGCTCTAATAAGCTGTACAATGCTACTGCATTTACTACTGTTACTACTCTCCCGACTTTCCCCACAAGAAATCCGTCTTGTGGGGGTGTTCCTACTTGAAACTCGGAAACTCCGACATCCTACTTCAAATGGACTGCAGCATAATCCTTTGGATTTGCATAGTATTGCAGGAATTGTAGTGGTTCAGGAGTATTGCTATGATAACTGGGTGAAAATATAACTTTTTGATATTGTGCCAACCAGCCCCTCCATGACATTTGAATTTAGTAATAAATGCACTAATTCTAGCAAATATTAGCCTAACATTTTTACTTTTCATTTGCTGCTTGTTGAGCTATCCTGCTGTGTGCCTGAAGAGCCTGAATTCTGTGCCAACCATCCCTGATTTCCCCTAAACAACACAAAGTTGCCGTTAATTTGATTATTTCTACCTCTTAGGCTCACAAATGTCCTCTGATGTTATGAAAATCGTGCATGTCTACCTCTGCCAGTTAGAGGTACACGACTACACTAGCTAATTATAACAATATTACAGTGTCTGGCTGCCGCTTGAGCCGTGCTTTACAGTACCGCAGGCCTACAACAAGTGCGCATTCAGTTTTCCTGGTGGGTTGATGTACGTGGTATGTGAAATATTTATTATCTCTTAGGGGATTTTTATTAGCTGTGATTTGCCTGTCTGTCAGTGTGCCACCCACTCGTCCCATTCAGGCTGAAAACTAGTAAAACAGCCTTCGTTTGTGCTCGTGGTTCATATACAAGGCAGTTACGTCCCTCAGCCGTGTCTAATTGCTAGGCGGACATTATTTTTAGCATGTTTTGACTCTGGTTCTAATTTCATGTGATACTCGAGCCTGTCTTTTTAAGTAATATTTTGGAGAGGAAAGTGGTGTTTTTTAAACCGAAAGCTTTTTAATCTTTCCATTTTCTCTCTAAAAATGGGGTTCGGAAAAATTCCAGTCCTGATGCTTTTTGGCCTCGGCAAGTCAGAAGACACAGCCGCACATGATTACGTTTGCCATTCACCAAATTACAGACCTTTATACTAAACATTTATGAAACATGTGACTCATCGTGTCTTTCGGCCTCTAAACCAAAGCAATGGCAGGTTTGTCATGCAGGCTTAGCTTGCCAGTACCTATAGGACGCTATTTGAACAAAAGAGCCAGTCTTGTAAAAACATCACTGAGATGCTTCACTGAGATTGCGTCATCAGAATTTGATGACCTCACTCTTCTCCTCATCATGTTTGAGTGTTAGACTATATACTGTCTCACTGCGGTCTGTCAATTCAGTTTATGTAACCGTATGACCTCTGCCAGATGTTCTGACTTCTGTCATTTTGTCTGTAGGGTTGTGCCGGAACCAGAGGACATGTTGGATTTAAGGGTGACAAGGTGAGGGCAAACATGACTGTTGAGTTGACTCGGAAATCTGAGCGTCTCGACTGAGATGCATCTGTACAAATCCTCCAAAAATTGGATTTCATGTGTTTCTTGGCTGTTTAGACTATCAAAAATCTATCAAAGTGGAGGGAGATCATAAGTTCAAATCCCAGCAAGGGCTCAGAGCTCCATTTGCAGAAGCCCCCCCAGTCTGGGGACATCATGTGAATCAGGAGTCCTAACCTGCAGATGGTAATAAACAATTCCAGTGTCCAGTGCCCAAATGCAGTGGTTCTTAAACCTGTCCTCAGGGCCCTCAGACAGTCAACAACACTGGAACGGAGTGAAAAGATGGACCATATGGGGGGGCTATGGGCCAGTTTAAGAACCACTACTCTAATGACAAACACCCCTGACCTCAAATAGTCCTCCCTTTGAATGAAAAGTACCATCTCCTGAGAATATGCTTTTTTCACTGAATTCAGTAGCTGCTCACTGTCTTCCATTATAAGTTCTGTTATTTGAGTGTACAGGTTTTCCCTTCTTTTATAAACACAGGGAAGCATGTCGAGAGTATCGTCTGTGGTAGCTGATAGTTTGACACCGTCCAGCAGACAAACCCTTGGTTGGAAAACTTCTAAAGCAACTCTCCTTTAACTTCACTGTTCCCCTTCTGAAGGGTTCTCGAGGTGAAAGAGGTCGAGATGGGCCCAGAGGGGATCCAGGGCCTCCAGGGCCGGCAGGACTACCTGCACTCTACCTGTGGAGAAACACCTTGGAGGACTGGGCTGCTTTCAGGGTAGGCCTCTCTTCCCTTTTCCTCACTCTGTAGCCTTGGAAAACAGATATCATGGAAGGGTCATGGAAGCAATCTCAGTCCAGTGCTAGAAACTCGCAACTGAGCCAAGATAAAGTTACAGATGGAAACCCCTGTGTACTCAAAACGCCAGAAAAAGTGCCTGTTGCTCCGTTCCATATTACGCATGGAGCCACCGCCCTGTGGGCCATGCAGCAGAATGACCCAGCCATGGCTTCGTCCCCATTGGACTCTGCAGTCTTCTATTACTGACTGTAAATTTCAACTTTCGCTTAGACCGCAGGGCTGGCCTCCACGTAGATGCTTGTAACTGGAAACAGTTGTACAGTTTTGGATTGGAAATGTATTGTATGCACATTGTCAGGTCTCCTTTGCCAAAGTAGCTCTAAAGCTGGCAGTAGTGGTCTTGGCTCATCTGGCACCCTAAGTGAAATTATACATGGACCCCCTTTCTCATATCAGTTTCTGACAAAAAGGTTTAGCTGAATTATAAATAGTATGCTGTTATTTGTTATGCTGTGTAAACAAATGGTACCGGCTAATGACAACCTCATGTAGCAGTGTATACTGATGATGTGAAAGCTAGCAAATTGACTATGTGGAAGGACCCCTTATCACATGTCAAGACAGTGTTTACTTTGAATATAGGCAGTAGGCTATGTAGCTTTTGCTGCAATGATGCCCAGGTAGTGGTAATCCCATCACAAAACGTAAGACTATGCTACAATTAGCTTCTAATGCACGACGACTTACTAGTAATAATATCAGATCTACAGATCTATAAAGCCATTCTGGGAATAGTCATACTGTCAGGACGACATATGCTTAATGTAATTTTGTGATTTCACTCTCTTATCTCTAATTACTAGTAAAAACACCTGTTACGGATATCTGTAATCCCTTTTTAAATAGTAAAATTTGTAACTCCATACATCTACAATGTAAATCTTACTAGTAAAAAGTCACATATACATTAATGAATTGTAACTTGCACAAAAGCTAATTCCAGATATCTGTAATGTAGTTTTGATTAGCTGTAAAGTGCAGGTAGAATATGTGCAGTTTTAGATCTCTATAATGTCATTTTAGATAAATAATGATAATATTATTATTGATCTCTAAAACTAGAGTTAGTATTCTGAATCAAATTGTAGATATCTGGAACTACAGTTTGTACTATATTGAATGAATCCTTACTTTGAACTGATGCTTTTTAATGAGCCGGCTGAATCGATTCAGAAATATGATTGTGATTGTTGTGAATGTGATTAATACTCTCTCCAAGTTCAACCCCATTACACCCCCATAATACCTCTTATTAGGAATTAGCTCTGTCAAATAGCATGATTTTATTCAGTGCCCAAATTTAGTGGTTGTCAAACCTGTACTCAAGGCCTTCAGACAGTCCACAACACAAACAATATGGACCATCTGGGGGGGCTTTGGACCAGTTTAAGAACCACTACTCTAATGACAAACACCCCCGACCACAAATAGTCCCTCCCTTTGAAGGACTAGTACCATCTCTGAGAGATACATGTTCCGAATATGCTAACTGGCTTCTATTATAAGTTCTCTTATTTGAGTGTACAGGTTTTCTTTTCTTTTATAAACACAGGGAAACATGTCGAGAGAATCATCTGTGGTAGCTGATAGTTTGACACCGTCCAGCAGACAAACCTTTGGTTAAAAAACTTCTAAAGCAACTCTCCTTTACCTTCACTGTTCCCTTCCTAAAGGGTTCTCAAGGTGAAAGAGGTCGAGATTGGCCCAGAGGGGATCCATGGCCTAGTGAAGAAGTAATTGTGGATATCTGTAACTGGAGTTTTTACTAGTAAAAATGCAATTACAGATAAGAGATTCAATTCCATTTGAATCAAAGGTGACACATGACTAGTCAAAATTACATTAAGGATATTACTAGTGAGAAAGGCTTTGCTAATCTAATAATTTCAAATCTGGAATTTCAGTTTTTACTAGTATAAAAAATTGCTGGTGTGGTCTTCAATAATTTGAACTGCCGCTTGGCCGAATCGATTCAGTAATTCGGTTGTGATTGTTGTGAATGTGAGTAATACTCTCTCAGAGTTTAACCCCATAACACGAATGTGTCTATGTATTAGTGTATAGTTTCTCTGTGGTTTTTCTGTACTGTTGTGAACATGATGCAACTGCTAGTTGCTCCAAAGAAACTCTGAATGACTCGCTAGATGAACCAGCCCAGCTCTGACTGAATCGAGCCTCATCAGTTCTCCATAGGATTGAAGCAATGAATCAACGTACCAGTTAAAATGATCTGGTCTACTGACTCAAAATGAGCCGAAAGCCCTAAGCACTGCAGCCCTTCTCTGCAAATATCTCAGTAACAGAATCAAATCATGTGAATCAGATATTTGATTAATTTAAGCGAACGGCTGAACATTAGATCACTACTAGCTTTACTGCTCCTGAATATAACATGAATTATATACCAGCTAACTTTGACCTTTTCATTAGCAGTAGCAATGCTGATGATCATGCACACTATATGGACAAAAGTATTGGGACAACTACCCGTTCATTTTTTCTTCTGAAATCAGGGTTGTATGTCCTGATTTTGTTGAATTTTGTTGGAGTTTGTTGTATATCCTGATTTTGATATTTTTGGGGGGGTTTACAATCTTGACTATCCAGGGAAGGCTTTATAATAAGGTTTCGGAGCATTGCTGTGAGGATTTGATTGCATTCAGCAAGAAGAGTGTAATTGAGGTCAGGATGTTGGATCACTATCGTCCCAACTCATCCCAAAAGTAATGAATGGAGCACCACCATCGTTCCAGAGAACACACTTCTTCAACTGCTCCACAGCTTAATTCTGGGGGACTGTATGATATTTTATCTATTTCACGCTTATATTTCCTAAGCCAGGCTCTGACGTCTCAGTGGGATACCATCAGAGTAATGAAAGGATTTCATCAGTCAGTTTTTGGTGGGCCTGAGGTTCTGATGGCATTGATATAGCTGTATTTCATATTTTCACTTGGCAGAACCATCCATGATGAACAGAGTTTGGGTCTGCCTCCTGGAGCAAATGTTAGAATCATGGACAGTAGATTGGCGCAAGCACAGCAAGGGGTGCAAGTTAAGTGGGGTGAATTGTTTTATTAGATTACGTACATAAAAATGTGAGTGATTGCAGCAAAACACTTCAATATGGAAGGCCAGAGTGGTGTGGTGAAATGCTTTGCCATTATTTAGAGGAAAAAAGAGGTCAGTATATGTTATGATAATGATACATGTGCTTTTGGCAGATATGCTCAGTATAATTACCTGAGCTCACTTCTTCCTGGATGAGGTCAGCTTTACATTAGAGAGGCTTTTGCTGTAAGTCAGAGAAGATTCTGAGAGCAAAAACACCCTTCATGCTCCTTTGGATTGCAGCTTGGGCAAGGTTCCTCAAGGTTATTAAGGAAAAGGCTTTGTGTGGCGACGCTTGGCCTGTTCACTGAGATCTATTTCAGGGCTGACTTATGTAATACGTCCAGTCTCGGTGTGTGTTCTGTTTAGAAGGCTGTGGTGGGATGGCACTACGGCAAATCGGTTCTCCAAATGCTGGTGGCAATTAAGGCTGATTTGTCTTTGGAGCAGAGTAAACCAAGCCTGTGCGCTACTCTGTGGGTCAGTGTAATAGGTTTTATTCGCTCTGAAGGTGCGTCGGCGTTTACCCAGCATGTTCTCTGAAAGGCCGTAGTGTTGTTGGGACCCCGTGGGCTTTGACAGATGTGTAGACCTCCTCTTAGCCCCTTGGGGTCAGCTGGGTGAGGTCCGGCTCCCCCGTCCTGTCTGAAACTCACCTTCACTGGGCCACTGACGCCCTGCGGCCCAATTGAATGCGAGCCAAGACAAACAGGGTATGGAGCGGGGGTGGCCTGAGCGGTTTAATAAGTAGGCCGATGGACTGTGTGCGTCTCTGTGTGAGGCAGTGGACTCCACTTCCTCAGACCACACTGCGGAGAGACAGCCTGCACTGTCCTCCCTCTGTTATCTCCCCTCTGAGCAGCAAGGCGGGCCTCGGTTTGTTTGCTCTGCTCATTTACATTGACCTCTACTTTAAAGCGAAGAGGGCCACAAGACAGACCTTGTACATTAAATGTGCCCTTGAGCAAACACTCCTGAATTTAACCAACGATAAATCGAGGAAAGACCTCCGTCTTTATGGACAATCCAGCACGATAGTAGTACGATGAGCTACGTCTGTCTGTCTGTCTGTTGTGCTGTGCAAAGGTCAGACATCACCTTTCACTGATTTATCATTGCTGCCATGCAAAAACCTTGTCTGGCAGGTATTCTTTACATTGCTTCCAGCTTTCATGGTGAATGGACCATTAGAAATGCTCCAAAATGACAAAATGAATCTTTTTACATTGACTTCCACTGAAACCTCAGAGGGTTTTTTCCTTCTCCTGTAAAGTTGCCATTTTTGAGAGTGTTTTTTCTTAACAATGAAGATATTCGATATTCGATATATGGAGGTATATATGGAGACCTCCTCTGAAGTACCTGGGTGGTACCTTCGGGGTGGTCAATTATTATTATTATTATTATCGGGATGGTCAATCCATTGTTCTGAGAACAGCAACAACTTCAATGAAATGTTCTTCTTTTATGACCATTTACTTCACTCAGTAAGAAATCAGCTCCACATCCATTCAGATCCACAGCATTGTTATATTTTTAAAAAAGATCAGAAAAGCATCTAAGAATCATGTGCAGATCAATGCTGAATGATTTTGAAGGTTTCACTGCAGTTCTCTACATTTGCATCTACAGTCTTTTTTTTTTTGTTAGAGTAGTGTGTTAATTCGACCATTCCTCTCTAGAGAGGCTGCCAAGGTGCTCGTTCAGTCTCTCATCACTTTAGGACTTGACTACTGCAACTCTCTTCTGGCTGGTCTTCCTCTGCGCACCATCAGGCCCCTGCAACTCATCCAGAATGCAGCGGCACGGGTCGTCTTCATCGTTCCTAAATTCAGCCATGTCACCCCACTGTCGTTTTCTTATCACTGGCTTCCTGTAGCTCCTGCCTGCATCAGATTCAAAACCCGGATGCTGGCCTACAAAGTCAAGAACGGACCAGCCCCTCCGTACTTGATGGCAATGGTCAAAAGCCGATCCGCACCAAGAGCCCTTCCAGCTTCAAGTACGGCTTGGCTCGACCCGCCATCCCTCAAAATCCACGGAAGACAAGCGTCCAGGCTTTTTTCTGTGGTGGAACGAGCTTCCCCTGGGTGTCGGAACGGCAGAGTCGCTCGCTGTCTTCAAACACAGACTGAAGACCCACCTCTTCAGAGAATACTGGGGCGAATAGTAGAGTGGTCACCTTACTGACTTGTGTTTAGTAGATTCTAAGATTAGAGTATCTTTGCATTATTAGTCTATTCTAACTAGCTAAGGTTATTCTTAAGTAAATAGCAAAGCACTAAGCGGACTAAGGCCATGCCACTATGACTTGAGGGTTGACTTGACTTCAGTGTGTTAGTGCCTGGTGCCCAGCAATGCTCTGCTGCATTGGCTAGCAGATGCCAATGCATTAGAGCATTACTGGTCAATAGACACTTTCCGAGCGAGTTGGTTGTCCGATGATGTTGCAGTGCCGGTGGCTGGTTATGCATGTGTCAGTCTTCACCATCCCAATGTTAGGAGGATTACATGTAATAGGGAGGAGGGTACTGACGAGTGGGTTGGGTTGAGGTAAATTGGTAAAAAAAATAATTATAAAAATAGTGGACTGCCATGACGTCCAAGATCCCTGCATGGAGACGAGACATTTGAAGAAGGTTTTTGTAGTGTGTTTCAGGGGTCTAGTGGGACCCCAGCCAGCATTTTTGTGAGGTTGTGGCTCAAAGAGGTTGTGAACCATGGGAATGTAACTAATTTTAGGCACATTGCATATTGAACATATTTGTAACATCAGATCAACTCTGTTTTGCAGAGAACAGCGTATTACCACTTGCTGGCAGCAGGCTGGCCCGTAAGTAGCACATTTTTAGAACTGATGTATTTATGTATATGGGAAAAGTTCCATTTCATATTTCATGTGTTTGATCAACCTTGTGGGCTTTTTCATTCGAAGAAATATCCCTGCATATTTATTCACAGAGGGAGATCGGGCCTCCCGGAGCAATGGGGGAGATGGGGAGACCTGGACCACCTGTGAGTGTACACACACATAAATGCACACACACAGTAGGTGTATATTCACCAAGCTTCATGGCAGATCAGTGTAGAGCTTCAAACCAACCACTAGACGTTTCAGATGAGATAGTATACTATATGGACAAAATGGACAGAAGTAATGGGACACACGCTCATTCATTGTTTCTTCCGAAATCCAGGGTTTTAATAATGGAGCATATATTTGTTGGAGTAACTGTCTTTACTGTCTAGGGAAGTTTGATTGCATTCAGGATTTTGGATGATCACCAAACCACCTTATCCCCAACTCATCCCAAAAGTATTGCATGGAGCACCATCCATCATTCCAGAGAACACGGTTCCACTGCTCCACAGCTCAATGCTGGGGGGATTTGTACCCTTCTAGCCCTAGCCTGGCATTAGGAATGGTGCCAATAGGTTCATGTTTATCTGCTCCAGAGAGTCCTATTCGTTTAGCAATACTTCACCACACTATTTTTTTAAAGACAAAGGTTCCTTGAAGGTTCCTTTTACAGTGTACAGAGACTAGATAAACTGTGTGTGTCAGCATTTGCACATCTGTGTCAGCAATGGCTGCAACTTAAAAGAGCTGAGTGCATTCATTAGAAGGGGTGTCCAGAAACATTTGGACACATGGTGTGTCCTGAAGGTGTCTTAACATTGCTCTTAGTATCGTAATCATTTTCAGCTTCAAGAAACACCTGTTTGAAGATCCTACAGTGCATGTGTCCAAAGTCACAAAGTCCTCAGTAGCACCTTTCTCTTAGCCCAGCAATTCTCTGCCAGTGCTGTTCTCAGTCCACAAGATGGCGCAGTTGCTTACTAGTGAGACCAAAGTTTCTTAAGGGAAAGAAAATTAGAGTTATTAAAGGCTCACCTTGGTCCACACACAGGAGAATGGGGTTCGATTGTCTGCTCAGACAGAAATCACATAGAAGGATTCAGTAGAAGATTTTTTATGTGTGCACTTCACAATTCACAAATTTTGCTTTCATAAAAATGACTAAGTTTAAAACTGAGTGATGCTTCAAGGTCTGTGTAAAAGGTGATTAAGGATGGAGGCCGGAATACTGCCAGGCTAATTCAAACATAAAGGTCCTGCAAATGGTTCTTTGAGCAGTGCCATAGACTAACCACTTTTTGGTTGAACCGTCGGTTGTTTAATAGAGATGTACGAGTGTAAAGAACCTTTTAAAGGCTTGATGACCCTCCTCTTGACATGAAGGTCCTTTAACATAAAGGCCAATTTAAACATTCCTTACACTCACACTGTCTCCATTACAAAAATTATTCTGTGTGGAACCAAAAGTGGTTGTTCCGTGTTCTAAGAACCTTTTGGGGCCCCTTTATTTTTAAGAGCATATGGTCCCCAGTCTTACAGTCCTTCAGCATACATACAGTGTACATTTTCATTTATTTATTTATTTATTTTTGTCTGTCTGCCATACAGGGGATTCCTGGAGACCCGGGAGAGAGAGGACCTGTAGGGCGTCATGGTGACATGGTAATCAGTCCTGCTGTCATATTGTGCTATATGTAGTTTGGTTACAGCACGTCATTGGTCATTATAGCTCAAGGCTGCGTTTTCTGCGGTGTTAGGGGTGCCTGCTGCCAGCCTCGCCCAGCATTGCTACTGCGGTGTTAGGGGTGCCTGCTGCCAGCCTTGCCCAGCATTGCTACTGTGGTGTTAGGGGTGCCTGCTGCCAGCCTCGCCCAGCATTGCTACTGCGGTGTTAGGGGTGCCTGCTGCCGGCCTCGTCCAGCATTGCTACTGCGGTGTTAGGGGTGCCTGCTGCCAGCCTCGTCCAGCATTGCTTCTGCGGTGTTAGTGGTGCCTGCTGCCAGCCTCGCCCAGCATTGCTACTGCCGTGTTAGCGCACCTGCTGCCGGCTTAAGGCTCTGAGGGCAGGGCTTGAGTCCTTTACCAGGCAGCGTCACATGATATTGGTACATAAAACATAAAAAAGGTCATTTTATGTCACACATTTTATGTCACTTTCCTAAGATCTGGAGATGGAAATGAAGACCAATGAATTAGCTTTATCTCACTTGTTTAGATTGCCATTGTCTTCTACTATAGTTAATATGGAAGCTATTGCCATAGGCTCATAAATTGCTACTGGATGTGGGTGAGAAGCTTACAGTTAATGGAGCAGATAAGCAATACCAAAGACATTAGCAATGTTTTGATCTACTCATATAAGAAGAGCTTAAGCAGAGGAGTAGCGTGAAGCATATTCTCAATGGCATTCATTAGATCTTTCCTGAATGAGATACCAAAGTGTTCTGACAGGGTGACCTGGGACCAAAGGGGGTCTGTGGCCGAGCAGGGCGAGCTGGACGAGATGGAGAGAACGGTCTGAATGGAGAACCTGGGCTTCCAGGAATACCTGGCCTACAGGTGGGGACCCTCACTTACTACTAGCAGAACTATACTTAACTTATTCCAAAGTTCTCAGCTTCCCTCAAACTCTCAGTTTTCTAAATAAGAAAAAAAGAAAATAATTATTTTGCCAGAAATGATTTTGTTGGATTGATACTGTAGAAGATCCATTGAAAGATTCATGAAGTGTGAAGGGTGAGGAACATTATTTCTTTTCTACTAGCCCAATAAAGCTTACCAATGCTTTTCATAGTTCAGTAGGTCCAAGAACCTTTCAGGAACCTTTATTTCTAAGAGTGTGGGATCAATATTTGAATACTCTCTGAGTGTAATAATGTACTATGATGTAGAGTAAAACCAACCAGTAAATTGTGTCAATTGTGTGCTTCCTCCTTCACTGTGATACCAGGGTCCTCGTGGTTATAAAGGAGAGACAGCGCCCCCTGGAGACAAAGGAGACCAGGTCTGCACCATTTCTGCACACAGTATTCTGAGTCATTTTAGAGGTAAATATCATGCTTCTGTTACATGAAATATGTATTTAATGAATGTGTGTGTTGTGTGAACCTTAGGGTTTCCCTGGTGCACCTGGGCCCATTGGGGACAGAGGAGAACCTGGACAGAAGGTTAGATCACCTCAGCTTTTAATTCTAACTCTATGATATCTCTGTTCCTGCATTAAGGGGAAAAAAGGGAAATTAGGTATGTACTGCCCCCTAGTGCTTTGAATGCGCACTAGCACTGCACTGATTTCCCTGTTTGTGTTTGGTAGATGGGTTTCCTCTGTTCTAACATTACTGGGTGCTTGTGCAGCTAGGGGGCAGAAGCGCTTTGGGCACATAGCTGGTCCGTAGATTGATATGTTAGTCAGCTGTTGTAATCAACCTAGGTTTCGCACTGTCTATAAACTCTTTCTTTCTGCCCTGTGGTTGTGAGAGCATCTCTGTGATCCCTTTTGGGGCTATATGGAGCCCTTTTTTAAGACATGCTATATAGACCCGTCTCCAAAAGGTTTTCCACCAGTGCAAAAACCCTTTTAAGCATCAGAATGGTTCTTTGGTGGTTCTTAAACCAGTTCTTAAACAGTCTATGGCCCTCCAGCGGCCTAAAGGGTTATTACAAACTTCTATTCCCGAAGAATAGCCCCACCAGTTTGTACCCTGTCCCTAGAAGTCCCTGTAGTTACTGAATAATACACCTTAGTGTGTAATAAACCTTGCTGGGTTATGGGGTTAAAGAAAATATTTTTTTAGGTGTGATGATATGATAAATAATAAATACTGTATGTGATTTTCTTTTGCTTAAATCTTTTCATCTCTCTCTCTCTCTCTTAGGGATCAAAAGGAGAAGAAGGATTTAGTGGCCCCGTTGGTCCTCCAGTAAGTGAACCTAGATGAACTGGGGTCAAGTATCTAAGCCATGCTCTTCTAACTTGGTAACATCATGCTTGATGTTTACCCCTGATCATTGCTGGAGCACTTCACTTAGTCCTCACACTTGTGGTGGAACTACTTTCCTTGGTGGAAGAAACTGTCAGTATTAAAAGCTGTAAAAGCTGATTTTCAGAGCTTATTTGCAGAACAGAAAGTCTAACGCTTATATAATATATAATATTATTATAACACCTGTGGTCCTCATTTTCAACCTTTACTTGTGTATAAATTACAGCCAGCAATGTTATTCACCATGACACACCCCCTCTCCTGTTGTATTGCTAAATTATACAATTTAGAGCCATTCATTAATCATTAAAATCCCTCTGGTTTGTGCTGATGTGCTTGTTGCCCTGTATGTGTTCTATCTCTTTTTTTCTAATCAGGGCCCTATTGGTGTAAGAGGAGCTGACGGGAGCCCTGGACCACCAGGACCTGAGGTGTGCTCTAAGTTCTAACCAGTATGAGATGAACATATTGTGGGGAACGAACCAATAGAAATGCTCCAAAATGAGCCGGAATAAAATCTTTTCACATTGACGTCCATTGAAAATGAAGAAGGGATTTTCCTTTTCGTGTAACAAAATGTTTTGTTATTTACTGATGTGATGATCAGCAGGATCATGATTGTTTTCTTTTAGGGGGATCCAGGGCATGATGGGAAACGTGGTCCTCCAGGAGATATAGTGAGTTTTTAACATAATCACATTAGAAGATACAGTTGCCCAATAAATGCTGCCTCGGCTGATGGTGTGTATGTATGTGTGTGTTTATTTATAGGGAGCTCCGGGTGCTACAGGAATGGTTGGAGCACAGGGGGTTAATGGCTCAGATGTGAGTAAAACACACTTTGAGAGATCCAGGTCCAGAAAATGTCTAAATTCACCCTAGCAGAGTAAAAACATAAATACAGTTGGTCTATTCATGTGCATCAAAGATTTCTTCCCCTGTAAACCTGTTACTATTCAGTATTTACAAGCAGAGCATTTGGGGGTTGGGTGCCTTGTTTGAGGGCATCTTAACCAGGGATACCAGCCATCTTCTGGTCCAAAGCCTGCTTCTTTAAGTTTTAAGCAATGGTTGGACCCAACTTATTATATATTATAGAGCCTCGCGTTAGTATGACCATTAATTGGAACATTTTACCTCGATTACAATTAATAAACGATTGTATAAAGTGCTCAAGTTCCTCAGTTGGATCTATCTTTTAATAAGCAGTGTGTTTTAATTAGAGACTCCACTGTTGGAAACAGTCTGTAAAAGGTGTGGGGGGTTGTTTAAACAGGGGGATCTAGTATCATGTTTAAATTCATATCTATAGTAAAGTATAATATGTCATTCATGGTGTCGCAGCACAAATTCGTTAGTCAGTGATTGATATGGCTGTGATTATCACATTTCCTCATATAGCTTGAAGTTTCCTCACATTTGAGAGCCAGCAGACATTACACAATGTCTTGTTGCATTACTATTATTATTACCATATTTGTGCTGTGTTTACAGGGTGATGTAGGACCTGTTGGCCCAGCAGGACGAAAGGGCCCTCAGGTCAGTTGTATTCTCAGGTCTGTTGTGTCTAGAAAGGTTATTAATATCATGTCTGTATGAAATACTAATTCACTTTTCTGTATGTTCCTACCAGGGTCCTGCTGGTACGGTGGGTATCAGAGGTCAGCCTGGTCTTCCAGGTCCACAGGTAAATAATGAACCCCTGCATTGCATCATAAATCAATGTCAGCAGGTCACACTCTTGCCCTCTCAGACTGCACATATTGTACTCTCTTACACCATTACTCCATACACTGGAAATAGGGATGCCTTGTTTTTTGGACAGAACTGAGGTCAGATCAGGGTTAAGAAGGTTAGATTTAGGTTGAAGATATTTTGAATATATTTGATTAGGATATAGTAGTGTGTGTGTTTGTGTGTGTGTGTTATTGGCCAGCCTAAGCCAAAGCTTTCCATCATGCATCAGTCAGTCATTGTTATTGCCCTCCTGTGGAGGTTTGGCTGGGAGAGCAGACAATAGCATAGCATAGTTTCAAACTGCTGCCTGTTGGGGTCTTGTTAAATGGGGAATGGTGCCGAAAATCCACGCTTTATACACTATATCTGTCCCTGCTGGCCCAGTTAAACATTACATCTTACCAGATGTTCACATTAAATAAGGAGTGGTAGCCACTGAATCCAGTGTATGCTCCCTTAGAGCTGGAAAACTGCTTTCTAGGTTGTAGGCTTGAAGTGTGAACTGCAGTATAGATCAGAATGTAAGCCATTACACAAATTTATAAAGACAAGCCTGTTTATGTACACGGTAGGGCCAGTGAGAGCTGTGGGAGCATCTTTAGAGCACCTTTGCATAGTTGGTATGCTGCTTAGAAGAATCCAGAAGGTCTGGTTGCTGACTTCTCTGCGAACTCCAGTAACTGTGCACATTTGCTCAGTTCCACCAGCAGCTCACTTGATTTACTTTAAAGGTGCCACAAAACCTAAATACCACAGAGTATTTAGGTAGTTTATTAATGTATAAGTAGTAAGCATGTGACTTTGGTTGGGGTGAAAAGTGTATTTACCACCCTGTTATTTTTTTATTTATTTAGCACCAGTTTGGTTCAGCTGAGGTGGTCTGGTTTTGTCAGACGATGGAAAGAAGAGACTGTCAAAAAAAACTGTGGCCTATGGTTAGCTTTTAGCATAGCACGATCCCTGTTTGCCCCGTCCAGCTTTCGTTTGGTTGCATGTCGAGTTTGACCTCCTCTTTTGCGTACACTGGCATAAGAAAAGCCATGGTTACAAGATCTGAAGTGATGAGCTTCTCTCCAGTGTCAACAACACCATGTTCTTCCAAAGTCGCGGTCACGTCTCACAGCATCACAAGCTTTAAGCTTCTCTCTATTGTACGGGGTTTATATACATTTGGGGGGGTCTATATAACAAGTCTCTTATGTAACAGATTTGGGGATTTGGAATTGGCACATTTTCAGGCCTTGTTTTGGTTACGCTGGATTTTCTTTTGAAGGATTTGCAATATTTCTTTTGAGGTTTGCAATACGGCAGTTCCGTGTATTGAACTGTCATTATTTAGCTGTAATATGATAAAATATGATTTTCCATTCTAGGGGTCCATTAATGAAGGATTGATTAGATCAATTTGGTATAGAAGGGTAACTGTAAATACTGGGCGTCTTCTTTGAAAGTTTTGGAAATGGTGAAGCCAACATAATCATATAAAATCCAACCTTCCCATATCAACAGCTTTACATACACATGATTTACTAAGAAGACTTTTAAACAGTTTGTCCATTTTCTCTTCCAGGGACTTCCAGGAAAGGATGGTCCACAAGGTCCTAAAGGGGACAACGTAAGTTCACCTTGAGGTTTGTTTTTAAATGGGAGTTTAAGAAGAGCAAGATTGATGTATTATGTATCTCGACTTGTAAGGGCTAGAATACATATACTAAAAGCTAAGTCAAGGTCATACAGTTTTGACCCTCTCTTCATGTTTTGTATCTGCCTTTAGGGAAAAGAAGGTCCTATGGGTAACAGAGGACTGCAAGGCATTGAAGGGCCAATGGTGAGTTATCTGTTTGTACTTACTGGCTTTGCATGTTTTATTCATTAGACAGACCTAGAGCGGCCATTAGCTACAGATTCTCCATGTTCTTCAAGTACAGTGATTGAGGCTTGAGGTCGTTCTTCTCTGGAGGTGTCTCAAGTTCACTAAACTGGGCTGCCATGTTGTCAGACTGATGAGCAAAATGTTGCTGTAAAAATACACATAGATGGAAAAGTAGTAAACTGGAACATTAGGATGAGCTATGTGGTCTGCATCTGAAGATCATTCCAGCTTTGATACAGAAAGATGTTCTCCAGCCATGCACACGTGCCAGCTTCTCACTTCTCTCTTACGCTGAAGATGTGGTTTCATTTCTAGAACCATAAAAGTGGAAATCAGAAACATGCCAGCATCTTTTATAGAGTTTCCACAGAGATGACTTTTGCATCTGCATGCACTGGAGGACAGATGTCCTTGCCTCTCCAGCTGTAAGGACACTAGAAGAGTCCGCCTGAATGGGAGCTTCCAGAATACTGCCTTGGATTGTGTAACTTCTTCTGTTTTTTGTGAAGGAATTATATCCATCCATATATATATATATATATATATATATATATATATATATATATATATATATATATATATATATCGAACCCTAGTCTGCTATATAGACAGATGTTTTAGCTCTAGAACACTTGCCTAGGTGACAAATTGAAGGCCGTGGTGTTCTCTTCAGTGCACCAGTGTGTTTTAGCTCTAGAGCACTTGCCAAGGTGAAGAATCGAACCCCTGTTTGCTGTGAAACTTTCCCCATGTGAAAAATTACTGCATGGAGGGAAGTGGTGTTCCCTACTATAATTGGAGAATTGAACCCCAATGTGCTCCATGGGGGGCAGTGGTTTAATCTACTGTGCTATACCAACCACACCCTGTTACACTTGTCCGGGTTGAGAATTGATCCCCAATCTGCTACATGTATTGCAGTGGTGTAACCTACTATGCTGTACCAACCACACCCTGTCACACTTGTCCAGGTTGAGAATTGAACCTTAGTCTGCTACATGGAGGGCAGTAGTGTTACTATCACTAATCACACAATATACCAACAACTATGTTTGCTTGTTTTCATTGTTTTTGCTTGTTTGTTTGTTTTTGTAGGGGATAATTGGAGATCCGGGCCCAAAAGGCTTTTCAGGGATCACAGTAAGTGATCTATGGTTGAACAAAAATCACCATTATGCACATTTCCATTTGCGCCAGGCTGCGTCATTCTAACTGTTGTTCATCATATAGGGTGGCAGGGGTCTGGATGGAGAGCGAGGGAACCCTGGGCCCAAAGGACAAAGAGTAATGTTCTACAAATCAGTCATCTCAAACAATACAGCCTCTACCCTGTGTCATATCACAGTCTCATCTTCCTGTTTTGTTGTTATCAGGGCCCACCTGGAGCACCGGGGATTGGGGGTCCTCAGGGAGAGGGAGGTTCGCCTGGCCTTGTTGGCTTACCTGGGATTAGAGGTCAAGCAGGTCCTCCAGGTATCCAGGTATGATTTAGTAAGCCAGTCCTATTGTAGACGGGCAGGCTTTATATAATAATAGTAGTGGTGGCTCAGTGGTTAGAGCGCCAGGCTATTGATAACAGGGTTGTGGGTTCAATTCCCGGGCTCGGCAAGCTGCCACTGTTGGGCCCTTGAGCAAGGCCCTTTACCCTCTCTGCTCCCCGGGTGCTGGAGTTGGCTGCCCACCGCTCTGTGTGTGTGTGTACTCACTGCCCCTAGTTCACTAGTGTGTGTGTGTGTGTGTGTGTGTGTTCACTACCACAGATGGGTTAAATGATGAGGACACATTTTGCTGTGCAGTGTACACTGTACAGTGACAAATACATGCACCTTTACCTTTAATTAATACCTCACTTGATGATGACAGCTGTTTTTTGCAAGCAGATGTTAAAGAAATGGTTTGGCAATAAATTCAAAATTAAACAATTTACCACCTACCCTGAATGTAGCCGATCAGCCAAGACATGTAGTGTCCAAATGTTGCTTCTTTAGTTCAGCGCTTGAGCTATGCGGCTAATGTTGCTAACAAACACTAGAAGTCAATAGTCACCAAAAATATTTTCTATTACATTGTACTATTATTTGTGATTAGGGTCCAGTATAACCATATTTTAATAGGTCATAGATACATAGATGTAGTAGTACCCAGAGTACCCTACCCAGAGTAGTTCACAATGAAACTGTGTTACATAGGTAGGTGAACGTAGGAAGGACTCTTATTGGTGAAGTGTGGTGTGCTTATTTGGTTTGGGAGTAAAACCCAAATGATGTGACCCAACACCCTTACACTCTTAAAAAAAGGGTTCTTTGAGTGATGCATCAGAAGAGCCAATGTTGGTTCTATGCAGAGGCATTAAAAAGAGATGTGAGTGTGAAGAACCTTTAAATTGATATAGAACCCATTCATTCACATCTGTAAACCTTTAATACGTTCTTCACACTCGCTTCTCTTTTACCAAAAGGGTTCTTCTGTGGCGTCGCTCACAGAACCTGTTGTAGAACCTTTTTTTAAGAGTTTAAGATGTGAGAATGCACATACTATGTCCTGAACCACATTGACAGATCTGGCACACCCTAATAAAGACCTTGGTGCAAGCCTGCGCAGGTTGAGAGAGGTTTTGGTCAAAAAGACTTCTTGTGATTGTTGGCAGCAAACCAAACACCAGACATGCCTTGGTTGATTGATTACATCAATGCTTTTGCAATTTTATTAAGCCTAAACTTTTTAGGGCCCTGACAAAAGCATTTTATATATAGTGAAACCTTATCTACCCTTATCTAATGCTTTTAATTGAACAGTGTTTCCCTGACTGATTTGATTACCAATTAAAGCAGCTGTATGCGAGAATTGGCATTTCTTGCTCCTTGCTTCCTTACAGTCAGGAAGTGGAATGGAAAGAGATACAGAACCAGCATCTAAAGTGAAAGAAGCATGTGGACTGAGGTGGTAGAGTAATAGTACAGGGGTTTTCATTAATATGATTTGGGTTGCGCAGCATTACGCAGTCTTACAAACGTTGTCCGCAGTGCAGTTTCTGGCATGCTGGGCCCAGAGATACTGTTCTCTACTATGCTCTATTACTATAAGTCAGTATCAACATGATTTAAAGCTGTTTTTAAAGGTAAAATTACACAATAATGCAGCTTTTTTCTGGATGTCTTAAATGTTTGTCATTTATGACAGCCACACCTCAACTATCACATTTCCTGAACCCAAATGAACAGCAGAAACCCACAAAGTCTTAAATAATCTAAATGTTATACGGCTGTACTGGAGCTTCACAGTTCTCAGGATCGAGGGATTTTAGAGGCGTGTAATTAGTAAAATATAAAACAAGCAACTTCAAAACAATATCAGAGAGAGTCATTGGAGCCAGTTTTACACAATACCAATACATTTTGGCTAATGTTATTGACCACCTAATGTGATGTAAAGACCCTAAAAACTTCAACCCCTAGCACTGCAGCTTTATTATTAGGTGAATAAATGTAAAACTTGATTACAACTACAGTGAAACTAACATTTCTTTGGATTAACAAATCTTTTGGGGATGTCCACATATTAAAATATTTTTGGGAAGATATAAGGGAGGCTCTGCAGCATATATTGAGAAGGGAGATTCCCATGAATAATAACGTACTTAAGTCACCCTGACATGGGTAGGACAAGTAGATAAATATTTAATAGCTGTGCTTTTAGCAGGCAGTAAAAAGGCAGTGACCAGAAAATGGTTACAACCAGAAGGAAACTAGATGACTGGATAGAAATATCTAAATAGATTTTTTTATAAATAAATATAAGAATGGATGTATTCCAAAAGCATTGGCATTGTGTGTATCACAACAAGACCAGATGTAATAACAGAAATATGTATAGAGTGAAAGTTAATTATTTTATTTACTTCCTCTGCTTTAGGTATGCAGTGTATTCTCTGAATATACATAGTTTTTAATATTATTTAAAAGTCAAAATTTGAAAAAGAAAGAAAAACTTAACTTCTATGAAAACAAATATGTAAGCAATAAAGCAGAACTGGACAGTATTTTGTCCAATATGTAGTCAGACCACGCCACTGAAACATTTGCTGTGACATCTGCAATCTCAACATGCTCCAGTGATTGCCTCACTCTTTGAGCAAATTGCTGATTCGAGTTTTAATGAAGTATTGATTGGAAGAACCTGTCATTTGAAGCTGTGTCAGGTTTTTTTTTGTATTCTCTTTGTTCTGCACCATCAGGGCGAAGACGGTGAAGTGGGCCTCCAGGGAACGATTGGAAAAGAAGGTCAAAAGGTTGGAAGCATTTTATGACTTTCAGCTGGAATAATAGGAGGCAAATGACATGTGGAAAAGAGCTTAGACTCACTGAGGGCTTCTCTAAACAGACTGATGCAAGAATATACACTATATGGACAAAATGATTGGGACACCCGCTCATTCATTGTTCCTTCCGAAATCAAGAGTTTATCCTGCTTTTGTTGGAGTAACTGTCTCAACTGTTGCGTTCAGTGACAAGAACGTTAGTGAGGTCAAGATGTTTGATGATCACCACCCCATCTCATCCCCAACTCCCCAGCTCATCACAAAAGAACTAGATGAAGCACTAACCATCATTCCAGAGAATACAGTCCCACTGCTCCATAGCTCAATACTGGGAGGCTTAAAACCCCTGTAGCCCATGCCTGACATTAGGCAGCATGGTGCCAGTAGGTTCATGTTTATATGCTCCAGAGAGTCCTATTCTATTGGTAGTACTTCTCTACAGGGACTAGACAAGCTGTGTGTGTGTGTGTGTGTGTGTATGTGCGTTTGTACATTAATGTCAGCGACGGGTGCAACTTATAGTAGCCGAATGCATTCGTTAGAAGGGGTGTCCACAAACATTTGGACATATAGTGTATGTATATATATATATATGTATTTTGCATGCCAGATCTGTTCTGTATACATTTTTAATTTTGGTTGTGGTTTGTGAACCCAAGGGAAGTAGGGGAGCACCTGGACACAACGGGAGGACAGGACCAAAAGGCCAAAGAGTGAGATTCATTTAAATGGAATAATATTTAAAAATTTAAAAAGGAATACTTAAAATATGCAAATGTGTGGCCAGCTTAAACTTGCATATTTAGAGACCGGCCACAAAGGGGGTGAATTTTTACGTGCAGTGTCAATTTCGAATCTACCTACAGGGCCGATCAGGCCAGCATGGCCCACCTGGTATTCATGGACAGCTGGTAGGTCCTTAATTTGTATTTATGATGAAGGAGAAAGTGTTTAGAAACCTTTACAATGTTTTCTAGTATACGGCATGTGTGCATCTCTGTCGGCAGGGTTTAAGGGGCCCACCAGGAACAGAGGGAGCAGAAGGAAAGCCTGGTACACAGGTTCCCATTTCATAAGTTATCTCCACATTCAAGCTCTCTGTCTTTCCTTTCTTATGATCCTAATATTGTCACTGACACCTGCCTTGTACATTCACTCACACAAAAAGGTGCTACAGAGGGTTGTTTTAACAAAACAATGCCATAGAAGAACCATGTTTGTTGAGATATGTGAAGGTTGCTGAAAGGTTCTTCACACCCACATGATCACATGGTCTTTTATAGAAGCAGAGACAGTTCTTCTATGGCATCGCTCAAGAAACCCTCTGTAGCACCTTTATTTCCAAGAGTTTTGAGCATTTCATGACAAGTTAACCAATAAAAATGATTCTAAGTTACTTTTAAATCTTAGAGTTCTCATTCAAATGAAACATGTCTTTTTAGAACAGTTTTCTAGCTAAATTAACAAACATTAAAGCTAAATACGTTTTCCCTGCTTCTCTAAAGGTGTGTTTTGTAGACACTATGCTTTCTTATGATAGTGGCATCTTCTTGAGCAAACATATTTCTCCATGTTCTAAGAACCAGTGATTAGTAAAGATGTTTCCCTGTGATGTTTCTGCTGTGATATCCCACAAGATGTGTCTTAGTTTCTCTGTATGTGCTTTGCAGGGCGTTCCTGGCTCAGTTGGAAGCCCAGGAGATAAAGGGACAAATGTAAGTACTAGTATCACATATCATATTACATATACAGTAATGGTGAAGGCTGTCCCTGTTCGTCTTACACCTTCTAATTAAAAAAACAAGGTTGGAACTACTTACTAGAGAGCATTAACCCTTAAACCATTAAATGAGTGTTTCCTCCTACCATGTTACATCTATTATTTACACAAGGTAAGCATTTCAGGGTTAAAGGGGCTTTGCCCTTTTTCGTCTGTGGCCGCTTGGGTAGTCAGGCTTGGGTCTTCAGAAAGTGGAGTAACATGTTAGACGGACGTGTAAATGTCAGAGAGGTGACAAGATTAGACACAGTTAAACTTAACAAGGCCTTAAACATTCAGCCAGCTTTGGGAACTCACTCAGTGCACTGGGTTACACACTTAACAACTTAGGAGGGACACTGGATTTCCGTTATATCAAGTAGTTGTGATGTCATTTGTATATACAGGTGCACTTTGGGCACTTTTGGTCAAAACATTGGGACATAAACAGTACTTATTAAAAAGTACATTCAGATTATTTTGCTCCACGACAGCATTAAGAGATTTCAATCGGAGTCTCTTAATGCTGTGAGCATTGGCTGATACGGACCGCCCCAGTCCAATCTTTGTGTTTATATTAATATACAGCTGCACAGTTTAGATCAGATTAGCTGCTGATTAATCAGTTCAGTAAAACAAAGAAAGGTGTGCAGTTCTCCCGCTGGTAAAACAGAGCATTTTAGTGATAGCTTTATAAAGGTTCAGATATTATGGTCTGTTTTCATGTCTGATAGTTTTCATGTTCAGATAGTATGGTCTGTGTTCCACCAAAATAGCCCCACACTGCAGACTCTCAACTCTTGATGTCATTTAATGGCACCTTGAGGACAGATCCACAGGATCAGGACATCCCTATATAAATGTTTTTTTTATTATTTATTTTAAATATATTTTGGTTTGTTTTCTGTAGTGGACATGTATTTATTTTGAATACGAGTGTCCAAATGTTTGCGTGAAACTGTATGTGTGCATATTTAAAGTATATGGTTGTAATCTGTGAGTATGTTACATCTATATAATGTGAGTTGTCTCATTTATGTGGAATCTAGGGTTTCAGAGGATTTACAGGAGAGCCAGGACGAGCAGGACCCCCTGGATCCACGGTAAATATAACCCCATAAAATCGATTCAGTCATGTCAGACACACTAAATTAAGGACACTTAAATATGTGAACATTTGATGCTGTGGCCGTTTGATGAACTGAAGAGTTCAATGAAAAAGCTATAGTGATATACGTGATGTTTTGAGACTCTAGACTCTTTAAGCTCTATACTAAAAGTTTAAAAAGTGCCCTGTGCACAGTTTAATTAGGAATTACTGACTTACAATTAAAATATTTTACTACTAAAGTGACATTACCAGAGAAATTACATGGCTTAACCCCTTAAAAAGCCTGGTGGGCTGAGAGTGTTATTACAAACTTCTATTACCAAAGAATAGCCCCATCAGTTTGCACAGAAGTCCCTGTAGTTACTGAGTAATACACCTTAGTGTGTAATAAGCCTTGGACTGTTAAGGGGTTAAAGATTGAAAGTTTTACAAGTGATGCACAAGTACTGAAGTAGGCCTACATTTAAAAAAACAACAGGGCGTAATTACTTTCTGTGACACTGCCTACTGGTGCTCGAGTCTTCTGACTTTTGATCATTTTATGCAGTACAAATAAATCCAGCTCCAGTATCCAGCACAATTACTGATGAAGCATTTCTAACAAGTCTGAAACAGAGGCTTTAAATTCAGTACTTTGTATTTTTTCCTACTTTTTCTTGTTTTTAATCCAGGGTTTATCTGGGCGGCCTGGTCAAGATGGCAGTCCGGGACCTCCAGGAAAGAAGGTGAGTGTTTCAAGCCATCCTGCAGCATCTGAAATGATGGATGCTAATAGGGGTATGCGGTACAGTGTATGTATCACATGGGTTGCATAATGAACCTCATTAGACAGTGTGGAGGGCATTGGTGAAATACGGTGAATGATTTCTGAACATTGTTGCTTATATTGTCAGGGTTTAGCAGGGAAGCCCGGACTGGGGGGTCCACAGGGGCCTGTGGGAATGTATGTAAGTAAAATCTCATTAAGTCATTTTTAATGATATTGTTTCCACATAATATGATAATTTTATAATATGTTTTTACCAAAACCATCATATGTTTTATATGACTATCATCTCACTTCTTTATCCCCAAAATAAAAAACAGGTATTTTTGTTACTGTGCTTTTAAAATGCCCAAATGTTTGTGGACACCCCTTCTAATGAATCTTAGCTACTTTATGTTCTTCCCATTACTGACACAGATGCTCAAATGCATGCACATTTGAGTGTGTCTAGTCCCTGTAGAGAGGAACTGCCATTAGAATTGGACTCTCTGGAGCAGATAAATTTGAACCTTTTGGCACCATGCCTAATACCAGGCAAGGGCTATATAAGGGTATAAAGGCCCCTAGCATTGAGCTGAGTGGCAGTGGAACTGTATTCTCTGGAATGATGGTTGCTGGGTGCTCCATCCAGTACCTTTGGGATTATTTGGGGATTTAGGAATGAGGTGGGGTGCTGATCATCCAACAATCTGACCTCACTAGCACTCTTGTCGCTAAATGCAATCAAATCCTCACAGCAATGTTTTAAAATCTAGTGGAATGCCTTCTTCCCTGGATAGTAAAGACAGTTACTCCAACAAAAGCAGGATGAACTCTTAAATGAGCAGGTGTCCCAGTACGTGTCCATATGCTGTTTGTGTGTGTGACATCACAAAACCATTTAAAAAAGGGGTGTTTCTGGGTGGTAGGAAATTCCCAGTGGACAAGGCACTACCACTATGATCTGAGGATCGCTGGTTTAAATCCCAGGTCATGCTGCCTGCCATCAGCAGCTGGAACCTGAGAGAGCACAGTTGGCCTCGCTCTCTCACAGTTGGGTACAGAGAGATTTTTCGAACACATTGTTTGCCCAGTGATGTTGCATCGGTGGCAGGTCGAAAAAAGGTGGTGGCCGGTACGCATGTGTACTAACAAGTGGAATGGGAAATAGGCTAAGTTTAAAATTGGGGACGAGATTTGGCTAAAGATAAAAAAATATATAATTCCAAGATTTTCCAGGTCATGGGCCCTTTAAAAACACCTGTACATCTGATATGTAGGTATTGTAGATGTAAGTGAGTGTATTTGTGTATATGTGTCTAATTACAATTCACGGCTGTTGTCCCACCCAGGGTTATCCCGGAGCTAGAGGCCTACAGGGAAGGCCTGGTCATATAGGAGAGAGGGTGAGATTTATTTTGTTGTTTGTAATGTTGAAATGAATTTGAATGGATTTTACAGATGTAATGCAGCATCTTGGTGCGTACACATATGCTGAGACCTTACATGCTGGGTAAATGTGGTTAATGTGTCCAGGGTGAGCCTGGTGTACGAGGACCCATTGGCAAGCGTGGAGAGAGGGGGCCACCTGTAAGCTGTTAGCCTTTCTTCACTTTAGAATCAGCATTAATGAGGTTCATATCAGGGTTGCTGTTCATAGCAGAAGCAGGCTAATTTAGCTCTCTTGATTTCTCAGGGTCTGACGGGATCACCGGGTGAGAGAGGCCTACCTGGACCTCAGGTGTGGTACTTTTTGATTTAAAACTGCTTGCAATAAACTAAGAAAAAGCAGACCTCAGCAGAAAGTACAGCCCTAATGTAGGATTTTTCTGAAAGCATTTCTTTTTATTATTTATAATTTAGGGCCGACAAGGAGAGATGGGACCAGTGGGCATAAGAGGACCACCTGTGAGTATGAACTCTTTGTCTTATATCATTACAAGCATCATTAGACCCAATTTACTGTTCCCCAGTACAATGCTGTGCCCCACCAAAATCCCTGCGGTAAAAAGTCAATTGAACAGAATGACAGGACACGCAAATATGAGTACTACGTTTCCCATAATGCCTTGAGCAGCTAATGCTTTCAGTCAGAGCCAGTTCATTTTGTTGAGTAATGGACATTGCTAAATATTTATTTATTATTATTATTGCTAAATATTATAAGCTATAGCCATGTTATAGCATAGACTTTATTTATGCTAGCTAGTAAAAGGGGCATTGATAACACAGGCTTCATGATATCGCCAATATAACAGTAAACTGCTCATTTTAAAAGCCTGTGTTGTTGCTGCAAACAAAATATTCATGCATGTGTGACAGTAATAAATAGAATAAGAACTATTAATGTATTACTAATATTTGTGTTAGCAGCATATTATTATTATTATTATTACTTGTTAATAATATTATAACTAGTAATATTATTATGCAAGCAGTCAGTCGTGTAGGGGAAAGCCTAGGTAGCAGAGTTTGTTTTTGTGATCTTTGTCATCCACTGTAGCTTATTATTCACAAGGTGAACTGCGACTGTCTCACTTTCAGAGTAACACATTTATATTTTCAGGGTATACCAGGCCTGCCAGGTATTGTTGGTGTTCCTGGGAAGACGGGACCCCCTGGCAGTCCAGGACCTCAGGGGCCACATGGCAAAGATGGACCCATAGGATTGCCAGTGAGTGGGTACTACTCATTTTGCTCATTATATCATCAGAACCTTTAATGAAATTGAAAAATTAAATTCCTTTATTGGGGCTCACATGAGTGGAGTGTGGGTTCCAGGTGTGCATGGGCTCTGAGTGGGTTTTGTACATGTGTTGTTACTAGGACCCAGTTGAGCAAATCCAAATGAGCCCCATCATTATAGCCCACCCTAATCTTGCATGGGTCAAATCTAGGCCTCATATGCTGTGTATAACCCAGATGGGGCCCATTTGTAACCCCTCCTGGTCCCATCACTGATCCTGGTTTTTATGTTGCAAACATATATGTACAATAATACCCCAAATTCATTTACTGCAGTTATATGGCCTTTTATTCATTCCTAAAAATGAGTCTTATAAAAAGTTTAATATGTAATATAAAGGGTTCTAATTCAACTTTGATCAAAATCTTGTTTGTCAGGGAACATGGGGAGCTGATGGAGCGGTTGGTGCATCTGGAGACAAAGGAGATCAGGTGGGAGTGATTCTAAATAAACATCAGACATGGATTTGCCCAGACACTTGATAAAGTATGCACTTATACAGGATGAGAATGCAATTTTGTAAATATAATGATAAATATAGAAGTAATATTGCATGTAAAAAAACTTGTGGTGCTATGCTTTTCCGCAGGGAGCTCCAGGACCTGCTGGTGACCCTGGTTCCACTGGATTGGATGGACAGCAGGTTAGATCTGTTCGTTATAAACAATATATCCAAGCGTATTAAGACATTACCAAATCATGTACTGAATGTTTCCTCAAACACTTAAAAAACTGAACTTTATAAACTAAAATAGAATTTGTGGAATGTTGTATTTCTGCTCTTTCTGATTTTTTTGCATCAATTTTATTGATTTTCATTCTTAAATTAGAAAAAAAGAAATTCATACTCCACAAAAAAAACATAAAACCAATGAAGTATGTGTTGTGGCTCCCTTTTTAGGGTCATCCTGGTCCCTCTGGGTTAGAAGGGCCAACAGGGAGAAAAGGGGACCATGTAAGTGAAGAAGATATTGTTATCTCAATTCTGATTTACACAGATCAGCCATAACATTAGCGCCACCTGCCTAATATTGAGTGGGTCCCCCTTGTGCCGCCACAACAGATCTGACCATTCGATGCATGCTTTTAAGAGATGCTGACCAATGCATATCGGGGACACCCCACAATACATGCCTGATGTTTTGGAGACGATCTGGCCCATTCACCTTGTCAAAGTGGCTCATCTTCAAGAACTGACTGTTCATATGCTGCCTAATATATCCATGCCTTGACAGATGCCACAGTAGATGAAGATCATCATTGTGTTTCCCTTCCCCTGTGGTACTAATGTTATGGCTGATTAGTGTATAATGTAGATGTGACATTTCTAATAAGCCAATATTCCAGTTCATTTCTATCCTTCATGCTCTTTTTGCACGTTGTAGGGTTTAGCAGGATCTGTTGGAAACCCTGGATTGACTGGACCTTCAGGAGAGCCTGGGCAACAGGGCTCTCCAGGGATGCAGGGGGAGCCAGGACCAAGAGGCAAAGAGGTCAGTGTCATGAGTCAATAGCTGTCCTCTTATTATCACTGGTGTGAAAGGAGAATCAAAGGAAGAGCAACCAAACTCTTAATCAGTTAATGAGTCTGAAATGTGAATTTTTAATAAGATTTGGCTCTGTATTGTAGGGGGCTCCAGGCCTTGTGGGCAGTTCTGGAGACCCAGGTCCCAAGGGTCAGAAGGTACAGTAATGTCTGAGAACTCTTTCATTTAGAACTCTGTCATTAGTTCAGTAAGATCATGTAGTCTACTTCTAGGGTGACACTGGCCTGCAGGGTGTTCCTGGGCGTATGGGACCCCCAGGAGTCTTTGGGGTTCGTGGAGACAAAGGGGGCAAAGGTGATAAGGGCTACATCGGACTGCTGGTGGGTTCTCGCCTCTTTGGGCTCTTTGTGGTATCTCCTGCATGTTACTGGTACCAGTGTCCTGCTTAACACATCATAATCTGTGATTTGCAGGGTCAGAATGGACTAATGGGGAAGACTGGCCCGTCTGGCTTGATGGGGCTAGAGGTATATATTTATTTATTATTTTAGCCACACATTATTCTTTTAGGCAGTGGGGAACATTTAGTCCCAAAAATGATTTAGATTTGCAAGTATGTAATTAGAGGTGATACTGAATCATTTACAGGGTTTGATGGGCCCACGCGGAGGACCTGGGGCAGACGGACCACCAGGGCCAAAGGTATTTCATTTGGCACCTGTTATTCTTATTATGTATGTGCAAACAGGCTCCTTTTAAAAACCCAAATATTGTCTCAGTAGCCAATTTAGTTTTGTGTTTTTTGTCTTACAGGGGGATTCTGGGATTATTGGGCTGATGGGCTTACCTGGAGAACTAGGTGAACCGGTAAATAACCTGCATGTGTTAACCACTAAAACCATTAAAAATGGCTGCAGAATGTACAGAATACTAGTATTGTGACAGTAGTGCTTCATCTGCTATTGCAAAGTCCACAATCCTGTTCCTGAGTTGAAGTACAGACACCCTTTATCAAATTTGGCTTAAGTGAAGTAGATTAGCATATTATATGGACAAAAGTATTGGGACACTTGCTCATTCATTGTTTCTTGTGAGGGTATTTAAAAAGAACATATTCTTATTTTGTTGGTGTAACTCTCTACTGGTCTCTACTGTCAGTGGAAGGCTTTTTGCTAGATTTTGGAACTCCCAACTCATCCTATTTGCATGGAGCACCATAATTCCACTGTTCAATGCTGGGGGCCTTATACCCCTCCTGTGTTAGGAGTCTTGCCCACTTATTCGTGTAGTACAGCACAGTCACCCAGACCAGGAATCGAACCCCAGTCTCACACAGTAATGTAATAGCGCCCTGGCAGGTAGAGGTGTTATCTGTCGCACCACACCAACACTGACACCCTTATGACAAATATCCTACTTATTTAGAGCACTCAGGGAACTCAGGGGACATTAATTAGGCATCACGTACCCCTTCACATAGCTTTCTCATACTTCAGTAACATGTTACAAAAAGTAGTGGGGGAAAAGTAGGATATTTACTGTAGTAGTGAATAACATGTACCTAATTACTGTCAACCACTGGTAATGAAGTATATTCCCACCCCTGGACTCTCTTACACTGTGGTAAGTATTGTGCCAAGCCATGCTAAGCCATGGACCACATTGTCCTGAAGGAGTAGCCTGTAATGTGTTGTTGGTCTGTTGTTCTGTATTAAAGCAATGGGCCTTCACAGAAGACCTGTTTGAGTGTGTTTAATACTGTGTCTTGTTTGTCAAAAGGGCGTCATTGGACAAAGAGGACTAAAGGGTGGAATGGGCAAACCTGGACCCCAGGTCAGTACAGTAACTCTCTCTTTCTGTTATCATACTCGTTAACAATGGCCAATTCTGGAACTGACAATGCACCTGTTTTAGGGAGGTGTAGGTCCCAGAGGCCCCGAAGGCTTGATAGGCCCTAAAGGCTTACCTGGAACAGAAGGACAGAAAGGTGACCTTGGCAAGCCAGGACCTCCAGGAGATATAGTGAGTCTTGAGAAATGTAGGTTTCTGTCATTGTGTGCCTGAATTGCACTTGGTGCTACTCTTTTTTTGTGTTTCCTGACCAGGGAGCAGAGGGTTTTCTAGGAATCAAAGGCCCTCCAGGACTTCCAGGATTAGAGGTAGAGTCTTATGGGTTTCATGGTAATGCAGTGGCAGTGCATTTCCTTCCTTAAGATTGCTGTTCATTCTAAGTCTTGCTTCCATGTGCAGGGGCTTCAAGGAGAGCTGGGACCTGATGGGCCAGTTGGTCCTGCAGGACCACAGGTTAGTGTTTTAGTATCTACAGGGCAGGGCCAATCTTTCCCACAAATAGCTGATCCAGATGCAGGTTGTCACTCCAACAAAGAATGAGCACATGCAAGATTGAGAGCAACTGATTGAATAAGTGGAATCTGGTCGGTTGGAATGAAAGCCATTTACGAAGTTCCACATGAACATTATGTAAGCATTAAAGAGACATACCATTACACTGTGTGTCCAAATGTTTGTGGACACCCCTTCTAACAAATGTGTGCAGCTACTTTAAGTTGCATTGAGCTGATGAGCTGTGGAACCGTGTTCTCTGGAATGATGGTGCTCCATCCAATATTTTTGGGATGCGATGGGGCAGAGGTGGGTTAATCATCCAACATCCTTACCTCACTAATGCTCTTGTTGCTGAAAGCAATCAAATCCAAAATCTGGTAGAAAGTCTTCTCTGGACAGTAGAGACAGCTACTCCAACAAAAGTGGGATAAACTCTTTTTAATACCATTGAATGCAATGAATGAGCAGGCGTCCCAATACTTCCGTCCACAGAGTTTATCTAGCATTTTCTCTGATGGTAATCCAATTACCATATAATTAACAAATGTGATTGGCACAGTTTAAGGCTTCACTTAGTGACATACATGCTATTCAATCAACGCTCTTCAGAAGAAATGTCCTCTTTAAACCCGCACACAGAGTTTTAACAAAGATTCTGACATTCACCAGTGTTTTCTTATTTGAGATTTATTCAGTTTATGAGGACATTGGGATCTATCTTTATAAGAGCATAACTGTGAACAATTTTGCCCATTAAAAACACATCATGAATCCGACATAGTCAGTGATGTCAAATCTTCCTACTGGTTCTGACATCCATGCTGCTCCTGTACATTTAATTGTTCATCCTGCTGCTGCTCGTATCAACAGTAAAAAGACAGATCTACTGCAGCCATACATGCTCATGTCATCATGTGTGAGAGATGAGGTGGTGAGCAGTTTCTTTTTCCACATCATTTTCCTTTGGAGCAGCTTTATCCCAATTTATCCCAATCTGACCTGTATGTAACATTTAGTCCAGGAACTCTGCAGGCTGGTTTTGTGTATCTTGGACTTTCTGTTCTCCAAGCTTGTCAGTGGTTTGCAAGTGTTTTACTTTACTTTTACCTTAATCTTCTTCTTCAGTACTAAAGGAGTTATTTGTATTATTTCTATTAATATATGCAGGGATGTTTGTAACTGCTGAGAGATTTTTCAGCTCTTAATAGATAGACACTACTGTGGACGGCAGGCCAAGAAACCTAACAGGCAACAAAAGTTGGGGTTGGCAACCAATTTCCTCTCTGTCCCGTTACTTACTAAACTAGCCCTAGTCTATACATCCGTATTCACTTATTGTTGTCTTCTTTTTAGGGTCCAAAGGGCAGATCTGGTTCTGAGGGAAGAGAGGGCCAGAAAGGTCAGAAGGTCAGGCCATTGTTTCCTCTTTTCTCATTTCTTATTGTCCACTGTGGTGCTCTCCCTTCTGTTTGTATTTGACCTATTCGACCAAACTCAATGACATGTATTCACAAGTCTAGATCAGTCTGGTCAAGCTCTTTTTTTCTGTCTTTTCTAGGGAAAGGATGGCCGAGATGGACAGCCTGGAATGACTGGAAACGCTGGACGCAAGGTCAGGAAAGCACCCCAGTTCTACACATTCTCACTGTGTTTGAAATGGAACAGCAGAATCAGTAATACTGTGTTGTCCTCAGGGTAAAAGAGGGAAAGCTGGACAGAGAGGCCTGAGAGGGGTCAAAGGAGGGAAGGTAAACACTGTTATCTGTCAACCCTCAGGGCCTGAATGTGGGCCTACACTGGAGTTTCTTACTTCTTCAGCTCATCATTTGTGTTGAAAAATGTACCCTGTTGTAGAAGCCCTTTTCTTTTGTTAGCATCATCCATTTCACAGATAGTTTAGCATTGGCATCCAGAATTTGCTGCTATTTTGTGGAATTTGTTTGTCTTTCCACTATTGCAATACCACTACTACTGGCACTGGTTGCTTCACAACCCCAAAACACGATAGCTCCTCCTTCATGCTTCACAGTTGGCAAGGTGTTCTTTTCATAAAATGTGTAGTAGTAACTTTTACTGATAGATTTGTTTGATTTTACATGTCTTACACAAAGCCTGTGTTTTGAGGGGTTAATTTATAATAAAATAGTCATTAAAATCACATCATAATAAACCAATTTTGTTCATTTAGATTGCATTGACTAATATATAATTCTTTGAAATTAGAATATATATTTTAATAATATTACAAAAATGTGCCTAGCTTTGCTGAGGGTTTTGCTTGATTTTGTTGACGTGCTGTCCTCAGGGTCATCTGGGACCTGTTGGCCTAACTGGACCACCAGGGAGACCAGGCTCATATGTGAGACATTATAACCTCCTTTGAAAAATGAGACATCATCATAAAGGGCAACCTCCTTTTTCAGGCCTGCTGAATTAATTCTTTGTATTATTTTTGATGCAGTTTTTGACAGCAGCTCTAAACATACCTGAACATCACTGAAATACCTTCTTCACCTACTTCTTTTCCTCTACTGCAGGGTTTGCCTGGCGTATTGGGGGAGAAAGGGAAAGAAGGTGAACAAGGGCCACAGGTATGATGGGTTTCAATGGTGTGTTAAAGGTCATCCTTCACTAATCTTACCGTTAATGCTCTGCTTTTCCATCTGCAGGGGGAGAAAGGGCACATGGGTCCACCTGGTCCTCCAGGGACCGAAGGAATGAAGGTATGATGGATCGAAAAAATCAAATTTACACAATTTTCTCCTTATCCCAAATGTAGTTGATTGGCCAAGAATGTTTGGTGTCTAAACACTATATGTCCAAATGTTTGTGGACACCATTTCTACTGAATGCAATCAGCTAGTTTAAATTGCACCCATTGCTGACACAGATGTGCAAATGCACACACACACAGCTTTTTATAAGCTAGTCCTTATATAGATATAGATACACATTAACCTATTGGCACCATGCCTAATGACAGTTGTGGGCTAGAGGGGTGTATAGCCCTCTACTGATCTGTGCATTGAGCTGTGAAGCAGTGGAACAGTGTTCTCTGGAATGATGGTTGGTTCTCCATCCAAAACTTTTGGGATAAACTGGAGATAAGGTTGAGTGGTGATCATCCAACATCCTGACCTCATCCTGACTTCACTGAATGCAGTCAAATCTTCACAGAAGTGCTCCAGATTCTAGTAGAAATCCTTCCCTGGACAGTAGACACAGTTGCTCCGACAAAAGCAGGATCAACTCTTATTAACACCCTTGATTTTGGAAGAAACCAGGAATGAGCAGGAATGAGCAGGTGTCCCAATACTTTTGTCCATATTATGTGTATACAGTACAATTTTTGTAACTGAGTGTCTTGCTATCCCTTTCTGCTGTTACACTGAGAATTTCCCCACTGCGGGACTAATAAAGGACTATCTTATCTTATCTTATCTTATCTTATGAATGTCTCTTTTCATTCATTTCAGGGGGATCGGGGCCTTGTTGGTCAGGCAGGCAAACATGGCACAAAAGGAGAGCAGGTGAAGCAAGAACATACTTAAGGATTTCCTTAAAGTTCACTCTTAATTAATATTCAACACATGCAAAGGGTATTCGAGGGGAGGCTGATTACCTGCTGTGATTTGTTTTATAGGGTGATATCGGCCCTACAGGGCCAAGGGGGAGACCGGGCCTTCCAGGCCTGCCTGTAAGTTTGCTCATTCTCTTGGATTCTTAAAAAAAAATCTGTTAATGTAAAACACTACTCAGTTGCAGATTAGCATAAAGTCCCATTTGTCTGAATCATCTAAGAGCCAGTAACCAGCTTGCACATGGCTCTCAGAGGGTCTTTAATGTGCGACTAATGTAATCTTAATGAAGTCTCTAAAGTACTTAGAGAAGAAAATTAGCCTTCTTAAAGTGCAGATCATGCACTCTGCGAACACTCGGCACAAAGTGACTGTTAATTCTGTTCGTTTCTTTTCTCCACAGGGGTTATTTGGAGAAAAGGTCTGAAATGTTTATTTAAATCATTCTTTTTTCTTCGTCTGGCTTCAGGAAACTCACTTTTATAGCCAATTCCGTAACAGCATGTGTCCAGCTGAATTACAAGGCACTTTCTGCTGTAATATTGTGTTTTACAGGGCTTAAAAGGATATCCAGGTCTTACTGGATCTGTGGGTCTGAGAGGACCACCTGTGAGTATACCAGCTTGTATTCTCTCAGATCTCTACAAATACAGCAACTCTGCTAGTGACCAATACAGTCTAATGTCTACTGCAGGGCACACCGGGTCCTCCAGGGCCGCCAGGGTTATCTCTGAACATCACAATGACTCAGCTAAAGGCAAGTCGTGTTCAGATTCACAGATTCAGCACTTACTGAAGACATGCAGAAACAGATTCAGGAGTATTCTGCTCATATTTGACCAGAGCTTGTATTGCTTGTCTTCCTAACCAGGACCTTATGTATCAGTCGGACAAGCCCAACTATCCTCTTATCAGAACTCTACTGGATTCTCTTCAGCAAGACCTGCGACTCTTCGTAGATCCACCAGATGGCACTAAAGAACATCCAGCTACAACCTGCTTGGAGCTGATGATGTGCCATCCGAACTATACTGATGGTAGGAGGCTTGTTTATTAGCACTGCTGCTATAGGGTGCTGGTACCGATGGCTTCCAGTATAGCTTGAAGATACTTACATTATGAATTACTGCAATAAATTTCAGCTAATGGGGCTCATTGTTGGCCGGTATTGTTTTGGGCCAGTTGCTGTGAGCTAATAAATAAATCCTGATACAGGAACTTTGAGGACGCTTAAACAAACTGCAAACAATATAACACTACTGTCACGCAAAAAAAACTTGTATCTCCATTTTTGCTGTTTTCACTTCTTAACATAATGTAAATCTGCCAGTTGTTCTTAACATTATGTCCACATTTCAAGATGAACTGACAAATAGAAATGCTCCAAAATGGCTTGGAATAAAAACTTTTTACATTGACTTCTATTGAAGGTTAAGAAGGTTTTTTCCTTCTCCTGTAAAGTTGCCATTTTGGTATTTTTTTCAGAGGTTTTTGTGACAGCGACAATAATGATGCAGCAATTTAGGGATTAAACCTGTGGCTTCCACCTTTATTAATCTTTTATAGCGGCTAAAGATTAGATGAAGCTAAAATTAGGTTCTTAATGGAATAGGAAAATTGAAGGAAATTTGAGATGGTACTTGAAGAACCCCTATCATGGACCCTAACTTTATGAAGAAAAAGGAAGAAGGAAAGAAGAAAGCACTACTCAGTCGCCATTCTTGCTGCACATTAGGAACTTGTCTTCCGAATTTAACCCACCCATGCACTGATCACACACTTACACACACACACACACACACACACGAGTAAACAGTGAACACACATGCCCGGAGCGGTGTGCAGCCCTAGCTGCGGTGCACAGGGAGCCTTGCTCAAGAGCACTTGAACAGGTGCGTCCTGTCAATTCAGGGGATTGAACTTTTACAAGGGGATTGAAAATTTACATATCTCCACCTATTCAGCCTACCACAGTTAAGACCCAGCTCTGAGCCGTTTTTAATGAGAAACAAGAGCAGGTAAGAGCCAATCAGAACAGAGCTCATATACCTTACATACGTCTTAAATGTGCAATAACAGAAATAGTTTAATTCTAAAGATAAAGATGAATATGAACGTTTTTGGAACATAAAGCAAGGAAAATGTTGGATGTTGTCTTTGTGACCCAAAAACCTTGTATCTCCAAAATGGCAATTTTACAGGAGAAAGAAAAAGCCTTCTTAACTTTCAATGGAAGTCCATGTAAAACGTTTTTATAGTCATTTAGTCATTTTTGGAGCATTTGTATTGGTCCATTCATCATGACAATCTAGTAGTATAAAGAACAACGGCCAGATTCATCCCAGATTATATCAAACAGTGAGATGCGTTTTTGCTCAACAGTGAGTATAAATATGCTCTTTAAGGGGGAACAGAATATTCAAACAAGAAATATGAAAATATGAAGCTCCCATCAGCCTCGTGAGATTAATGCATCTAATTCAGCACAGTGGAGTGAATCTGGAACTGGTTGACGCAACAGGCTTTGCTCTAAAGAGGCCATTACGGATGTGTGAATCATATGAAAATGGATAGACAGTTTCAGCAGCGAGGAGGCAGAAATGAAGAAGGACTAACTAAAGGGCGATGGAGCAAAATGCGCCACAATAATGGGCGCAATTGAGGAGGTGGGCACTGAGACAGTGTGGTGTGTGTGTGGAATATGGTTAAAGAGTTTAGGATGGGCTGATCTACATTATGTAACCCCCCCCACACAGAGTCCCACTCTGGTCCTGATCCAATGTGTAATTCCGATTGCGCAACTACATTGTTATCCAGTTTACATTCTCAGCCTACTCTGATTGGATGTATGCGTAGCAACAGGTTTTTGCAGCTTTTCATCCGACAGAAATGAATTGTCAGTCGCCTGGCAACATTCTAGCAGCCACTAAGCCATAACACCATAGCAACCACCAGAGAACACCGGTGCAACCACTTTGCAGCCACATAACAACCAGCCAACAACACATTATAGCAACCACCTGGAATACCATAGCAGCCACATAGGAACACCATAGCTAAAACCACCATAGCAACCACCTAGCTAAAACAGTTTTACATTTACTGACTATGTAGCAACAGCCTAGCAACTGTTTGGAAATGAGCTGCTTGCCATCAGCAGTCTGATCCAGAGAGAGCCCATTGGGCCTTGCTATCTCCAGGGTGGATGTCAAGTGTCTCTCAAGTGTGGGTTCTTTTTGGAATGGAGAAATTTGAAAGGACCCAGTCATGGAAAGCCAGCCTCCCCTACATTTGAGGTTGGGGAGGCTGGCTTTCCATGACTGGGTCCCTTCAAATGGATGGGTCCCTTGTACAATGGATGTTGGAATGGGAAATTTTAGGGACATTTTAAATACTTAAAGGGCCCCTATTGACCCCTGTTAGCTGTTGTGTCTGAACTAGGGAGCCACACTTTCCTTTGGCTACCTAATGCTGCATCAGCTGCAGTTCAGAAACAGGCAGTGCCTGGCTTCACATGTGTCAGAGAAGACATGTGCTAGTCTTCACCCTCCTAGTGTTGGGGGCATTGCTAGTGATGAAGGGAGATCAATCCTCATGAACGAGAATTGGGTAGTACATCATGTCAGACCAATCAGAACCAGTTCTGTTACACCTTATCATAGTTTGATTTAGATGCTGAATATGAATGAGTTACCAGAGGACTAAGGAATGGAGGCCTAGACCCACTGGTGGCTCATGTCATGTATGACTGTATGCAGTATCACAGCAGTTCCAGATGTGGCCCAGCCAGTCAGATATTGAACAAGTTTTGTCAGAACCATCATAGATGAACTTCCATCATATCATCATATGAACTGTAAGAAACAGCAGATTACTGTGACATCCAAGATGTGTTTGTTCCAGGAATGTACTACATTGATCCGAACCAAGGCAATCCTGCAGATGCTCTTCTCGTCTACTGCAGCTTCAGTTCCGGCGGGCAGACATGTCTGCCTCCACTCCAACCACGGGTAATGCACCTATTTCTGATACTCTGAGGTTGTTGTGACCTCAAATCCCTTTGTCATTGAGGTGATTCATGTAAGTCCCTGTGCTGCAGGTACCGATGAAAGCGTGGCTGAAAGACTCAGAGGCCGACTCTTTCACCTGGCTGAGTACCATGGAAGGAGGCTTTCAGGTATACCACGCTCAGCAGCCAAGCTAATCTCACACCGGCTTTTTTATCTGCCCTGTCTCTTTTTTCTTATTGCTTATTTCATTCCCTGTTCTGCTCTGAAGTTGAATTATACAGAAATCAGCGTGGTCCAGGCGAGGTTTCTGCGGCTAAACAGCAGGCTGGTCACGCAGAACATCACGTTCTCCTGCCAGCGCATGAGCAGGCAGGGCTCGAGCGAGAGAGAAATCAGGTTCCTCGCAGACTCCCGGAGACAGAGCTTCTTGGGGACGTTACGAGATTGTGTGGTAGGTTTCTTACAGATTAGCTGGATTATCTGGAGTTCATTTTGACCCTGTGTAGGTTTGGTCATGTCCTGTGTCTCGGGGAGGATTCCCTATGTGAAAATTATGGGTGTAAATGCAACCAAAATGCAAATAATTACAATCTCGCAGTCCACATCAAAAAGTGGTTTAAGAAACATTTTACCCTATGTTCAAAAAGGATAAATACACCTACACTTAAAGGACAAAAGTATTGGGACACCTGCTTATTAACTGCTTCATCCAAAATCAAAGGCATTAAAAAAGTTGTAAACTACAGTAAAAGGCTTTCTGATAGATTTTGGAGCATTACTGTGAGGATGTGGTTGCATTTAGCAACAGTAGCACTAGTGAGGTCAGGCTGTTGGATGATCACCACTTCACTTCATCCCAAAGCTTTATGGATGTAGTTATCCAAGTATTGGATGAAGCACCAGCCACCATTCCAGCGAACACAGTTCTTCCACTGCTCCACAGCTCAATTCTGGGGGGCTTTATATCCCTCTAGCCCACACCTGGCATTATACATGGTGCCAATAGGTTCATGATTATCTGCTCCAGAGAGTCCTATTCTATTGGCAACACTTTTCTACTTCTCTTCGCTAGAAAAGCTGTGTGTGCCTGTGCATTTGCACATCTGTGTCAGCAATGGGTGCAACTTAAAGTAGCTGAATGCATTCATTAGAAGGGGTGTCCACAAACATTTGGACATAAAATGTAGCATTTCAAGCCACATCTGATTACCAAAGCCCCTGCCAGTGCGTTATATCATTATGCATGTGCATAACCACAATGACTAATAACATACAGATGGCATATCTGTGTCAGTATCAGGCCAATATCAGCAGAGCATGCTGGATAGGATATTGGAGGACAGAAAAGAAGGAATCTGGACTGATCCTGTCAGATATAAGCCTGAAGCAACACACTCACACGATGTTATGAGATGTTAGCTATGTTTCTTGTGAGGGCAGGTAAAGTCATTGTTAGAGCTCTATTTTAAGTATTTTAAGGCTTGATAGAAGAGCAAATGACACAAAATGCACCATAGATTTGTGCTCATAGGCTCAAAAGGGAGGACATACTTTTGGTCATCCTCTCATATTCTCACAGCAACGTAATCTGTAAATTTTTGGGCAGATATTTTTGTTTTTACACCATACAATATATGTCCAAATGTATGTGGACACCCCTTTTAATGAATGCATTCAGCTACTTTAAGTTACACCCACAAATTTGGAGTTACAAATTTTTGGAGATGGGCTGAGATACTCGTCTAACTGCTGTGTCTAACTGGTGGATTTGTGTGTCTGTCATCTGCCTCTCATCTGTAATTGATGGATTTGTGCGTCCACCTATGTTTTGTGTCAAATTGACCAATGCACACTCATCTTCTACCTATCGCTGTTTATAAACCATTTTATTCATACATTCCACTGCTTTTCACTGCTTTTGTGAAGCTAAGAATGTAGTACAGCCATTTCAAGCACCAAAACAATTCATCCACATGAGTAAGGGGTTGTTTTTACAAGAAAATATGAAGAATTTCTCAAATTGGACGTCAGTGTTTTAGGTTTAGGGTCCGAGTATCTCCTCACACAGTGCTCTAGATCATAGGGACTAATTATAGAGAGAGCTGAGATTGTTCGGAACAGTTTATATAAAACGTGAGTATTATCATATATTTAAATGTAAAGGTGAATTTAAGAAGATATGCACAAATGTCGAAAATGCAGAAACATTAAAAGCACATAGCTGAAGCTGGCACTTTGTCGACTGTACACGTATCGAGATGCAGTCCAGAGACAAGTCGCATGGAATGACCAGGTTTACACAGGGTCTGATGTGGCTTGTTTGGCTCTGTGTTGCTCATTAATGGTCACTGATGTTGCAGCCACTGGAGGAGTTGGATACGGGGCCTCAAGATTCTGTGTTCCAGTTCGAAACTGAAGACTTGGGCCTTTTGCCAATCAGAGACTTGGCTTTGTTCGGCCATAGTGACCTCACCGAAGACTTTGGATTTACTATTGGACCTGTGTGTTTCAGCTAGAAGCGCTACAACACTTCTTCTCCCCCTTTCACCCATACACACTCCCTACAGACTGCTGACTGCAGAGACGTTGTTAATTGGTCCCTTGTTAAGCACAGCAGGATTTGCAGGCTGAAGGAGTGAGGCCATTCTTCAAGATCTACACATAACAAGCATTGTTTTTTTCCCCTCTCAAGAAGCAGAATAAGGATGAAGCAGCCGATAGTCCTCCCTCTTTCTTTTCTATGTAGTTTACTAAAGTCAGTCGACTTGTTGCCTTGTGGCAATGATACTTTGCTGCACACATTTTGCTGTTTTTGTTGTATATTGTTTACAGTGCTTTTATTTTGAATCAGTGCTTATTATTTATGTATGTATGTATGTATGTGTGTATGTATGTTGTTGCAGTGGTGCATGCCGTCATGCAGGTTTCTCAGAAAGGTCTTGGTAATGTACAAACGCTTGGTTTGCTCGAAGATGCACTCGTATTTCAGGTTGTCATAAGTTATGACCAAACACACTGTGATCTCAATGGCACCCTCCTCCAAGATGAGTTTTAAACAAAAAAGCCTGAAAAGGAAGACACAGCTACAGATTATCATGTAAAATGGGTGGACAACATAGTACAGTTCCAAGACATCATTTATAAAATACCTACAGTCCTGTGCAAAAGTCTGCACAACCTCGGCTAAATGCTCATACGTAGTAAGGAGAAGTATTAAACACAGCTTCTGTAGCTAATCAAACATTGAACAAAGTGTTTTCAGCTTATCCCAATGCACAGGTAATCTAAATGCATCCTAAGTGTTGCAAAGGCTCAGGTTTTAATTCTGACTAATCAGAATTAGCACTCATCAAACATGAGCTCCTCCAAGCATCTGTCTAAGGATCTAAAAAATGAAAGTAATAAATGGCCATGTGGCAGGTAAAGGCTATAAGAAGATACAGTTTGTGGATTATTATGAAAGAAATGGCAGTTTGCGGAGACTGGAGGCCAGGATGAGATCTGAACGACCAAAGAACCTGGCAATATTACTATTCTAGGTCCACATACTTCTTTTCGCTTTCAGTGGTAGTTCTATATCTCTCAGCACGTCCAGAAAAGCTTGTCCTTTAGTGGTGGCTCAAAGCATAAATGAGAGTCCCTGACTGTCAGAGGAACCCAAGAGCACAAAATGCTAATTTTCCACAGTTTCAACTTTACCTGTGACCTCGTCTCAAAGCGCAGCATTTGAAATATGCTATAGAACATCTCAGATGGGTTTTAGGAACAAATGCTGGGGACTGATACACTTACAATAGAACCCAATGGCCAAATAATAATATAATATAATATAATATAATATGATATAATATAATAATTTCATGAAAAGAACACATTGCCAACTGTGAAGCATGGGGTGGATCTGTCAAACTTTGGGGTTGTGTTGCTGCCAGTGGCATTGGCAAGATTGCACAGGTGGACAGAAGAATAGATTCCACTAAATGCCAGCAAATCCCAGTCAATCCATCTGTTAAAGGGCTAAAGCTTCTGCAAAAGGATAATGATCCAAAAAGCACCTCACAATAACATAAAACCACCACAGACTACCTGAAGAGGCGCTGACTGATGCTTGTCGCCTGACATAACTATTATAGAAAAGGTGTGAGTAGGCATTCAGCAACCTGTGCAGCAAGTCAACTCAAGTATATCTCAGAATTAAAGGCCTTCTAAAAAGTACACTGTTAGTGAAAGTGATGAAATTTTAGGAGTTATTGAATTTGTGCTTTGAGCAACTTTCAAGGAACCTATGTTGTTTAAAAATCTTTCCTCAAAGCACCTTAAGATGTTCACAGTTTCAAATTGAAGAACCTTTACAAGTTCCTCAAGGTACTTTTAACAGACAAATATCCTGCAAGAATTCAAAAAGCATTAAGCTAGAAAAAAGTCCTGACTCAGTAGGGTGCCAGAACCTTTGCACAGGTCACGTTTTTGTGTGTGTGTGTGTGTGTGTGTGTTTTTTTTTATACCTTGCATTAGGAATTTCTGAAAATATTGCATTTTATATATGATGTAATATGTCATTTGGCAAAAGGGTGTCCATACTTTTGCACAACAGAGATATCACAAAATTTTGTCATCTGACTATATGGCTTATTCTACAATAATGAACACATAAGAGAGCAGGTGATGTCAGGTTCATGGGTATTACAGATGTTCACTCTTAAGCAACTACAGTGTCAAATAAAATAGAATTGCAGATGTGGTTGCACAGCTGGCTGACACAAATGCTGCTGTTTGAAGCTGCGCTTTTTGTTCAGGTCATTTTTTTTTTTGTCCAGATCTGTATAAAGATGTGTGTTTGAAGTTCATAATGTTCGACATGTGTTAATTTATATGCTGGTCATTGAGTTAATGACATTATGACGAGATATATTTTACAATATAACTATCCAATATTTTCCTGATGCAATAAAATGTTCTGCCGTTGATGATAAGGTCTGTTTTCTTCATATTCATAGCCATGATGGACCATTTTGCATAAATAATAAACGCTACAGGGGACATTCGGTAGGGCTGACCATGTTCAGGCCTGGCTGTGTTAGTTCAGCTGAGTGTCACTATCCGTTATGTTTGAATAAATGGGTGCTTGAGTAACTAAGGGGGCAATTACTTTTTCACACAGGTGATATGCGTTATGGATAACTTTCCTCCTTCCAGAAATTAAGAAGTGGTTTTAAATATGTGTTCTGTTTGATAAGATGATAAGATTTGTCTCAAATTAAATTTTGTTTAAAGATCTTAAAGCTTTCACTGTAACAGATATAAAAAATCTGGATGCACTGATATGGGTTTTTGCTCTTTTAAATGTAATTGTTTTTTATTAATAACAATAAAATCTGCATGTTTCCTTCAAGGAAATGTGACATTTGTTTGGTTAGATCTTTCTGATTTAACACTATGTAATACTATTACTATATTAGCGCTAAAGACTAAAGTCCTACAGAGCCTGTTAAGTAGAAAGGTAGGAAAACAATATTTAGAGACTTCAAACGTTCCCTCAGTCTAATTAACTGTTCCATTGATGGAAAGGGAAGTTCCATCAACTTAATAAATCGCTCCCTCATTAAAAAAAATGTTCCCTCAATTGAATAAGTCATTCCCTCATTTTAACAATACCTTCCTTCATTTAATAAGTCATTCCATCAACTTTATAAATTGTTTCCTCATTTTAATAATTCCCTCATTTAAAAAAATCTTTCTTTAAAATGATTGTCATTCCCTCATTTTAACAATCTGTTCCCTTCATTTAATAAATCATTCCTTCAAACTAATCAATCCTTTCCTCATTTTAATAAATCGTTCCTTCATTTAAAAAATTGTTCCCTCAATTGAATAAGTCATTCCCTCATTTTAACAATACATTCCCTTCATTTAATAAGTCATTCCATCAACTTAATAATTGTTTCCTCATGACTTTTTTTCCTTAAAATAAATACGTTGTTCCCTCGTTTCAACAATCTGTTCCCTTCATTTAATAAATCATTCAATTAAATGAATCAATCGTTTCCTCATTTATAATAAATCATTTCTTCTTTTAAAAAATTGTTCCCTCAATTTAATTAGCCATTCCCTCATTTAAAAAAAATATTTCCCTCAATGTAATGTCATTCTCATTTTAACAATCCGTTCCTTTGATTTAATAAACCATTCCTTCAACTTAATAAATCGTTTCTTTAATTTAATTTCCTTGTTCCCTTTTAATTTAATAAATATTCCCTCAATTTAATATATCGTCTCCTCAGTTTACTAAACCTCTCTAAACTTTTATTTTTCTACATTTATACTATTAAGGGGTTCAGTAATATCGTAATATGCTCTAAAAAAATATCGTCATACTGAATCGTATCGGCGTCGCCCTGCATATCGGAGTTTACACTGTTTAGCCTATCGCAGTCTGGGTCGTTGTAATGGAGCTTACACCGTGTTTTCTCATTGGACCCAGAGAGGAGAGGCGCCTCTTGGGAAACCGTGGCCAAGCCACCAGCTACTACTGCAGCTGCCCCACAGCACAGCCAGCCAGCCAGCCAGCCCGCGGAGCGGAGGCACGAGTGTTTGCCTGGTGTGAGGGCAGTTAAGCCACGTCGGCGATTAAACGGCGACGTAGAGTAGCGCTGGAGGTTTTCGTGGCTGGCGGATTCATGTTGCTCTCCTTCGGTTGTAAAATGTGCTCGCTCTGAGAGCGGTGTGGATCCTCCCGGCTTTAGGGTCATGAGCCTGGGCGCGTTTCTGGTGACTGCTCGCTTGCAGCGGAGGAGGCCGTCGCCATGCCTCGGACTTGCGTGAAATTCTGAGCCGAACGAGCTCCGCTCGACGCGGCTCCGGTGCTGTGGAACTGCGTCGACACAGAGAGGTAAAAGCGGGGTGTGTTGAAGTTTAGTGGTTCAGGCTGAAATTAAATCATCTGTTATATATATTTTTATTTTACTGTAGTTTTCTTCCATATTGCCTTAAAGTGAGTTAAAAGAACATGTGTAACAGCAACTGTCAGTTTGGGCTACTATTGCACTTAACGTAATGCATGTGTGGTCTTTTCTGGGTAAACACGTTTATAAAGGCAAAGCAAAGTCAGTAATTAATATATTAGTCTTGCTTTATTGTTCAGCTGGGAAGTGGTTTCGTGTTTTAATGGAAGGTTCTGAGCAACAGTTTTCAGAAAAGCAGGAAACCCTGCTGGTGTTATTGCTGAATCCCTAATGTCATGTAGGGCAGCGTGAGGGTGTTGACGCCTTTACTGTGTGACCTGTGTAGTGCACTATATAGGGGGCAGTGAGCCATTTGAGAGTCAGTAGTGTTTACATAGTTTAGTTTTAATTATTTTGTGTTAATTAACTGAGATGTGTCAAAAGTATGGATCCCCTAAAGTATCAAGGCAAAAATAAATAAATAAATAAATAAATATAAATAAAACATTTTAGAGACACAAGTCGTCCCCTCAGTTCATCAGGTCGTCCCCTCGTTTTAACAATCTGTTCCCTTCATTTAATAAACCATTCAATTAAATGAATCAATCGTTTCCTCATTTTAATAAATGATTCCTTCATTTTAAAAATTGTTCCCTCAATTTAATAAGCCATTCCCTCATTTTAACAATACTTTCCTTTCATTTAATAAGTCATTCCATCAACTTTATAAATTGTTTCCTCATTAAAAAAAAATTCTTTAAAATTAATGTCATTCCCTCGTTTTAACAATCTGTTCCCTTCATTTAATAAACCATTCCATCAAATTAATCAAGCATTTCCTCATTTTAATAAATCGTTCCTTCATTTTAAAAATTGTTCCCTCAATTTAATTAGGCATTCGTAACAATCCGTTCCTTTAATTTAATAAACCATTCCTTCATCTTAATAAATCGTTTCTTTAATTTAATTTCCTTGTTCCCTTTTAATTTAATAAATATTCCCTCAATTTAATATTTCATCTCCTCAGTTTACTAAACATCTCAACTTTTATTTTTCTACATTTATACTATTAAGGGGTTCAGTAATATCGTAATATGCTCTAAAAAAATATCGTCATACTGAATTGCATCAAAGTCGCCCTGCATATCAGAGTTTACACTGTTTAGCCTATCGCAGTCTGGGTCGTTGTAATGGAGCTTACACCGTGTTTTCTCATTGGACCCAGAGAGGAGAGGCGCCTCTTGGGAAACCGTGGCCAAGCCACCAGCTACTACTGCAGTATGGATCCCCTAAAGTATCAAGACAAAATAAAAAATACATTTTTAGAGACACAAGTCGTCCCCTCGGTTTTAATAAATCTTCCCCTCTAACTGAGAAATTTATTAAATTAAGGGAAATTTTTTTTTATTATTAAACAGTTTACTCAATGTTATTTCCTCAATATTTTCGGGCTTCCATGCAAAAGACTACTTCCATCAGATGGGCTGCTTTCCAGTCCATGATAAATGCTTCTTACATTCTTACATAGCCAATGCATTGTTATTCCAGAGACTGCCCCCATGTACTCATAGCTACTGTACACACAAAACAGGCTCTACTGACCCTGCAGCGCTGTATCAGGGACGTATGATCAAAGTTTAAACCATTACTGTCCTCACTCTGCTTTGCTTACAGCCCAGTGTGTCTTTATAGCAGTGTCTCTGTTCTCCCTGTGGCGAGAGATAGAGACATGCTCCCGCCTTCGAGAAGGGATTTTGTATCTCTGACTGTAACTGACAGCGGAGGCTACACAAACGGCAAGCAACGCAGGCAGTCCTGCTGGCGGGTGAGATTGTGTTTCGGTCTTTGTAATGACTAGAAGTGTCAAAACAAACGTAGATTAGATAAATCAGCTTTGACTGTGTTGTATTATGAAGATGGCCAAAAGCTTTATAACTTGGACCTGAAGTGCTTGAGATCTGATCACGTTGTACACCTGTTCTCCTCTTGTCCCGGTTTTGCCTCCATGCTTTGCAGAAATGGAAGCAGTTATCCCGCCTGCAGCGCAGCCTTATCCTTTTCGTTCTGGCTCTGCTGCTGATTGGCGGACTTGCCACATACCCCCGTCTCTCAGCACATTGGGGAGGTACGCATGTCTTTATTAAGCTTAAGTGTAAAGCGCTAGATCTGTGTGAGTCTATTTCAGTGCACTGCTGCAGGACTTACAGCTCTCGCCTTTTCAGACGCAGCAGTAGAGAAGAATGGCGGTGAGGGAAAGCAGCCATTTGTTGTTGATCTGAAGAATCAGGCCAGACTTGCTCTTCCTGAGCCACCTTCAGAGGTTAGAGTGACCCACTTACTTATTTCCCTCTATTGAGAGTTGCAGCCAGCCCCCGCCCACCCTTCATGACCTTGTTTTATGACTAAAGGAGTGCATTTTCAGATGAAAGCAGCACACTGACCTTGTCCTCCTAACTACTTGTGTCCACTTTTCTTGGAGCAGAGAAAAATCCCTCATAAGCGAGGGCCACCTGTCCTGCAGAATCGTGTGCAGAGTAAAGGCAATGGATCTGAGCCCCAAAGAGCGGAGGTGAAGAATGTGGAGGAAGAGGATGAGAGTAAAAAGCTCAAGTGAGTTTGCTCAGAGGTTTACAGATGATTAAACCCTAACCTTAAAGCATTAAGGAGAGATTTTGCCACAGTTTAGTCAAAAACATCCATCAGTGTGAAATACAAACAGTCTAGTTTTCAGGGAGTTAAAACATAGTTTGGGTTGGAAGTGGTTGGAAGGTCACATATCTGAGGACAAAAGTAGTTTTCTGCGAGTATCCATATCTGTGTAGGTGAATATGTCTGTTAGCAGCTCTGGTAAATGGTACGTAGCATTTAGCTTTAGTGTTTATCATATTTGCAAAAAGCATTCATATTAAATTAGTTTATTATTTATAGCGCCAGGTTATCGATAACAGGGTTGTGGGTTCGATTCCCGGGCTCGGCAAGCTGCCACTGTTGGGCCCTTGAGCAAGGCCCTTTACCCTCTCTGCTCCCCGGGCGCTGGAGTTGGCTGCCCACCGCTCTGGGTGTGTGTGTACTCAGTGCCCCTAGTTCACTAGTGTGTGTGTGTGTGTGTGTGTGTGTGTGTGTGTGTGTGTGTGTGTGTGTGTGTGTGTGTGTGTGTGTGTGTGTGTGTGTGTGTGTGTGTGTGTTCACTACCACAGATGAAACAGATAAATGCGGAGGACACATTTCGCTTTATTATTATTTTTTTATTTTTTTTTATTTATACTTGTTAACATTTTTGCTTTATGTTTATATTTTATGTATTTTTATCTTTATTATGTAATTGTTTCATATGAGCAGGCAGTTATCCAAACATTTTACTGCTCGTGGCTTGTTTATCACTGTGTATGACTGTGCATGTGACAGAGAAACTTGACTCAGATTGGCCATGATCAGATTTCCTTGTGTTTTCTCCCTTTATTTGTTTATTTTTACTGTATTAAATATGCCATGTCACAAAATACAATTGCACTCGAAATGATTTAACCATTTTAAATTCGGTTTATTATTTTTAAATTTACAAGCTTTCAGCAGTTTTTAATAAACCAATCAAACAATTTACAAAGCTCAAAACTGACAACAACAAAAAGTGCTTCCTCCAAATGGGCTAAGATTCCTCAGGAAAGCTGTGCGTAAAGTTTGCAGCAGATCATAACAGCAGAAGGGTGCTTTACAAAGCACTAAAGACTTGTCATTAGGAGGTTGAATAATGAGACTGCAGTCGACATTAAAAGTGGCATTTTGTGTTGAATTTGGAGAAAACACTTGTTCTGTTAGCTGTGTTGAGCTATTCAGATTGGTCTTGTTTGGTAGGTTAATTAGCAAAAACATTTAGCTGTTTGCAGTAAGCTTTATGTGCAATGGTGGTTTATAATAATTTGTTTAATTGCAGCTGCACATACTGAATTGTGAGAATTGCATTTTGTTACAAGCTATGCTTTCTTCTGTCAATTGCTTAGTTGGCGTGGGGCTGTGATTGAAGCGGAGCAAGGCACGGACCCTAATGCCAAGGAGAAAGAGAAGGCAGCTGAAACCGAGAAACCTTCAGTAGTACAACAGGGTTGGTTTTGCGCTTTCTCACACACGGTTTACAGGGCACTGATGCAATTTCCTCCCCATACAGGGGAGTCCGTCGGCCATGCATTGGGAGACCTGCTCATTCATTGTTTCTTTGGAAATCAAGGGTATTAAAAAAAAAAGAGTTTATCCTGCTTTTGTTGGAGCAACTGTCCCTTGCTGTGAGGGTTTGAATGTATTTATTCACAAGAGCATTAGTGAGGTCAGGACATTGGATGATTACCTCATCCCCACCTTCCCTACAGACATTGGATGGAGCGCCATCATTCCAGGTCAATGCTGGGGGGGGGTTATACCCTTCTAGCCCATACCTGGCATTAGGCATGCTGCCAATAGGTTCATGTGTATATGCTCCAGAGAGGCCTATTCCATTGGCAGTTCTTCTCTACAGGGACTAGACAAGCTGTTTTTGTTGAAGCATAGTTCTAATCAATGCTTTGGACATAGTGTGTTGCAAGGTGAATCTCTATTTTGAGTATAGTAATATCTTACTATTAGTAGTTTGAATCCTCATATATATTCATATGCCAGGATGAGCTAATTAAAAGCTTCTACAGTGGGCCATTAGAATAAAGTGTTGTCAAATGTAACACATCATGTTTTTTAATGTTTAAATTCATATTTTTGTCATTAACGCTTCCTTTCTCCAGCAGAGACCAGACTGGAGGCAGTGAGGGAAGCATTCAGACATGCCTGGAAGGGCTACAAAGACTTTGCCTGGGGTCATGATGAGCTTAAACCCGTTTCCAAATCATATGCTGAGTGGTTTGGGCTGGGTCTGACTCTGATTGATGCTCTGGATACTATGTGGATCTTGGGCCTGAAGAAAGGTAAATAAATGTATTTGCTGAGAAGAACATCTTGATTAGTTATGGCACTGATCTCAGAGGATTGCTAACTATTGTGTATCACTGAAGTGGCTGTTGCGTTGTTGATATTACTAGAGTTTCAAGAAGCCAGAGAGTGGGTGGATAAAGAGCTCTCCTTTAACAAGAACGTGGATGTGAATCTGTTCGAGAGCACCATTCGCATCCTGGGTGGCCTGCTCAGCACTTACCATCTGACCGGTGATGCGCTGTTTCTGGAGAAAGCTGTGAGTGTGTGTGCGCCTTCTTTAAAAGAGTGAGGTAGCTTTGTGTTGTACAGCCTCCTCCACTCCTTCTGCTCTTACTACAGTCATTCCCTGCACATGCTCTCCTCTTAGTCAAGCGTCAACTTGTGAAAATAAACGCATCAGAGGCTCTTCAAAGCCTCTGATGGTAGGAGGTTCTATTTTAGGCAACAATATGGTAATGTTAAAGTCCAACTGCCTCCTACTGCTCTTGATGTTGCATTTCTGTTTGATCTTGTGTATGATCCTGCAGAAAGACATTGGTTCCAGGCTCATGCCTGCCTTCAGCACCCCCTCTAAAATCCCATACTCGGACGTAAACATTGGCAAAGGCACGGCTCACCCCCCACGCTGGACCTCCGACAGCACCGTAGCTGAAGTCACCAGCATCCAGCTGGAGTTCCGTGAACTCGGCCACCTCACCGGAGACCCTAAATACCAGGTAGAGGCATGGGTTGTTTGTGTATGGGTTTAGATTAGACAGATTAGAATTTTCTGTCTGGTATCATGCCACAACTTCTCATAACAGACAATTTATCTCAAAAAACTATGAGTCCCATATGTTGGTTCACAATAGCCAGAGAACATCTAGACAAAGACCAGGACTTATGGAACAATGTGCTTTGGACTGTGCTTTGGAATTCTAGATTGATTTTGAGACCCTGCAATCTCCCACCAGACACATTGCAACTGTCACAAATGTGCACACGAAAAAATGACGCTTTGCTAATCGCGATTGCTAATCCTAATCCTAACTTAATATCTATAAAAATATAAATATTAACCACAGACTTATGTCCTTTAGAGTCATACATATGTCATCTCATTTATTTATTTATTTATTTATTTATTTATTTATTTAATTAATGCCTGTATAAAAGGTTATGCTGCCGTACTCTATGGTTGTGTTAACTGTCATATGGACTAGGCTAAAATAAAATAGGCTACAGATCCAGCAGAAATACACATCTTACAACTACTCCATTGTTTGAGACCAACTGATTTGCAAGTGGACTCAGGTGAACTTGGCTGGAGGCTTGACTGGGTGGAAAAACCTGCAGGCACACAGTGTATGTAACACACACCGAACAGCCAAAACCTTATCAGATCTGCTTACCATATCAGAGTCTTTAGTAGTTCTATAACTACAGACTGTAGTCCATATGTTTCTTATTTCACCCTGTTCTTCAGTGGTCAGGACACCACAGCACTGAACACCGCAGAGCTGGTATTATTTAGGCCCTATTATTCTCAGCACTGCAGTGTCACTGACATTGTGGTGGAGTGTTGGTGTGTGTTGTGCTTATATGAGTGGATCAGACACAGCACCTTATAAAATGTAGTGCTATATTAATTAATTAACAGAAAAACTGTTTATGTCTGGAGATGAAGATATTATATTTGTGTGTGTGTGTGTGTGTGTGTGTGTGTTAGACATTTAAATTTGTGGATAAAAATCTATAAAACCCCCAACCCCCCAGATATGTCACAAGCACCAAATGTCTGACACATGCATGCCAACCACTAATCCTAATTCATTGTTAGAATTGTCAGAGTATGAGGTTGAGGTGTGTACGTGTAAAAGTGCCAAGCTTGAATTTACCCTCTCTTCAATCTTCATCCTGCCTCTTTAGGCTGCAGTGATGGAGGTGATGCGACAGGTGCACAAGCTGGAAGGCAAGCAGGACGGTCTAGTGCCCATGTTCATCAACACCAACAGCGGGCAGTTCACACACCTGGGCATCTACACTCTGGGTGCCAGGGCTGACAGCTACTATGAGTACCTGCTCAAGCAGTGGATCCAAGGAGGGAAGAAGGAAACCGAGTGAGTCAGCTGTGTGAGTGAATGTGTGAGTGTGTGTCTGCTGTTTTATGTAAGAGTGTGTCGCCTGTGCCCTCTGCACTGTTCCCCAAGCGTGAACCGCAGCTGTCTCACAGCAGGTAACATCAATCTGGATTATGTAGCTCGCTGACACAGACGACAGCTTTCATTCCCTCGCCCCGGTTTGATCTGTTCAGCACTTACCTAACGCTCAACAGCGCTCTCGGCCTGATTAAACCGCACGGCACCTCTTTTGCCTCCTTTCCTCTGTCAAGTGGTGTGTGTGTATATAAGGACTTAAAATATTCATAGCCTGTCGAGTGATATTGGTTTTTATCTCCAGGGGCAGAATGCGTTTAAAAGCAAGACTATTAAACATTTATTCACAGTAACAGGGAGCCATTTGCACAGCTTCGGCGCCCCGCTAAGGCATTCTGATTTAGCCGATGGCGCGGCCCGTACACTATAACAATGTGGCAGCGTCAAGTGGATATAAGTCAGAGAACAGAGGCTATGCAATGATTCTTACAGACATTTCCAGTTTAAATAGTTTTGGCTGTGGATGTGTACACAACGCAAAATGTCTTAAAGGGCCCCAGGGGGCTCCGTCTGCTGTAGATGAATAGTTAAGACACCTCAGAACCCCGGTATGTTTGAGATTTGTGAAATAGTTTCAGCTCTTTCGGCTCTCTCTTTTCTGTCTTGCGTACTGTTGCAGCCCCCACCCTTCTCTCTCTCTCGCTCTCAATACAATACAGTTTTACATTTTATTGATAGTCCAATCTGTAACTAGATACAAAATGTCCACCTAATGTGCAGCTTTGTTTAATTTGTTTTATCAAAAGTACACATACACTTCCATTATTATAAAATATTAGATATAATGGCATTAGAATATCATATTAGAATTAGAACACTTCATCTATAGTGAAGCATTTTGTTTAATTAAAAACCCTTCTGTTTTAATTCCTTTATTGTAAGGATTATTGTATAAGATGGTGTTGGTGGTGGTGGTAATTATTAGTAATAAATAAAATAATAATAATAAATAAGAAGCAGCAGAGGAGAAATTGTGAAATACTGTACTTTGTGTACTGTGAACTTATTTTCTTATTTTCTGTGAGTAAATAAATAAAAATAATTTAGGTAGTTTTTGGAGCAGTTCTATTGGTCCATTCGTCATGAAATTCTGAAGATATTTAAAGAACAATGGTGAGATTTGTTATGTAAAAAACGAGAAAATGGAGATACAAGGTCTTTGTCTGACAGCGAAGATATATGGTAATACAGTAAAACAACAGTATTTTAATGTAATTATTATATAGCAATAGGGGTGATGTTGCCCTTAATCATGTGCAGTTTCAGTTCTGTCTGTATATTCTTTATTTTGCCGATTCTGATAAAACTGCAGTTCTTCAGTATAGGCTGATGTGTCTGTGTCAAGCCCTATACTACCTCAACCACACTCTTAAAAACAAAGGTGCTTTAGCTGCTGCTTTGATGTAAAGGTTCTTTACCAATTTATAGGTTCTTGACACTTGCACGTCCCTTTTACAAACCTGGTTCTTCATGGAACTAGAAGTGGTTCTTAAGATAAGATAGTCCTTTATTAGTCCCGCAGTGGGGAAATTCTGTGCCAGTGTTCAAAGAACCATTTGAATCAGATATTTTTTGAAGTATCAAAGAACGCCCTGCGTGTCCCATGCCTTTCTGAAACATAGTCTAGTGTGTAAAAAAGCTTCTGTCTGCCGTTTGTAGGTTGTTGGAGGACTATCTGCAGGCAGTAGAGGGGGTCAAAAAGAACCTGCTGAAGAAGTCTTCTCCCCTTGGCCTTACGTTTGTGGGAGAGCTGTCTCACGGACATTTCAGCCCCAAAATGGTACGTTACGTTTCACTGCTTGAATAAAGGAAGCAGAGGAAACTAAACATGTAAATGAAGTGGTTTCTTTCGGTTTTCTAACTTTCAACACCACTGTGAGCTGTATTTTGTTTTGACATGCTGAGGACCTGCAGACACTGGTAAACAGGAAATTAAAGAAACGTCACTACAAGGCTGTCATAAATAGAGCTCTTAAAAAGAGAGCGAGAGAGATATTAAGAGATTTTCCTTTTTGTCTTTTTCTTCTTTTCTCTATGACCACCCCTTTTTTCTCCCCCTCAGGACCACTTGGTTTGTTTCCTGCCTGGCACGCTGGCCCTGGGGGCACACCACGGCCTTGCTGCTGAGCACATGGAGCTGGCGCAGCAGCTGATGGAGACCTGCTACCAGATGTACACCCAGATGGAGACAGGCCTGGCTCCAGAGATTGCACACTTCAACATGCAGGCAGGCAGCGCACAGGATGTAGATGTTAAAGTGAGTTGGGAAGCCTGAGTGCATTTGCATTAATGAGTCTTGCATTTTTCAAAGCAGTCCTCAACTTCATGAATCACTTTGTTTTTTTATGTTGCACAGATGCTTACAAAAATACAGATCTTCTTTTAACCCAAGCAAATGTCACGCTGAACTAAAGACAGCAATAGATGATAACCCACAAATCATTGTTCCTCTTTCTTGTTATCACTGGCAGTTTTCCAGTGATCTTGCGATAGCAGCATTACAAAAAGATGAAGAGTTAGGCTTTGTGTGACTCAGGAATCAAATTCAAGCCCATTAGGGCTCTTATATTGGTATTTTGAGGCATCAAGATTAGGGCTGCAGCAATATACTGGTTTAGGTATACCATAGTGTGAAAATTAATGGTTATCATATTTGTGCTTAATACTGGTATTAACAAATCATGCCATTAACCGAAATTCCCTCCAGTTTCCTACTAGTTTCAGAGTTTTGTAAACCAGTCAGTCGATTAATGGAGAAAATAATCATCATATTAATCTATAATTAAAATAATTAGCTAGATAAATAGTTCAAAAAAGCTCTACCTCATGTAGCTGCCTTTTCTATTAGTTTGTTTTTGATTGTTTATTTATCAGAAGGAGACTTTTTATATGTAATTCCATTATAAAATAGAAAATTGTCTGTAGTAAAGCATTTGTTGAAATTATGATGATGCTGATAATTTTACCTAATAATGATAATGACTGGCTTACAGTATTGCAATATATTATATCATAACCCCTGTATTGCGATGCAAATCATATCAACGAGTTCTTGCCAAAACACAGCTCTGAAGTTCACAGGGTGGTCTGGACTTATTATCTAAAGAGCTCAAACATGGCATATAGAAATGTTGAAAATTAAATTCAAACAAACTTTTCTTCTAAAGTCAACCTCACAACTGAATTTCAGCCCGTTTCAATCTGGAATTTTGTGGGGTTTTTGTTTTGTTTTTTTTTTGTTTTTTTTAAACAAATGCTCTGAAACTGGTTGATTGTATTGGAGACTCATACGATTTGTTTGCACTTGTTTAATAATGTAACCTAAGAGACCGATTTACTTACTGCCATCTCAGCAAATGCATTGTAATCATCCCACTGTCAAATCGCCCAAGGCTATTGTAATACCACAGTTAAACCTGTCATTGTGTCTAATTGCATTTGCTGTTCTGTTGATTTTGGAACGGCTGATGGCCGCTGAGCAGGCTGTGCTGGGATGAAACGCTGCTGTCTTGTGTGTCCACAGCTTGCAGACAGACACAACCTCTTAAGACCAGAGACTGTGGAAAGCCTCTTCTACCTGTACCGCTTTACCAAGGACAAGAAGTACCAGGACTGGGGATGGGAAATCCTTCAAAGCTTCAATAAATACACACGGGTGAGTAGGCTAGTTTTTGTTGGAGTAACTGTCTCTCCTGTCCAGGGAAGGCTTATAACTAGATTTTGAAGCATTGCTGTGAGGATTTGATTGTTTTCAGGGACAAAAGAATTAGTGAGGTCAGAATGATGGATAATCTCCACCCCACCTCAGCCCAGACTCCCCAACTTATTCTGAAAGTATTGGATGGAGCACAACCATCATTCTAGAAAACACAGGTCCACTGCTCCTCAGCTCAATGCTGGGGGGCTTCATACCCCCTTATCTCATGCCTGGCATTAGGCATGGTGCCATTAGGTTTATGTATATGTGCTCTGAGATATTCTCTTGGCAGTACTTCTCTACACGGAGTTGACAGGCTGTGTGTGTGCGTACATTTGCACATCTGTGTCAGCAAAGGGTGCGACTTAAAGTAACTCAATGCGAATAGTGTTTTTTCAGTCAGGTAATTTGATCATTGCTTAAACTGGGATCTTTAAAAACTATAAAGATGATGTGGCATAATATCTGTATACAAAGTGTTTACCACCCCACATTCTCATGTAAATTGCCCAGTAATCTCTCTAATTTATTTTCTATTGTCTGAGAAAGTACATCTTAATTGATTCCTTTGATTCAAGGAAATGTGACAGGCTTACTGTAGTGTTATTTTGGATTCAAGCTAGGCCTCGCTTTATGTATTATATTATTACACAGTAGATTAGATATTCTCCTGCCAATCACACATTCGGGCTCTGCTTTCCATGCTGGCTGTAAGCCAGAGCATTTAGCTGTGCATGAGCCTGGCGTAGGTGGCTCTGGCTCAAGAGAGCTCTAAATGCTTCTCAGATTTCACTAGGTTTACATAGACACTGAGCTGCTCAATTTGAGCCCACTGCTTTCAGTTTGCCTTGAATAGCGACTTGCTCTCGCTTTGGATACTTTGGCTTTGTCTTTCACGCTCTGTCCTCTAGTTCTGACGCTCGCCCGTTTGACCCCCTTAGGTTGAGACAGGTGGTTATACCTCCATCAACAACGTGCGCGACCCGAAATATCCCAGTCCTCGAGACAAGATGGAGAGCTTCTTCCTGGGCGAGACGCTTAAGTACTTCTACCTGCTGTTTTCAGACGACCCCAACCTAATCAGCTTGGACAAATATGTCTTCAACACAGAAGCCCATCCTCTGCCCATATGGTCACAGGCAGAGTAGTGGTCACAAGCACGGATCTACAAGCACACATTTTATGTAACGATTGCTATACACTTCTCTCAGGGCCTTACACAAGGGTTTCATAATCCCTTTGAAATCTTAACTGCCATTCTCCTCTTTTCAACTCTGGGAACAAGACTATTTTCATAATTTCATAATTGGAGCTCATTTGATTCATGGAGATGATTGTAATAGCCTTATAGTGACTAGTGACAATATGTAGAGTTTAAGTGTCTGTGAGTAGGGAGTGATAATGGTGGTTTGCTTCTTTTTATTGTTCTTTTCGCTCTCATGTTTGGTGTGGAAATCACGCTCTACACCACAAATCAGCAGTTGTAGATCATGAATTCAGTTTCTGGTCCTGGATTTTGGAATTACATCTTATTTATTTTTTAAGTTGTTTATGTAACTGATTAGCTGCCTAGGCATAGGCCATGGCTCCATTTTCTCCTGGTATTAACATGAGTCTTGAGCCATCAGAGATCAGTGTAACGTGGTCCTATACGTTAAAGATGCATTGTGATCTGATCTCTCAGACCACAATCAGAGATGGTCAGTTATGGGGAGTAAACAAGCTGTGTGAGATACTGAAAATCTGTGTCCGCAGTAGGTGCATCTACTTTAAAGACATATGTTAATCACCAGTGATGACAAAATCCAGGACCCAGACTCAAGGTCCAAATTAAATACCTCTTCTCTACACAGACTCTACAGTTTCACAAATGCTGGACCTTCCTCTGAACAAGAACAAAAACCTAGTGCTTTGAGCTTTATCAGGATTGTTCCTGACCATATCCAGTATGAGTGTGCTTGCTTCCACCCTCCAGCGCCAGGCAGGAATCAGCAGTGGGTATGGGTGCGCGAGTCAGCTGTGACATGATTATAGCCTAAGCCACAGCACTGTAGAGAAAGAGGCGGAGGGCGACAGGCAGGAATTAAGCTGCCGCTCAGACGCCCTCTTAAATTAGCTGTTTGTTTTTGTGCCGCCTTGCTCAGCTCAAGGAGGAGTCGGACTCGCTTTCAAACTGTGAAGCTTTCTGTACAAGCACTTTTTCTTTTTTGTTTTCCCCCTCTTTTCTCTTTCCAGGTGTGTGTTTTGAGTTTTGAGGGACCAGTGCGCTTGTGTACTACTGTCTTGTGTTTTTGTTTGTTTGTTTGTTTGTTTTTGCTCTTACTCCTGTGTTAAGGTTATGTAGCCATCAAATTTGCATCATTTTATGGTTTTAATGTTTATTGTTACAGTTTTTCTTTCTTGGCTTTATTTAGTGTAAATAATATTTCTTTAAATGAAGGTATATCTTTTTATGTTTACCCTTGACCACCCCTTGTTGCCACAGAGGCCACTGCCATTTATGTATATAGGGGAAATTAATGCTTTGTTTTAGTGTTGATTTTTGGTTTAGATTGTGTTCATTTTTTCCTAGAGATACACTATTTATGGCCTGTGCGTTCAGCACTCTGTAGCTTTGATTTGATTTTTGTTTTGTTTTTATTGTGAGGGTGGAAAATTTTTATTTAAAGAGGGATCAGTAAGCACAATATGAGATTTGATGTATATACAGTCCTGTGCAGAAGATTTAACCACATTACTAAAAACCACTTATCTGGGCAATAAGACCTGTTTGTACTATAGAAACTCCAGATAAACATAAATACAGTAAACAGGAACTGGAGCCTTTCGTTTTTAAGAGCTCTTGTGAGCTAGTCTGAAGAATAAAGTTTGATTCCAGATTTCTCCTGGATGCCCCCAGTGCAGCAGCAGCTCACCTGATTTACCATCATTAAGCACTTATTGACCAAAGCAGGTGTTTGAGGAGAACTCTAAATAACTACTAGACTCCATGAGGAGAACTTTAGAAATGTAGAAACTCTTGCTGCCCAGATAATTCACATGTGTTTTTACAGTTGCCTAAAACTTTTGCACAGTGCTGTGTGTCTCCAAAGTTACCATGTTACTTAACAGGGGACCTGAATAAGCAGTGATTAATTTTTTTAATTGATCAAACAGCACATGACTTTGCAACTTGCCTTCTCATACATTTGACATGCAGTGTATTAGAACATGTCATTGAGCTTAGCTGAATTTCTGAACTACAGCTTGATGAGTTACACTTAGATGTTGGGTGACTTGTTGAAGGATGTGGGATTTTTTTTTTTTTTTTGTTCTGTCTGTTTTCTGTCTAAAATATAATAAAATCAGGTGTCTGTGTATATTTAAACAACACACTCACAGCCAACAAGGGCTGACAAAAAACTAGATTTCCCCCCATCACACCCATTATGTGTATGTGTTTTGTCATACTTGTGCCTTTGAATCCCTACTGAGCAATGACTGATAATGAGATGTTCTCTATTTTGTGTCCTGAGAATCATATTTGTATGGAAATGTCACTATTTTAACCATCCTATGAATATGGCTGTGTTTACAGATTTCTTGTAGATAACAAGAAACACTTTATGATTATTTATAATAATGTGATTAGTAAGTTAAATGACTTAACATGCCATATCTATCTGCTGACTGATCACAATGATTGTGTTGAAATGTAGAAAAATAAGTCAAATGTTCACATTTGATATCAAATTAAGGGCTTTTTTTGTGTGCTGTATCATGACTCATAAGCATCCATTGACCAAAGACATATTGCTGTTTCAAAGTTTGCAGTGGGAATCTTTTGAAAACTTGTTTAAGAGACCCTTGAAATTAGAGAAGTTAAAAAAAGGTAAGTGCCCAAAGGACTTGTGTTAAAGTTGTGTGGTTTCCAAGTACGTTATTAAAAAACTTAACCAAAAAGTAGCCCTTTTCCCCCCCATGTTTCTTCTGAAGTGTGTTCTGTATTGCATAAGGTGAGTTTGGAAGGTTGCTGACTAGTAACCCTGCGAAGCTCTTTACACTGGAAGTACTTTTTTTTGGGGGGTGGTCCCTTCCACACACTGCAAATGCACTTACAGTGTGAGAAAGGGCCCACCCCTCCCTCCGTTCAACAGCCAACATCAGAATTACGAGGCCTAATAAAGGTTAATTGTAGACATGACCATGTGAACTAAGGTACTGCCACTATGATCTGAGGATTGTTGCCTCACTGCTGGCAAGTTGCTTCACCCAGGATTTGAACCAGCAACCCTCAGATCATAGTGACAGGGTCTTAGCCCATTAGACCATTTGAATTCACACAATACACCTTCTTTTTTTGGGGCTTAAATTGTTTTTGTGAGACTCGTGATTGTAAAAGCCACAGCTTGCAAACACTGGGTTCAAACCAACAACCCTCAGATCAATGAGGCAGTGACTTAGTCCACTAGACCACCTGGAGTCACAAACTGTCTCTTTTTTTTAATTAAATTATTTTATTATTATTTTTTTGGGGGGGGGGCTTAAATTGTTTTTGTGAGACTCGAGATTGTAAAAAAACATTAATAGCAAGCCTGGGGTTCAAACCAAAGAGGCACTGACCACCTGGAGTCACCTGTGGCTTTGTTTTTTGTTTTTTTGGGGGGAGGGAGGGGGGGTTAAATTGTTTTTGTGTGGCTTGGAGTTGTAGAAGATGTTAGTTGCAAACCAAGAACCAAGATGTTAGGGTTCAAACCAAGAACCCTAGAATCAAAGAGGCACTGACTTAGTCCTCTGGACCACCTGGAATCACCTGTTGCTCCTTTTTTGGGGGCTTAAATTGTTTTTGTGAGGCTTGCAATTGTAAAAGATCTTATTTGCAAGCCCTGGGTTCAAACCAACAACCCTCACAAAAACAATTTAAGCCCCCCAAAAAAAAAGAGGACCAGCTTGTGACACCAGGTGGTCCAGTGGACTAAGTCACTGCCTCATTGGCCTGAGGGTTGTTGGTTTGAACCCAGGGCTTACAACTAATACCTTTTACAATTGCATGCCTCACAAAAAAAAAAAATGGAGCAACAGGTGACTCCAGATGGTCCAGTGGACTAAGTCAGTGCCATCCTTGGTTTGAGGCTTGTTGGTTTGAACCCTGGACTTACAACTATTATCGTTTACAAGTGCGAGTCTCACAAAAACAGTTTAAGTCTAAAAAAACAAAGGAGCAGTTTGTGACTCCACGTGGTCCAGTGGACTAAGGGTTGTTGGTTTGAACCCAGCGCTTGAAACTAATATCTTTTACAATTGCAAGTCTCATGAAAACAATTTAAGTCCAAAAAAAAGAGAATGCGCCTCTGGTGGTTCCAGGTGGTCGCTAAGTCGCTTCCTCATTGATGCAAGGGTTGTTGGTTTAAATCCAGGGCTTACAACTATTACCTTTTACAATTGCATGCCTCACAAAAACAATTTAAGCCCCCCCAAAAAAACAGGTGCAACAGGTGACTAGGTGGTCCAGTGGACTAAGTCGCTGCCTCACTGACTTGAGGGTTGTTGGTTTGAACCCAGGGCTTGCTAACTGTTGTTTTTACAATCTCGAGCCTCACAAAAACAATTTAAGCCCAAAAAAAAAAACAGCTTAGCAGGTGACTCCAGATGGTGTAGTGGACTAAGTCACTGCCTCATTAATCTGAGGGTTGTTGGTTTGAACCCAGTGCTTGCAAGCTATTGTTTTTACAATCACGAGTCTCACAAAAACAATTTAAGCCCAAAAAAAAAAGCAGGAGTACTATGTGACTTCAAGTGGTCTAGTGGGCTAAGACCCAGTCACTATGATCTGAGGGTTGCTGGTTTGAATCCTGGGTGTAATAACTTGCCAGCAGAGAATCAACAATCTTCAGATCATAGTGGCAGTGCCTTAGTTCACATGATCACAAGTCTACAATTAGCCTTGATCTCTCCTAATTCTAGTGTTGGCTGTTGAACCGGGGGGGGGGTGGGCCCTTTCTCACACTGTAAGTACATTTGCAGTGACCTGCCCCTCACCCCCCCCCCCCCACCCACAAAAAAAAAAAAAGCTTGCAAGGAAAATAAATAAAAGTAAGTGGTTTCCAAGAACTTTATTAAAAAACTTAACCAAAAATAGCCTAAGTTTTTTAATAAAGTTCTTGGAAACCACTTACTTTTATTTATTTTCCTTGCAAGCTTTTTTTTTTTTTGTGGGTGGGGGGGGGGGGGGGGTGAGGGGCAGGTCACTGCAAATGTACTTACAGTGTGAGAAAGGGCCCACCCCTCCCCCTGTTCAACAGCCAACACTAGAATTAGGAGAGATCAAGGCTAATTGTAGACTTGTGATCATGTGAACTAAGGCACTGCCACTATGATCTGAAGATTGTTGATTCTCTGCTGGCAAGTTATTACACCCAGGATTCAAACCAGCAACCCTCAGATCATAGTGACAGGGTCTTAGCCCACTAGACCACTTGAAGTCACATAGTACTCCTGCTTTTTTTTGGGCTTAAATTGTTTTTGTGAGACTCGTGATTGTAAAAACAATAGCTTGCAAGCCCTGGGTTCAAACCAACAACCCTCAGATCAATGAGGCAGTGACTTAGTCCACTACACCACCTGGAGTCACCTGCTAAGCTGTTTTTTTTTTTTTGGGCTTAAATTGATTTTGTGAGGCTCGAGATTGTAAAAACAACAGTTAGCAAGCCCTGGGTTCAAACCAACAACCCTCAAGTCAGTGAAGCAGTGAGTTAGCCCAGTGGTCCACCTAAAGTCACCTGTTGCACCTTTTTTTGGGGGGGGCTTAAATTGTTTTTGTGAGACTCGTGATTGTAAAAACAACAGCTTGCAAGCCCTGGGTTCAAACCAACAACCCTCAGATCAATGAGGCAGTGACTTAGTCCACTGGACCACCTGGAGTCACCTACAAAGCTGTTTTTTTTTTGGACTTAAATTGTTTTTGTGAGGCTCGTGATTGTAAAAACAACAGCTTGCAAGCCCTGGGTTCAAACCAACAACCCTCAGATCAATGAGGCAGGGACTTAGTCCACTGGACCACCTGAAGCCACCAGTTGCACCTTTTTTTTGGGGCTTAAATTGTTTATGTGAGGTTCGAGATTGTAGAAGAAGTTGGATGCAAGGACTGGGTTCAAACCAACAACCATCAGATCAATGAGGCAGTGACTTAGTCCGCTGGACCACCTGGAGTCTCAAACTGCTCCTTTTTTTTTTTTAGGCTTACATTGTTTTTGTGAGACTCGAGATTGTAAAAAAACATTAATAGCAAGTACGGGGTTCAAAACAACAACCCTCAAATCAAGGAGGCAGTGACTTAGTCCACTGGATCACCTGGAGTCACAAAGTGCTCCTTTGTTTTTTTAGACTTAAACTGTTTTTGTGAGACTTGCGCTTGTAAACGATAATAGTTGTAAGTCCAGTGTTCAAACCAACAAGCCTCAAACCAAGAAAGCACTGACTTAGTCCACTGGACCACCTGGAGTCACCTGTTGCTCCATTTATTTTATTTTTTTTTGGGGGGGGGGGTTGTTTTTGTGAGGCTTGCTATTGCAAAAGATATTAGTTGTAAAGCCCTGGGTTTACCAACAACAACCCTAGGATCAAACAGGCAGTGACATAGTACACTGAACCACCTGGAGTCACTGGCAGCTCAAATATATTTTTTTGGACTTAAATTGTTTTTGTGAGACTTGTGATTGTAAAATATACAAGTTGTAAGCCCAGGGCTCAAACCAACAACCCTCAGATCAATGAAACAGTGACTTAGTCCACGGGACCACCAAGAGCAATAGTTTCCTCTTCTTTTTTTTGGACTTAAATTGTTTTTGTGAGACTTGCAATTGACAAAGATATTAGTTGTAAAGCCCTGGGTTCAAACCAACAACGCACGAATCAATGAGGCAGGGACTTAACACACTGGACTACGCGGAGTCTCACATTAGGCCTTATTTTTGGACTTAAATTGCTTTAGTGAGTTGCGATTGTAAAAGACTTTAGTTGCAAGCCTTCGGTTCAAACCAACAAACTTCAGGCCAATGCAGCAGTGACTTAGTCCACTGGACCACCTGGTACCACCTACAGCTCCTTTTTTTTGGACTTAAATTGTTTTCGTGAGACTCGCAATTGTAAAAGATGTTAGTTTCAAGTGCTGGGTTCGAACCAACAACCCTCAAGCCAAGGAGGCAGGGACTTAGTCCACTGGACCACCTGGAGTCTCCTGTGATTACTTTTTTTGTTTTCGTGAGACTCGCAATTGTAAAAGATTTTAGTTTCAAGCACTGGGTTTGAACCAACAACCCTCAGGTCAAGGAGGCAGGGACTTAGTCCACTGGACCACCTGGAGCCTCCTGTGGTTACTTTTTTTGGACTTAAATTGTTTTCGTGAGACTCGCAATTGTAAAAGATGTTAGTTTCAAGCGCTGGGTTCGAACCAACAACCCTCAAGTCAATGAGGCAGGGACTTAGTCCGCTGGACCACCTGGAGTCTCAAACTGCTCCTTTTTTTTTTTTAGGCTTACATTGTTTTTGTGAGACTCGAGATTGTAAAAAAACATTAATAGCAAGTACGGGGTTCAAAACAACAACCCTCAAATCAAGGAGGCAGTGACTTAGTCCACTGGATCACCTGGAGTCACAAAGTGCTCCTTTGTTTTTTTAGACTTAAACTGTTTTTGTGAGACTTGCGCTTGTAAACGATAATAGTTGTAAGTCCAGTGTTCAAACCAACAAGCCTCAAACCAAGAAAGCACTGACTTAGTCCACTGGACCACCTGGAGTCACCTGTTGCTCCATTTATTTTATTTTTTTTTGGGGGGGGGGGGTTGTTTTTGTGAGGCTTGCTATTGCAAAAGATATTAGTTGTAAAGCCCTGGGTTTACCAACAACAACCCTAGGATCAAACAGGCAGTGACATAGTACACTGAACCACCTGGAGTCACTGGCAGCTCAAATATATTTTTTTGGACTTAAATTGTTTTTGTGAGACTTGTGATTGTAAAATATACAAGTTGTAAGCCCAGGGCTCAAACCAACAACCCTCAGATCAATGAAACAGTGACTTAGTCCCCGGGACCACCAAGAGCAATAGTTTCCTCTTCTTTTTTTTGGACTTAAATTGTTTTTGTGAGACTTGCAATTGACAAAGATATTAGTTGTAAAGCCCTGGGTTCAAACCAACAACGCACGAATCAATGAGGCAGGGACTTAACACACTGGACTACGCGGAGTCTCACATTAGGCCTTATTTTTGGACTTAAATTGCTTTAGTGAGTTGCGATTGTAAAAGACTTTAGTTGCAAGCCTTCGGTTCAAACCAACAAACTTCAGGCCAATGCAGCAGTGACTTAGTCCACTGGACCACCTGGTACCACCTATAGCTCCTTTTTTTTGGACTTAAATTGTTTTCGTGAGACTCGCAATTGTAAAAGATGTTAGTTTCAAGTGCTGGGTTCGAACCAACAACCCTCAAGCCAAGGAGGCAGGGACTTAGTCCACTGGACCACCTGGAGTCTCCTGTGATTACTTTTTTTGGACTTAAATTGTTTTCGTGAGACTCGCAATTGTAAAAGATTTTAGTTTCAAGCGCTGGGTTTGAACCAACAACCCTCAGGTCAAGGAGGCAGGGACTTAGTCCACTGGACCACCTGGAGCCTCCTGTGGTTACTTTTTTTGGACTTAAATTGTTTTCGTGAGACTCGCAATTGTAAAAGATGTTAGTTTCAAGCGCTGGGTTCGAACCAACAACCCTCAGGTCAATGAGGCAGGGACTTAGTCCGCTGGACCACCTGGAGTCTCAAACTGCTCCTTTTTTTTTTTTAGGCTTACATTGTTTTTGTGAGACTCGAGATTGTAAAAAAACATTAATAGCAAGTACGGGGTTCAAAACAACAACCCTCAAATCAAGGAGGCAGTGACTTAGTCCACTGGATCACCTGGAGTCACAAAGTGCTTCTTTGTTTTTTTAGACTTAAACTGTTTTTGTGAGACTTGCGCTTGTAAACAATAATAGTTGTAAGTCCAGTGTTCAAACCAACAAGCCTCAAACCAAGAAAGCACTGACTTAGTCCACTGGACCACCTGGAGTCACCTGTTGCTCCATTTATTTTATTTTTTTTTGGGGGGGGGGGGGGTTGTTTTTGTGAGGCTTGCTATTGCAAAAGATATTAGTTGTAAAGCCCTGGGTTTACCAACAACAACCCTAGGATCAAACAGGCAGTGACATAGTACACTGAACCACCTGGAGTCACTGGCAGCTCAAACATATTTTTTTGGACTTAAATTGTTTTTGTGAGACTTGTGATTGTAAAATATACAAGTTGTAAGCCCAGGGCTCAAACCAACAACCCTCAGATCAATGAAACAGTGACTTAGTCCCCGGGACCACCAAGAGCAATAGTTTCCTCTTCTTTTTTTTGGACTTAAATTGTTTTTGTGAGACTTGCAATTGACAAAGATATTAGTTGTAAAGCCCTGGGTTCAAACCAACAACGCACGAATCAATGAGGCAGGGACTTAACACACTGGACTACGCGGAGTCTCACATTAGGCCTTATTTTTGGACTTAAATTGCTTTAGTGAGTTGCGATTGTAAAAGACTTTAGTTGCAAGCCTTGGGTTCAAACCAACAAACTTCAGGCCAACGCAGCAGTGACTTAGTCCACTGGACCACCTGGTACCACCTACAGCTCCTTTTTTTTGGACTTAAATTGTTTTCGTGAGACTCGCAATTGTAAAAGATGTTAGTTTCAAGCGCTGGGTTCGAACCAACAACCCTCAGGTCAAGGAGGCATGGACTTAGTCCACTGGACCACCTGGAGTCTCCTGTGGTTACTTTTTTTGGACTTAAATTGTTTTCGTGAGACTCGCAATTGTAAAAGATTTTAGTTTCAAGCGCTGGGTTTGAACCAACAACCCTCAAGTCAAGGAGGCAGGGACTTAGTCCACTGGACCACCTGGAGCCTCCTGTGGTTACTTTTTTTGGACTTAAATTGTTTTCGTGAGACTCGCAATTGTAAAAGATGTTAGTTTCAAGCTCTGGGTTTAAACCAACAACCCTCAAGTCAATGAGGCAGGGACTTAGTCCACTGGACCACCTGAAGTCTCCTGTGGTTACTTTTTTTGGACTTAAATTGTTTTTGGGAGACTTGCGATTGTAAAAGATATTAGCTGCAAGCCCTGGGTTTAAACCAACAACCCTCAAAAATTAATGAGGCAGTCACCTAGTCCGCTGAACCACCTGGAGTCACTGGCAGCGCCAATATTTTTTTAGATTTAAATTGTTTTTGTAAGACTCACGATTTTAAGAGATATTATTTGCAAGCCCTAAGTTCAAACCAGCAAGCCTATAATCAATGAGGCAGTGACTTAGTCCACTGTACCACGTGGAATCACCCAATAGGCCTTATTTTGGACTTAAATTGCTTTAGTGAGACTCACAATTGTAAAAGACATAAGTTGCAAGCCCTGGGTTCAAAACAACAACCCTCAGGCCAATGAGGCAGCAACTTAGTCCACTGGACCACCTGGAACCACGAGAAGCGCCTTCTTTTTTTCTGACTTAAATTGTTTTCGTGAGACTCACAATTGTAAAAGATATTAGTTTCAAGCCCTGGGTTTAAACCAACAACCCTCAAATCACTGAGGCAGTGACTTAGTCCACTGAACTACATGGTGTCATCTGATGATGTGTTTTTTTTTTTTTTTTTTCTTAAATTGTTTTTGTGATACTTGTGATTGTAAAAGATATTTATTGCAAGCCCTGGGTTCAAAACAATGACCCTCAGATCAAAGAGGCAGTGACTTAGTCCACTGCACCATGGGGAGTCACCTGTTAGGCCTTATTTTGGACTTAAATTGCTTTAGTGAGACTCACAATTTTAAAAGATATTAGTTGCAAGCCCCGGGGTTCAAACCAACAAGCCTCGACTCAATAAGGTAGTCATGTAGTCCACTGTATCACCTGGCACCACCACATACTGCTCAAACCAACAACCCTCAGACCAATGAAGTACTGACTTAGTCCCCTGGACCACCAAGAGTGAACATTTCTACTTCATTTTTTGGACTGTTTTTGTGAGACTTGCAATTGACAAAGATATTAGTTGCAAGCCCTGGGTTCAAACCAACAACCCTTGAATCAATGAGGCAGTGACTTAGCCCACTGAACCACCTGGTGTCACCTGCTGCTGCCTTTTTTTTTTTGGACTTAAATTGTTTTTGTGAGACCCGCGATTGTAAAAGATATTAGCAGCAAGCCCTGGGTTCAAACCAACAATGCTGGAATCAATGCGGCAATGACATAGCCCTCTGGACCACCTGGAGTCACCTGCTGTGCTTTATTTTTTTTGGAATTAAATTGTTTTTGTGACACTTGTGATTGTAAAACATACAAGTTGTAAGCCCTGGGCTCAAACTAACAACCCTCAGATCAATGAGGCACTGACAACTTAGTCCCCTGGACCACCAATAGTGATCACTTTCTCTTCTTTTTTTGGACTTAAACTGTTTTAGTGAGACGTGCAATTGTAAAACACATTAGTCGCAAGCCCTGGGTTCAAACCAACAACTCTCAGATCAATGAGGCACTGACTTAGTCCACTGGACCACCTAGAGACACTTGCCACTCCTTCTTTTTTTGGGCTTAAATTGTTTTTCGCAATTGTAAAAGCAATTACTTGCAACTTTTGTTGTTCAAACCAACACCACTCAGATCAACGAGGAAGTGAATTAGTCCACTGGACCACCTGCAGCTCCTTTTTTTTTTTTTGGACCTAAATTGTTTGGTGAGACTCGCGATTGTAGTACACATTAGTTGCAAGTTCACCTGGAGCTCCTGACGGCTCTTTTTTTTAACTTAAGTTGCTTTACTGAAACTTTCGAGTATAAGAACAGTTCGCAACAGTTCGCAGGGTTTAATCCAACAGCCATCACCTCATTGCAGCAGTGACTTAGTCCTCTGCACCACCTGGAGACACTTGCATCCCTTTCTTTGGCTTAAATTGCTTTAGTGAGACGCACAATTGTGAAAGACGTTAGTTGCAAGCCCTGGGTTCCAACCAACAAGCCTCAAACTAAGGCAGTGACTTAGTCCACTGGACCACCTGGACACAACCTGGTTTTTTTTTGTTGTTGTTTTTTTTTACTTTTTTTGTTGTTTATTGCTTTACTGAAACTTGCGAGTGTAAAATACATTAGTTGCAAGCCTTGGGTACAAACCAATAACACTTAGATCAATGAGGCTGTGACTTAGTCCACTGGTTCACCTGGAGTCACCTGTTGCTTCTTTTTTGTTTGACTTAAATTGCTTAGGTGAGACTTGCGATTGTAAAAGACATTAGTTGCAAGCCCTGGGTTCAAACCAACAACCTCGAGATCACCCGCCAGGTCATCGAGGAAGTATCTTAGTCTACCGGACCACCTGGAGTCCCTGAATGTTCTTTTTTTTTTACTTAAATTGTTTTACTAAAACTTTCGAGTGTAAAATTTATTAGTTGCAAGCCCAGGGTTCAAATGAATAAACTTCAGATCATTGAGGCAGTGACTTAGTCCACTGAATTATTTGAAGTCCTAATTTGCCTTTTTATTTTGGTAAAACTGATTGTTATGATTGTAAAAGAACTTTATCAACTGAATCAATGGATTTAAACCCACAACCTTCAGGTCATAGAGGCTTCGCCTTCGCCCACTGGACTACTCCGTCCTGTTTTGAGTAAAACTGCTGTAGTGAGATTTATGATTGTGTTGAAAAGAAGGGTTTTTATTTTTTTTATTATTTTTTTTTTTTTATGGATTGGAACAAACAACCTTCAGCTTCAGCGCTTTTTTGTCTTTTTTTTTTTTTTAGTAAAACTTCTGTAGAAAGAATTATGATTGTAAAACAGCTTAATGTCAATAAAAATATTTATACCAAGAACGCACAGACTATAGTGGCAGTGCCTTAGTCCACAGGACCATGTAGAGCACCCTGTTTCACAGCTTGTTTCAAGTAAAACTGTTGTAGTGGGAGTTACGAAAGTAAACACTCTTCCTTTCAATCAATGGACTTGAACCAACAACCTTTAGATCACAGAGGCGGTTCTTCTTCAGTCAACTGGACCACTTGGAATACTCAATTATAAAAGGCTTTATTTCAATTTCTACCCCCCCCCTCAAAAAAAATAAGCAGCACTGAAATAATTACAAGTTACTTCTAAAATGACTTTCAGAAAGTCTTTTCCCTTGCAGTTTTTACCCACTGAGCAATGAGTGCAGCTTCTGTCTGTCGTGCCTTTATCACTGAAGCAGGGTCAGCTGCATTGGACGCTCTGTAAAAGAAAAGAATCTGCTGGAAACCATACGACAACCAAAAGTACTCACTTGAGTACTTGCGAAGTGTTATTATATGCACATTTTTCATGTAATTATATGCTGTAATAAAATCCTGTAATATTACTCTACCGCCTCAGCCCACATGCTGCTGTCGCTTCTGATACGGGTTCCGCATCTCTCAACTTGTCCAGAAATGCATGTGTACAGCATGTCCTTTAGGCAGGGGTGGGGAACAGGGGCCAGCACAGTTTGCTAATTCCCTGCTCAGACAGATCTACTAAACCTGGCAAATAACAGGTGAGTTGAATCAGGTGTGATTGAAGGAAAAGAACAAAACTGTGCAGGAATCCGACCCTCCAGGACTAGATATGCCCACGGCTGCCTTTAAGGGTTTCTCAGAGCGTGAATTCCACTTCCCACCTGTAGGGGGGCCCAGGAGCAAAAAATACCAATTTCCACATAATACTGTTTAAATATTATTCAGTCTGATTTGCTTGATGACAAGCATCAGCTGAAGTGTGCATTTAAAGCAACGGACTTGTATTACATATATTTCTGGACGCTGAGAGATACAGAATCTCATTTCATACAGTCACTGAAAATTAAAGAAGCATGTAAACCGAGGTCGTAGAATAATTTTACAGAATTATACACAAATATGTTTTGGGTTATGCAGTTCTTACAAGCGTTGTTCAGCCCACCTCACTTCTGAGACCAGAGTAGCAACAAAGAAGACACTATTGTCCCTCCCTATTACAAGTCAGTGGGCCAATGATACTGTATCATAATGATACTGAAGGTAAAAATGTTTTAAAGCCACATAATGTAGAAACGGCATACGGCTGGTTCATGAATGCTGAAATGTAGAGTGAAGTGTAGAATCCATAACAGACCTTAAATCTAGATGATGAGCTCCCTCTGGTATGTTGATTGCAATCAGAGACTTGCTCAGGGACGTCCTGATCTGAAAGAGAAAATACAAATGTCAGTGCTCCAATTATCACCTCAGCAAAACACCATCAGAGAGAAATAGTGTGTGTGTAACATTTAGTAATCACATGCTGCAGAGAAGTAATGATTACAGAAACCAAAGCCAGTGCCTTACCCCTCCATTGGCCCATGGATCCAGATCACCGTTCGAGAAGATGATGTTGCTAGCTGTTGAAAGAGCTGCAAAAGAAAGCCCATCAATATTAAACCTGTATAAATTACCTAAAGCTTCATAAGTATTTGGACAGCTACAACTTTTGTAACTTTTCCACGCTGGATTTCCAAGTGAAATAACAGAAGGCAGCTACAGTGAAGACCTGGCAAAACATTTCAAGGGAGGGAACTCAGCATTTGGTGATGCTCATGGGTTCCAAACTGCTGGCTTCTATTAATACACTATATGGACAAAAGCATTGGGACACATGCTCATTCATTGTTTCTTCTGAAATCAAAAGTTTATCCTGCTTTTGTTGGAGTAACTGTCTCTACTGTCCAGAGGAGACGTTCTACTAGATTGTGGAGCACTGCTGTGAGGATTTGGTTGCATTCAGTGAAAAAAGCATTAGTGAGGTCAGGATGTTTAATGATCACCACCACACCTCATGTCAAGAGTATTGGATGGAGCATCACCATCTTTCCAGAGAACACAGTTCTACTGCTCCACAGCTCAATGCAGGAGGGTTTATACCCCTCTAGCCAATGCCTGGCATTAGGAATGGTGCCAATAGCTTCTTGTTTAACTGCTCCAGAGAGTCCTATTCTATTGGCGATACTTCTACATGGAATAGACAGGGTGTGCGCGAGTGTGTGCACACATCTGCACATACGTGTCAGCAAAGGGGTGCAACCTCATGTAGATGTAAGAAGGGGTGTCTACAAACATTTGCACATATAGTGTAAATACTAGTTAGTTTGTCCAATTACTTCTGAACTTCTGAAAACAGATATACTGTGAAAAAGTGGCTAAAATTATTAAAAAAAAAAAAAAAAAAAAAAAGAGAATAATGATATTTTCATGCTCACCGTCCCCCCAGTACTGTGTCTTGAGCCAGCCCGGCCGTGGCACCACCGCCCACCTCTTGGCGCAGTACTGCTCCCTCATGCTCTCCGTGAAGGGCATGGGTGGGAACATGTCAGTCACATTATTACTCTCAAAGCACATCTCAATCTCTGTGCAGGCCTGAAGAAGATAAAAGCATCCCAGACATTTTACTTTGCATTTTAAATACCATTATTAATTTTTATTATTACTCTGCAATACTGAAGCAGATCTACAGATCTACTACCTTGGATGGTTAAAAGTAAAAGTCCTTAAGGAACTTTTGGAGGTTCTTCAATTAGAAGCTGTGGGGGAACCTCCTAATGAATCTTTGAGGAATCCTTATAAAAAAAGGTTTTTAGAAGAAAACGATTCCTAAAAGGTTGATCCACAGTTTCAAACTAATGAACCTCCAAAGATTCCTCAAGGATCTTACATTTTTAACAATGTAATATTCAGATGCCTCTGAAGGCCTTTATTACTTAGATCAGGTGTGATGGATTAGGGATAGAATTAAACTCTGCAGGATCTAACCAATAAGCTTTGTACAGCTTAAACTGAAGATGGACTTGTGTAAATAATAAATTCAGAAGTACCTGATAGTCCCATGCAAAGCTGTTGAAGCCAAGGCCACAGCCAGTGGGGTCTGCACACTCCACATAGAGAGAGTAGAGGTCATAACAAGCATGCTCCCCTGTAGAGTTGTAGACAATACCTGGGGAGGGAAAAATGAGGGTTAAGTCACAAAAAAAAAATTCATCAACAGAAAGTCGTTTGAGAACCTGCATCAAAATGCATCTTATGCCAGCTGAGAATGACGTTTACAAGGATTTCCCTTACCAACAGTGTCTCTAAGAGCAGACAGCACTTCGCTTCTATTCAGCATGGTTTCACACGCCACCTACAGTAAGAAAACAACCTTACAAGTTATCGCCCACACCCATCTGTCTAATTCCAATCTCTGCCATATGCCAACTGTTCCACGATATGAAGTGTTACTACAAGGCTACGATATTATTTTCAACTCCATTTTGCTACGGATCAGGAGGCCTGATGTTGAAATACACTATATGTCGAAATGTTTGTGGACACCCCCCTCTAATTAATGCATTTAGCTACTTGGTAAACTTCACCCATTGCTGACACAAATTAGTACATGCACACAGAATAAAACCCTCTGGAGCAGATAAACATGAACCTATTGGCACCATGACTAATGTCTGGCGTGTAATGATGATGATGCGCCATGCAATGTTTTTGGAAAGAGTTGGGGATCCAAAAATGCTACTGTTGCTAATATTGATTAAAATCTTAACCTCCAATGCTAATTTACAACATCCTGCTAATTGGTGGCTACCGGCTTCCCACTGCCATTAGCCATGTAAGCATATTTTGGTGGCATATTCCACAGTCAATACAAATCCTGCAAGAATGCTAATAGGCACATGAAGCCCTTCATCAGCTTTTGGAGAAACCACCACTACAAGTTTCGGAGGACTAGGTTGTACAAAAAAATCCTATAAAACACTTTTACCTTGACAGGAAAAGCAGGCATGACAGACATGAAACTAGTGTTATAAGGGTAGTCCATCATGGCCAGTAGGGTGAAGGCATTGCGTAGGAAACCGTTCAGCTGGTGGATGTCCTTAGAGGAGGATGGAGTCTTGCACAGAGAAAACGCTGACTGGATGCGTGCATAGTCTGTAGAATTAGGGAGCATAGAAAAGGTTTAGCAAAACACACCATTATATGATTTTCCCACTGTAGGTTTCAGCAAAGGTGTTACCTTACTAATCCTCATTAATATTTAGAGCTTCTGGGAATAATTACCTTCTTGTTGTGCCAATGTCTGCAATTTTTGGAAAGCTGATCGAACCGCATCCTTGCATGCTGGATTACAATTCTCAAAATCCTGTGGAAACGTGAGAAAAGTAGTAATTAAGTAAGGAGGAAAAAACTGTAAAGTAAATGCAAGTTAAAAAAAATAAACAACTACCAGATTCACATCATGTCAAAAAGGGAAAAACAGCAAAAAATTAAGATGTAAGATTTTTGCTTCACATTGACAAAATACACAGTGGAACATCTGAGGAAACCTGAGTATGCAGAGAAAGCATGGCTGGATGCACCACATGAATGACTGATGAATGGATAGATGACTGATGCCCACTCAATGCTCAGGTGCACCAGTAGATCATCCCAAAATGTGACCATGTTTAAAGGTACATTAGGTGATCTGTACCTGTGTGCTCAAGCACGTTCTCTACTCCCCCGCCCAACAAACCTAGGCATGGAACTCGAGTATGACGTCCAAACCAAACATGCATCTGCGTCACGTGCCTGATCTGGACTGTGCAAGTGTGATCATTTACAACAACCCCTTACTCCCACTTACAACCATTCCTAATAGAATGACCGGTAAATGACGGTAAAATATGGAGGGCTACCAATCCAGGATTGGTAGGCTTCAGTTTAAATACACCATACAGAGCTAAGGCACTGTAAAAATCACCCAGGCCTAGTGTGTTAGTATTGTGCGAGTTCACCTTAATGAAGGAGAACCTTAATGCCCATAGAGGACAAAAGATCTTAGTCTGGCCTTATCAGAAAGGCATGACTTACAGCTGTAACGTCCCTGAAGAACTGCCTGGAATCCCCCATTCCTGCTGTAGACAAGATGGGAGCACTGGCAGCTAAAGCTCCAGCGACAATATTGGGGTACCGTACTCGCATGTAGACACTCAACATGCCACCATAGCTAAAAAGAGAGAGGGAGGTTTAGCAAGAAGTATTAATACTGTATTAATCTCTACAAATATAACGCACATTAAAGGGCCACAAGTAGCCAGCTTTTATAAACCTGTAAAACTTTTGTTTATATTATCTGTCCATAACTACAACAACTTTCTTCAATTTGTTCTTGAGACAAGTGAGACAACTGTTTTTTACCTTCCCCCAAAAACTATGACGGGGCATTTGTCAGCTCCCAGATCCTTCTTCAGCTCTGTGATCATCACTGCATAGTCAGCCAGCGCCTGCTCCACGGTCAGGAGTCCAATATTTGGGATGTTAAAGGACTCTTCTCCAAATGGCAAGGATTTCCCATAGTACCTCTGGAAATTGAAGAAATACATTTAAATCTCAGATGCATTTTGTCCATATTTTAACCCATGAGACATAGAATAGAATTATAGGACAAAGCATCCTAAAAATGAAGGTACCACAAAAGACTATTGGTGCAATGCCTCAAAAAGAACCTTAAGTCCTAGTAAAGGTTCAGTTTAACGGTTCTCCAAAAATGGTTCTTTTATGCCAGTGCTCAAGGAACCTTTGGTAGTACCTTTATTTTCAGATTATGCCTTGAGTGAACCAAACAGATCATAACTGACTCATTATACAGAGTCATTAACTGACTCATTATACAGCTGTCTCTGCAATGACTGACTTTAAGCTATTAGATCACACTGTAAAAGCATCACATGACAAAGTCACAGGATTTGACTTCTGCCTTCTAACAGGGATCTTACATGCTCAGCGAATATGACCAACGCCCCCTGCTCAGCTGCTAGCTCTACTACGAATCCAGAATTCTGGGCAAAGTTCCATATGTCCCCTTCATTGCCAGTGTAGAAGAAGATGGGTCCATAGTCTTTCCTCCAGTACTGATCTGAGATGATAAGAACATTTATGAAGCAGTTTAGAAAGAATTGAATCATCTAAAGAAGAACAGACAAAGAATACATCCTTTGTGGACACAGACCTGTGATGAGGTAGCGCTGCGAATATGTGCCGTTACCAAGGCTGTTGTAGTTAAAGTGGTCCAGTATCTGAGTGAAGTACTTCTCCTCAAACTGAGGTTTGGGGTCTCCTCTGAAAGGGTATCTGCTGTGCTTCCACTAACATTTCAGAGAAGAAGAACAAAGCAATTCAACAGCAATTATGACGGTACTCTTCCAGAACTGATTAAAACCAACATTCATGGTTACCGTCCTGTGATATAATCAAAAGTAGACAGTAGCTAATTATTTTGACCTATCTGGCACTATGCACTAGGGCTGGGCGATATGGTAACAATTAAGGTTGCAATAATGAACAATAATAATCCAATGGACAATGACAGTGATAGAGTATGCGTGTGTGTGTTACTTTTATTATCAGTGTAATTCGCTTAAGCAGTGTTTAAAAGTGCTTTATAAAAACATGTAACAACTTGTACACAATGGTGGTAATTAATGATAAAGCTTCAAGTTTTAAGTATGAGTGAGGACACTACATACAAACTAAAGGCAATTCATCCTGTCTCACTCCTCACTCCAACACAGTGCAGTGTTTGCATCAGCAATGCACTTATTTTTCTTTATCATTTCATTTACTTTATTTTTATGAATAAATTAATGTCATTTAATTCAATAATTTAATCTATTATTGTTGAATTATTTTCAATATTTTAATGTATTATTACACACTTTACCCTGTTATTCAATGTTTTTTTAAATAAAGACATGGAAAAGTATTTTTAATCAATTATTCAAAAAAATAATAATAATAATCGACAGATCGATTAATCTCAGCCCTAGTAACAATACTATATCACGATATTAAAAGACATTTTTAGCGATACATGATATTTATAATGATACCTGTAACCGCAGACTAAATACTGTCATGAAACCTGCAGTTGATCAGTGTTTATCAAAATCCTCAATATTCTCAGAAAAGCAAAAACAAACCAAATTTACAACAATATGATAAAATATAATCATACTGCTCGGCTCTATATTGCACTCAAATACATTTTTAGTATTACATAGTATTTCCAGTATTTCTAAACAGTGATTGCATTTAATATACAGTCGTGTGAATGAAAAAAACACTAGAATTCTATGAAAGGTCTTTTGAACTTCATTAAAACAATATTGAGAGTTTGCTCATTCATTCATTCATTCATTCATTTATTCGTTTGTTTGTTTGTTTGTTTGTTTGCCTAATTGCAGTTTTCCTGCTTGCACACCTCCCATGAAAGTCAGGCTTCTGCAGTCAGTCTCTTTCAGATGATAGAAGCTGTAGATGGCTGATCTACTTGTAGGTCCCAAGATAAGATCTTAGGATTGTTGGAGACTTCTTTACGCATCTTCTGGTCTGCTCTTGAACTGATCCTAGAACAGCCTTGGCTGAACCTGCTAGGACGGCCTGATCTGGTCATGTTAGCAGTTGTTGTAGATGTTCTCCACTCAGTGGACAGTGGAACAGCTCATTTCTAATTGCTCTGAGAGCTTTCTAACCTCCTTCCCAGGCTCATATGTACCTACACCTATCCAGACTCCTCTCTAACCATGTTCTAATCATCTGCAGCTGATCTGATATGATCTGATGGCTCCATCTCTCAATGTCGTGCACATGAAGATCAAATGTCCAGATGTTTAAGTACGTTAAAAAGGACAAAGGGTTTTCATGTGGAGTCCTGATGTCCTCACATGACTGTGGCTATGTGTGTAGGTGCGATCACTGCAATCAGAGCTTACCGTAGATGCGCTGAAGGTCCGGGAAGCAGCAGCATCTCCCTCACACAGGACAGTCAGACCGAGCAAGAACAGAGACCACCAAACTGCCATTGTGGAGGAGACCCCCCGAAACCCAGACCACCACACACGCACAAACTTCTTGTGGTGTTTATGTGCTTTCAGTCATGTGGTGGCGTGTCATGTGACGATCCATTGGCTCAGCTGAGATCGAAAGTAGAAGTTTTATTTAAAAGTATTATTTTAACGATACAATAAAATATGTGAGATTATTTGTTTATAACTTTCTAACATATATTCAGGTAAACATATGATTTTAGTTTTTATTTTAGTTAAAATGTATTTTATTTCATTTATTTTATTGTTATCGTGTTTAAAATAAATTTCATAATAAAAGTCCCAACGGGCAGAAGCTCGACTGTGAGAAGCCTGTAAACAGGCCAAGCCTCCTTCACTTTGAATGTTCTGTATAAAGAGTTTATTATACATGATCATATTTTATGACATATTTTATGCACATGTCATCCATCCGAGAGGTTTACACTACAGCTATAAAGAAGCAGAGTCAGATTGCTCACTTTTGAGGGGTGACTTCCATTTATTTTATTTATTAATTAATTTATTAATTAATTTATTAATTTATTATTATTATTATTATTATTATTATTATTATTATTATTATTATTATTATTATTATTCGTTTATTTATGTTATACATTCATTGAGAACCATCAATCATCCATCATAACCAGCAATTTTATTCGCTTCACTTCTGGCAGAGAGTACCAGAGCATCCAGTAGCCATCACTGCCGGACTCTCAAACAGCTTCTACCCTCAAGCTGTCAATGAAATAGCAATCCGCCAAAGTCAGACCGCACCTGGCTCTTAAAGAGAATGGCAAGTGACACGCTGATTAGGTTTATTACAGGCCACGCCCACAACACACACAATATAAATTAAGAGACTTATTACAGGCCTTTTGCACAAGGTGTACTTTTCCTGTCGTTACCTTAGCAATGACACACTGACACGCCCTAAATCAAGCTGCGCTGTGAATGGTTGACGGCATGCTTAAAGGTCACTAAAATAGGGCCCAAAGACTGAGCTGAGACCCCCTCTTACCTCACATACTCACTCACATACACATCTCATGCTCCCACAACGCACCTACTGGGGCAGTGGTGGTGGCTCAGTGGTTAGAGAACCATTGTTTTCCATGTTGCACCATGATGGTCCTTGAGGAATGTGATTTCGCTCCACTGTGTGCTTCTACTCAGACAGAATGACAATAAAAGTCTCTTGTCAGTGGTTTTATTCTAATGGCTGTTCAGCCTGTGTGTGACAGTGCAATACATGCACACTATTCACACTGTTCTCTAATGTTCTCCTCCTATGCACACTGTTCTAGAATAGTCCTCTTTCATGTACACTATAGTGTTCTCCTCATATGTACACGGGTCTAGAATGCTTCTCATCCACTACATTTTATGTACTATATTTCCCACCATTCACACAGTTAAAGACTTTTATTAACACTGTTCTTGAGGGTTCTCTACCCACAATTCACTTTCATTGCCACTATTTTAAAATGTCAGTCTCCCATTCACAGTGTTTTAGAATGTCCACCTCCCATTCACAGTGTTCTAGAATGTCCACCTCCCATTCACAGTGTTCTAGAATGTCCACCTCCCATTCACAGTGTTCTAGAATGTCCACCTCCCATTCACAGTGTTCTAGAATGTCCACCTCCCATTTACAGTGTTCTAGAATGCCCACCTCCCATTCACAGTGTTCTAGAATGCCCACCTCCCATCCACAGTGTTCTAGAATGCTCACCTCCCATCCACAGTGTTCTAGAATGCTCACTTCCCATCCACAGTGTTCTAGAATGCTCACCTCCCATCCACAGTGTTCTAGAATGCTCACCTCCCATCCACAGTGTTCTAGAATGCTCACTTCCCATCCACAGTGTTCTAGAATGCTCACTTCCCATTCACAATGTTCTTTAATGCCCACCTCCCATTCACAATGTTCTAGAATGCTCAACTCCCATTCACAGTGTTCTAGAATGTCCACCTCCCATTTACAGTGTTCTAGAATGTCCATCTCCCATTCACAGTGTTCTAGAATGTCCACCTCCCATTTACAGTGTTCTAGAATGCTTACATTCCATTCACAGTATTCTAGAATGTCCACATCCCATTTACAGTGTCCTAGAATGTCCACCTACCATTTACAGTGTTCTAGAATGTCCATCTCCCATTCACAGTGTTCTAGAATGTCCACCTCCCATTTACAGTGTTCTAGAATGCTTACATGCCATTCACAGTATTCTAGAATGTCCACATCCCATTCACAGTGTCCTAGAATGTCCACCCACCATTTACAGTGTTCTAGAATGTCCACCTCCCATCCACAATGTTCTTTAATGCCCACCTCCCATTCACAATGTTCTAGAATGCTCAACTCCCATTCACAGTGTTCTAGAATGCTTACCTTCCATTCACAGTGTTCTAGAATGCTCACCTCCCATTCACAATGTTCTAGAATGCTCACTTCCCATTCACAATGTTCTAGAATGCTCACTTCCCATTCACAGTGTTCTAGAATGCTCACCTCCCATTCACAGTGTTCTAGAATGCTCACCTCCCATTCACAGTGTTCTAGAATGCTCACTTCCCATTCACAGTGTTCTAGAATGCTTACCTTCCATTCACAATGTTCTAGAATGCTCACTTCCCATTCACAGTGTTCTAGAATGCTCACCTCCCATTCACAGTGTTCTAGAATGCTCACCTCCCATTCACAGTGTTCTAGAATGCTCACCTCCCATTCAAAGTGTTCTAGAATTCTCACTTCCCATTTACAGTGTTCTAGAATTCTCACTTCCCATTTACAGTGTTCTAGAATGTCCACCTCCCATTCACAATGTTCTAGAATGTCTCCAATTGACATTGGTTGAGAATGTCCCCCATTCACGCAGTGAAATATAATTATTGGGTCAGTGTGTTCAGTGTGTTCAGTGTGTTCAGACCTTAAAGGAAACAACTGCCTGGTTATGATTTCTTGTGTGTGTTTGAATAGAACTAGTACTGTCTCAGACGGGCGTGTATTTTCCCTTAAGTGACAATGACCTACCTGTCTGAGGTGTACGTGCCATGTTCACCGTTTAACAACTGCATTCCCTCCTCTGTTTGCCCTCTCTCACTCACACACACACACACACACACACACACACACACACACACACACACACACACACACACACACACACACACACACAGGTAGTTTCCTGGTTTCTTGAGGGCGGGAGACACAGCTGTCCACACCTCACGCTTGGTTTCCTGGAGGGCAGGTCCACAGAAGGAATAGAAGACACCTGCTCCAGTCATTCTCCTCTTCACTGTAGCTGACGTTAGCTGGCCTCTCCTCTGTCCTGTGTGTCCTGGTTTGGTGGTGAGTAGTGGTTTGTTCATTGATCTGCTGTAACTCTTGGCAGATCTTGAAGTGAAGCTTCCATTAGAAGGAACTTGCAGAGCTTGTTTCAGATGTTTGGCTGTCAGTTAGTTGACTCTTCTGTAATGACAGTTTATTTGTATCTATGACATGAATAGCTGCTGATTGGTCAGTGGACATTAGGAGAGTTTCTCATGTATGTTGCATTACCATGGCACATAATCCCAAGCCTGACCATTAGACATGAAACCTCTACTTTCAGTTTGCTCCATTTGGAGGTTGTGGTGTTTGTGTCTGAGGGCAGTAGGTGAGAGTTTTTAGTAAAGTGATTTTGCTGTGGATGTCCTCCCTCAGAGTCATGCTGTATACGGAGCTGATCCGGCTGTGGGATGAGGCAGTGCAGGCGGTGGATAACCGGGACTGGCAGGGTGCTCTGGCCAAACTCAATCAGATCTCTGATCCCACTTCACGTACACTGTTTGTCTCCTCTGCTGTCCACCTCGCCCTGGGTCATCTCGACCTGGCCATGAAGGTAAGCTCAGACTGTAATGTAGAATCTTCTTTTCCAAGCTATTGTTAAAAGCAGATATTAAAGCTACACTGTATGGCCAAATGTTTAAGGACACCCTCTCTGGAGCAGATAAACATGAACCTATTGACACCATGCCCAATGTCAGGCTAGATGGCTATAAAAAAAAAAAAAAACAGGCATTGAGCTGTGCAGCAGTGAAACTGTGTCCTCTGGAATGATGGTTGGTGCTCCATCCAATACGTTATTGAAGAGTTGGTGAGTTGGGGATGAGGTGGGGTGGTGATCCTCCAACATCCTGACCTCATGAACGCTCTCTTTGCTGAATACATTCACATTTTCAAAGCAATGCTCCATAATTCAGTAGAAACTCCTCCCTGGACAGTAGAGACAGTTACTGCAGATGTCCCAATACATTTGTCCATATAAAGTATTTAGATCTCAATGGTGGTTTATGATGGTGCTGATAAGCCAGATAGTTGTTTTCCTCTTAATCTGTGTTTAAAGCTGTGTTTAATAGTTAATGCAACCTACAGAAGAAGATATGCTTGCTTATTTAAAAAAAGTGAAAAGCTGGGTATCTTCAGAACCCCTGCAATGTCCCCAAATTACGGCCCCCAGTTTGCAATGTGCAGCAAATAATGCAGTGAAGTGTCTTCATTTTCAGTCTAACTGTCATTTCAGACTCTTGATCAGGTTATCGCAAAGGATGAGAGACTGGCTGTTGGCTTCTTCCAAAGGGCTGCCGTACACATGATGTTGAACAGGTGCGAACATTGCTGGTGGGATTCAAATTTAAGCTAAGCTAAAGGGTCTGGATCTAATTGGCAAGCGACCTTTTACATTACATTAGACATTACTTTCGTTGTACTTTTCATTGCTTCCACAATTTCACTCTCTGTCTCTCTCCCTCAGATTGGAGGAAGCTCTAGGTGACTGTATTTGGGCCCAGAAACACATGAGAGAAAATGCTGTCATTGATTACAGACAGCTAGGACTGCGCTATAAACTCTACAGCTGGCAGGTTAGAGCTCTGCTAACTATTAATATTTGTATATCTGTCTGTCTCTATTATCTGTATATCTCTATCGTGTATATACAGTATATTATCTGTATATCTCTATCGTATATATCTATAGCCCTATTGTATAATAGCTGGCCTGAACCTACCCTATGCTGGTCCTGACCAGTATATCACATGTAGTGTTTTAGTTTAACACGCTTGTCTTGGAAATGCATTTATTAGCTCTGGGCCAACATAGAGTATGGTTTGGTCATTGTGGCCATACTGAACAGCCACCTTGGTTATACTGGTTGAGCTGGTCCACAAGCTTGGTCATAATGGTTGACTGTCCTGGTCAGGTTGGTCATGCTAGAAGACCAGCCAAACCATCAAACATTCACTATACTGGTCAACAGCTAAGCTGGACAACCACTGTAACCCGACTGATCTATTCAGGCCAGTGTTTTCAGCAGGGTTTGTGCATTTATTACTTTCAGGAACAGAAAATTGGCATTAGCCTCGACCTTTATCAAATGTTTTATTAACTATTTAGAGCAGTTGTCCATATTTTTAAAGAAATATAAGAACCATCCATGCACTGAAATGTTTTTTTTTAATTGTTATGGTTCTCTTATATAGTATCATTGCCTAAGGAACATTTGAAGAACTCCTGTTTTAAGTATGTTTCTTTATCATTTCATGTTTCATTGCCTTGACATTTAGCTGAAATTGCTGACATTCTCTTGGTTTGCTTATGTCAACACTGCTATCATGTGTGGCAGACCAGGACTCACCTGCACTGCCGTCTTTCAGAGTGTCTAGAAAGCAATACTTCAGTACTTTTTTAAGCTAATCTTTATCTGCTGTACCTGTGTCTTTCAGCTAATTACCACATGCACTAAATACCACAGTGCTTCAAATTGTTCTTTTTGCCATAGATGCCATAGAAGCACTTTTAGTTCCATAAAGAACCATGTTCGTAATAGAGCTGTATGAGGGTGAAGAACCAGCTAGTCTGTATGTGGGCTCATACTTCAAACAACAAGCTGTATATTAGTTTTGCAGTAAATTCTCAAGAATTAGGACTATAATAATATAATATTTAGTGAGTACTAATAGACTTTTGGCACATGGAATAATTAGCAGGTTTAGATAACTGAATGTTTAGTATGTGCTATTTAATTAGCAGATGCTAAATCAGTTAGTGCTGAATAAGCAGTAGGGACTAAATCAGAGGGTACTGAGTAATTGCTGAGTTAATCGTTATTTAATACTGAATAATTAGTTGACACTTAAAGATTAGTATGTGAAGAATACTTAATAGTACTAAATATTTAGTACGTAAGCACTAAGTAAGTAGTAAGTACTGAATACTTACTACTTTTTGAACAGTAAGCAGATACTAAATAATTCATTGACACTCAATAACTAGTATATATTGAATTATTAGCAGGCTTAGTTACTTAATATTTTGTAGGTACTAAATTAGTGGGTATTGAATAATTACCACTTAAATAATCAGTAGTTAATTCCTAATCACTGAATACAAAATAGTTAGTTAGTACTAAAGAATTAGTAAGTAATAAATTAGTATGTACTGAATAGTTACTACTTTTTGAACAATAAGTAGAGACTGGATAATTAGTTGGTATTCAGTAATTAATATGTATTGAAACATGAGTGGGCTTAGTTACTGAATATTTTGTAGGTACTAAATTAGTGGGTACTGAATGATTATCACTTACATAATCAGTTAGTAATTACTATTGATTTAATTTAATAATTAGTAGATTACTATGTACTGAATTGTAGGTGTTAAAATTAAAAGCCTTATCAGAAATAAGGCTGAGGTTCAAGGGTTTAAAGGTCTAAAGAACCTTTACTTGATGTAAAGGTTATTTATCAATGTAAGAGTTCTTTATACTTATAAAATAATCTCTATTCCTTTAAAGGAGGACAGCTCAGAAGCTCCAGGGTTATGCAATGTCAAATGCCGTTCAGGGTGAAGATTAGACCTATCACACATTCCTCTCTCACAAGGCTGAGCTTTCCTCACTCTCAAACAGGTGGAACCACTCGAGACGGAGAGGGGGTGGAAGTGTGTGTGTGTGTGTGTGAATCTTTAGCTTGGTGAGTCTTTAGCTTGGCGTTGACAATGGATATTAAAAAGAGTCACATGATTACACGATTTATAGGAAAGGAGGATAATACTGATGCTGTCTTGGACTTCCTTCTTCCTGGTCTTGGGGAGAGTGGAATTTCCAGAGAAAGGAAATAGTCCTTTGTTGAACAGAACACTGATGATGTCACCTGAAACTTAGACACACACACACACACACACACACACACAAACTCTGTTCTAATGAGGCATGACGAGCTGCACATAGTTTTATTACAAAGAGATAACAACAGTGAGCAACACTACAACACTGTGGTATTGTCTGACATGTGTGTGTCTATGTGTGTGTGTTGTCTGACAGGTCCTGTATAATGCAGCAGCAGTTCACTGTAGAATGGGTCAGTGGGAGAAAGCTGGGGAGATCCTGCTGGCCGCTTCACAGGAGAGAGGAGCGAGGGGGTCCCAGCTGGACCTGGCCATGGAGAGTGTAGCTGTAAGGCTCTGCGAGAACTTTAACACCCTCATGCTTTCCCTTGTAGTCATCAACCTCCTCCACGTTTATGCCTTGAAATGGTTCATTCAAATGTTGAATTGCCATTGTTCTATTACACAACAAGCAGCCATAACATTAGTACCTACCATTAGTACCATTAGTACCTACATTAATGCCTAATATGTAGTAGGTTCCCCTTGTACCACCGCAACAGATCTGATCATTAGTACCATTGCCTCCAGGCAACTGAAGAAATCCACATTGCCCTGGTGGTGGCAGTATAGAGCAATTTTTTTCCTAAACCATGAGAAAGGGTTAGGCAGTGACCAAAAAACATCAGACTAATCAACACTGCCATATTCTGGATGCTTAGTTAAAGTAGCTCCTCCTAGCCTTGATGCTTTTTACACAGAGTACAGGGGTATTCTCTCAGGCAGCTTCAAGAAGAGCCTCCTGAGATGTTTCTCCAACAGGCTTGACATGTGTAAAGAGGTTCCACATGTGTAAATGGACCCCTACTTGCTAATGGAAACTATATATTTTAAGTTTACCATGTTTCTTTTGGACATAAACCATAGAGACAAAAGTATGTGGACACTTGCTCTTTCATTTTTTTATTAAAAAAAATGCTCTTGTTGGACAAACTGTCCAGGGAAGGCTTTCTGCTAGATTCTGGAACATTACTGTGACAATTTGATTGCATTTAGCCTAGATGGATGTTAGATTCCAGAAAACACACTTCCACTGCTCCACAGCTTAATGCTGGGGGGCTTTACACCCCTCTAACCTATGTCTGCCCTTAGAAATAAGAAATGAGTTCATGTTTACATATTCTTATTGTCTGTCCTATTCTATTCTATTGGCAGCACCTCTCTACAGGGACTGGGAAAGCTTGGTCAGCAATAGGTGCAACTTAAAGTATCTGAATGCATTCATTAGAAGGAGTGTCCACAAACATTTGGACATTCATTAATAGGCATCAACCTCACTGTTTATATTTGTCTTAGAAACAGATCTTAAGGATTTACATCAAATGAGGTTAAATGATGTGTCTGCACAGAAGCAGTAGCAGTAAATTGTGCTGATGGTAGCCTTATTTACCTGTGTGTGTGTGTGTGTGTGTGTGTGTGTGTGTGTGTGTGTGTGTGTTAGAGACGAGAGGTGATTGCTCCTCTCTTCGTCCCAGAAGGAGTGGTGTTCCGCCCCAGGAAACAGGACGTGGAGGAGCTTCGGCCAAGAGACTTTCTAGGGAAATCAGAGGTAATCTCCCCAATCCAGCAGTTAAAGGTTGGGCAGTGTATATATAGATGACACATGATAAATCTCTTGATATTTTGTTTATCTGAAGTTTGACAGGGTGGCTTAGGCGTAATGCACTAGTAACAGCAGTAGTTACAGAGGAAACAAGGCTACTAGTACATGGCAGTGTCAGTACTGAACTAGTAATAGTGTCAGTCATCACAACCATTCATAAGATCTCATGCAAGACATCCCCCCCTCCCCCCAGGTCATCATTTCCAACATCCCGCACGATGACTTTGGAGGCTTCGAACCTCTCAGGCCGCAGGTAGGGTCACTGCTTGTACCTGAACATGAAATCATGAGTTGGTCACCCCAGGTAATTAAACATATCTGAACAATGCGCCAGTCTGAAGTGCCAACATGCAGCCTTTGCTCCACATTATCTGTCCTAGGTTTGTGATTTAGCCACTCTGACTGTGTGTATTTTTGCAGAGACCGGGATACTATGAACCAAAGGTGGACGAAGGCCAGTAAGTATGCTGATCAAACGGTATTCCTGAAGTTCACACCCAAATGATATAGTGTTCAGATTCGGGTGGAGATTATATTTGACATAATGTGAATCTGGCAGTTGTTCTTTAAATTCAATGTACTGTATGTCTAAATGTTTGTGGACACCCCTTCTGATGAATGCATTCAGCTACGTTAAGATGCACCCAGCTTGTCTAGTCCCTGTAGAGAAGTACAGAAATAGAATAGTACTCTCTAGAGCAGATAAGCATGAGCCTATTGGCACCATGTTGTCTAAAGCCAGGTGTGGGCTAGAGGGGTATAAAGCCCCCCACCACCACCAGCATAGAGTGTTTTCTGGAATGATGGTCGGTGCTTCATCTTGTACTTTTGGCATCAGTTAGAGAGCTGGGCATGAGGTGGAGTGGTGTTCATCCAGCATCCTTGATTTCAAAAGAATTATGAGTGAGCAGGTGTCTCAATACTTTCATCATGCAAAAAAAAGTGCAGAAATGGTGGATTTACATGAGAAGAAAAGTGGAAAGAACAAATGCCAGACTTCAATTCTATATATATATATATATATATATATATATATATATATATATATATATACGCACACACTCACACATACACACTGCAGTGCCCTCTGCTGCATATGAGGCTAAAAATGTGTAGCTTTACACTACCTATTTGGGTGTAGGGTAACTGACCACAGAAGAAGTCTTTCTACATATGTGTGTTGGTTAACACTGTGTACCTGTCCAGGGACTCGCGCTACATGTGTGTGAAGAGTGCGTACATGGCCAAAGGTGCAGACGAGCTGACCGTTCCTGCAGGAGCTCAGGTTTTCGTCTTCAGCCAAGACGACAGGAACGGCCTGGCGACAGTCATCTACGACGGACAGGTGCGCCTTTCAGGAACCCTCTAGTACAGCTTGACTCACTGCTGGGTGACTCGCTGATGTTTAATGGAAGCACATTGCTTATGTATGTTTCCCTTTTGCACTTGCTTTCTTTTGCTCTTCAGAGAGGCCTGCTTCCAAACTTCCTGCTCGAGCCGGCGACAAAAAAGACCAAAGGCAAAAAGAAGAAAGACGTAAGCGTGCACTCCGTATGCTTTGGGTTTTTTTCCTCATTTGTATTCCTGGCTTTTCATGCTGCTCCACATTACCTGAGGGCCTTTGCTGCATATTAGAATAACATTTCATAATGTCTCATCCTGCTGCATTATGTTTCCCCTTTCAGGAGCTCAAAATATACACTCACACTGGGAAACCACCGACAGCTCAGTGCTGGATTATAGTTCTTCCTGATGTTTCTCCAAAATAGGAACTTTGAACAAAGATTACTTGAAGTCACTTTCTAGAAGGAGAGAAGTGTGGAGTCATTAAAAATAAATAGTGCTCAGATAGAATATAATAACATAACATAATAATATAATGAGATAATTGTATTTTCAAAATAATGCCATAATAATTTAGGATCTTGCGACAGCGAGGCAGATTTTCGCTTAAACCGTAGGTCTCCGGCCATTAAGCCGATGGATTGTATTGGTCAGTATTGCTGGTGGACTTCAGAGAGGGTGTACTGTGTAAAGAGTGCTGGTGGATTATAATCTGAGGGGCTGTACTGGTCAGTAGTGCTGGTGGATTATAATCTGAGGGGCTGTACTGGTCAGTAGTGCTGATGGACATTAATTGGAGGGGCTATACTGGTCAGTATTGCTGGTGGACTATAATCTGAGGGGCAGTACTGGTCAGTAGTGCTGATGGACATTAATTGGAGGTGCTGTACTGGTCAGTAGTGGTGGTGGACTATAATCTGAGGGGCTGTACTGGTCAGTAGTGCTGATAGACATTAACTGGAGGTGCTGTACTGGTCAGTAGTGCTGAGGGACATTAATTGGAGGTGCTGTACTGGTCAGTAGTGGTGGTGGACTATAATCTGAGTGGCTGTAGTGGTCAGTAGTGCTGGTGGACTATAATCTGAGGGGCTGTAGTGGTCAGTAGTGTTGGTGGACTATACTCTGAGGGGCTGTAGTGGTCAGTAGTGCTGGTGGGCTATAATCTGAGGGATGTACTGGTCAGTAGTGCTGGTGGGCTATAATCTGAGGGATGTACTGGTCAGTAGTGCTGGTGGACTATAATCTGAAGGGCTGTACAGTAGTGCTGGTGGTGCAGTAAGGAGCTGTATATGACAGTATGCTGGCAGGGCTATACTGGTCAGTAGCACTGAAAGCCTTTTATTATACAGGGTACAGGGTACATCAGTAGTACCTGTAGGCTTAAATCTAAGAGGCTGTATTGGTCAATAGAGCTGGCAGACTTTGATTTGAAATGCAACATTGGTCTCGGGCTGTCCTTTGTAAATACTGCTGGAGGACGACGATCTGAGGGGCTGTACTGTTCAACAGTGCTGAAGGACTAAATGGAGGGGCAGTACTTTGGAAATAGTGCTGGTTGACTCTAATCTGTACTAGTCAGTTATAATATTAGTCTGCACTGGTGGTGCAGTTTGGAGCAGTTTATATGTCAGTGTTCTGGCAGGCTTTAATCTGAGGGGCTCTTTAAAGTGGTTCTTCTATAAAAGGGCTCCAAAAAAACTCATTTTAAGAGTGGAGCTTTATGATGTCCTACAAGCCAAAGGTTTTATGATTTATTTGATAATGAAAAGGTGATAAATTGCGTGAGAAAGTGAGGAACATTTCAAGATTACGAAGATGCCTTTTTCTCCCTGCTTCTGTCTATTGGAACCGTATTAATGTACAACTGAGTCATTTATTAGCAGCTGTGATACACTCAGCATTCTTCTCTTCTATGTCCTTTGCAGAGTGTGCCCAGTGGGATCCCACTGCCGCCCAGCCTGAAGCCACCCACTCGCCCGCAGCCTGCTGTTTCTCCTCCCCCAGGTACAGCTAAGGCTTTAGAGTACCATTATATCACACCCAGTCAACCAACAGGGTTAATCATTTTGAATGGCAGAGTAGGTAGTAAAAATGTAGTAAATTGAAGATAAACATATTTACTTTCCTGAAGTTATGGTCATATGCAGTGGGACAAATTCATACAATTCAGTATTTTTACACTGGTCTCTGGTAAAAGCCAGGAGCCAAAAACTAAAACGGACATGTTAAAGAGCTAATGTATAATAATGACCAGACACTCAGCACTGAAATGGAGACGCTACCTTAATAAAACCAAAAAACTCGAAGCAACCACTTAGCAACCACTTAGGTTTGGTTCAGCTGAGGTAGTCCAGTTTGTTTTTGAGGGAGTAGATGATGGAGAGAAAAGCTGGCAAGAGCTAGTGTCAGCTAGCATGAGCTTTTAGCCTAGCATGGGTCCCCGTTTGCTTGCCTGGCTTTTGCTTCATTGCATGCCGGGTTCGAGCTCTCCTTTTGCAAACACTGGCGCAGGTTGTTAGGCCGGGTTTGCTAAGCAACCAGTATTCCCATAACTAGCAGAGTCTGGAGGTGATGTGCTGCTCTCCAGGTCAACCACCAAGCAACACTCCAGCAACCATCTAAATGAAATTCATTTTTTTATTTATCAGGTGGTATTTTTTTGGCTTCAGTGCTATTTGCTCTTGACATCACTGTAGATCTGGTGGTGCATTTTATGAATCTAGCCCAGTATCCTTCACACTCATACAGCAGTCGTTTCGCTCAGGGTAGGAACAGGCTAATTAGGCAGTAAGCAACTGTGGGAAAGTGGAGCAAAAAGTATGGCTCATCTAAGTTTTAGGTGGGGCAAAAATAATTGAAAAATGGGTCTGCTGAGATGCTTCCCAATAGCTGCTGAGCAATTACCCTACTTTTACCCTATATGTGACAAAGTAAGCAAAATGACCACCCTGTGAGAAGGTGAGTGGATAGACAGTAGAACCACCACTCGTACATAGGCAAAAGTGTTACAGTGGATTCCTTGAACCAATTTTGGGTTCCATAAAGAACCATTTTATATTATAGATGTGCGAAGTGTGTGAAGAACCTTCATATTGTTAAAGAACCTTTACATAAATTGAAGGTTCTTTAGACCCTCAAAAGGGTCATATCTCAACTACAAACTTGAAATCATTTAAGGTACCATTAGAAGCACCTTTTCCCACTTATTGGAAGAGTGTGTGGTGCTGTTTTTGGCTATAGTCCTCACAGTATAGCTAAGTATATCAATTCTGTAAATGTTTCTAATGCCAGTAAACAGTTGTTGTCATATGAATAAATGAGTGAGCGAGTTCCATGCTCCAAAGCCAGGTCCATGAAATCTTTGCCTCTAGAAACAATGTTGAACTGTGTGCTCTAAATCATTTTAATGTACTTCAGTTACCAACTAATATTTTCCTTGATGTGCCCATGTCTGCAGAGTTGCCCCCCTCCTATGCCAGTGTTACCAACACCAGCATTCTTCCACAGGGCCGCAGCAATGCGGCCCAAAGCCCTCCACAGCAGGTAAAACCAAGCCTCCATGCACTGGAAGTCACCTAAAGGCCAAAAGGCCAAAATCATGATGTCTGGTGAAAATGTACCTGTGGACATTTTATAACATTAACTAGTAACTAGAAACGTTAAACATGCCCCCCAGTCTCACCATGCACATGTCTGATAAAGTTTAACTGTTCTGCTTTAGCTGGAAGCTTTTACAAACTTGGGAAGCTTCTGCAAGCAAAGGTCTTAATGAATATTTATACCTCGGTTTGGACCAGATGTTCTCCTTAAAAGGATTAGCCTCTGTTTCGAAACATTTTCCGCTGTTTGTTCTGTAGTTTGTAGTTCCACGGTACAGTAGGCATGCAGTGTTTACACTCTCACATTTAAAACTCCAACCAGTTCGTGCTTATGAAAATAGAAGCTGTGCATGATTAATCCAGAGGCCCGTGGTGGCTGATCCGGAGGAGATAAAATGCATTTGGTGACTCAGGCGTGGAGTGGTGCATTTGAATAGCACTTTGATATGGCCTGATTCAGTCAGAGCAGAAACCCAGGGGAGGGAAAAGGAAGGCAGATAAAAATATAAACTGAACTGTTTGAGGCCGGAGTGCCATACGCTGCCTGCCTTATAGACCCCAATATTGTCAAAAGTCATATTTCATTTGTGTGCAGTAGCACTATATAATGTATCCTTTGTTAAACTCTTTAACTCTAGAAATATTATTACATCCTAAGCATAATAAAAAGACACTTGAAAATATCCAGACAGAAAATATCCAGACTGGATTATGATGAGCTGCTCTTTAGTATCAACAACACCATGTTCTCCTGAAGTCGCCGTTACGTTTTACTGTTTAACCAGCTTTGACCGGTGGGTGAATGTAAATCTTGGGGGTGTAAATATAACGAGTTAAGATTGTTGCAACTCTGTTTTGGATGTGCTGGATATTCAACAGTGTTTGAGTGTTTTACTGTATGTTAGTTTCATGTACCAAAGTCTCATTATTCAACTATGCCGTAATTTGGATTTTTTTGTAAGATATTCCCATATCCTGTCGCCCAACATGTTGTATCAGTGTGTATCCTAACAGTGCCATATATTTTTCACCTTCTTACATCATCAAGGCCGAGGGAGCAGACTCAGTCATAGTTAAAGTGCACTACAGATACACCATGGCTCTGAGTGTCCCACTAGACATGCCATATCGGGAGCTGCAACAGAGAATCGCTCAGAAATTAGGACAGCCTGCTGAACTCATTCGCCTTAGGTAATGCAGCCGACCTGACAACCTGCTTTTCTCAGACACAGTTTGAAATCAGAGCTTTTTTTAGACCTCTGGACAAATGTCTCTGGTCTGTCCTTTGTCTCCTCTCTCTCTCTCTCTCTCTCTCTCTCTCTCTCTCTCTCTCTCACTCTCTCTTTTAGACACAAGGACCACGGTTCCTCGCTTTTGAAGCCTCTGGAGGGGAAGGGAGGTCTGCGTGACCTGGCTGAAGTGGCAGAGTCGGGCCGTGCCACTCTGTGGTGCCAGGTACTCATTAACCCTTTAATGCTGCATCTGTTTCTGCCTTTTTAATCTAATATTTTCCTTCAGCAATGTGATGTCTCAATGCTGGATTTTATTCCAAGTCATTTAGGAGTGTTTCTATTGGTCCATTCATTATAAACCTCCGATACACTGTAAATAACAACTGCCATATTGAAATTATGTCAACAAAGAAAAGGCTAAAAATGGGAGTTACAAGAATTTAGCATGAAAGCGAATACAAACATTTAGTGATCAGTGAACAGTGTTTTGAATGTGTGTGCTATTAATAAGTGCATCCAATAATAAGGGCAGCTATTAGCTTTTTCTCCACCTAGCAGTGACACTGGAATGTGTAAAAACCCTAGGATCAACGCTGTGCCTGATACACTGAAATCAGCACCACATACACTACCAGGTCAATGTCATTGCTGTGTTGAGAATGGTCCACCACCCAAACAGCATTTGGTTAACAGTGGTCCTGTGGTCTGAAACCGACCAATCAAAAACAGCTGACAAATTATACTTGACAACAGATGGGCTAAATCTGTAAAAGGAAACCTTTAGTGCACTTATAAGGCAGATAAACATCACAAAGTGACCAGTGAGTGGACATTAAAGGGAAGCGTATCTAATAAAGTGGGTGTAATTGTAGTTATGTAGTATCCTTGTAGTTATAGTACAGCAGTCAACACTGTGTCACTCCCGAATTACTTACAACCTGCCTTGTATGTCCTCTGGCATCTCACCTCTCACAGGCTGAGGATCCTCTGTCCAACAGGACTATTCTCTACCAGATGGTGGCACTGTATGACTATGCTGCACAGGGGCCTGAGGACCTGGAGTTTAGTGAAGGGGACACCATTGACATCCTCGGTGAAGGTACTCAGACACAAAGCATCTCCAGGGTTTACACTGAAGCTTTAATGCAGAAGCTGATCATGGTTGCTTGTTTTAGCTGCTGTTCTGCAGTGTAGTTTGTGCAGCTTGGGCCTCAATAGTGACGTAAGGATGCAAGAACCGGTCCAGTGAATATGCAGACTGCCTGTCAAAAGTTTGGGAAGACCTTCTTTTACTGTTTTCTGGAGTCCAGAAAGGCTTCAAACGTATAATGATTAGTAAAACAGGTAGATTTTTTAGGAAGGAGTTTTCTCAACAAAAGTAGTGATCACGAGAAAAATACACAGCAAAACTCATTGCCTTTCTGGACTTCCATAACTAAGAAACAAATGGGTACATTTGAGAAATTCCACTAATTTTTAAAATGTGCAATTAATACACTGTTAAGATGCAAATTAAGTCATTCAGAGTGTTTTGGTATGGAATAAAGCTTTCTAGAGAAACTCATCCAATAAGAATTGGATGTTGAGAAGAACCAGACGTCTTCAGACATTTTAAAAAAATATTTCACATTATACATTCACCACTTATTTACCACCTCTGACATTACATATAAAATGCATGTGTAGGTTTACTAGTTTAGATAAATTAATAAAGTGGCTATATTTTAATGGTGATATACTAAATGTATATATGGTTGTTCCTGTCACCACCACTGAGGACATCAGAGTTGGTCATTTCTTTCCACAAATTGAGCCTGTCACATCAAACCACTCTGTCTTTCTGTACTTCTTGAGGGCTAAAATATTCAGAAAGACCATGGGTTGATTATATTTTTGCTGTACTGTTATCTAGTAAACGTATTTTTCTTGTGATCTCAATTAAAGATCACAAGTGTGAATGGTTCCTTAAAGAATTCTCCTTTGCGCAAGTTAGCTTGTATCTCCATTTTTGCAGATTTTCAGTTTTTGATCTAATTTGAATCTGACAGTTGTTCTTTACAATGCGTCACACTTTCACAATGAATGGGCCAATAGAAATGCTCAGAAATGTCTTCCTCCTCCACCTAATATATTCTACATATATTACACAAAATATTCTACACAAATTAAAGAACTCTTAAATGCAAACTGTTTTAACCCACTTTGGTAAATGACAAGTGAGTTTGTTGAACCTTAAAGTTCAAAGAACCTCAACATAATGTGAAAAAAGCTTTTCCCTGGAATCACACATCCAAGCCAAGAATGATTAAAGAACAATTCAGAGATGAACCAATGAAAGGTTCTTTAGATCTCAAAATAACAAGTTGATTTTTCAGTATAACAAACATTTCGTCAAGATAACAAAGGTCTTTTCAATCGAATATTGTTTTCTCAAGATAACAAATGTTTTTTTTAAGGTAACAAATAATGTTTTCTCCAGATCATAAGGAAAATAAAATAAGATAAGTTAAGATAATCCTTTATTAGTCCCACAGTGGGGAAACAGCAGCAAACGAATAGCAAGACAGATAATAATAATGTAAATAAATAAGGTGTGGTCTTGTGAAAGCATTGGCTATCTTGAGCAAGCAACAGTTGGTATCACAACAAATCAACTTGCCTTGGAAAAAACAACAATTCATATCTTGAGAAAAATAAGAAAAGTAAACTGTTTTTGTTGTTTTTTCCAAGAAAAATTGGAATATTTGTTAAAGAAATCCATCTTAGCATAAACCTGAACTGACGGTTTATAACCTCTTACAGCGTTCTGTATCTATCTCTCCTTCCTGTGTTTTGCAGTGAATGAGGAATGGCTAGAAGGACATGCTGCTGGAAACATTGGAATCTTCCCCAGATGTTTCGCCTACAAAGACTCAGAGAAAGTCACAGCCAATGAAGCAACATCACTACCTAACAGTGACTCTAAATAGGTTTAAGGTCATATTTCCAGGCCTTTATATTGTTTATTTATTACAAATTAATGCCTTATTTTTTGTGTATTATTTTAAGTATCACTGTCAGACATTACTTTGTGTAAGAGCTCATGATCAAATATTTCAGATTCTCAATTCTGGATTACATAAGCAAATGGGCTGAGGTGGAGCATCGGTGTCCGTCAGAACACGCATATGAAATTATTCATTTGTCATCCCAGATAACATGCCTATGCCCTGTATGGGTAGCCCAACTGGAAACCAATTTTTTTTTAATGAGGGGTTCCATATTGCCCCACCCAGGAGGGGTTAAACATGGACCCCATCTGGGTTGTATATTACACATGGATCCTAGATGGGACCTATGTGAGATTACGATGGGCTGTAATGATGGGGCCCATTTAGGAAGCCCAACTGGGTCCCAGTAACAACACATATACAAACCCACTCAGAGCTCATAAACACCTGAAACCCACGTAGCCCACGCTCCACCCATGTGAGCCCCACATGAGCACGTTGGCTGGGATTACCTGAAAGCTTGTCGTCAGTGTGTCTGTCTGAATGACGGATGATGTCAGAGCTTTGGGTGCTGAGTCATGCTGTGGGCTCTCTGTCTGACTGACTGTCTGACTAAAATAAATGGCAGGAAGGTTTGAGTAAAGGTTTTGACAGATCCTGTAATGTTCTACCTTCAAATATCAGCCGAATGCTGGGCAGTCTGATTGGCTTCCTTCATATTTCTCTTCATCTCTTCCCCCCGGCCTTTTTGTGAGTGCGCTGATTGAACCGTTATGTCCCCCTGAGGTGTTAATTTGTGCTGAATTTTCCATTACAAACTTTGCTTTGCTTTATAGCTTCACAGCAATCGATGTTTCAGTTCTACCTTTTGCTTAATCAGATTAGAGACTGCTTTCTTGAAGCGCTCTTAGCTAGAAACTAATGGCATTTAGGGACTTTAAGTCTTCTAAAGTGAAATATGTATAATGGCAGTGACCTGGCTGGATTCGGTGTGAATTAAAACAAAGCTGACTAGAGCCCCTGGCTATTCTTCATAGAGTTAGCTCATTTAGCCTGATATCAATGGCTGGAAGGTGGAATCTGAGGTTCTTTGGAAGTTTACAGCTCTACACAGTTCCTCACAGAGGCTAAATCAGTTTAGCTGAACCTGCTGCCAGTTTTTGTGTTCGTCACTCTGACTCTGAGCTTCTACCTGAACTGTGAGGGTGATTTCTCAAGCGCAATTTACTGAACAACAGGTCTTACAATAAATGATGATTGATCACCACTCAGCCATACAGTCTCCCCCAGCACTTTCAGAACTACAGCTACACTCCTAAGAAACAAAGGTGCAGAAATGCAAACACTTTCGGTGTGAATGGTTACTTAAAGAATTCTCCATCGCGCAAAAAGCTTGTATCTCCATTTTTGCAGGTTTACAGTTTTTGATCTAATTTGAATCTGGCAGTTGTTCTTTACAATGCATCACACTTTCACAATGAATGGGCCAGTAGAAATGCTCGGAAATGTCTTCCACCTCCACCTAATAGAAATATTCTACACAAATTAAAGTTAAACTTTTTTAGAGAATCACTTTGGTAAATGACGTGTGAGTTTGTTGAACCTTAAAGTTTGAAGAACCTCAACATAATGTGAAGAAAGCTTTTCCCCGGAATCATACATCCAAGCCAAGAATGATTCGGGAACAATTCAGTGATGAACCAATGAAAGGTTCTTTAGAGAACCATTTTTGTAAATGAGAGTTGGTGGGTTTGTGGGTTTGTTGACGTTTAAAGTTTAAAGAACCTCCATATAACATAATGCAAAAACTTTGTCTTTTGTATTTTGCAGATTTTCTGTTTTTGACATTCATTGAGAATTTGAATCTGGTAGTTGTTATTTACAATGTATCAGACTTTTACGATAAATGGACCAATAGAAATGTTCCAAAATGACCCGGAATAAATTCTTTTAACATTCACTTCCATTAAAAATTAAGAAACATGTTTTGTTCTTTAAAGAATCCTTCTCTGAAGAACTCATAGGTTAACTTATTTTGTAAATGAGCAAATGTGCAATTTTATAGAACCTTTTTAGCCTTTAAAGAACCTCCATATGATGTAAAGGTTCTATACCATAAGGTATAAGGGTTTTCCCAATAACCATATGTCCAAGCCAAGAATTATTCAGGAGTATTTATTTTAGGAGCATGTACTTTTAAACTAAAGTAACAGAAGAACTATACTTTTGGTTCTTTTAAAGAACCTTACTCTAAAGAACCTTTTTTGTAAATAATGTGTGAGTTTGTTGAAGCTCAAAGTTTAAAGAACCTCAGCATTATATACAGATTCCACATCAATGAATCACACATCCAAGCCAAGAATGATTCAGCATTGAGTTAATAAAGAACCAATGAAAGGTTCTTGTGAGGAAGAACTATACAGGAACCAATTCTTTAATACTTCTGGTTCCCTTACACTAAGGTTTCGAAAGGGATTCTTTGAAGTGATACAACAGAAAAGCCACTTTTGGTTCTTTAAAAAATCCTTCTCTAAAGACCTCTTTGATGAAACCCTGCATTAGTTTGTAAATGAAAAGATGTGCAATATTGTAGTGGCATGTTAAAGAACCTCTATAAAACATTCAGGATCTTAAAAACAAAGGTTTCAAAACAACTGCCTCGGGTTCCCAGAAGAACCATAAACGTAAAAGAAAGAACCCTTTATTGTTAAGAGGGTTCTGAATTCTCTCCATTGTCCTCGCCTCAAACTAATTCCTGCGTGGTTAACCTCACGACATGTTCCATCACAGTTTGTCAGATGTTATAGCCGTGGCTTTAGATCACTCTGAGCTGAAATGAGGCTGAACGGACCCGGGGATCAGCACTATTGGGGTTAATGGTGTGAAGGCCCTGGCCCAGGCTTTCTCCTCTCTTTCAGAGGGCTCTGGATGAGCGTGGGTGCAGCATAAGGTCCCGCTCCTTTTTTATAGTACTGTAATCATGGGGTTGGCACGGCCCACCGTGACTCACTTTCTCCTCCACTTCCATTAAACACTCGGCCGTTAATCAAACAGCAGCCTCCTCCCTGCTCCGGCTTCTCTAAATCAGCCCCTTCTTTCCTTTCTCCTCTTTTATTCCTCCAGTTTCAAAGAAGTGGAAGTGGAGTGAGGAAGATCACGCTGATCAGATGCAGTAAATGCAGTGTGCTGAGACTGTGCGGTGTGTTGCTTTACATTAACCACAGTTTATGGTGATGTGTTGACAGAAGGAGCGGCAAATGGAGAGCTGTATGCTATTTGTGATATTGAAGGCAAGGAGGCAGGATTCATCTGCAAATTTGCCTTATTATCTCTGCTGAGAGTCAGAGAAGAGGTGCCCAGAGGTGGCCAGAAAAGCTAAGCCAAGCTAACAAAGGAAAACACAGAATAACCCAACAAAGCTAAGCTATGAAAATAAAAGCAAACAAGCTAAGAACTGGCCACACACACAAGACCAAACCCAGAACAGTGAGACAAAGGGAGTACTTATACAAACAGACCAACAAGCAACACCTGAGACTAACAAGAGGGCGGGGCTACCAAGGAGGCACAAGTGGGAACACTAATGAAAAAGCGGGGCTACAGAGGAGACAGGAAATAAACATAAACAGAGCCATGTGCTGATGTACACGTAGAACAGCAAAACATAGAAACAGACCAGGAAGGGAAAACATAAGGGCAAGACAAGGACACCAATTTCTTAATATCCTACAATACTGAATATAACCAAAAAAAGATCTAATATAAAAAACCTAAATAATCTTCAATGTTGCTTCAAAGTTCCTGTAGCTGCAGCTCGCATCAGATTCAAAACCCTGACTCTGGCCTACAAAGCCAAGAATGGACCAGCCCCTCTGTACCTGATGGCAGTGGTCAAAAGCCGATCAGCACCAAGAGCCCTTTTAGCTTCAAGTACGGCTCGGTTTGACCCGCCGACCCGCCTTAAGATCCATGGAAAACAAGCGACCAGGTTTTTTTTTGTCCTGGCACCGAAGTGGTGGAACTGCTTTGCCGTCAGGACCTCATCGAGATGCTTTGACGCTCAGACTCCAAGAATAATGTGGTCATGTGCGTCTCTGACCGCCTCCGAATGTAGTTTCAGTGGTCGGATTACAGTCCGTTCACACCTGTACTGGCCATGTACGATCAGAGCACCCGGGATGCATGTTAATGCCAGGTGTGGACGTGGCCTAAGGAACAGGGCCAGGGCCGGACAGGTGTTACACTATTGTACTACATATTTGCCAGTGGAGCAAATAGAAACCTTAACACATAAAAAAATCATCCAATCAGACATGTGGATGCACCCTGCCTCGGCCTTTTTTTAATGCTAATTTACATTTAAATAAATCAAATAGGAAAAACAGCTGTTTTGCGAGTGCATTGGGAGCCTTGTACTTCACATTCCCCTACTCTCACATACCTCTACTCTTTCCCTTCTTGACTCTCTCACTTTCTCTCTGCCTGATATGTCTTTTGCTCTTTCACACACACACACACTCACACACACACACATACTCTCTCTCTCTCTCTCTCCTCCATCTGTATGGAGTAAGGGAAGAGCTCAGGGCCTGAGCAGACGCAGTATTAAGTGGTAAGGAGGAGAAAATCTGGGGCTTGACTTTGAAGCCAGGAGCGTGGGGATTAATTCAAGCATGAGAGATAAGACCCAACACACACTGCACTTAATACACACACACACACAGGTGGTGGTGGAGGGAGAGAAATATCACTCTTTAATATGTCTTTTATGTATTATGAGAGACATGTGATGATGGTTTAGAAATTAATTGAATTCCTTTAACTAGCAGATAAGCATACAGACACTCCTACGTCCTTGGGCATGAAGCTAATTTACATTTAAGGTTCTATCTTTTTATTTAGTGTGTGTGTGTGTGTGTGTGTATGCGTTGTGTGTGCAATGGAAAATTTGGAGCCTGACTTTGAGCATTAGCACCAATGTGATAGATAAGACTCGCTTCACACACTTGACTTAATTCATACAGGCGCACAAACACACACACACACACACACACACACACACACACATGGTGTAATGCACATGTCACTCTTTCTCTGAACATGTAATTGTGATATATAAAATGACATTGAGGAGAGGTCACCTTTTCCTCACCAGCTTTTTCAAACATCACCTTCTCTTCAGCAGAAACCGTACCTAGCTGGTAAATTCTATGCAGCTAGCTGTTAAATACAGGGTGACCATGTGTCCTCATTTTGGGATTTGAAAGTGGACATGTCTGGATGAGATTTCTAAATTGTGAAAAATGTTCTGGATTCCAGGGATCAGCATTTACTTCTAAGAACCTGTTTACACCTGGTCACTTCATGCATCTTTGGGATCAGGATTATATCTGGACAAGGCCAAGACACATAAAAATGAAGATATGAACGCACCCAAGATTAGTTTAAACCAGACACAAGTTCAAATCACTCAAACCACTTCAGGAGGTCGTCTGAGACGCACCTGAGCCACCATATAGCAGTGTGAAGGCACATACATTCCCCAATCAAAACCCCTCCCAGTACAACCGAAACACCAGTAATAATTGCTGTGCAACGAGCGGATTTGCATATTCCATCCCTCACAGCATTTAGATTTCTGTTTGACTAATCACAGACACATTTGACTACCAACTGTAAATGCATGTGGCTAAAATTAGATTTACATTTGCTGAATTTAGCAGATGCTCTTCTCCAGAGCGACTTACAAAAGTGCTTCACTATTTACTCAAGAATAACCTCAGCTAGTTAGAATAGACTACAAATTCAAACATACCTCTAAGCTTAGATACTGCTAAACACAAGTCAATAAGGAGACCATAGTACTCTACTATTCGCCCAAGTATTCTCGGAAGAGGAGGGTCATCAGTCTGCGCTTGAAGGGGAAGCTCGTTCCACCACCTCGGTGCCAGGACAGAAAAGTCACACCAAGCCCTGCAGGAGTCCTTGAAGGTGATATGTTACCAGGGTGAAAAATACAGCAGGTGTTAATTACATTTTCTGTCTCCAAAATGGACAGAATATGGATATCAAAACTCCACTAAAGGCAAACTGGGTGCTTACATGGAGTAACTGCAGGCTGTCAGGCAACTAGCTAGTCAACACAGCAAGGCTTATTACACTTAGGCATAATAATTAGTACGAAAGGTGGGACTATTCTTTGGTAATAGAAGTTTGTAGAATGTTTGAGGGGGTAATATTTAATCCTACTATTAGTTATCATGTTATGTTGTGGTGTTCTGGGGAGGTCCTTGTTTGTGCCACTGTTGCACCTATTTAAAACCCACCTGTATGAAGCCAATCCATACAAACCCAACATACGCCACACATTATGGTGCTGAACCTTTTTATTCTCACCATTAACTTGTATGGATTGCAGCTCAGGGGGTCCAAATGAAAAATACAAAGTGAGATGGGTCCAAAATGGGCTAACCTTAATGAGGAGTAACCTTTAGACATATGGCATGCATGACTAACTCATGTAAATACCTATGTAAATGTATTGTCTATCAACCATGGCTCAATCCAAACTACAATTTAACTGACATCTGAAAACATACTTTGTTGACATGTTGGTTAGACATCTGCAGACCAACCACTCTGTCTCTCTAGACTGTAAACACATTGTGGTTTAGTCTACATCTATGTGGTTCTTGCCAAAGGCCACACTAAGGGCACACACTTAATGCCAGAAATGGAAACGGGATGCCCCACAGGCTTGTGTTCCTCATGGGTACGTGCAGCAATTGGGACAGAGCTAATGTTAACAGATAAGGGGTGACACACCTTACACACCAAGGGACCGGGGAAAAGGCAGAGTATTAATGACATAAATATAATGTATATTAATACAATACATACAACCCACTTGCACCATACACACCACCTTTAGAATATGTCTTAAACAGGGGTGTCAGATTTCCTGACCCCCTTTATAATTTCCACCCAGATTCTGGGTATGCCTGCAGGAAAAGGCTGATTATTTCAGGGGTGTGTGACTTAGCCTATATATCAGGCTGAATCACACAACCCAGATCAATGGTCAGCTACATGTCTCATCTAGATCCATTAATTGTCCATTAATTTCTTTTGGTATGGCCTGCTGCTGAGAACGGTAATGACGAACATAATGACGAGTCCAGCTCATTTGTCCTAATGGCATCATCATAAAAGGCTGTAAATTGATAGGTCAGAAACTCAGGAGGACACAGGGAGCTCTGCACAGAGAAAACACTGCTGGTATGAATAGAAGAGTCTACTATAAATACTGGTGTATAAATAGCCCATGGCAAGTGTGTAGATGTCTGTTTGAGGCCTTGGCTAAAGCTTCTTTATGAGCTTAAGGGGATGACATACAGTCCACGTGCTCTTACTAATACAACGCAGGGAACTTTCCCAGCATGTCAATCATGCAGGACAGGGCTGGACTAAAAAACTGCCCTGGATGGATTTTTAAGATTTGATACTATTCATTTCACCCAGATGATGGGGATTAATGAACACGCACACACACACGCACACACACACACACACACACACACAGAGCTTCTGTCCTTGTTTTGTAGTCCATGCACCGTCACAATCTATAAAGATAGCTCCCCTCTCAGCATAAGAGTCTCAGTGTCAGTCATGTGACAGCTGGGAAATACATGATGTTCAGCTTCTTGATTTCATTTCAATTCATTCAATCAAATCATCCTGATTCCTTAATTTCATTCCTTCCTAATTATTCTGCAGCACAGGGACTGCACATACCTGTTTATCCTAATTTCCATTTTGTTTATTTTCCTTGCTTCCTCATTTCCATTCATCTTTCTTTTCCTTCAACTCTATTTCTCGTTCCTGTCCTATTCTTTAATCTACCTTTTTTTTCCTTCCATCCCATTTCTTTTCTTTTCATCCTTTTACTTTCATTATCCTTTCTATTTGACTTTCTTATTTCCTTTTCCTTTAATCCTTTTTCCATTTCTTTCATTGTTCTTTCTTTCCTTTCATATGTCTTCATTTCCTCTGATTTCTCTTTTCCATTCCTTTCATTTCCTCTACATTTCTTTCCTTTCTGCTCCCTTTACTCCCCCACCTTCCATCCACTTCCCTTTCTTTCCTCTTTTCACTTTCCTTTTATCTTTCTTCTTTGTCTTTCATCTTTCTTCCTTCTCTTTTATCTTTCTTTCTTTCCTCTTATTTCCTTTTCTTTCATCTTTTTATCTTTCCTCTTTTACTTTCCTTTCTTTATTTCTTTAATTTACCTTTCATCACATTATTCATATATTTCTTTCCTTTCCTGTCCTCATTTCGTTTCCTTTTTCCTTACCTTTGATCCTTTTCTTTCCTTTACTTTTATCTCCTTCCCTTTCCTCCTATTTCCTTCCCTTTGCTCTCATGCGTTTCCATTTCCTTTTTTCTTTCTACCTTTTCTTTCCTCTCCACTGAGACCCTGTTTACACCTGGTCACTTCATGCAACAGGATAAGGCTGAACCACATAAAATAACATGTAAACACAGATACAAATCAAATCACTCATCTTATCAGGATAAAATCCTGATACTGGTCACACAAACTGTCCATTTTCCTATGATTAGTTATTTAATTCCCTTTTCATCACTTTTTACTTGTTTTCCCTCTTTCCTCGCAGCACTCTCCACTCCTCCCCTCTAGCGGAACTTTTCCTCCTCAGCTCTCAGTCCGCGTCATTTTCTCTGTCCCTCCTAAACCTTGAGCGCTAAAAATAACCTCCTTCTTCAAACGGCGGCGCTTTTTTCCGCTCAGATGCTACCACGTTGTTGTCCGTTTCCAGGCAACGCAGTCGCGCACACCTGCGTCATTTCCACGCGCGTTAGGGTTCTTTCCCCACCCGTATTCCGGCAAGCCTCACTCTCCTCCTGTGCCTTGATTGGCTGCTCGCGCCCAGCCTCCCGCCAGCGATTGGCCAGAAGGTTCGTATTCACAGGCAGGCGGGTCACTGTGTGGAAGCGCTGCGCGAGGGAATCCTCAGTTCTAGAACGCGAGTGACGTTCTACTGGGCTTCGTCACAATGCTTCGCGGTTCTGGCTCAGTTACGTTCTAGAACTTTGCACAGGTTCCAAATATCAAATGTTCAGCCAATCACCTCGCAGAAGGGGCGGGGCCTGGACGAGTACCGGTGGGAAAGGGATGAACTCCGCCACGCTTCGCTCCAGCCTCCTCTGAGCGCAGCAAACCCGGGCAGTCCGCACCGAGAGAGGCTCACAACACCCCCGTGCTGTCGTGTGGTGTAATTCCGTCGCTTTTGAGCCGGCTTTCTCCATCCGGCGCAATTATTCAGACTGAAATCACACGGCACGCTATCGAGACTCGTTTTCGTGACGCTACGGTGCTGTTTTTTTTATCGATTTGTATCGATTTGTATCGATTTTAGCGCGTGGGATACAATAGTTACGTGTACGGTTTGTATTTTGTTTATTTTTTTATTATTTTATGCTTTAATTTAAGCTTTGTTCTGTTTTTTCTTGTTTAGATTACTTAATTAAATGTTTATAGGCTAAAAAAGTTTTACATTAATTGATTATTTATTTATTTACGTGAAATAATAATTTATTAAAACGTTTATGAAGTATTAAAAACACTTTATTAAGTAATTTAATAATTAACAAGTATTTTTTTGTTTGTTTGTTTGTTTGTTTGTTGTTTGTACGTTTTTCAGGAAGACGTCATAACGAGGGTGAACATGACCCGTGTTACCCATGAGACATATCTCGTGCCGGTGCATCCGCGCGGTTCTGCCTCGCGCCCAGCAGAGCCGCCGCGCCAGTTCGGTTCCTCGAGCACCGTCTGACCCCCTCCCTCCCTCCCTTCCTTTTCTACTTCTCCTTCTCCTCCTCTTCCTCCTCTTCCTCCTCTCAGCGGGATGAGCGCGGCGGAGCTGGAGCGCGTGTCCCTGCGCTCCGCAGGGGCCACCTCGGCGAGCTCGGGCGGCCGCGCGCTCTCCGCCAACGTGAAGCGTCTGCACGACGCACTGCACGCACTGCTAGGCGACGCGGAGCGCGAGCAGTTCGTGCACTGCCTGAACGCGTACCACGCGCGGCGTAACGTGTACGACCTGGTGCGCACGCTGCGTGTGATCCTGGACACGCCGCGTAAACGGCAACTGCTGCCCATGCTGCGCCTGGTCATCCCGCGCTCCGACCAGATGCTCTTCGACCAGTACACCTCGGAGGGGCTCTACCTGAAAACGGAGCTGCTCACGAGCGCTGTGGCTGGGGGCCCGGAAGATCCGGGGGGCGCGCCGAACGAGAGCGCGGAACCGGAGCCCCGCGCACGAGCCCCGTCTGTGCATTTTGGCTCCGCGCAAGTGCTGCCCGACTTCAGCACCGCGGTCGAGCGGACAGCGCCCGCGCTCCCGGACACGCCGCTGAGGCAGGACGCGCGCGACGAGGTGCGCCAGGTGACGCTGAAGCGCAGCAAGAGCCACGAGGGCTTGGGATTCAGCATCCGTGGGGGGTCCGAGCACGGGGTGGGGATCTACGTGTCTCTCGTGGAGCCCGGATCGTCCGCGGAGAGAGAGGGGCTGCGCGTGGGGGACCAGATCGTCACCGTCAATGAAATGGTGTTCGACCGGGTCACACATGGAGAAGCAGTGAAGGTGAGTGTGCGTCTGTGGTTCGTGTGTGTGTGTGTATGCGGAGTGTGTGTGAAACAGAGAGAGAGAGAGAGAGTATACAGTGTGTATACAGTAAGTATGGTATATACGTGTGTGTGTGAGTGAGAGTGTGTGTGTGATCTGTGGACAGTGTGTGTCAGTCTCTTTACTGAAAATACACTTTACTGAAGGGCAACATTCACAAGGCCATATGACAGCTGACCGTAACCTACACAAGCCTTTATGAACAACTATGACCATATACTAGAAGTCCAAAAGTTTGTGGACACCCCCTCTAATGAATGCACTCAGCCACTTTAAGTTGCACCAATTGCAACTTACACAGACACACACAGCTTGTCTAGTCCCTGTTGACACGGACAAGCCTACTGGTACCATGCCTAATGCCAGACATGGGCTAGAGGGGTACAAGGCACCTCAGCACTGAGCTGTGGAGCAGTGGAACTGCATGTGTGGAGCAGTGGAAATCCATCCAGTACTTCTGGGATGAGTTGGGGAGTTGGGGTTGAGGTGGGGTGGAGATCATTCAACATCCTGACCTTACTAATGCTCTTGTTGCTGAATGCAATCAAATCCTCACAGCAATGCTCCTCCAAATTCTAGTAGAAGGCCCTTTTTACCTGCACAGTAGAGACAGTCACTCCAACACAAGTGCCCTTTAATGCCCTTGATTTGGGGAAAACAATGAATGAGCAGTGTCCCAAAACTTTTGTCCATATAGTGTATATAAACATCATGTCTTATGAACGCTGCCCTTCAGTAAAGTGTCCTGGTGTATAAATGGTCGAACTCCCCTCTAGTTAGAACGAAGGGTCTCTCAGATCCTCTCCAGCTTCAGTCTCATAAACGCCTCTGTTCTTTACGAGCTGTGGCCATGCAGACGAATCTCTGGCCGGAGTCCCAGGCCTGGTCACTAGGCCGGGCTTTGGCCGGACCGTGATCGATGTTCGATGTTTTATTAAATCTGTATGCTTGACGGCACAGCAGTGGTGTGCCACTTTCCCTCCGGCCTCTCTCGTCACTTCAGCTGCGGAGCCTCCAGCTCCTCTGCAGACCGGCTCTGCCCATCTTGGCGTTTTTGCTGTAGTTTCATGGCTAACGTCACATGAGTGGATAATTCAATTAAAACGGCCCTTCGGATACAACAGGATTGGGCTTGTTTGCAAAGCATCTGCGTTTATGGTCAATTTAATCAGCTCTAAACCAAGCCCCAACACCCCCTCACCACCCACCCCCTTCAGATGTGTGCGCTGTATGTGGATGCATGCGGAGATTTGCTCATGGCTGTATCAGTGGTGCTTTCAGTCGTTGGAATTTTCAGTTTGAGCCCAAAGCACAGCATGATTACATAATGGTTACAGATAGTGAGGTGTTCAAGAGGGAAATAATGACAGGCATCTCGATCTCTTTCCCTCTCTCTCTCTCTTTTGTGTGTGCACACACACTCTCGCTCTCTCTTCCTGTGTGTGTGGGCTGGCAGCAGTGTGTTTGTTTTCGAACAGTGGATCCAGACTGTACTGGAAAGTGTAGATTCTCTCTCTCTCTGCGAGTCTGATGTTATTCACTCACCTGTAAGCGTAATGAAAAAAGCTGTCGCACAGCCAGAGCTCAATTCATGACCTACGAATTCATGTGAAGCAAGTGTACGGCAAGCAGCGCTAATGCTGCAAGGAATATCTCAATTACGCACAGGCTTTGTGCTAATGCAGCCCACATCGGTTACTAATAGGTTGGCGCTCCTCAGCCAGATGGCTCTCAGCATTCACCCAAAAATCGTGCTCAGGACTCAGCCTGTTGCAGTTGCCTCTGTGTTTGTAACCTGGTCTTGTGGGCAGTGAGTAGATGGTACAGCGTGTGCTAGTTTTTTGGCCTTAGTCCGTTGGTCCCTCTGAAGATGTATGCGTACAAAGATCTACACTATATGGACAAAAGTATTGAGACACTTCTGAAATCAAGGTTATTAAGAAAGGGTCTATCCTGCTTATGTTGGAGTAACTGTCTCTACTGTCCAGGGAAGAAGGCTTTCCATTAGATTTTGGACAGCATTGCTGACAGTAGCGGCAGTGAGGTCATGATGTTCAGGATAATCACCACTCCACCTCATCCTCAACTCAACAAATCATCCCAAAAGAATGGTATGGAGCACCATCCTTCCACTGCTCCACTGCTCGAAGCTGCAGAGCATGTTACCCCTCTAGCCCACACATAGTATTGGCATTAGGCAGCATGATGCCAGTAGGTTTAGATAATAGGTCTATCTGCTCCAGAAAGTCCTATTCTATTGGGAGTACTTCTCAACAGGGACTAGACAAGCTGTGTGTAGTTGAATGCATTAATTAGAAGGGGTGTCCACAAACATTTAGACATATAGTATATCTGTTGCTGTGTGGCTCATGCCTGCTGCTTTACAGAGCTAGTCAGTCTGTCTTGATTACCGGTCCCATGCGGAGGGATTAGGAGTGACCAGCCGTGATGACTCAGAGCCAGCTCCTTCTCAGGAATGCATCTAAATAAAGATACTGGAGGTGAGAAGCGAGCATTTGACATGTCAAGCTAGTGTTAACTGCCCAAGTACTAGATACTTTTAATGAGTTCTAGCTAGATGCTGGATATTTTTAATAAGTGCATTTGGACAAAAGTATTGGGACACGTACACATTACACCTACAGATTTAGATCTAGACATCCCATTCTAAATCCATAGGCATTTATATGGAGTTGATCTTCTTTTGCAGCTCTAACAGCAGGTCTGGAACTCTGCAGTTATTGAGTCAGCAGAGCTTTGGAGACTTTTATGCACTATGCGCCTTAGCACTCGGCAACCCCGCTTTGGCACCGTGTGTCTGAGTTGCTGTTGTTTCTAAACGCTTCCACTCACAGTTGATGGTGGAATATCTTGGAGGGGAGAAATTTCACCAACAGACTTGTTGTTGCAATGGTGGCATCCTGTTACATACAGAACCACGCTGATATTCAGTGAGCTCATTAGAACCACCTATTCTTTTGCTAATGTGTGTAAAGGCAGACTGCATGGCTAGGTGCTAGGTTACTTTGCAAGTGCTAGGTACTTTTAACAAGTTCTGTCTAGATGAAAGTGTTAGATACTGTTCAGAATCAGAATCTCTTTATTTCACCAAGTATGTTACCCATACAAGGAATTTGTCTTGGTGAGAGCAACACGTATGACAAGTAACAAAAAACACAGAACACATTCTTAAACTAAAGGAAAATGACACTAAACAATAAATAGGGTAGGGGATAAATTAAAAAAGTAAAAAGTACTAAAGGTAATAAAGAGCTGAAAATATATTTACAGAAAAGAAAAGAACATCTGTACAGGTGTGCAAATAGTCATAGTGCAAAATAGGCAGAGTGCAAAATAGCTGTTCAGTCCGGTTTGGTACAGTTCAGTTGTAAGTTTAGAGGTTTACAGTGGGAGGTGACCACTGTGATTGAGGAGCGCTACAGCTCTGGGGAAGAAGCTGTTAGCATGACGTGTTGTGCTGGTTTTGATGGACCGCAGTCTTCTACCCGAGGGGAGTGTCTGGAAGAGGAGGTGTCCAGGATGTGAGGGGTCAGATGTAATCTTGCCAGCCCGCTTCCTCATCCTGCTGGTGTAGATCTGCTGAAGTGATGGCAGGTTACATCCGATGGTCCTCTCTGCTGCCCTGATGATGCGCTGGAGTTTGGTTCCTTCTTGTGAGGTGGAGGAACCAAACCAGATTGTTATGGAGGCTGTGATAATGGACTCGATGATCGCTGTGTAGAACTGGATCATCAGGGTCTGTGGCAGGTTGAATTTCTTGAGCTACTCTATTCAGCTACTTTAAGTTGCACCCACACACATGTGCAAATGCACACATACACACAGCTTGACTAGTTCCTGTAGAGAAGTACTGCCAACAGAATAGGACTCTCTGGAGCAGGTCAACATAAATCTTGTAGCATGACTTCCCTGGAGAGTAGATAGATTGAAGAAAGATTGAATGAGCAGGTGTCCCAATACTTTTGTCCATACAATGTACATGACCTTCCCAATGGTCAGTCCGTGCATGCAGAACTGTGCAAAAGGGTGCACAGGTGCCTCTAAACCTTGCATCCTATCCTTGCCAAGGTGATAATCAATTGGCCTTAGCTGGCGCTAGTTCCTTGACTTGGACTTAGTGTGTCAAGGCCCTAATAAACACACACACAAACACACACACACACACACACACACACACACAGTCACACACATTACCCTAAATTGTTGAACTTTCACTCCAGGGCTTTCAAACCCTCTACATTAGAGAACCAGTTATGATCTCTGCACATCAACTCCAGATTTGGTTTCTGAGCTACATACAGTATTTATTAGCATCATACGAATGCCAGAGTGGATCCCTGATGCTCGTTCATCGATCATCAGCTCAGTTTAATTAAATCCCACCTGCTCTAGCAGTGGAGCAGAAGAGCGGCTGTCTCCAGCTCCGTCGCCTGTGAGTGTAATTGTTTCTGGCTAATTGGGTTGGCACGCTAAGCTAATAGAGGTGTAGAGAGTTGCTCCTGTTGGGACGGCCCCGCTCAGCTATTCATCGGGCCCATTCTATTCCTCATCAGCAACTAAATAATTCATTGTAGCGTTTAATTAAGCAGGCAGTCTTGAAGGCAGGGCATACACACACACGGAGACACTTTCGGGTTGTCTCACTTTGTCCTCGACCCCCGCGGAGTTCAGCTAAAGGACAAAAAGATGTGGCATCGCGTGCCGTAGGCTGGACGATTACGGAGCAACCCAAATAACGCAACACGATCTCCTTAATCACTTGAATGGCTGCTCTGAATGAACAGATCTTCTGCTGTGATACCTTCAGCCAAGTGAACGTACACTAATTATGATCTCCTGTTTAAATAAAGCTTTCATAAGCCTTTTTTTAATGAATGGTGCTAAATTAAATTAAGGCTTATGTTGGCTTATCAGAGTAAACAGTTTTCCGAAATGATAAAGATCACTCACACACCTACACACACACACACACACACACACACACACACACACACACACACAGCCAGAATGACAATGCATCATCATGCAAGTTTAAAGGTCAGCAAAAATGTGCTGTTTTCCAGAAGGTAGTTGTTGGTGTAGCGGATCTGCTGATATAAACAGTAAACGTTAAACGGAGATCAGATCTCAGACAGTAAATATGTGAATAAATGCTGTTTAGGGCAGCCTGCTGAATCAAGCCGCTGACGGCCTGATCTGGGATTATCTCTTCTTTCTGAGATGAATGTTTTGTGCTGAATGATTATGTCTTTAGATTAAATAACTAATAAATAACTTCTAAAAATTGCACTGAACATTTTTGTGCTAAAATGCCACACTTGCAGGGTTGCATGTGTCCTGGAAACACTGGAAAACCAAGGAATTTGGAGGTTGTTTTTTTTCAGAAATGAGAAAGATACTAAAAATTGTAATGATTAATAGAGAAATCATCACACCTGGAAAACTGGAAAATCTGTACATGTAGAGATTTCTTCCAGTCATGGAATCCCCTGGGAAATGAGAAAGATACTAAAATGTACTGGAAGTTTAGCGATAAATCATCCAGTCCTGGAAAAATCATGGAATTGTTTTCCTGAGAAAAAGAGTGGAAACCTTCACTCTCCTCAAACCACTTCTGCAGTAAATATTAATCATATTTATACTAATTGAGCTTAAGATATGTGACACATGTATTGTTACTGTTCAGTTTGAGCCAGTAGTGAAGGGTAAAAACATCAAATTTAGACCAAAACTAAGACTAAGAATGTATTTATTTATTTAGTGAGTTAGTTATTATGAGTAAACCATAATGTGAACATTTTGATTCCACTAAATATTTATAATATTATATTTATCATATTTATACTAATTGAGCTCAGATGATGTTTATGGAGAGAAGTATTTTTGGATTGTGGACCATGGGCCAGTTTAACCTGGGAATATCATTGCTGTGCTTTAAAGCTGAACAGTGTCCAAGGCCACTTAAACTGTGCCAGTTTGTTTATGTCAACACTGGCCATGAGAGAATTCATGTCATTTGCAGTTCCTCACCTTTTCGATGAGGCAGTCAGGAAGTTGAATTGTATGTATGTAGTTTATATGTAATGGAGGAAACTTCCAAATATAGTGAAGCATTACCTGAAATTCCGAAAGCCATGAGGGCTCTCCGCTGATGCAACAACCGTGCTGAGAAAGCATGTTTCGAATGGAGAAGTGTAGCTTCGGCAGCGGAAATAGCCTCGTTACTGCGTAGTGTGTGAAGTCCATCACAAAGAAAAATGTGTTTCTGCAGTTAGTCTGCTCTTCTTCACTATTCCAAAACTGCAGAATGCGAGTTAACAAAGCTGACACGTCACAAACTATCGATTTGAGCAAGAAAACGCTTAAATAGTAATACAGCATGTTTGACACAATGTACGTGTCGTACTCTGGGGTCTCTGAATCTATCACTGGCAAAACGCCAGGTTTGATAGGTTTCAGTGGTCAAATTCAGTACAGTTTCTGGAGTTGCCTTAAGCAGTTCTCTCACTGGGTGGTCAAACCACCATCAGCTTACAAGCATCTCTTTGGAAACCTACCATGCAGTGAATAAAGGTCAGTATGTGGCAACCCCTTTCTTCTAGAATGTAGGTCTTATCTTGATCCCTGAAAATCTCCATCTGCAGATTTAGCCAAAAGCTGAGCTCCAGGTGCCCTGACTCCACTCACTGTGATTTTCCCCCTCAATCCCGAGCTGAAGCATCAGCCTGGGCTCTTAATCTCAAAGCCTGGCAACAAAACGGCGCTGGTATGCCGCTGCCGCGGTTGCGCCAGTTTGTTCTGGGCACGATCAGGAGCATGAAAGAAGATGCCAGAGTGGAGAATGGGTCTGTGGAAGATAACTTGTTTCAATTCATCAAAGCAGAAGCATGGGAGCTTTTTTTTTTTTTTTTTTGAAACGTAGCTAGGAGGTATAAAAAATAGTGAGCGAGTGAGACAGGGAGATATGGAGGGAGAGAAAGAGAGAAAAAGAGGGCAGAGGTTGGTGGAATCGAGTTTGAGACAGTTTGCCTCCCGTGTTGTGGAGATTTAGAGAGCTAGGTGATGGCAGAGGAAGCAACAGCAGCTGAATCCTGAATTGGAGCTCATAGCTATGGATTGAATTCAGGCTTGCAGTCATAGAAGCTTCTAGAAAAAATGACGCAGAGTGTAGACCTGTCGAGATGTTACCAATGACACACACACAAATGCACAGGAAAACACTACAGCACTACATACACTACATGTCCAAATGTTTGTGGACACCCCTTTTAATGCATGCATTCAGCTACTTTAATTTGCACCAGTTGCTGACAGAGATGTTCAAATGCACACACACAGCTTGTTTAGTCCCTGTAAAGAAGTACTGCCAATAGAATAGGACTCTCTGGAGTAGATAAGCCTAATGTCAGGTGTGGGCTAGAGGGGTATAAAGCCCCTCAGCATTGAGCTGTGGAGCTGTGGAAGAACTGTGATCACTGTGAATGATGATGCTGCTACATCCAGTACTTTTTGGATGAGTTGGGGATGAGGTGTGGTGGGGGGGGGGGGGGGGGGGTGAAAGCCTTTCTTAGAAAGCCATGTAGAAAGCCTTCCTTAGAGACAGTTACACCTACGAAAGCAGGATAACGTCTTTAAGTACCCTTAATGTCAGAAGTGGAAAACAGTGAATGAGCAGATGTCCCAATACTTTTGTCCATGTATAGTGAAGATACCGATTTGACAGTGAGTGCATCTACTGTGTTTGTGCTAAATGTTGATCATTTTATGGGGCACATCTGCCAGATAAATGAACTCTTGGTGGCAACACATTACCACGACACTGTCATGGCAAGATCATTGCATTGCTGTACTGAGAACAGCCCACCCTCTAAGTGATATCTAATCAGGTGGTCCTTTTGTGGATCCTTATCCATTGACAAATGGGTAGATGTTTGGCTGACAATGAATGGGCTACAGTCAACCAATAAAGTGGGCCAATGTGATGAGTTTCTGATAAACTGACCAATAAGTGGAGGTATAAGAGGCGTACCAAATAAACAAGCAGCTCACTAAATGAGCACATCTGATTTAGCATGGATGACAAGCACTGAACCTGCTTGCAAAACTGTGAGCATAGCAGTTTGATCAATGTGCGTAATTGGCATGGCTAGCACATCTATTTCCTCCTGAAGGACAGTCAGATCTCTGTAGCCTGCTGAAGCATCCGCTTATACATGGAAATTATCTCCTCTTCATTGTCTCCAGCAAGTCCCTGTCCTGGGAATTTCAAGCATTATCTGTAATTAATTTCTCCAGGAGCGTGTAGTAGCAGCTCATTGTCTTTCTCTGGGCACGGTTCACTTTGGCTCCGGAGCACGTTCTCTCAGGTTTAGGTTCTTTTTCTGAATGGACAGATGCTTTCACACTGTAACACCGCCTTCAAACTTCATCACAGCCTCTCGAGCTCCTTCTCTTCCTGACTACCCGTTCCGTCATGTCCGGCCTTCTGTTTGTTTTCTTCCTGTTATCCCAGGAGATCAGCCGCCTATCTCTCCAAGTGCTCCTTCAGAATATAAACACAGCGTTTCTTCCCGTCGCCCTCAATGCTCAAAAACCCAGCATTCTGTTCTGGGGCTTACTGAGAACACACAACATGAGGTTGAGGGGTTGGAGGTTGAGGTCCTGCATTTCGGATTCTGCTATCGATCCAGCATGTTTGATTCATGATGTAAAGTGAGTGTGTCTTGTAATTGACTCTGTTTTAGCTTTGGGTTGGTGAAGCATACCAATGGAACTCTATATTAGCAAAAGCAAAGATGAGATGAGAATGAGTTAAGATGCAGCATTAAGATGCAGGCATGGGTGGAGTAGCCTACGCCCAATCTAGGCCAAGGTGTGAAACAACCCTAACCCTAACCCTAACCCCTAACCCTGACCCCTAACCCTAATTATTTCCCTAAATGTGCGCTAGCAGCTAGGCAACCTTTACCTCTAGCTGCTAGCACACATTTAGTAGAAAAGTCCCATGTGGAACTGAAATGTGTCCTATTGTTTGTGGACACCCCTTTCAGTTGCTTTAAGTGACACCTACAAAAAAAACCCAAGATGGCCGCAGCAACTATAGAAGTCCAGTAAACATTCTTTCTTATGTCTCAACACGATCTTATTAGTTGGGTCAATTTCATTTGAATAGTTAACAGAACAGTGTAGCCTGTTTAGTGAAGAGGTGAGTGTACTGTAACCTGACTCTTAAGTTGTTTTACCTCCTTAAACAGCCTAGGACTTCTATTACCAAAGAATAACCCCCTCCAGTTTGTACAGATGTCCCTGTAGTTACTGAGTAATAAGCCTTAGTGTGTAATAAGCCTTGGAGTGTTAAGGGGTTAAATCATAAGACAAGTTGTTTTTGACAAAGAATAGAACAATTGTTTAAATGAAAGCATGTGCATTTTCAATAATTCAGATCCATCAAATATTTATTTCAGTCCACACAGTTATGTAAATGCAGCTACTGTCAGATCTCTTTCATTTTAAATGTTTTGTCTAATGATCATCACATGTAACATGAACGTTGGACATAAGAAGTCCGGTTCCATTTCCACTTAGAAATGTGTCTGCAGGACATGTTATTCCACAACACCACCCTGAATCCCATCACGCTGTGGGTTTCCTGACAGGGCTTTCTGGATCACTGGCCTAATTCACTGCCTTTGACAAGGAACCGCTGTTCATCTCTCTTTTGTTTCTCTGGCTTTCATTGATGTTTAGCTACTCACCCGTATGTCCCTTGGGTGTTGCATAGTCAGTATTGTTAAGGTCAGGCTTTATGCCTCCAAATAAGTCTGGAAAAATACATTTGGCCTTACAGAACATTCGCAGGATCAGGGTGCCACAGTGCAACTGAAATACAAGTGAAATGGAAAAGTCCATTGTGAAATAGATGTGGAAATAGAAAGGGGAAATGAAAGGAATGTTAGGAATAGTGTCCCCATTGCCTTTTTTATTTCCAAGTGCATTTCCAGATTTCCAGCCTGTTCCCTTTGCGAAATGATTGGCTGTTCCCTTTGCGAAATTATTGGCTAATTGGCTTTTCCTTTTCCAAATGCATTTCACCAGTTGCCTTCTTCAGTTTCGTCAAAAGCATTTTCAATTTCCATGTATTTCTCAGTTGTCTCGTGAATTTGAAAATGTTTGCCAACTTGGACCGCCAGTGACATCCGTCCATGCTGTGTAAAAACCTCCAAAATAGCAACTTCACAGGAGAAGAAAAAAAACTTGGTGGAAGTCAGTGTAGAAAGATTTTATTCCAAGTAATTTTGGAGCGTTTGTATTGGTCCATTAATCATTAATTAACAATGTTTCCTATTTGGATTTTCAAAAATAATGTTCCACGTTATAATGTGTTGTCATGGCGTGTTAGGCCAGGCGTGAAAAGATGAACAGTCGCAGAGATGGAATCCAATGCAAAAGGGGTTTATTCAACAAAACGAACATAAACACCAGGGGTACGAACAACATGAGCAGCAATGAGAGGGCAAAACCGTAAACACAAACAGAACGTGACAACACAAATGGCAAACACAACAAACCTGGAAGTGGGAGGAGTTGGGAGCTGAGCAGGTACTAGAGCAGTGCTCAATACATAGACAAGGAGAGCTGGGGAACCAGCCACTAGATCAAACTAGCGAGCGAGCATTGGTCGCCTTGCTGGGGCGTGGGTGACCTGAGTATCCAGACCTGAAACGAGTGAGCCTCGCTTGACACGTGAGTAGCTGGGAAAACCTCCGGAACCTGAACGAGGGTGAATCTCCTGAGCTGATCTAGACACACCCAGAGACCAATGAGGAACCTCAGGGCGTCCTCAGGGTGCTCCAATCGGTTAAACTCCTTAAGTACCCCCCAGTCCCAGGTGAAACACATGAACCAAATGAACTTGAATCGACTTACACATGAACACAAACGAGGTGGAAGTCCTTATTTGGGCCTGTGGGCGGCCGCATGGAATCGCCCCGGGGGAGGGTGCGATACCGAGTGCCTGACATGTGTATTGCCATTCTATTAGCAGCACTTCTCTATAGGGACTAGACTCTCTTTGTGTGTATGTGTGCATTTGCACATTTGTGTCAGAAATGGGTGTCATTTCAAGTAGCTGAATGCATTCATTAGAAGGGGTGTCCACAAACATTTGGACATATAGTGCATCTCTTCTATAAATACTGTTCTATGGAGCCAGAAAGTGGCTCTTCTGTGGCATTGCTCAAGGAACCTTTTGTCTTACAAATCCTACCTTATGTAATTCTGCAGGATAAAGACACTGTATCTGTCATTCAGAAAAACAATGTGCTTGTCTCATTCATAAACTCGTATTAGGAGGCCGGCCTGGTGCAGTAATGCTGGCTACTCTTGCCATTGCCTTCCCCTGGGTGTGTGTGTGTGTGTGTGTGTTTGACTCTCTTTAATCTCTGTCTCTCTTCAGATTCAGAAAAAGCAATTTCCTCAGCGTGGAGAGCAGCTCGGTCCCGAACACTAGGTAAAGTTTTTGCGTGCCTGTAGCAGCCTCAGGCCCATGACCCAATTCTGATTAGCCTCTCGTTACACTAAGGGAACCATTCCCACTATTCACTGAGTTTCTAACAATGCAGAGTTTTGAATAGATGAATTATAGGACGTCTTGGTTGCTGCAGATGAAATGCTTTTGAAAGTGGACGGTAGAGTTTGGCCTTATTGGATTTCACCTCTGTCCTAACACAACCCAGAGTGTTGTTGTTACAGGAGAATGAAAAGAGCAATCATAACTTTTTATAAAAAATTAAATTTCTCAGTTTTAGACCACTGGGTTAGTACTCTTCCCCATCACATACGCTCACGAAACTGGAAGACTAAGGACTGACACATGCTTCCTCACTATGATACACTATGTGGACAAAAGTATTAGGACACCTACTCATTCATTGTTGCTTCTAAAAGGTAATTTAAAAAGAGTTCATCCTGCTTGTGTTGGAGTAACTGTCTTTTGATTTTTGATTTTGAGTGTTACTGAGGTCAGGATGTTGGATGAGCACCAGCCCACCTTATCCCAAACTCAAGTCAAGTCAAGTCAAATTTATTTGTATAGCGCTTTTTACAACTGTTGTCGTCACAAAGCAGCTTTACATAATTATTACTTAATAAAGAACAGAGACAGAGAAGAAAGAAGAAATAACATGAAGCGTCAAAGACCCCCGTGAGCAAGCCAACGGCGACAGTGGCAAGGAAAAACTCCCTCAGAGCTGGAGGAAGAAACCTTGGGAGGAACCAAGACTCACAAGGGGGACCCATCCTCCTCTGGCCAGACTGTTTTAAACATTAATGATAAAAATTACCAAACCAGGTACAACAGAAAGTTAATAGTTGTGATATTAATAGTGTCAGACAGGCACGAGTCCATCTAGGTTTCAGCACGGCCACCAAACAGGCAGCAGCGGCTGGCGGGTGAGCCATGGGTGGTGGCGGGTTGGGGGGGACCCGCTGGCTGGACTGGTAGGTGGCAGCTGGTTAGATGCAGGTAGAGGGGACCTCAGCGGGCAATCTTCCTGCAGATCGGGCTGGGTGGCCATTTACTCGGGGAAGGTAAAGAGAGAGAAGTTAGTTCTAAGAGGAATTTTATGGAGTGCAGAGAATGTTGATCATCAGCATCTGGGTATGTCTGATGACTCCGGCAGGTCTGATTATCACAGCATAATTAAAAGGAGAGAGCCAGAAGGTAACACGGACACGGGCGTACCCTGAGAACACCAGCATCTATCTGCTCCACCGTCAACAAACCTGAGTGATCGCGTGTAAGCAGCGAGACGACAGCTCCAGCATCTCAGAGTACTACAATTCCCTGGGTCCGCGAACCCCTGGACCTGCAGCCCTTATCTAAGAAACATTAATTACCAAAAGCTAAACTAAACATATAAGTTTTCAGTTTAGATTTAAAGATTGAGACTGTGTCTGAGTCCCGAACATTATCTGGAAGGTTATTCCAGAGCTGGGGGGCTTTATAGGAAAAGGCTCTTCCCCCTGCTGAGGTTTTCAGAATTTTGGGAACGCGTAAGAGGCCAGCACCCTGAGATCTAAGTAGTCTTGATGGTTCGTAATATACTATAAGATCCTGCAGGTACTCAGGAGCGAGGCCATGTAGGGCTTTATATGTTAATAAAAGAATTTTGTATTCAATACGGAATTTAACTGGGAGCCAATGAAGTGCTGATAGAACTGGACTGATATGGTCAAATTTTCTAGTTTTAGTAAGGACCCTGGCTGCAGCATTTTGCACCAGCTGAAGTTTATTGAGGTTCCTGCTGGAACAACCTGACAGTAACGCATTACAGTAATCTAGCCTTGAGGTAATAAAAGCATGTACTAGCTTTTCTGCGTCTTGTAGTGATAACGAGTTTCTTAGTTTGGAGATGTTCCTAAGCTGCATAAAGGCTGTTCTACTAATATTAGCTATATGTTGCTCAAATGATAAATCTGAGTCGAATGTGACGCCAAGATTTTTAGCTGCTAAACCAGGAATGATGGGAGAATCTGCCAAGTCTAACATTAAGTCTGATAGTTTATTTCTAGAGTCTTTTGGACCTAAAAGGAGAACTTCGGTTTTGTCACTGTTAAGGAGAAGGAAGTTATGTGACATCCAGAGTTTTATATCCTTTACACAGTCCTCCATTTTCTGTAGTCTAAATTTATCGTCAGGTTTGGCTGATATATAGAGCTGTGTGTCATCTGCATAGAAGTGGAAATTAACGCCATGTCTGCTTATAACTGAGCCCAGTGGTAACATGTATAATGTAAATAATAGTGGTCCTAAAATTGAGCCTTGCGGAACTCCATATCTTACTTCTGTGTAGTTTGAAGATAAATCATTTATCTTTACAAATTGGAAGCGTCCCGTTAGATATGATTGGAACCATGATAGGGCTGTCCCTGTGATTCCAACCATTTTCTCTAATCTTTCTAGTAATATAGAATGATCTATTGTATCAAAGGCTGCACTAAGGTCTAGTAGGACTAATAAAGATACGTAGCCTTGATCAGAGGCAAGAAGGAGATCATTCGTAATCTTCACTAGGGCTGTCTCTGTGCTGTGACTGAGTCTAAATCCAGACTGGAATTTCTCATACATGTCATTTTTACTCAGGTATAAGCAGAGTTGTTGGGCCACAGCTTTTTCTAATATCTTAGATACGAATGTTAAGTTTGAGATGGGTCTATAATTAGATAATACGCTAGGATCAAGATTTGGTTTTTTGATTAAAGGTTTTATAACTGCTATTTTAAGGGTTTGGGGTACATGCCCAAGGCTAAGGGATGAATTTACAATTGTTAAAAGAGGTCCGATTATAATTGGGAGAATTTCTTTTAGCAATTTAGAGGGAATCGGGTCGAGTGTACATGTTGTACAATTAGCTGAGGATATAATTTTTTCTAGTTCTGGCTGTGGAAGTGGGTAGAAGGCTTCCAGCCTTTGTTCTACAACTAAGTTTTGTTCTAAAGCAACTACATCGGGTGACGGCCATGTTTGATTTAATAAGCAGGGTTGGATTTGTTGTCTAATATTTTCTATTTTATTATTAAAATAGTCCATAAAAACATGACTAGTTAAAGATGTTGGGATCTGGGGTTGAGTATCTGCCTGGCTTTTAGTAAGTTTAGAGATCTCATTAAAAAGAACTCAGCGAGGCCAGATACGCTGAGCGAGCTTTAATGAGTGCCTTTCTATATTGACTAAGGCCGTCCTTCCACGCAGAGTGGAACACCTCTAGTTTGGTCGTCCGCCATTTACGCTCTAGTTTCCGCACTGTTTGTTTTAAGGTACGAGTTTGATCACTGTACCACGGTGCAAGCCTTTTTTGCCTCATCATTTTATTTTTGAACGGTGCTACTTTGTCTAAGGTTGATCGGAGGGTATTCTCTAGATCGTTTGTTAATTTAACGAGCTCCGTTTGGTCTGACGGAGTGTAAGCTAAGGTCGATAGGGGTGGGAGATTTTTAGTAAACTGTACAGTTGTCATTGGTGTTATTGTGCGTTTTAGGCAGTGTTGGGGAGAAGAATTTACATTTTGCCTTAGATGTAGCTCAAAGGAGATTAGATAATGGTCTGATATTACTGAGCTTTGAGGTAGAATATTTAGCTGATCAATGCTAACACCCAGGGTCAGGACTAAATCTAGGGTATGATTACAGTAATGTGTGGGTCCAGTTATGTTTTGTATAATGCCGACAGAATCTAAAATTGATACAAACTCCCAAGCTAATTCCAAAAGTATTGGATGGAGCACCATCATTCCAGAAAACACATTTCCACATTCCCACGCCTGGCATTAGGCATGATGCCAATAGGTTCATGTTGACCTGCTCCAAGACATTATTTTCTATTCTACTGCTAGTACTTCTCTACAGGATCTAGACAAGCTGCAACTGAAAGTAGCTGAATGCATCTATTAGAAGGCATGTCCACAAACATTTGGACATACAATGCATAAAATAGTATAGTATAGCATATTTGACAGCAGTTGTACTCTTCCCCATCACATACGCTCACGAAACTGGAAGGCTGAGGACTGACACATGCCTCCTCCAGCACATGCAAAAACCAGCCACTGCCTCTTTTTAAACTGCCGCTGATACAGCATCACTGGAAAACCATTGTGCTGGGTTCCCAACTCTCATGCACCGGCTAGCAGATGCTTGTGTCGGCCAGAGCGAGCCATCTACCCACCCAGAGAAAACAAGGCCAATTGTGCTCTCTCAGGCTCCGGCTGCTGATGACGGGCAACATGACCCAGAATTTGAACCAGCGATTCAAGGGTCACAGTGGCAGCGCCTTTGTCCACTGGGCCGCTCGGATCACTTCTATTCTAATGTAATGTTCACAGTGTAAAAAGGCTGCTGTTTTTTTCAGATGAACTGAAAAATAAAGCATGTTGATACACTATGTGGACAAAAGTATTGGGACGCCTACTCATTCATTGTTGCTTCTGAAAGGTATTTAAAAAGAGTTTATCCTGCTTTTGTTGGAGTAACTGTCTATTGATTGTTATTGAGGTCAGGATGTTGGATGAGCATAAGTCCACCTTATCCCAAACTCCCAAAAGTATTGGATGGAGCACCATCATTCCAGAAAACATATTTCTACATTTCCACGCTTGGCAATAGGCATAATGGCAATAGGTTAATGTTGACCTGCTCCAAGAGATTATTTATTTTTCTACTGGTAGTACTTTACAGGATCTAGACAAGCTGCAACTGAAAGTAGCTGAATGCATCTATTAGAAGGCGTGTCCACAAACATTTGGACATAAAATAGTATAGTAGAGCATATTTGGCAGCAGTTGTTACTGTGGTAGTACAGAGAAAAGACTCCGTACAAGTAAGTGACACAATAGTGATGTAACAGTTATTAATGAGCACAGTTAAAGAAGCCTCTGCCAGTGTCGTCTTTCTTATGACCTTGTGTAATAGACCTGTCTGTGTTTATGTAAAAGCGACAGTAAGAGAGAAATATGGAGAGACAAAGAGAGATACCAATGGTTCAGTGCAAGGCCAAGGAGACTGGATGAAAAGAGAAGCAAACAGAGAGAGAGAGAGCTTGAAGTAGAGCAGAGAAGTACTTCTCCATGCAGATTAAAAGTGACAGCCAATTTACCTGCTCGCTCCAGAACACACCCATCAGGCCTCTACGCTCGCCAGGAGCTGAATCCTATTTAAAAGTGTGCATATCTTAAGCAGGCCTCCAGGTCGAGTAAAACAATGCCTCTTTTTCCAATTTACAGAACACACACGTCTACGCCAGTCCGATCCCTGTGTTATATGGATAAAGTGGCATTTTGATGACAGCAGTTTCAGCTTTTCAGAAACCAAGCTGAAAACCCTAACTCACACATTTTATACAATGTTGGTCTGATTGATCAAAGCTACACCTGTAGATATGTAGGTGGTGCTCAGCTTTAATGCAGCTGCATTGCAGGATATTATAGAAATGTTGTGTATGTCAGTTGTGCAGTTTAAAGTAATAGTGCAGTATAGAGTAATAATCTACTGCATGGCTGTATTGCAGTATCTAGTCTCAATGCTGTCAGTCGTAGTGCAGTATATTCAAGTCTAGTGTTACAGTGCAGTATAGAGTAATAGTGCAGTACAGAGTAATAGTGCAGTATAGTGTTACAGTGCAGTATAGTGTTACAATGCAGTATAGAGTAATAGTGCAGTATAGAGTAATAGTGCAGTATAGTGTTACAGTGCAGTATAGAGTAATAGTGCAGTATAGTGTTACAGTGCAGTATAGAGTAATTGTGCAGTATAGTGTTACAGTGCAGTATAGAGTAATAGTGCAGTATAGAGTAATAGTGCAGTATAGTGTTACAGTGCAGTATAGAGTAATAGTGCAGTACAGAGTAATAATGAAGTATAGTGTTACAGTGCAGTATAGTGTTACAATGCAGTATAGAGTAATTGTGTAGTATAGTGTTACAGTGCAGTATAGAGTAATAGTGCAGTATAGTGTTACAGTGCAGTATAGATTAATAGTGCAGTATAGAGTAATAGTGCAGTATAGTGTTACAGTGCAGTATAGAGTAATAGTGCAGTATAGAGTAATAATGCAGTATAGTGTTACAGTGCAGTATAGTGTTACAATGCAGTATAGAGTAATTGTGTAGTATAGTGTTACAGTGCAGTATAGAGTAATAGTGCAGTATAGTGTTACAGTGCAGTATAGAGTAATAGTGCAGTATAGTGTTACAGTGCAGTATAGAGTAATAGTGCAGTATAGAGTAATAGTGCAGTATAGTGTTACAGTGCAGTATAGAGTAATAGTGCAGTATAGTGTTACAGTGCAGTATAGAGTAATAGTGCAGTATAGAGTAATAGTGCAGTGAGTCTAATGTTTTACAGATTTCAGATCATGTGTAGATTATCATAAAACTGTCCAGAATGGTGCAGCAGATGGGTGTAAAATGACGTTGATAAACGTGTGGCATTGAGAAGATGTAATAACATTAATACCCTGAATCCCTCAGATTTCAAAAAGTGATGATCAGGTCTGAAGACATCTGGTTTATGTAGTTTAAAATATACAGTCATTTATAATTCATAAAATAATAAAATGACAAAAAATGTTTGCCATACTGTGTCTGTGTGTGTGTGAGAGAGAGTGTGTGTGTTGCAGCAATATGGTGCTGTGTGTATGTGTGAGAGAGAGAAAACCCTCGAGGCAAAGTCTTGCACTGACGTCTGCTCCGGTCTCTCCTCATCCTCTACACTTCAGCACACAAACCAACTCTGTCATTTACCTTCCACACACACCCACACACACTCTTACCCCTCCACACACTCACACACACACACACCCCAGGAGAGCTCTCTTTAGGAACACTTCACTTCAGCTGGTGTGTGGGGCCAAACTGCAGCAGTGCATTTATAGAATAACAGCGCTCATCTCCTCCTGGTAGAACAAGGACCAAACTCTCTCTCTCGCTCTCTCGCTCTCTCTCTCGCTCTCTCTCGCTCTCTGTGGCTGTATGAACTGAGTCACAGCTTTTCTTTAGGAAAAGCACACAAAAGCATGTTAACTCTAAACCTTTGCTTCACACAAATGAATTAAGGTACCAAGGATAATGAAGCTCTGATGTTTTAAAATCTAGGTCATCCTGTTTTTTTAATCTAGTTCATTCTGTGTGTGTTTTTTTTTCCAAAATGTTGCATTTTTCAGGGTCGAGATGTTACACAGCAAACTTAAAGCGTCTGTTAATTTAATTTAATTTATAGTGACATTAATGGATGCTATCAGTATTTTAATGTTGAGGGCATCTTTTATGTGCTTCCTTTCACGGTGTGCTAGTGTTTAATGGGATGATAAACAATCTAATTAAAATTTGGGCAGCACAAATGCTATGAACACACACACACACACATAACCAGGCACAGCCTCCTTTAGGTGCCAGAATGTTAGTCGATGCAGTCAGAAATGTAAAATACCCCAACAGCTGGGCTTGCTTTCTTTCTAAATGTTGCTTTGTAGGTCATCTTGTTAGATGTCCTGAAGGCCCTCTATCTGAATACTAATGTATGACCCCTATGTAGAGCTTTAACTCGTCTGCTATAACTAGAGACGTACCAATCAGTGTTGTTTGGGGCCGATACCAGACGCTGCTCATCTTTCACTAAGATCGTACGATCTCTGTTACTGATCGAGGGCAGGGCTGGATGCTACATTAACCGTCCCAGACCAATCGTGCAGGGCTTCTGCAATGTTCCTGCATTGTCTCTCTCTTTCAAGATGAAATGTACTTTGCTAAGAGAGCCCATAAATTCTCGTGCAGAACTGCACTGTGGAGCTCAGAGTGGAAATGCAGCTGAAAAGTCCTGCTCATCTAGAGCTAAAACCCCATCATTGTAAATGTGATTCCTCTAGCTGTCGCTGCTGCATTTTTGGTCAGGGTTAAATGTGGTCGTGCACCGTTTGCTGTCTTATTTGACTAAATTGTAATTTTTAAAACAATAATAATAATTTTAAAAAAAATGTCGGACTGATGAATCCAGCACACAAAGCGTTGTGCAACTCTGGTTCTAAAGGGCTTCTGCAGCCGACCGCGAGGTGGTCGAATAAGGAACTGCAGCGCCCTGAGACAGAGTAGCCTCATGCAGAGCTGCAGTAATCATTAAAGCTGTTTTCACACTGAACGCAGTGTGCTGCCATCAACGCCACATGCAGTATACGTGGCACTTGCTGGTTGGATGCAGAAGTGGGAGGTGCTCTCTGTAGCAAAGGAGAGTCAATCGAATGAGAGAGATTTTCAGACATGGTAAAGCTCTTTATGTTCAGAAATACACAAAAGTAGCCTTTCCTCCATGTTGGAGGGAACTAACAGACATCCACTGCTTTCCGATTGGCCGCACTGAGACTCGGACGATGCACGGCCTGCAAGCAGAGCAGCTGTAATCCTTAGAGCTGTTTTCACACTGAACGCAGTGTCCCACTTGCGTTATGAGTGGCGCCTGTCGGTTGGACTTGACTTGACTAAACCTAGCGGTGTTCAGCATGACTAGGAAGGTCCTGAATACCTTCTATATAACACATCAAGCTCTTCACTTCTTCACAATAAAGCAGTTAAAAGAATTGCCCAGAACCACTTTTGGTTCCCTGTTGAACCCTTCAAATGAGCGTAAGGGTTATTTAAGGAACCAAAGTGGTTCTTCTATTGCGTCACTCCAAAGAACTCCCCTTTGGTCATTTATATTTTTTAAAGTCTGCCCACTTCTGAAGTCTAAGCGTAATTTCCGAGGTTCCTGTGATAACTCTGAATCATTTATACTCTAGTTTGTTGTGTCTTCTTGCTTGTGTCCCTAGAGGCATGCATCCTGCTCTTGAGTGCCTTCATTTCGGAAGGGACACAGCATTTCTAATTCTCCCCCTCCCCATGGAGGGTCCGCACACACTGTCTCGTTCACTGGGAGGCCGAGGGAATCAAAAATAGCGGGCACTTGAAAAACAAAGTGGAGAAAAGGGGCTTCACTTTTGCTTCTCGCTGTTGACAGACAGAAAAGCTCTGCTGTACCCCGAAGAAGCAGTTACATAACTTATTTACTGGTGGTCCACACACACCACAGGCCAGAGCTGTTCTGAAATGTGGACGTATTCTTGTTTCTCTCTGAGTTTTTTTCCCAGAAAGTTCTGTGCATGACAGGTGTACCGCTCTTTTTTTCTCAGCTGAGCCATAGTGGACCAACCTACTTTCCTCTTCCTTGCGGCTGTTAAACGGTGTTTCTGGGTCTGCAGTCTATAGGGGGTAGCGAACATACTGCCAAAGCCTGTGCGGACTGTTCCGGATTTGTCCACTCGCGCTCTTCTGGGCTGGAGATAGCAGCTGCATTAGCATGCAGGATTGAAAGGGCTCGCAGCTCGGATACTTGAGTGGATTGAGAATCGTGCCATTTCTGTTTAAATGCATAACGAAGGTGTGTGTTATTATTGAGAGTCCGTATGATATCACTTGAAATTGAATTTTGTAGGGAAACTAAAAAATTCAGTACAGAATTATGCAATTCAGTACAGAAATATGCAAAATGAATGCAATTAGAATCAGTTTCTTAGAAGAACACACACATACATACACACACACACACACACACAGTCTGACCAACTTATTTCCAACCCTGATTGTGGTCTACCCAAATTCTGTCCAGCCTAACTGTGCTCTGACCCAATTCTGTGAAAATCTGACTGTGCCTGATTTTAGTCTAAAATCTGTCTGACCACATTCTGTCCAAGGTCTGACTGCAGTCTGACCAAATTCTGTCCAACCCTGACTTCAGTCTGACCAAATTCTGTCCAACCCTAACCAGACAAATTCTCTGAGGTAGACTTTTTTTTTTTTAAAGCTGTGGATACACTGGGTTTTGGCTGCTAGCTGGGCTGGAAATCCCCGTTTTGGTTCAGCTGTTTCAGAAACCAGCTAAAACGCTATCAAAACTACTAAAAACCCCAAAATAAATGACAAGTACCATCTAATCCCACCTTCGACTGACGCCAGCACTTCCTTGATGTTGTCTCAAACAGAGCAGAAACAGTACAGACCACAGCATGGGTCACACAGCCAGAGCTGCGGGGCTATTGGTTGATGAATTTCACTGAAATGCATGGAATGTTGCGCGTGAAAATTCACGGACATAACCCAGGGTCACGGCGGCTTAACTCTGTGGCCTGACAAACTTCTTTCCAGCCACGACTGTGGCCCAACGCACGTCTGCCTCAAGCTGATTTAACTTCTCGGGGGGGAGGGGTGAAATGTTGGACCATTTAATCGGACATTTTCAAGCATGAAATCCAGTTTAGAAGTTTAGACTGCTGCTTTACAAACCACTATGCCCACTTAGTTAGCTGTTCCGGCCCAGTGCAAGTTTTTCCATGGCTTCAAATCATTCATTTGCATGTAGAAGATGCAGTGCATCGATTCCTTCAGTCAGTTTTGAATTTACTGAAGCAGGTTGCCATAGAGGCATTTTCTGGCATTGCAGTCTTCTGAGCATATCCAAATTCATCATGCTGTCACTCTGACGGTCACTCACGCTCACTTTCCCCTTCTGTTTTGGCTCTAAATTGCTGTACCGTAGCAGAAATGATATACTCTAAATTTAGTGATAATGAGCATCATAAAAACCCAAAAGGATAATAAAAACCCAATCTCGATTTGGCATGAGCTCGGACTGAGCTCGGAAACTTGGAGCTTGTACACAGCTCTGTATGCCTTTCAGTTATCTCTCTGCAGAACCCCCTTTCATAAGCTATGTTTATTTAACAGACTGACCTGCTCTAATCAGATATGCCTTTTTTCATTATTTGGTCAGACTTGTGTGCTTACACGTTATCAGTACATGCCCATGTGTTGAAATGGCTTGAGTCAGGATCAGGTTCTAGGTGCTGGTTTCTGGCTGTTGTAGACCTGAAGGAAAGCTCAAATATGTTCTGGATATCTGACTTGTGAAATCTAATTTGAGCAAATATATTCTGCTTTGCTTCTTTACAGAGTCAAACAGTTCACTACACAACTTCACAACTCCTAAAGCAACCAAAAGCTATGAGACCACCAGTGGTGAAATTTCTTCTAAATGATACTCGAGTGGAAAAATAAAATCTATACAGTCTAACAAGCTTCGCTCCAATGATGTGTGACATTTGGTTTTGAGTTTCTACTGGAGATCTTGTGCCTCATTATGTTGTTTAAAACCTACTTTCATTTAGCTGGTTTCATCTGGGTTGGCCTAATGGTTTGTTTGCTAGAACTTTGAGACAGAGACACATTTCGGTCTACTTTGACTCTTCACCCTAAACTGAACTCAGTGTAACTCAGTGTAACTGACTTAAAATGTTGCTGATATATCAGTTCATTTACTGAATGAATGATCAGCTCAGTTTATAATGGTTCTGAAAAAAGTAATAAAATCAAAGACCTAGTAAATGACAGTGTGGATTAATCCATCTGCAGTCAAATACTATACATACACTATATAATATAATAACAAAACCCTGTCATAAACCATATATACACTGTATACTACACTGCATAACATTACAAACCCTGTCATATACTATTTATAGTGTATAATATAATAACAAAACCCTGTCATATACTATATGTTCTATATTATACTATAAAAAATACTAGCAAAACCCTATCATATATTATACACCATCCCTGTCCTATAGAAAACATACATTTCCAAAATGGCAACTTTACAGAAGGCAAAAACATCCTTAACTTTGAATGGAAGTCAGTGGAAAAGAATTTACTCCAAGTAATTTAGAGCATTTTTATTGGTCCATTTATCCAGACTTATTTACACAGTGTGCAGAACAGCTACAGGAATCAATTCATGGAGAAAACTAAAAACAGACAAAAATGGAGATACATGGTTTTCACTGGACAGCAGTCATATACTATATACTGCACTATAACATATACTAACAAAACCCCATCATATACTATATACACTTTATATATTATACTATAGAATCTACTACCACAACCTTATCATGTACTAAATATACACTATGCAGTGCACTATATTACACACACACACACACATACACACACACACACATATAAACAAAACCCAATCATATTCTATACAAATCTTTAAACAGATTTTTCTGATTTGCATTTCTGCTTGGTTACATTCTGAAGGCCACCAATTACCAGCAATCCTGTCTTTCCTACATGAGTAATTCATCGCCCATCTTCCAGTGGCCATGGTACCCTATCAGCGGGTTTTCAGTCAGCAGGAGTTGAGCTGTCAGAGAGCATACAGAGTCATGTGAAGCTCGGTAGGCTGCACAGCACCAGCTGTGTCACTGTCCGTTACAGACGTGTCCATGGAGCTCTCTGAACCGCCTCTGCTCTTGTGGCTGAAAGAGAGATGAGTGCTCTGTCAGACTGAGGGCCGGGAGCAACTAGTTCTCTGTTTAAAATAATGCACTACATATACGCATTAGGGCCAAAGCTAATGGCTTGTGGGCCCTACATGCATAAAGAAACTACATTTAGACTACATTTTCAGTTTACACGCTTTTTGTTCTTTCATGCTCCAAATGTGCTTGTCTAGACAAGACACTTGGGAGATTGTTTATGTTATAAAAAATAGCACAGTTTTAACTGTTAAACCTGTGAAACTTAAGGAACACACATTGCTGCTTTGGTACTACATTTACCTTTATGGTATTTAGCTGACACTCTTATCCAGAGTGACTTACAAGGTAACTCGTAATACAGAGTATGTAGCATTGTAGCATTAGGAATCTTGCCCAAGGACTTACTGGTGTAGTGCAACATAGTCACCCAGACCTGAAATCAAACCCACATGCTGTGGTAGCTCACTGTCAGGTAGTGGTGTTATCTGTTGCACCACATCAACCAGTGGTACTATGTCCATTTGTATGGAGACCAGTATGTCAGAGATGTATGGCCCCATCGTACACCCTGCACAAGGGGCGTTGCAATGCTCCTTGCTATCTTGCACCCGGCAGCAGGCCATTTTCAAGCCTTCCATCTGCGTTGTTTACTCAACCTCTACCTGGCAAGGGGGGTCTGGCTTCGGGTCCCATCAGCTTGAAGCCCCCCAAAACTCCAGCCCATATTTCTCGAGTTCTCTTCCTTGCCTCAGCTAGCGTGGTCCGCATTCGTGAAATAGAAACGGTGCTCGTGAATATATCTACGTCTCGAAATGAGGTGTGTTCAGGTACATTTCTGACGTATTGCTGTCTGGGCTACGGAAAACACAGATGCTCCACTGACTGAAAACAACCTAGGCAGATGTCAACAGTCAGACGTTCGTTGCTATCTTGGCAGTAAATTGTCAACAGCGACGAGTGCAGCCCAACCCTCGTACACCCCCCTAACGCCACTGAAATAGCAATCCGCCAAAGTCAGACCGCACCTGGCTCTTAAAGGGAATGGCAAGTGACACGCTGCTTACTTTATTGCACATTACGCCCAAAACACACCCATAATTAATTAAGAGACTTAGTACATGCTTTTTGCGCACAGCATGCTTTTCTCGTTCCTACGATAGGAAAGACACACTGACACGCCCTAAATCAAGCTGCATGGTGTGCTCTTGATGGCACGCAAAAGCTACAGTAGGCCTTTTCGAACTAGTCCTGTTCATTGAGCTGAAGAAGCCAGAACTAAAGAAGAAGAAGACTGAACACAGGAAACTTGCATGTTGGAGGAGGGGACAGCCCGGAAACATCAGTTTTACTACCCGCTTCTGAGACAACATGGGAATTATTCCGAAGACCTGTCAGAGTGTCCCTCTCTCTTTCCCTCTTCCTGTCATTTCTCGCATCTGTCACTCCCGTCTACAGCTGGTATTTTAGCACAGGGAGGCAAATGGATAAAGCTAAAATCAGCGGATGGGGCGGTTGGATGAAATGATGGGTTGTTCAGGCTGGTTTGTCCACAGGGGGCCTACAAAATCTCTACAAAGTTTTTTACTCTCGCTTCCTCTCTCACTATATCTGCCTCTCTCTGTCTCTCTCTCTCTCTCTGGATGTAACGGAGTGAATCATCCGCAGGTTCTCCACAGTTCTCTGTGTATTCATTCTCTGGGCAGTCTATGCTTCTGTATGTTACACAATCTCTCCTTTATATAGATATTCATTCTCATGCACTGACACAGCAGGGGGCGACGCAGTGCCGGTGGGTTACATGACCGCTGTTGTTCGAGTGGTCCGCTCCGATGCTACGGATGCAGGCCTATGTTGTGTTCTGCAGGAGTGGGGTTTATTTTTAGGCTCTGCCGCCTGCCTTTGTTCAGGAGTGGTCCACGAGTGCAGTTAAATCAAGGCATGAATAATGCCGTTCCACATTCGTGCAACAAGAATAGACACCGCAGCATCACGTTTACAGCAGAGCTCTGCCTTTGTCGTGTAGCTGTGTGCAAATTCGTAGACATTTACAATACAGTCCAGCCCACCAGGTATTCTATTCATGTTGGAACTTGATATTTACTTAAGGAACTTGATATTTACTTATGGAATGCGGTATTTATTTATGGAAATGACCCAGTTCCTGATACAGTGGAGTCTCAAATGTCCAATATAGTGCTGTTTGTGAAATCTTTTAGTGTTTTAGCTTGGTATCTCCATTAAAACCCATGGTGGCTGTAACATCTACAGTGAGTTACCCAGCTTATCAGCTCTGTTCTACCCCATCAATCAATAGAAAGGGACCATCACGGGCTATTATTAGGATGGTGGACCATTCTTCCATGGGAGTGGCCAGCAAGTGTCTGAAAGCCCAACAACATTGCTGTATTTGATGGACTTGGCGCTTACTTACATACGCACACTATATGGACAAAAGTATTGGGACACCTGCTCATTCATTTGTTCTTCTGAAAGCAAGGGTATCATCTCCTTATACTCGTAAATTATGTAAATGAGCCCATACTTCATGACATTAATGACATTTCCATCATTATTAACATCAGTTTCAAAGGCCCCAAAATAGAACTCTGATGGACTCCACTCTAACAAGCACTAAACCTGTTTAGAATGGTTACCAAATACTGTCCTAGTCTGTCCAAATACAGGAACAGGGACAGGAACATTAGTAAGGTCCAGATGTTGGATGATCACCACCCCAACTTATCCCTATCAATTCCCAAATTCATCCCAAAGCATTGGATAGAGCACCACCATCATTGCAGAGAACACAGTGTCACTGCTCCACAGCTCAATGCTGGGGGGCTTTGTACCGTTTTAGCCCACGCCTGGTGTTAGGTTGCATTAGTGTTGTTCTGCCAGCTTTTTCAAAGTTGCATAACACAGTTAGCATCATGTTGAGCCCAGAGTGGCAACCATAGAGAAACTATTCTCCAAATTACAGGTCAGTGGAACATCCCAGTGATTTTGAAGCTGTTATTCTAAGGTACAAATACTGCATACAGTTGCTTTAAACGCTGCCATGGATCAGTTCTGTGAGTGCTTTCATCTCCTAATCATAATAAGCTCAATCATAAGCTCAGCCTGTGACATTGTACTAAGGAAAGTTTCTGTGTGTGGCTGTGTCAGCATGACGTTTTCCAGATACTCTTCCATAAAAACGACTCAAACAGCCCAATCCATTCATGTAATCGTCTGGGTCGGGATCAAACACCTCTGTGATCCTGCCGATGCTGGGCTCTCCCTGGATAAGTGATTTCAGCGGGTGCCTCTGGCAGCGCTCTTCAGGGAGCCGGTGTCAGTCAGACAGCGTAACAAGAGATTCCGGAGTGTTCCTGTGGCTTTTTATGTTAGCGCTATTGATACATGGGTAGCTCTCTCTCAGCTCCTCTCTGTCTTCTCTTCGCCTTCTCTGTCTGTATCTCTAAGGCTCAGAGTCAATACAGGTTTGAGTGATCCCATCTTCACTAAAAGACAAGCCTGTTAGACAGCTGTTAGCATCATCTGCTGAGCATTGGGAGATATCTGTCTTACCAGTGTAGCTGAACAAACTCACTAAGAAGGGATCATAAAAAAAATCTGATGTTTTATAGGGAAAAATGTAGCTCAGAGAATCAGAAAGAAGGTTTTTTTCCAAGGACCTGTATTCTAATAAAGACGTGCCTTGCTTTAAAGGATGTATAAAAACATGTACACCACAATGCCTCTCAAAACTGCTAGCTGGATGCAGTATCATGTGTAGCTCCGCCCATCCGGGACCAGGAAAGCATTGGTTTGTAAAGACAACTGAGATGATTATTGGGGTCTCTCTACCCACCATTGCTAGCAAAACCTTTCAAAAACACTGCGTCTGTACAGCAGTCAGCATTGTGGATGACCCCTTTACACCCCTCACATGGACTTTACACCTCCCTGTCATCTGGAAAAGGGTTCTGGAGCAACCACTCCGCCACCACCACACTCGGCAAGCTTCTTCGCTGAGGTGGTCAAATTACTGGACACCTGCACATTAAATTCTTAAATCTTAAAGCAGCATTATGGAGAATTGGTATTTCTTGCTAAAGGCGGAACATGTAAGCCACCCCTGAAGAACATGCTTTACTCACAGGTCTAGCGCCTCTGCTGGCTGGTTGCAGTATGATGTGTAGCTCTGCACATCTCCAATATGGCAAAATTGCCAAAATCTGAAAATGACAAATCCTGCCGGCATGCTCGGCCTGGAGTGGCAATGACAGAGACGGCATTCTCCCTATTGCTAGTCAGTGGAGCGCCAGAATGATTTTAGGGTAAAATGCTACATAATGTTGCTTTAAGGATGGATGATGAGTGCTGACTGTCTTTTCTTGTGTGCATACTGCTGGGTTTAATTAATGTGCACACGAAGTGTTGTGATTTTTAGCGGCTGCATCCACAGTGAGCTGTTAGGTCACCTTGAGTGCAGTGGAATGATAAAAATTCACTAGTCATCGTCTTTACCAATGTCCTTCTTTTTTCCTCCTTTGCTGCTGCTCTCCCTGTCTGCTACAGGTGCTGAAAGGCTGTAAGAAGCTCTCCATGACTGTCTGCTCTATGGGGCGGATCCCCGGCGGCTATGTGACCAATCACGTGTACACGTGGGTTGACCCTCAGGGCCGCAGCATCTCCCCGCCCCCAGACCTGGTGGAGCACGTGAACGGAGGAGGAGGACGACACTCTGACAGCCAGCGACGTGGACACACACATGCACACTCACCGCACCAGGGGGCAGAGAGGAGGGTGAGTGTGTGGCTAGCTGTGAAATGTGTCATGAGGTGCTAATGGGCTGCATAGATCCAGAGTAGGAGGTGACTGTAGCAGTAGTCAGTCTAAAGTCATGCACATAATTATAGTCTGATATAATGAGACATTCTGGACTGATTGATTTAGTTTAGTCGAGACTTTTCTTAATATGACCGTTTAATATCTTATTATTCAGTCAGACTCTCCTCCCTGACCAATCAGCTCCCAGCTGCTTTACAACACCGCAGTCTAATCACTTCCTGTGTGTGTGTGTGTGGTGGTACACACTCTGGACTGATATCTGTTGTTGTTGGTCTACTGGTGTGTAATAACTGGTTTATAGTGGGTGAATGTGCTGTGTGTGATTTGGGTTTCTATAGCGTGTGTATGTGTATTAGCATTAGCATTAGCATCCACTCGGTTCTGAATGGGCTCTTCAGTGCTGGTTTAAGAACAGAGAAAGGTGTGCGGTTCTCCCGCTGGTAAAACAGAGCATTTCAGTGATAGTTTTATAAAGGTTCAGATCTTATGGTCTATTTTCATGTTCCACTGTAAAATAGCTCCACAGCTGCTGTAGGCTGTGAATGATGGCTCCTTGAGGACACCAGAGGGCCCGCTGAACAAAGAATCGGAACTGGATCGGGATTAAATTAGCAGATACCCGATGCATTAAAATAAGCCTTGAATCTGCCCTGATCCCAGTCCACTGGATCAGATTGGGACATCTCTGAGTAAATTTGAAACCATGTGATTTACTATAGCTCATTGTGACCCAGTTCTGGGCACCAAGCATTTGCTGCTTTAAAGATAAGGGGAGTGTAAATGTTGTTTTCTCTGTATAATCACTTTAAGACCCATTTCTTGCACAGACATACACTCCCAAAACCGAGCTGCAGGACAGGAGCGAATCCAATTACACAACATTCTGCATGAGTCTCTTTTCCAGGTGCTGGTATGATTTGACACAGTTGTAACTGAAAAGGACAGTGGTGTAGTCTGTTTGGAAGGAGGTGTTTGAATAGGCTTACATGGAGAGGTAATTCACTGAGGTGTGTGATGCCCAGAGGGAACTGGCTGAGATCCGTCTTGGCTCCAACCTTTTCTGTCTGTCACCCCGATTTATTTCCCATCAGAGCCGGTCAGATCCATAACCATTCATCACACAGGCACTGTATGTGAATCTCCAAATGTTTGCGTTTCTAAATGTTTTTCCAAGAGTGATAAATCCATCGTCAGTTTTCACCACTTTGGTCCTTGTATATTGGAGTAGCCATCAAAGACCTTTGCATGAATTCACCTCAATAGTCCCTAAACCTGACCTTTGCCCTAAAGGAATGCTTTGGCGGAACATCTGTTGTTCTTCATAGCAGCCAGACAATATCCACATAAGGAGGTCTATTTCAGATTACTTAATATGGTTTGTGGTGAGGTCTGCTGATATAGGCAGTTAGCATGATGCTAATTGCTAGGTTATAAGCTTCCATACCATTACCTACAGTAGCTTCATCATCCAAAAGTATTTGGACACCTGCTCATTCATTGCTTTTTTCCAAAATCAAGGGCCTTTTTTTGCTTCTGTTGGAGTAACTGCCTCTACTGTCCAGGGAAGGTTTTCTAATAGGTCGTAGAGCATTACTGTGAGGATTTCATTGAATTCAGTGACAAGAGCTTTCATGAGGTCAGGATGTTGCATGATCACCACCCCACCTCATCCCAAAAGAATTGGATGGAGCACCATCCATCATTTCAGAGAACACAGTTCTTCCATTGCTCCACAGCTCAGTGCTGGGGGTCTTTATACCCCTCTAGCCCACGCCTGGCATTAGGCAGCATGGTGCCATTAGGTTCATGGTTATCTGCTCCAGAGAGTCCTATTCTATTGGCAGTCCTTCTTCACAGTGACTATACAAGCTGTGTGAGTATGCCTCTGTGCAAGTTATTTGAAGTTGCAATGGGTGTAACTTAAAGCACCTAAATGCATTCATTAGAAGGGGTGTCCACACATATTTGGACATGTATTGTAGTTTAGAGGAAAAACAGAAGAAGAAAAGTTGAGACATCAAAAATGTCTTGCCTACTAGTTGGGCTACATTTGGGATACAGGGGAAATAACTTTGTGTGTGTGTGTGTGTGTGTGTGTATCCCTGCAGGTCAACATCTCCTTGGATGATGGGCGTCCTCTGGGTCTGATGATCCGTGGGGGAGCAGAATACGCCCTGGGCATCTACATCACTGGAGTGGACCGAGGCTCAGCTGCAGAGTATGGAGGTTTGAAGGTAAACCCCTGAGCGAAACCCCCTGAGCGAGTCAATACACCATGCACTCTTATCTCTGTTACTGTATTAGTCAGTGGAGACTAATCTGTTTTGTATGGAGTGGACATACATGGTGACCTTGACAGCTGGTGCTCTGAAGATGAACTGGTTTCCAGAGAGGAGCTGCTGCTGCTTACTTTGTTGCTTTAATCTATGACGTGGATTTTACAGTAGAGCACTGATTTGATTCTGGCTCTTAGCAATCCCACTTCTTGCAGCTGCAGCTATTTCTATTTGGCATCCACTCACATACATATTCATAATCTACATTTTGGCTCTGAAAGCAATGTGAAGTGACGCTGACGTAGTCGCCGTCTTGTTATGTCTCTGTTTGGCATGCAGCCATGTCTGACGGGGAAGAGAACTCAGTGGTTTTGGACTAACAAGATCAGCTAATAGCAGATGGTGTTGCCAGCATCGGCATATGTTTAGGCTCATTTGATGTGCTTTATTAAATTTACTGTGTCAGTATATCATGTGATGGAGCTTTGGCTGCAAGGGAATTGCTAGAACAAAACAGAGCTGAAATGGTAAAGTTAGATCTGGCCTCTGTGTAAAGCTACACCCTTAAAAGGGTTCTTTGAGCAAAATTCATTAAAAGATCACTCCTTAAAAAATCATTAAGAATTTTCTTAAATTTGTTTTTGAGAGAAGTCCTAATTAAATGCCTGAAACCTTGGTGAAGATCAGAATCGTTGTTAAAATTGCAAAAGAGGGTTTTAAGAAGACATTTCTTATAAGAATGGTTGGTGAATGAGGCCCCATGTTTGTAAAAGAGATGAGTGAGTGTGGAGAACCTTATAACGGCCAAAAGAGCCTTCACTTGATGTAGGTTTATGGAACCAAACATGGATCTTCTGTGTCGTCGCCCAAAGAACACTTGGAAAAATCTTAAATTTGAAGAGTGTAAAGCAAACTGTTTGATGTCTCAACAGAAAGCAAAGCATAAAGCAATGCTGTCTGTGGTCTAATGCACTGCCACTATGGCCACTAGTGGTACCACTATTTAATCACAAATCCTGCAAGCAGCAGCCGGAGTCTGAGAGAGCACAATTAGTTGCACTCTCTCCCCTAATCAGTCTAAAAGCGATGTTGGCCGACACATGCATCTGGTATCTGGTTCGGTGGACCTAGGGCCCGGTGCTTTCCTCCAAGCATGTAGACTGCCTGGCAATGCTGGCTTGGCAGCAGTTTAAAAATAGATGGCGGCTGGCTTTGCGTGTATCGTATCGTGTTGTACTCTCCTGGAGTCGGGAGCATTGGCAGTACCAAATTGGGAGAAAAGGGAAAATTTTGACAGACAAATTAAATAAAAAGAAAAAGTGTTAAAAGGCATCATAAAGATATGGCTCTGTATAAGCTCAGCAGAGGTGAGCAATAACAAGTTACCTGTACTAAAACTGTTTTTACACATGAACTCCGGAAAATGTGTACAGCATGCAGGAGGCACGGCATGGCACAAAAAGTACACTGCGGAAATAGCCGTGTTTTGTTTACAGCACATCAAAGATGGCGAACAAGGCTACCAACTCATCCATAATGCTGTCATCAACACGCCCACTGTGAATCCTCTGGGTAATTGGCTCCTCTATTCACACATGGACTCCCTTATACATTACTCAGACTTCATACAAGGGGGCTGGCAGGATAAAGTCCTGGACACGTCCCCGTGTGGTCAAAATGATCACAAGAATGGTGAGCAAAAATCCCAGAACCACACGGGTGGGGGACCTAGTGAATGACCTGCAGAAAGCTGGGACCAACATTACAAAGATTACCATCAGTAACACACTACGCCGCCAGGGACTCAGATCTTGCAGTGCCAGACGTGTTCCCCTGCTTAAGCCAGTACATATCCGGGCGCGTCTGAAGTTTGCTAGAGAGCATTTGGATGTTCTGGAAGAGTATTGGGAGAATGTCTTATGGTCAGATGAAACCAAAGTAGAACTGTTTGGTACAAACACAACTCGTTGTGTTTGGAGGAGAGTGAATGAGTTGCATCCAAAGAACACCATACCAACTGTGAAGTATGGGGGTGGCAACATCATGCTTTGGGGCTGTTTCTCTGCAAAGGGACTAGGACGACTGGTCCGTGTACATGAAAGAATGAATGGGGCCATGTATTGTGAGATATTGAGTGCAAACCTCCTTCCATCAGCAAGGGCATTGAAGATGAAACGTGGCTGGGTCTTTCAGCATGACAATGATCCCAAGGACACTGCCAGGGCAACAAAGGAGTGGCATTTCAAGGCCCTGGAGTGGCCTAGCCAGTCTCCAGATCTCAACCCCATAGAAAACCTTTGGAGGGAGTTGAAAGTCTGTGTTGCCCGCCGACAGCCCCAAAACATCACTGCTCTAGAGGAGATCTGCATGGAGGAATGGGCCAATATACCAGCAACGGTGTGTGCCAACCTTGTAAAGACTTACAGAAAACGTTTGACCTCTGTCATTTCCAACAAAGGATATATAACAGTGTATTGAGATGAAGTTTTGTTATTGACCAAATACTTATTTTCCACCATTATTTGCAAATAAATTCTTTAAAAATCAGACAATGTGATTTTCTGATTTTTTTTTTCTCATTTTGTCTCTCATAGTTAAGGTCTACCTATGATGTCAATTACAGGCCTCTCTCATTTTTTCAAGTGGGAGAACTTGCACAATTGGTGACTGACTAAATACTTTTTTCCCCACCGTACATATACAGTACTTGAGTAAAAGCGGTGTATGCTGGTACTTTCCTCAGTATTTTCAGATTTAATCTTTTTATACTGTATCTGTGAGGAAGGAACCTTCTTTTTATTCAGTTACATTTTAGTGATTAACATCAACAGTTCCTTTGAGTTTGATTTTATCATGTTTTGTTGGCAGCAGAGTCTGTACTGCTCTATGATCGGCCATACTTCTAACTTTCAAGGTTTATCTTTATTTTATTTTACACCACAAACATCCAGAAACAGTAACATTTACTGTTATTTAAAACTGATGTATAGTAGTATAGTATGTTTGCCTCTGCTCCAGTATGCTTTATTCTGATTTTAGTCAATAACAGTATTCATTCCTTTTGTTTCATGTGAATAATTTTTTACAATCCATTACGAGCATTTTATTTTACTTTACATTTTACATTTACAACACTGTCCAAAATGGCAACTTTACAGGAGACAAAACATTTAAAGTCAATGTTAAAAGATTTTGTCTTTTTATTATGGAATTTTAACACAACCTGAAGAATAACTGCCAGATTATGTCAACTGATCAGATTATGTCAAAAAGTGGAAAATGGCAAAAATGGAGATTCAATGTTTCTGCATAACAGTCAGTAATTTCCTCATTACTGAATAGTTTTTTTACCTGATACTTTTGTGTGTCTACTTAATTTTTTTTATTTGTGAAGAACATGTTTAGGTTGCTCTGTCTGCTCTCTTTGTAAGCTATAGCAAGCCTTCTGAGGCTCTGATTAAAAGCTGTGGACGTGAAGATGAAAGATGCTTTGGCTTCCTCCGGCTGGTCAGACGATTATCGCCGGAGTAAGAGCCAGGCAAGCTTTTGACTGACTGGCCGCGGGGCAACGCTGGCCAAGGCCTGCTTCTTGGAAGCGCCCAGTGCAGACTGAATCGAGGGCTGCTGAGAAATAAGGATAAGGAGGCTCACATTTGTCTGATCTGAAGGCTGAAACACTGTGCTGCTGGTTGGCCTCGTGGACCATCTGAATTAACTGTGTTCCTACTGTGTGGATCTGTGTGTGTAGGACACTGGTTCTGTGGGAAGATCTGTAGGAGTAATGAGTTCATTAGAGGTTAAAGAATGGAAAGGCAAACCTGGTGTTCTCTCTGTCTCTCTCTCTCTTTCTCTCTCTCTGAGACCCCTGGATTTGGGTGGTTTCGTCATTTTTGGAGTTACAGTGCCTTGCCTCACGGTGGAAAGGCCTTCCCTCTCTGGCTCTAACGGTGGGTTTTAGTTGTGTGCCACCTGCAGAAGTGGCAGTTCTGCCAGGATGGCTCTGCCAAGATGACCATGGGAGAAAAAGGAAGGGCATACCACATCATCTCTCAAACATGGTGGAGGCACTGTTATGGCCTAAGCCAAATGTACAGCTGCTAATGGAACTGGGTCACTAGTGTTTACTGATGATGTGATGGTGCTTATAGAAGTAGAGCTCTACTTTCTGCTCAGTAAAATGCTGCAAAACGGACAGTACAGTGCTTTACAGTACAGATGGACAATGACCCTAAGCATACGAAAGTCAGTCACCTGACCTTAACCCAATTAAGTGTTATTTTGATTTACTGAAGACCCACAAACAAGGAGCAGCTTAAGGTGGCTGCAGTAAAGGCCTGGAAAGCCAGTCATTGACAGCAACGGATATGAATCGAGCTATTAGAAATTACATTTATTTTTATAATTGTTTGTCCAAATACTTTTGCGCCTGTAAAGAAGTAGGGACTATGCAAAAGAGCAAGGTCTGTGGTGGGAGGTAGGCTGTTTAGCAGTGAAATGTACTGTGGAGCAGATCAGCTCCCTTTTTGGATGAGACTAAATGTAGGCAGGTAGATGTTGGTGAATTTGGATGCATGGGGATTCTGAGGGTGGGTTCGCTGAATGTTAATGGGGTGAGAGACTGGGTAAACAGTCCCTCGTCTCTGAATCTTTTTAGCCTTAAGAGGCTAAATCTGTGTTTTTTTTGCTTACAGAGACTTATAATGAGGGGAATATAGCATCTGACTGGGATTTATGATGAATACTTACTAAGAGTAAGTCTTTGGTCTCCTTATGTAAGGACAGCGAAAGGTACAGTCACCGCAGACACTGCTGCGGTGCAGAAGCTTGCTATACAGCGTTATTCTGATCTGTATGCTGCCAGAGCCTTGAATCAGCATTCTTCTGAGGCTTTGCTCAGCATTCTCCCTCACCTGGATGATCAGCACAGGCAGGCACTAGACGCCGCATTGACTTTTGAGAAAGTTACTGAAGCTGTCCACCAGCTTTCGTCCTGGCAAACATCTGGCATTGATGGTTTGCCAATGGACATTTATAAGCACCTCTGTGAAGTAACTGGAAGAGACTAGTTTTGATGTCAAGGTGCATCCAAATAGCTAAGAAGGGAGATCTCTGGTTACTTAGGAACTGGAGGCCTGTTCGGTCTTGTCGCAGTGCATTGCCAACAGACTTAGAGATTTTGAGAATGTATTTTTTTTCTTTCTCCTATATATCTTTGGAAGCCTGGCCCAACTCCAGTTACCAGGGCCGGTGAAGGTTAACATGTAAATATAATTATTGATTAATCAGAATCTATAAAGATTAAATCATGCGTTATCTGAATAACTTGAAATGTGAATACCCAAAGACCATCATTAAGGGTTAGCATAGCATTATATGCTCTTAACTACAGACTAGAAGGTCACACAGATTGATTAATTAATGGTGCACAACACAGTTTGATACTGAATACTGTAATGAGGTTCTAACACTGATGGCAAATCTCCTATATAAATAACACATATGAATAATACAACCTGTAGAGTATAAATGGAGTATAGCAAGATATATTTTAAACAAGCTCTGCTCTAACCAGCCAATCCAAAGTGCCCACATGTTAACTTGGGGCAGGTTGCAAACCCTTTTGGGTTAGGGCTTTGACAGAGCAGATGGATAGAATGCAAAGTGTAGAAGTTTATAATTTCCTCTACAAGAGTTGCTCAATCAAGAGAATGCTGCCACACAATAACCAACCAGAACCACAGCCAACAAAGGTACTACATATACACTGAGACAAACGAGGCACACCTGAGAAGCGTTAACAAAGGGGCAGGGCTGCAATGGAGAACAACTGGGAGACAAATGACAGTGTATTTTGAGCTTCAAGTACGTCTCGGCTCCACCCACCATCCCATGTGCAGAACAAGACAAGCATCCAGACTTTTTTCTGGCCTGGTGGACAGAACTTCCCCTGGTTGTCCAAAAGGCAAGAGTCGATTGCTGTCTTCAAACCGACTAAAGACCCATCTTTTTCCAGAGTACAGCACCTTTTAAGGCTTATAATTGTACTCCTGTTCTACTTGGTGGGTTTTTATATATTCAGGCTAAGTGTAGTGTATGTTGAGCATTGCGTATCTAGATGTTCACGTTGACTTTTGTATTTGGCAGCATCTGGATTGAGGTATCTTTTGGATTCTAACCGATACAAACTAGCTAACTATTTTCTGAGTGTGTGTCCGGAGCAGCCTACGACCGCCAGTGGGCCGAAAGCCTTTGGTCACAGCCTGTGTCTCTTTATCTACTTTATTAGTACACATTCTCCCTCCTTTTTCATTCATACACACTCTCTATATTCTTACACACACTCCTTCATTATTACAGTCTCTGTTTATCTCGATATACTATTATACTCTATCTGTAGCTCTCCTGTGCTATCCGATCCGATCCTCCTAATGCTGAGCATCAGCCGATACCGATTCCATCTTTGTGTTTGTAAAAATAACACAGCCACACAGTTTAGATAAGATAAGCTACTGATTAACGTATAAAGTAAAATCTCATTATTTTTAGAACAAAAATGTACTTACTTACTTAGGAAAATGAAGAGACTTTGTAGAAATGGCTGTTAAACCCCTTAAATGAAAGTTGGAGGTCTACCCACTCACTTTCACCTTGATTGCTTTACTTAAAACTCGACAGAGGAGGTATACAATAGTTTTACTGTCCAAGAACTTATGGATCTGACTGTACCTTCCTTTCACAATGGAGAAAAACAGATAAATATTTAACTGTTCCTCTTGCTAATGCAGAACCACATCTCCCAGGTCTGGAAACAGGCATCAGTATTCTCCAGGTCTTTGTGCAGAGGCGAAAATATTAATGAAAGGCTTCATATTCTTCTCTTGTCAGTGTTACTTTGAAATGAGGAGAGTGTGTTGTTTGGCTTTGATTGTTTGTTTTGTTGGTAACCATCACAGTCCAATTCCAAAGACTGAGATTGGTCTTAATGTGGAAAAACGCAGCTCTCGGAGGGCATGCAGGAATGCTGAGAGAAGACTTTTGATCAGTGTTTGCCAGTAGCATTTTAAAGTGTCCTCGACAGATGGCAGTGATGTGGCTTCTAATACTGAATGCACACTATAATTAATGTCATTTTGGGTTAACCCCTTTAAGGCCTATTTTCCAGTACCTGTAATAGGGTTGAAGCAGCATCACAACATTTAACCTACTTTTAACCCATTTTTAACCTCATATTTAACCAATATTTAGCATACTGTGTGCATTATGACCAATCGCAGGTCTTACTATTTGATGTGGCATGTAAATAGTGCTGAATCCCACTGATTCAGTTCCCACTGTAGCTCTCTTACCAGTCCACGTGGCCCATATATGAAAATTAACCTGCAAAAGATGTCATCAAGACCAAGCGTTTGCATATATCCACAAAATCAGCCTGCTATTCATTATCCCCGCCCATTAACATTGACGATTTAAGCAAAGGACCAGGCACGATACAGGACAGCCAATCAGAACAGAGATCATTTACATATATCAGTTTAATAGGCACGATAGGAAAACAACAGTGTTAAATTCTGAGGTTTAAGGAGAGGGTAAAACATGAACTACAGTTGTTTTGGTCATAAACCTACTAGTAAATACAGTATCTAAAGGATAAATATAGGCTATTGAGTTTTTTATTTCTATTTGAGGCCAGCTTAACTTGGCCTCTGTAGTTAAACCAGCAAATCATTTTTACACTGCAGAGTTAAATACCAACCACAAGTCACAAATCTGATCTTAGGTGAGCATTTATGGGCACTTTAATCAGGAGCTTCCAGAAGCAATTATAGCAATGCCACCAAGTTTTGCAAAAGGCTGTGATTATACAGTGACTACACTCTGGCTGGGAATGCAATGGAGCTTATATGGTGATAGGCTGACATGCTGTGATAAACAGTACTGAAAACAACATTATGTAGCAATCCTGACCTTAAAATATCAGCTTTGGAGTCATGCTGATGGTACACTGACTGTAATAAGGAGAATGGTATCCCTGTCATTGCGACTCCCTGCTACTGCACTATGGAACTTTGGTGAAACTGTGACCCGTTCATAGCTTCCCCTACAACTAGCAATGCTCCCGACACTAGGAGGGTAGGGACTTACATGTCTCCTCCGGTACATGCAAAGCCAGCCACCGCCACCTTTTCAAACTGACATCAGGAAAGCACCAGGTCCCCAGCTCCACTACACCAGCTAACAGGCGCCTGTGCCGACCAGCATCGCTTTAAGGATGATATTATAAGTGGCTAAAACTAAAACTAAATATATAGATATTATATTATGTATATGTTTTGTATATGTTTAAAATATATTATAATTGTTTGAATATGTAATCTTTATATTGCAACAATGTTAAAAGTGATGTTTTATATTATGGAGTTACTTTACGTTTACATTACATTTATTATTGGTGTAGCACAGCATAGTCACCCAGACTGGGAATTGAACCCTGGTCTCCCACATGGTGTTGTAACTCAGTGGCAGGTAGTGGTGTTATCTGTTGCGCCACACCAACCACTTTTATTTCAAGTATAGTTTTTTAAAGCCTCCTTAAAAGTCATCAGAGTTGTGTAGATTACAGATGACACTAACATAGTTTGTTCCAGACAGTACTTTCATAGCAAACCAATATGCTCTTTTTTGACAAAATTCTTCAGCAGATTTCAATAATAAAAAAATCATCTGTATGAATAGACCAATAGAAATGCTCTAAATTACATTAAAAATTATAAACATTTTTTGCCCTCTCATGTAAAGTCCCCATCTTTGAGATATGTGTTTTTCTTTGGCCGGCAACAATAAGTGTTCAATATTTGAATAACCTTCATACTAGTACTTGGTAAAACCACCTCTTTCTGCAGTAAGATATTGGGCTAACTTGGGGCAATTGCTGCAATGACAGCAATGACAGTCTGCTAGGATAACTGTGTGCCAGGTTTGCTCACTGTTTTGGGGTTATTTTTGCCTATTCTTCTTGACAAATGATACACCCTTCACTTTTTTGTTTTTCCATTACTCCTATGTTTCTTTGGCCATGTGATTGGGATTGCTGTCCTGCTTTATTTTTTTTTTAGCAGACCTAAGGATTTTTATCTCCAGTATTTTGCACCATTCTTTTGTCCTGCAATTTTAAAGAGATGCCCAGTTCCCAAAGACGACAAGCACCCATCCCCACATAATGACACTGCCACCCCCATTTTTCACTGTTGGGATGCTGTTCATTGAGAAAAGGCTAGTCTTTAGAATTTGGACCAAAAAAGCTTTACTTAAATAAAGTAAGATCATCTCATACACAAGGTACCCGTATCAGTATCAGAGATAAAAGAGGTGCTGTGTCATACCAACTGAAGGCACTATGCAGTGGAATGCAGTGGAGCTGTGTGTGGATTGCTTTGGTGCATTACATTCATGTCCTGCTTTTGTATACTCTATCTGTGAGTGAAGCGTCCTGCTGTTTCTACCCTCCCTGCTGTCCAGCTTGTATGGCATAAGGCCACTAGCTCAGTCATTCTCACAATACGCGTGCACACACATGCACATGCATAGAGTCATGTGAAGCAAATGTTTGAACACCTCCACATACATTACTCTTTAAACATCAGCTGCAGATGATCAGAACATGGATAGAGGGAATTCTGGAGGAGCCGGTCTTGTTTAAACCTCAGACATTTAGTTTGGTTTGCTCCTGATTATTGAAGTGAGTGGTGAAGATCACCATGGCCATATCTACAGAGCTCTCACAGGCCTCCAGAAAGAAGGTAGTAGATGCTGATGAGTCTGGGAAAGGGTTTAAAAAGATTGCAACAATTACAACCGTTAGAAATCAGCCGCCTGCTAAATCATTTACAAGTGGAGAACGTTTAAAACAACTGCTAACATGACCTGGTTAGGCCATACTAGCAAGTTCAGCTCAAGATCAGACCACAAGATTACTAAAGGAGTCTCCAACTATTCTAAAATGTAATCACAGGACCAATAAGTAGCTCTTGCCACAGTTGATGTCTACGAATCCTGCGAGTTGCCTTGTTTAAGGGACTAGAGCAATTCCCATTCTGGGCTAGTGTAGTTCCCTTTAATGATGATGGCTTTGTCCATCCGTGTTGAAGGGTGTTGAGTTTGTCCCCTAGCATTCATAAGAGCAGCAGGTAGTTGAGTAATAGAGTGCACCCTTCTGCTGAAAGAGACACAGCACAAAGCTTCAATAAGCAAAAATGGTTCAGTTGCTAAATACAGAAGTAAACAATAACAAGCCTACATTGCGCAGAAAAACCATAAAGACCTCAACATTTAGATTCAAAACTGTATGGATTCATTTGAAATCTGATGTTTCGACACTTCGGAGTCCATATCAAAAGGAAAAAGTCACATGACTTCGAAACGCTTTTCCTGCATTTTGATACATGCTTAATTTGACCCAAATTGCTTCTAAATGAGAGTCAGAAATTTCTTATCTCTGATCCCAAAAAGTCACAGAATTTTGTATTGATATTGGAGTATTATTTTGCAAATAGCATTTGAGGAGTGGAAAGATCCCAAACAAGACAACCATATTCACCACTTGTGTTGGACACAGCAACAGCGACCACACATGCCCAGAGTGGTGGGCAGCCTTCACTGCAGCACCCAGGGAGCAGAATGGGTGAAGGAGCATTACTCAAGGGCCCAACAATGGCAACTTGTCACACCCAGGTATCAAACCCAGTGCTCTAACTGCTGAGCCACTGCTGCCTGTGAGTTAGGTTTGGAAGTTGATGTTGTTTTGACTTGTCTTGGCCACCAGATTGAATTATAACGGTTCACACCTTTCACAGGATCTTGTTCCGAATTATTTGTTATTCATTTTCTCTCAAAAGCCCCAAATATGCCATCACTACCATAACGTTCCTCAAACACGGAAGGGTCTCTCAGCACAGTGAGGCGTGGAGCTACAACTTCCACTAGCCTGCAATACTACCCCATTGCTCCCCTTTTGGCTTGTTAAGTGATCCCATAGCCCAGTTCTGCCACATAGTGGACAGGGTAGGAATTTCTATGGGAAAAAGTGTCAACTGTCACAAAAATACTACATGTATCATCAGAAAGACACCCAAACAATGCTGATTTTAATGAAAGGTGTGCAAAGAGGAAACCCATCAGGGCAGGCCTCCAGATCGATCAAGATATACATGCGAATGCTAAGACTTTACTTTGTTTATTCAGTTGCCTTGCCCCCCACACTCATCCGCGCACATACATACTGACTTACACAAACGCACATATGCAGGTTCATTTCCATGCTCAATGCAGTGGAACAATTTTAATACAGCACCGAGCGACACATCGGGCACTCAGAGCTGCGAAGACACGAACACACTTCACTTTGTTTATTTGTGTAGCACAGTTAGTTAGGCCATTAATTACACGCCTTTCCTGCAGACCTCACTCTTGCTTATGACAGTGTAAATCTCTCCCCACAGCCAGCAGCGGATAGGCTTTTTAATTTGGTGTTACGGATTGTGGCGTACTGCTATAAAGAGGTAGTGGTAAGAAAACTCAAACACTGTGTGGTTATTTGGAAAGGCATTTCTCTGAACTGTGAGTGTTTTAGAATCCCTGCCCTCTCAGAACCTCAGAGCTGGACAACAAGACCCTGAGCCCCCTATTATACCAATTTATGCTTCCACACATTTCCAGGAAACCCACCAAAACACAGTGGAGCCTACATCAGGAAAGAAAATGAAGAAGAAAGGAAAGAAAGTATGAATCTAAAGTAATGTAAGACCAGCAAGACCTTATCTGAACAGTGTTCCTTTCCAAAGAACTTGCCAGCCCCACCAACTAGGTGGTGATTTAAGATTTAACTGCATTAAAGTTAGCATGTAATAATTAAATAGATCTCTAGTTATTTATATTTTATAGCTTAAAAGTTCTCTATACTCGACAGGGCCTGTTTTGCTCTCAAAACCCTTCATGGTGTGGCACTTCTTTGAGATTCCAGTTCATGTTCAGATGATGTGGCACTTAATTCCTGCAGATTTTTCAGGATAACGTCCATGCTGCTAATCTCCTGTTCTACCACATCCCAAAGAACGCACCTGGAGAACACTACACTCCTCGTTGACGACTGCTGGGCGTTAGAAGAATCGTGGCCATATAGGGATGCACATGGCCTGCATATTACTTACTCAAATAGGCTGTGGCATTCAAAGTGTGCTAAAATAATCTTCCCCACACCATTACACCAGCACCTCCACCAGCCTGGACTCTTGACACACAGCAGGTTGGGTCCATAGATTCATACCTGTTGGTGCCAAATTCTGACTTGACGAGATTCGTCAGACAAGGCTACATTTCTCCAGTCTTCAGCTGTCTAGTATTGGTCAGCCTGTGTCTCAGCCATTGCAGCCTCAGCTTTCTGTTCTTGGCTGACAGAAGTTAAACCCAGTGTGGTCTTCTGCTGTTGTAGCCCATCCACCTCAAGGTTGGACGTGTTGTGCATCCTGAGATGCTTTCTTGCTCACCACCAATTGTACAGAGTGGTTTTCTGAATTACAGTAGCCTTCTGTCAGGTCCTACCAGTCCATTCTCCATTGAACTCTCATTGATCTGTCACTCACAGGATGTCTTGTCTTTTGTAAACGCTTGAGATTGCAGTGCTGAAGATCCCAGGAGATCAGCAGTTCTAGAAGTACTCAAACCAGCCCTTATTCTTATACAAGCGTTTTTACCACGTAACTGCTGCACCTATTAAGGTGGAACTGAAAATTTGAATAAGAAGCCAGCTATAGTTTTACCTACTCTTGATCCACTGAAACTCAGTAAGCTAGAGGGGCCAGCTGGTTTAACCTTATGCATTGCTATACACGTTAGGGCCCTTGTATTTGTGTGGGTTTTACTATATATTAGCTCATATTAACTGGTCCAAAATGCTACTGACCCCCCAATCACTCTCCCAAGTTGTAAAATAAGGATTTTGTGATGCGTTGAATCAGAATCAAGTTGTAAGATTTACACCTTGCAGCAAACAGCTGTTTGCTCCAGCTCTTGAATGAAGAACAATGTTGCTGGGAACACATTTTGACTGATGCTCCAGCAGTTATCCCATCTGTGAGGACCTGCTGTAGGCCTAATTAACATCTACCCTAACAAACCCCCCTCCCCCCCCCCCCCCCTTCCCGGTCAAACTCACCCCTCCAGTCTCCCCTGGAGCTGGAGGTAGACACATTTATCAATCACTCACAACTGGCGCCTGTTGAAGATGGATGGGGGACAGAAAAACACAGACAAAAGTGTGTGTGTGTGTGAGAGAGAGAGAGAGAGAGAGAGAGAGAGAACTCTGAAGTACTTGTCTGGCGTAATGGCTCATTTTGCTTTTCTCCACGTCCTTAATGACCGCTCCATTTCTGGACACCTCGACCTGGAGATGGTTGAGAGAGCATGCCGGCTGGGTCACAGATGTAGAACAGTGAGTTGAGCTGTCTGGATGGTATATTTTCAACAGACTAGCTCTTGGTGTCACTTGGAGTATTATTTGACAAACTTTCTTATCCACTGCAGTGGATGTCCTTTGCGTCTGCTTGTTCTGAAAGAACCGGTTGAAAACCCATGCAGAGCAGCAAGGGGGTTCCCCCCAGGTGTCCGGTTTACTCCCGCTTCTCAAAAGCACACGTTTTTATGCTAAATTGCAATGGACTGGCACCCTGTCAGGTGGTTCTCCTGCCTTGCGCTTAATGATTGCTGGTAGGCTTCGGATTTGCCCCGACTAGGAAGAAGCAGATAAGGTGGATGGGTGGGTGGTTTCTGTCTGGTTTAGACAGACGTCTTTAGTTGCACAATTAACTTTGGAATTGATTAGACTGGCAACTGGGTCTGACGTCTGTTACACTGAGAAAGCTGATCAGACACTCACTGATAAAACTGCAATATGAGGCTTTGATAACAATAGTGCTCCAAAAACATTCAGAATCAGAACTAAGAGCAAACGATATATAGAGATAGATCCAAAGAGAGGTCTACAACAGGTACACTCATACTTGTCCAGTACTCTGCTGTTAGAACTGCAAAGGGGGACCAACTCCATTTAAATGTCTATGGATTTAGAATGGGATGTCTTAAAAGCTCCTGTACATGAATTGTGTAGGTGTCCCAATACTTTTGTACATTTGGTGCCATGCCAAATCCTGGGAGAGAGAGTCCAAAGACTCGACAGAGCCAAATTCAGGTATAACTTTTACATTGATGGTATTTGGCTGACATTTGTATGCAAGGCGAGTTACTTGTGAATCATGTTCTACAGGTAGAGGAATGTAGTATTAGGAGTTGAGTGGTGGCCAGGGATTCGAACCCTAGTCTGCCTCAGAAAAGGCGATGTTGTCCATCACCCAGTACATTATGATCGATGAAGAGAAGCATGAGAGTGTCTTCTATATCTAAAAAAGGTAGAGGTGCACATATATGTCACTGTACAGCGAAACATGTCCTCTGCATTTAGCCCATCTGTGGTAGTGAACACGTGAACACACACACACACACACACACACACACACACACACACTAGTGATCTAGGGGCAGTGAGTACACACATACCCAGAGCGGTGGGCAGCCAACTCCAGCGCCCGGGGAGCAGAGAGGGTAAAGGGCCTTGCTCAAGGGCCCAACAGTGGCAGCTTACCAAGCCCGGGAATCGAACCCACAACCTTGTTATCGATAGCCCGGCGCTCTAACCGCTGAGCCACTACTGCCCTATAGAATCATTGATTTATAATGGATCATACACAGGATTATAAATATCTTTGCTGTCGGATCAATACTTTGTATCTCCAAAACCTTCTTAGAAAAAAAACCTTGTAGTCATTGTCATTGTAGAAAAATTTTATTCCAAGTAATTGTGGAGCATTTCTATTGGTCCATTCATTCAATGAAATTCAGCCCATGAAAGAAATTCTGACACAATGTAAAGAACATCTGCCGGATTCAAATTATAGTAAAAAGTAAAAACTGCCAAAGATATGGAGATGGAACAATTTTGTGATACTGATGCACGTGGACATGCATTCCAGTCCCTTTTTAAACCACATTAGCCAAACTGCACTCTCCTTAGATCAGGTCAGCACCTTTATAGTGAGCAAATCTCTGAAGGTCAGTCATGAACAGAAGCTTTTGAAAGTGGAGAGGTTCCCATGTAGGTGAATGGTGGAAGTAGGAGAGAGGGATTAGGCTGAGAGCAGGAGGCTGTTAAGATGGAGAGAGAGGGGGGTATAAGGAGAACTAGAGTGTAGATATGATGAAAGGGTGGAGAGGTTGAAAGAAAGATGAAAGCTCTTCTGTACGTCAGTGAGTGATCTTCGGCGTTCTGGAGTATAAAATCAGGACTCTCTGTATTGCTCACTTACTGTCTATCTCTCAATCATTATCTTTGCTTCTTTTATCTTCTCTCTCTCTCTCTCTCTGTCTTTGCATTACATTACATTACTTTACAAACCGACGCCATCAAAAGCACCACACTGTAACTGTGCTTACCCACTCTGCCTCAGGCTACAGCATTCCTGTACATTTCTGCTTGCCGGAGCATCATTCCGGCCTTCTTCTTACACTATTGTCAGCCTTCTTCCTTCTGTGAATTTAAGATTGTATCAGATATGCTTGCAATTCAGTCAGTGAAGGAGAAAGTGCCCCTCTATCTCTACCTTTCCTGCCCCACAGTGACACTCTATTCTCGTCAGAACAGGCAGGCTGTTGGCCAGGCTATGGTCAATCAGTTTGTATGGGGTCAGGATGTGTCCCTGCGGAGTATCTCTGACAGAGGAGAGAGATAGGACTGAAATGTTACTTTTCTTTCAAACTCTGGTTGCAATTTGTTTTGTTGTTTTTTTATGTTCTAGGTGTTCTCAGTGTTCTAGATGAGGATTGGGATTGATAATTCCGTTAAATTGAGTTTATTTGTTTAGCAGATATGGTCTCAGGGACAGTTTGTCTAAGGGAGGATATCTGGGAGGTTCAGGAAGGACTCGTCTCAGGGTGTCTGGAAGATTCAGGGAGAATTTGTCTCAGGGTTCCCCAGGAGATTTAGGGAGATTCAGGGTAGACTCATCTCAGGGTTCCCGGGGAATCAAGGAGGACTCGTCTCAGGGTTCCCCGGGAGATTCAGGGAGAACTTATCTCAGGGTTCTCAGAAGGTTCAGGGAGGACTTATTTCAGGGTTCCTGGAGGATTCAGGGAGGACTCGTCTCAGGGTTCCCCGGGAGGTTCAGGGAGGACTCGTCTCAGGGTTCCCGAGAGACTCAGGGAGGACTCATCTCAGGATTCGTGATAGGTTCAGGGAGGACTCGTCTCAGGATTCCCCGGGAGGCTCAGGGAGGACTCTTCTCAGGATTCGTGATAGGTTCAGGGAGGAGTCGTCTCAGGGTTCCCCGGGAGGTTCAGGGAGGACTCGTCTCATGGTTCCCGGGAGGTTCAGGGGGGACTCGTCTCAGGGTTAGTGGGAAGTTCAGGGAGGACTCGTCTCAGGGTCCCCCAGGAGAGTCAGGGAGGAGAACTGAAAACTGAAAACACTCCTAGGACCATTTACTGAACTTTGCGCTCTCAGATACAATGCTTTAGCCTCTAAACAGGTGCGATTTGAGCCTCAGTTAGCTGGACGTTCTTAGCTACACATCACTGAACCATTGTTTCTTTGATAATTTGGTTGGATTGCTGGATTCCCAGTTCGGACGTTTTCCCTAATAAACGTTGTGGGGCCGTGCTGCAGGATGTTTTGCCACTCAGTCCGACTAAATGCAATGAATACCCTCTTTCTCCTCCTTCCTTTACACTCTCTTACTATCTTCCTTTCACTCTCTCCCTCTCTTTTTACACACTCTTTCTCTTTCTCTCTCTCTGTTTGTATTGTATTGTTTTTTACCTATGACCTCTCTGCGTACTGAATTTCACTGCACAGTGAAGTGAACAGAGATGGGAACAAATACATGCAGCCGTCGATATCTAATCTCTCTCCATTCTTCCTTCTCTGCTGAGGAGAATAAAGGTGGAAAATGAAAGAGAGTCGGTTCTCTCCCCCTGTAGTAAAAATCATAGCTGCTTTGTTCTGCTCTGCTCTTGTTCCTTGGTAAGCAGCCCTGCTCTGAAACATTCAGTTGAAATCTGTGTCAGTAGTAGCTGAAAGCATTCATTAGAAAGGGGTGTCCACAAACATTTGGACATATAGTACATAAGCATTTATTCAGACTACAGCAGTTTAGCTCTGCATAGTCATGTTGAAGATCTGTTCTCAACTTGTGCTTTTGTAATGAGGCACAATACAGACCAGCCAATCATGATATACACTATATACACTAATGATATATTGACTAAAGTATTGGGACGCTCTGTACCTTTATGTGGCTTTCTTCATGGCTTTCTGTTTCAGTGTCTGTGGTTCCTAAACTCTTCCACATTTCAATAATACTACTCACGGCTGATGGTGGAATATCTAGGAGGGAAGAAATTTCACAGGTTGACTTTTTATTGCAACAGTGGCATCCTATTACATATGGTACCGCACTGGCATTCAGGCAGACTGATTTCATACAGCTGTGGAAACAGGAATGAATGTAACAGCTGCATTCAGTGATCTTGAGGTGTGTCCCAATACTTTTGTTCATATAATGCATGTCAGTGTTAAAGGCATAGTAATACACATAGCCTGTTTAATTCTAAGGTTTAATTGGATTGCAGCTGAAGCAGTGTTTTACCAGAAAAGGATGAATGAGCTGTGATGATGTTTTTCTTCCAGTGCTGCACTTTTTGTTAGCACCACAAAACAGAGGCATTACTAGTGATGATTGCTGTGTGCTGTGTGTATGATTGGGTACAGAGGGGGTTTTGTGATGCTGTTTGTTACATTGATTTGTAGCTTGTCGACGGTGTTCTGCTGCTTTAGCAACTTGTGGTTCATTACGGCTGAGATTGGGTTCATTTGTTTGCGGCTCGTGATTGGATTATCCTGTGAGAATGCAGAGCCAGCTCTCTCTCTCTCTCTCTCTTGTCTTTCTCACTCTCTCTTTCCATATATATTTCACACTATATGTCCAAATGTTTGTGGACACCCCTACTAATGAATGCATTCAGATAAAAATTCCAACAAAAGCAAGATAAACTCTTTTTTAAAACCGTTCATTCCGAAAGACCTAATGAATGGCCAGGTGTCCCAATACTTTTGTCCATATGGTGTATTTCTCTCTCTCTCTCTGTTTATCTTTCTCTCTCTTTCTCTTTTTGTCTGCTGACCACCACAGATCAGGTCTTGTTTGGGTCAGCATTCTGACACAGACATGGTGGTGGTGTGTTGGGAGTGTGTGTTGCGGTGGTACGAGTAGTGGATCAGACACATCAGAGCTGCTGGAGTCTTTAAGCACTCACTGTCCACTCGCTGTCCACTCTATTAGACACGCCTACCTAGCTGGTCCACCTTGCAGATATAAAGTCAGAGACAGTGACTCATGTGTCGCTGCACAGTTTGTGTTGATCATCCTCTAGTCCTTCATCAGTGGTCACTGGGTGCTGCCCACAGGTCGCTGTTGGCTGGACATTTTGGTTGGTGGACTGTTCTCAGTCCAGCAGTGACACTTAGGTGTTTAAAAACTCCAGCAGAAGCACTGCTGTGTATGTGTCTCCGTGTACCAGCACAACACACACTACTAACACACCACCACCATGCCAGTGTCACTGCAGTGCTGAGAATGCTGTCCCACCACCCAAATACTACCTGTTCTGAGGTGGTCCTGTGGGGTCCTGACCATTGAAAAACTGGGTAAAAGAAAGTTGCAGAGTATGCAGAGAAACAGATGGATACAGCCTGGAATTATACACCTCAATCAATCTCTCTCTCTCTTTCTCTCTCTCTCTCTCTTGCTCTCTAGGTTGGAGATCAGATCCTGGATGTGAATGGACGCAGCTTCCGCAGCATTGCCCATGACGAGGCCGTCCAGATCCTCAAGATCTCCCACCACATGCTGATGACCATAAAGGACGTGGGCCGACTCCCTCACGCCCGCACTGTCGTAGATGAGACAAAGTGGATCTCCAGCCCGAAAATCGCTGAGAGCTCAGCTAGTGCTTCTGTCCAGAGGTGAGATCAGCTACCTTTTTAGACGAGCAGATTACGTCCACATACTTGTTTCACAATAGCCTTAAACACAAGATTTTACCAGTGCAGGTTTTTTACAGCACTTTCTTACTTCAAAATGTCTAGTGCCCCCTACTGGATCTGGCAGAGAACAGAGATCCGTCTCGGACCACCTCCAAATGTGTTTTGAGTGATCCGATCGTAAGACAAGTGAAATCTGAACATGATCCGATCACTAAAACCGATTGTTAATGGCAGGTGTAAACAGGTCCTCTGTGTCTGTACTAGGGCTGTGTATTGGCAAGAACCTGGTGATAAGTATTATGATACAGGGGTTACGATTCAATATATTAAGATACTGTAAGTAAGACAATATTGTGTGATTGTTTTAAAAATATATAGAAATATAGAAAAACACCATCATCTGCATAAAATCTGAGTAAAGGAAAAGTCCAGTCAGAACAGTGGGATGTAAGTTCAGAGTACAACACTGCCATCTAGTGGTCGAGGGTTTAAACACAACACTAAATGAACCACTGTCTGCCACCAATCTTTCCATACATTAATTATTAAATTAAATTTTTTAAATTCTATATTCTCTGAAACCCCTAGTCTGTACTCTCTTAACCACAGAGACACAGAGTTCAGATTTTTCCTCAAACACTCTGTCCTCTGGTCTCTCAGTGTCTCAGTGCCTCCGGTTCTGATGATGCTCCTGATTAAACTGTGAATGCTGCCTTTGGGTGACTGTACAGTTTATCTCCGCTTTCACTCACTGGTTGGAAATGTGAAATTCAAAAGTAACAAATTGGCCTCATGCAGTTTAATGACGCTTTACCCACTGGAGCCTAATTTATCCATTTATATGGAAATCAATGAGTGATTTCATCCCATTACAGTAATAGCCTGAATATATTCCTGTGTTTTTTCCGGATGTTGAGCCTTTGCCTCGTCCTCCCGCTGAAATGAAATTCAGGTCAGTGGCTCCAGCCGTTCTTTGTGCGATTCTGAAAAGAAGTCCCTTTTGAAGCTTCATACAGTGTATTGTTGGATGACTCGCTGCAGGGGCGTCGTGCATTTGTATGTGTGTGTGTGTGTGTGTGTGTGAGTGAGAGAGAGTCAGAACTGTAGACTATGGTTTGACAGCACTCTGAACTTTCACAACAGGATGCTCTCTCGCTCTCTCTCTCTCTCTCTCTCTCTCTCTCTCTCTCTCTCTCTCTCTAACTCACTCTCTCTCCCCGCTAATGGAGCCAGGCTGATTGAGGACCCTAGGAGGTGCTCATTTCTAAAGTGCTCCCCTGGACATCCAGCAAGGTGGCTTTTAGTTCTACGCTTCGTTAAACTTACGCTCAGCAGCACCTGAGGCAGACCCCGGATGACAGGCCCTTGTCTAGAATGAGTAGATGTGTACAGTTCCTGCTTTATGAGTGCAGTGCTGCATTACTCAACTACGAGACATAGCTGTTCATAGCTGTAGATGTTTCCCTGTATGTCGTTGCCCTGTGGTAGTGAAGGATAATTCACTCACAGTTCTGTTTCTTTTCCTTGCAGTCTGTCTGTAGACGTCGGCGCAGGGAGTTCAGCAAAGGTAAGGCATCGATACGAGCTAAAAATAAATGACCTTGTGGAGATTGTTAGAAAGGCCTGGAACCCCACTTCTTCCTCATCACTGCTCTCCCTCAGAGGTCTACAGTTATTACTCACACTTAGCTGTATTTAGACCTACATAATGATGTATTGACGACATAGCAATGAAATGGTTCTTACATAGTTATGGCATAGTGATGACATAGTAATTGCAAAAAAAAAAAATATAATTACATAATAAGCACATAGCGCTTACATTGTTATGACATAGTTATGACATAGTGACTACATAGTAAGGACTAATGACATAGTAATGACATAGTAATTGCAAAAAAATATTATAATTACATAATAGGCACATAGCCCTCATGTTGTTATGACGTTGTTATGACATAGTTATGACATAGTGACTACATAGTAAGGACTAATGACATAGTGATGACATAGTAAATGCAAAAAAATAATCATAATTGCATAATAAGCACATAGCGCTCACAATGTTATGACAGTTACAACATAGTGACTACATAGTAAGGACTAATGACATAGTAATGACATAGTAATTGCAAAAAAATCATAATTACATAATAAGCACATAGCACTCACATTGTTATGACAGTTACAACATAGTGACTACATAGTAAGGACTAATGACATAGTAATGACATAGTAATTGCAAAAAAATCATAATTACATAATAAGCACATAGTGATTACATAGTAAGGACTGATGATAGTGATGACAGTAACAACATTGTAATTACATATTAACAATAGTAATGGCAGTAATTACGTCACCATTACATCACAGTGATAGTACTTACAAAGTAAAGACAATGATTACATAAATGACTGATTACATAGTGACAAAAAGTAATAAGTACAGTGCTCTGTACACAGTGATTATCATTATTAAGTAATGACAGTGATTACATTGTGATATGACTAATTACATAGTAATGACAGTGATTACAAAGTGATGACAGTAATGACATAGTAATTACATAGTGGCAACACAGTAATAACTGATGACGATAGTTCAATACACAAATTAAATTCATATACAGTTTACACAATTTACATGTTTTTACTCAATAATGAGTGACGGCAAAAATCTAGAAATGACAAAACAGAATTCTAATAAGTAACATTTCTTCATAATTTAGATTACAATAACACTCTTTTTTTAATCCTTTCGCAAGTAAGGGCTCTGTAACGGTCTGTCCAGACAGTCTGACTGATTAAAAAAAAGGTGTTAAACACTTTTAAAGATACTCTATATGGACAAAAGTATCGGGACACCTGCTCATTTATTGTTTTTCCAAAATCAAGGGTATTAAAAAGTTTATCCTGCTTTTGTTGGAGCAGCTGCTAGATTTCGGAGCATTTGCTTTGAGGGTTAGGGTTGCATTCAGTGACAAGAGCATAAGTGAGACCAGGATGTTGGATGATCACCACCCCACATCATCATCCCCAACTCATCCCAAAAGTATTAAATGGAGCCAGGGGACACTGTTCCACTGCTCCACAGCACAATGCTGCGGGGTTTTATACCCCTCTAGCCCACGCCTGGCATTCATTAGGCATGGTGTCAGTAGGTTCATGTTCATCTGAGTCCTATTCTATTGGCAGTACTTCTCTTCAGGGTCTAGACAAGCTGCATGTTCTACTTAAGGTAGTTATTTGGACATATGAAGTGTATAATAACATGAACAGTTTGCCATGTGCAGCATGTAGCTGAAGTTCCACCTTAAAATAGTGCCAAATTACTTTCTGGTGCACCATTTAAGGTGGAATAAAAGGAAATCCAGTAAGAAACTGGAGAATAACTAATAGACTCGTAGGTGGGGCCGTGTTTGTTGGCAGTGTCAGAAATCACAATGTTCTGAATTCGATGGCAGATTGTTTGATGTTTTACACTGTTGTTATGAGGTGGTTCAATTATCAGAAGCACGACCTATGAAGCGGAGTGTTTCAGCACTAGATCTGTTTCAGCGAATAGTGAGCAAAGGACATCCTTCCCTGATCCCTAAGAGAACAAGACAGATGGACTAGTTGATTTAAAGCTCACTGTTGTGTCACGCTTGAAACTGAATTGAACTAAACTGATCTACACTAAAGGTTTTAGTACCGTACCAACAAGGGACCAGCCATGGCAAATCTTAATTATCCATACTTGCAAAAGAGTTAATAGTACCTTGTGGTATTTATTCATTTGATTATTGATTGATTGATCGAAGTTCTGCAGTGGATGACGAGGGACACCATGCTGTTGTTATCAGCAGTTAAATACTTCTCCTTATTCATCTCCAGTGTGGTCAACAAATAAATTGAGGAGCTAAATTTGATTGCAGGTCTCAACCTCAGGTTCAAAGTGCCTGATTGAAGGAATTGCACCCATAGCATCAATTTGCTGAACTCATCTTCCTTCAGGCCAAAGCAATCAGCTGTTCACACAGAACTGTTTGCCTCTATTTTATGGGAACATTGACTAAACATTACAATCCGCAAACAAATACATTGTAAAGGCACACTTTTATGTGTTTGTGTGTGTGTGTGTGTGTGTGCGCACGTATTTGTCTGCATGTATGTGCACACACTCATTCGCTAACCTGTGCTGTCCAGTGAGATTGTATCAGGCCTGTGTTTGTGTCTGCTCTGTCTGTCTGAGGGGCTGGGATCCCTGTGGCTCTGTGTAAATAGTGTGGGATTACATGGACTTGGGAGTCAAGTCAGGGCTGCGTGAGTGCAGAATGGGATTACTAGGGTAGCTGCTGGTGTCCTGGGCAGTCAGCATGCATTTATGTTCGCATTTCAGGAATTCACCTGTTCTTCCATACTGAGAATCAGGATTGAGATTTGGTGATGGGCAGTGGGGGCTCAGATGTTAGCGCACCAAGCTGATGATGATAGGGTTCGATACCCATGCAAACCGTCGGATGCAGTAGTGTAAAGCATGCCGGCAATGAACTCTAGAGCTGTGGAGACGTGTTCTCTAGAGTAACGAATCACACTTCTCCGTCTCGCAATCCGCTGGACCGGTAGATGAGTCAGGGTTTGCCTGGTTGCCAGGAGAACGGTACTTGTCTGACTGCATTGTGCCAAAGTGTACAGTTTGGTGGAGGGGGGTTATAGGGTGGGGTTGTTTTTTAGGAGTTGGGATCGGCCCCTTAGTTCCAGTGAAGGGAACTCTTAATGCTTCAGCGTACCAAGAGATTTTGGTCAATTTCATGCTCCCAACATTGCAGGAATAGGGAGGAAGGGATGACCCTTCCTGTTCCAACATGACTGCGCACCAGTGCATAAAGCAAGGTCCATAAAGACATGAATGAGCGTGTTTGGTGTAGAAGGACTTGCCTGGTCTTTACCCGATAGAACACCTTTGGGATGAATTAGAGCGGAGGCTGCGAGCCAGACCTTCTTATTTAACATCAGTGTCTTACAAATGCGCTTCTGACAAATTCCTATAAACCCACTCCTAAACCTTGTGGTAAGCCTTCCCAGAAGAGTTAAAGCTGTTATTGCTGCAAAGGGTGGCCCGACATCATATTAAACCCTATGGATTAAGAATGGGATGTCATTCATAGTTCATATATATATATATATATATATATATATATACACACATACACACACACACACACACACTATATATATATATATATATATATATATATATATATATATATATATATATATATATGTATATATATATATATATAGATATAGATAGATAGGTAGATAGATAGGTAGATAGATATTTCGACTGTCTATAGGCTCATTTAGCAGATTCATCCATGCTCTGCCTTTCGAACTGAACACGTTGATAACCTACTGTAACTGCAGCTATGGTGGGCAGCTATCAGAGAACTCACACAGCGCCCCCACCCTGTGGCTCTCTTAAACACACATGAGAGAATGAGCCTATTTGTTCATATACTGAAAAGATACAGAACAGAAATTTGACACATCAGACACGTCAACATTTTTAAATACTGTCAACATTTTTAAATACAGCAGTAAACAGTATTACAGTTATACCACCTAAAAAATAATAATTGCCATGCCCTGTATTTGTGATATAGACCCCTGGTTCCATCCATTACTAATGAGAAGTGAAGAGAAAGAAGATTTATTTTGCTCAGAATAGGTGAAGTCAGTCATATATTAATGGAATGTGTTCTAGTAATTGGGAGGAATTGATTTTTGAGCAAGAGTAATTAGCATGTGGCCTGTGGAGCGTAACTCAGACTTTAGGACTGAGGAAGGATCAAGAGGACATCATTCTGGACAGCTGGGGAATGCCAGCATTTTCAGCTAAAAGTAGTTTTTTCCCTTTCTCTCCATTTCTTCCTCATTTTACTCATTCTTCTCTTCTCTTGTGTTTGCACACACACAGACACACACACACATTCTGCCTATAGTCATTATTAAGTGCAAGTAAATCCAATTTGCTAATGTGGTATTATCCACAATTTGCGAATCCACTGTGCAGTCCAAGCTCATCTAGATCAAAGACTTTCCCCACATTATTTCGCAGTGCCAAAATCATATGCCCCTGGCAAGCTTTAGCTGGCTAACTGCAATACGGGAATGCTGACGTGCCATACTGATTTAATGTTGGTCCCAAAGATTAGCATCTTGTTCGTTTTGGAGTAATATGATTAGATTAGAATTAGCAAACAAGGTCTAAACAAAAACACAATTCAGATTACAGGGTCCAGCGTGCATTAACCCTTTACTGTTGAGTAGAAGCAGAAAATTCTGCCCTTTATTCTAGTTTTGTCTTTCTGATGGTACAGTAACAGGGTTGTAAATATGGTTGTAAGGTAGTAATCACATCTGGGTATTCTTTGCCCCATCTAAAATTACATATTTAATATTTATACATCATGGAACAACTTAAAATACTCAATAAAACACATTTGTGGTGCTTGTTAATGAACCGAACTCACTGTTAAAGTGAACCTAAATGAGAACCAGCTGCAACTGACCTTGCAGCTGACCGTGCTTTTTGTTTTCACCCTATAAGTGACCTCTAATAGGGGACTACATGGATTTCTTTTTTATATTGGGCTTTATTATATCATATTTTACATATAGGCATTATATGTAAAAAAGAAAAACCACTCATACCAGCGCAACACACACTAACTAAACGTTTTTTTGACACGATGTAAAGAACTAAATGAACTAAATGCACTATATGGACAAAATAACTGGGACAAAACTTCTTAATCACTAAATTCAGCTGTTTCATTCAGTCTTGTTGCTACAGATGTTTAAAATCAAGCCCCTAGTCTTGCATTAGTAAATGATAAGTGTTATTAAAAAAAAGGATTAGGAACCACAGTAACTTAGCCATGAAGTGTCAGACAACGTAGTGGAGTCACACAGTGCTTGAGAAGCCTAGTGCAGAAAAGTCTCCAATGCTCTGCTGACGCAATTACTGTTAGGTTCAGACCCGCTGGTAGAGCTGCAAAAGGGGGACCAGCTCCATATGAATGCCCATGGATTTAGAATGGAATGTTATAAAAGCTCCAGTAGGTGAATACTTTTGTCCACGTATGTTTGTTGTGCATTGTTATATGTGTGTGTGTTGGGTTAATGTGGCATGCCTCCCTTTAAGGTAAAATCACTGTAGTAGTGGAGCTTGCGTGCCGTGTTGCTGTAGTACGACAGTACTGCTGCTTTTACATTGTGAGATCACACAACCCCGCGGGCATAGCTTTTTACCCACTAAGCTGGGTAAGATCAAGGATCTTAAACCATAAAGAGGAGCGTGGACCTGGGCCCTTTTCCATTCACAATGCCTAAATCAAGCTTGACCACAATATGGATCACAGGAGATGAGATTCCTTTGTGGGTCCGTTTAGTTCACTTGTGCAAAGAAAACCATGACTGCGATCTAGAAACCGCTGAAACGGCCCAAGTAGGAAAGACACCCTCAGTGGGCTAAGGGGCCAGCATTGCCACGTGTGTAGTTGTTGTTGTTAAGCAGTGGTGATGCTTTGTGTCATATCAGGACTCTGCAGGAAAGCAGCCACTGCAGTGGTGGAGCAGTGATGAGTCAGCAGGTTCCGGGGGCTAAAGACTGGACCTAAACGAGGGGTGGAGGGGAAATTGGAGGAGAAGATGGAGGGAAGAGAGTAGAAAGGCGGGGAGGATTAATTTTTGCTCAGTGAAGTGAAAGTGTTTGGCTGAGAAGCCGTTATAGCTTCTCTGGCTGCCAGGCCCAGGACTGCGCATTGTTGGAGTAACCTTGAGGAGTTGGGCCTGTAAATTAGCCCTCTCTTGTCCTGGCAGGCTTTTATTAGGATGGAGTGAGTGCGAGGCACCTGTCATTGAACCCTGTTATCCAGCAAAGCCAAAGGGAGCAAGAATAGCAAGGTCTTTCAGAAGGGTTTTACTGATCACTTACGGTCTTGATAATCCATCAACTTCAGCTATGAAGCGCTGCAAAAAAAATGCTCAGCTGGGTTTATTTTAATGAGCGTTTAATACTTAGAGGCCTACTGTTTAAATTACATTTTCATATATTACCCTTTTCTCCAAACTGATACTGTCCCTAGCACTTGCAATACTCCCGACACTAAAGGGAAGTAAGGACTGTCTCCTTAAATCCAGAGCCAACCACTTCCCCTTTTCCAACTGCTGCCAATGCGGCATCGCTGAGGAGTCTGCATGCTCGAGGGACACCCCAGGTCCCCAGCTCCATCACAGCAGATAACAGACACCTGTGCCGGCCAACGTTGCTTAAGAGCGATGAGCAGAAAGAGCGCGGACAATTGTGCTCTTTAGGACTCTGGCAGCTGATGGCAAAGCAGCAAGGCTCGGGATTCAAGCTTGCGAATATGGCTCCTGCATTAGAGCTGCACAAAGCCAGTCGGAGCCCCTTTATTACAGTACAATTATGTTGTACTTAAAGAAGTAATTACATAATTATATAGTTATGTAATTAATTACATTTAATTGATTTGCAGCCTTTATAGACAAGAAGTACTGCACCACTTGTTTTATGTCATAGCAGTCATGCCGAAACCTTAGATTTATCATATTGGATATACACTTTGGTAATGTGTGTCACTGTTAAATGATGGTAAATAACACAGCAAACATGTATTTTTTCCTTTCCACAAATAGGATCGTAATGTTTGGGACATTATGGTCCTCACAATGTTTTTGTGAGTATTCACCGATATCTACGTATATGGAACATTATTAAGAAGAAGTGGAGAACTGGTGAGCTGACGATCGGAAACACTCATCAAGAAGGCACTATATGTATTGTATATGTATATGTATATATGCACTATACTAAATTATAATCAGAATTATGATTAAAGTAATACGTGTGAATAGCCTTATGGTTAATAAACTGAAAGAGCTGAATAACAGAAAGTATTTTAATAATACTTATTAACTGCATGTATCTAAAGGTCGGACTTTAGTTCTGGTTGGCTTAGTGTTCACACTATTTCACTTTGAACCAAAGGAAAACAAAAGTCTCAGGGATAAAAGATTCGCTAGCTTTTATGACTGCAGTAATATCTGACCGCTGCTCTACCCTGGTCTAACTGAGCCTCTGAGTTTTGCATGTCTTGTTCTTGCATGTCTGTTTGTGATATTCTTAAAGGGGGATTACTCAACTTTCAAGAAACACAACCTCTATTGGTTAAGAGGTGATGAACACAACCCTGGAACCATCTTTCTCTTTAGATCCACCTTTCCTTCCCAGCCATGAAGACAAAGCACACCTCTAAAATCTCCTTTTCAGAGAGACTTATCACCTGACCATGCTTCCCACAGACTCTACACATTATTCTTGGTACAGTGGTGGCATTTGGCAAGAGCAGTGGTGCTTGGCAAGAGGATGCTTCAAACTCCCGTGTCTGAGGGGCGGGGCGATGTTAGCATTTTACCTTGATATGCAGTGCTGCACGCTACAGCATTTCGTTTCTTTATTGTGGAACCTGTTATGAATCTGTAAACACATAGAATTGGCTAGGAAAGATAAGCGGTTTAGCTCTGAGAATAGTTGAGTGTATTCACTGTCTGATATTTCTTGATATTGAACTCCTATGAGCTTATCAGTCACTACCTGTGTTAGCTCATTAGCATCATTAGGTGCAGCTCACCAATTTGACCCTAATTTGAGGTATGATGTCAGTGTAACACATGAATGGTTAGCTACTTTTAGAGCAAATGAGATAAACATAGCATAATTCCTTTGTGTGTTCACATGCGATTGTTCCTCAGACTCATTAAACTAGTTGTTCTATAATCATTAATTCAGAGCCCATGAAGAGATGACCAAACATATTCACATCAAAATTGCCTTAGAATTTCCTTTTTTGCACACAGAGAGTGTTTCTGACTGTGTCTTTTCAGTGTAGACAACTTTGCTCTATATTGTGTTCATATTTATTGGATCTCAGTCTCCATGTTCACATTGCAGCTTTCTTACTTCTTCTAAATAACCACACTCTTCAAACAGATCAGTCAAACCAGGGTTCGCTTTAATCGAACAAAACCTGCCAAGTCTTAACACAAGAAAAGAGCTCATTATAAGAGCCTTTACAAGCTCCAGTGAGCAAGTCCATACTGTATAGCTCACCCCACTTACAAACAGCATCTTTCTGTTGACTGTGTCTGTCTGACCATGCATAGTCTTTTCCCTGAGAGACCATAAAAAAGCTCTTTAATCCTGTTGTGACGGTAGAGATATGACCATGAGTCCACTGCTGTTGTTAATGTGACCGTGGAGGTGGACTCACGTCTGACTCAGTGTTAATTTGGCCAAGGTCAAACGCACTGACGCCACCCCCCGCCAACCCCTGCGGAGGTAATGCAACAAACTGTCTTGGATTCTCTTAGAGAAAGAGCTCAATGGGCTTAAATGCAGCCTTGATCCCGAATGGAAGAGCGTGCAGAAGTCGTAGGTCTGAGAATATCAGATTTAAAGCTGTTGTTTAGTTGGAAATGATTAGAAGACATACAGATAAACATAAATTCAATAATGTATGATTTGAATGTATGAAGGCCCTTATCATGGAAAACAGCCATACAACTATAGTCCGTCTATAGAAAATAAGCTGCGAAAACAGTCATTAAATTTACTGCTTGTGAATGACAACCCTGATGAATTGGCCAATAAAAATGACTTCCATTGGCATCCATTGAACGTTAATAATAAGATGGTTTTCCTTCTTCTGTAAAGTTGCTGTTTTGGGGATGCAATATATTTTTGCTTGGCAGCAATCGTCATAAGTGGAATTCAGGAAAAAAAAAAACCACTGATCGGCCTTAACATTAACGCTGCGTCCTAATATTAAGTAGATCCCTCTTGTGCCATCACAACAGTTCTGACCATTTGAGGCATGGACTCCACAAGACCTCTGAAGGTATTCTGTAGGATCAGGTACCAATATGTTAGCAGCAGATCCTTTAAGTCCTGTAAGTTGTGAACTGGAGCCTCCATGGATCGCATAGAGGACCCAGTCATCGCTTTACCGGTTGTTCTTTCTTGGACCCCTTCTACAGATGCCACTGTAGATGAAAATAAGCAATGATTTTCATATCACCTCTCAGTGGTGCTAATGTTATGGCTGATTAATTTATAAAATGGGCTTTTGACCATTACCAAACCTCTCTGTCAAGCATTTGGAATCCAGTTCAGTTCCTCACAAAACAGCTTAGCCAGAAATCCAAACCCCATTCAATTATCTTTCAATACCTGACCTTGCTAATCAATACTTCATTAAGATATACTTCAGTAAGGAATCAGGTGTGCTGATGGTGGAATTTAACCAATCCATACATTGATGAGCTGCTTTAAGGAGACGAGGAACTGAACAAGTGTATTAACCCATCTAATGTTTATGAGAAACACTAATCTTTGTTATTTTGAGTATATATATATATATATATATATATAGAGAGAGAGAGAGAGAGAGAGAGAGATTGATTATATATATAGTGTTTACATGCAAAACAATCCATTTTCCTTTTACCCAAAAAAGTAGCTTTAAGTGGAACATTTTGGGATGAGTAACATTAATACCCTCTCTACCTTGTTCACGTGTCTTACAACAAGCCTTCACAACCTTCCACCACCCTGTCACGTCCCTTTTAACCTGGTCATCTGTCATTCCTGGCGCCACATATTACAGGGGGAACTGGCTTACTACCACAAAGCAGTAGCCACCCGATCTCCATAACTCCTCTGAATTCTCCCCCCTCTCTTCCAGGCTTCTTCGAAATCATCATAAACTAGGCATGGTCCAAACTAAGGTGGTCTAAGACTCTTGCACAGTACTATGTGTGCAGTGTGTGGGACAATCCTATAGTTCTGTCTATGTGTGTGAGGGAGCTGCAGTAGAGGTCACCACTGAGCTTAGTTATTGATTAAGGCTGGCACAGTGCCCCATGTAGGGACTGCCCCAGTGATCATGGCCATTGATCAGTGATGTGCAGGCCAGAGAGTAATGATAGGGCAGCTGGGGGCATCTGATGAGGCTTTATGGGTTAAAGTGAAGTCCAGCAGTTCAGAAGCAGTAATGCTGGATCTTTTAGAGGATCTGCAGTTTGGTTCAGTTGCAGTGGAATGTCGCTAGATCCTTAGAAATTATGTTAATGGGTTTAGTGGATTTAAATGAAAGAAATTTAATGTCTTAATAAAAAAATGAGAATATTATTCACAGCTCAGTAGAAATTCATGTAGAAATTCTATCCTGTCTATTGAATTTCGGTTAGATCTGATCTATAGGAACACTATGGACGCCCATTCCACCAGGTAGAGCAGAAACACTGCTTTTTACTTGATTTTTGACAATTGAATGTCTATTCATTGTAAGGAGGTTCCCAGTTTACTCCCTAGTGTAATTTCCAATTCCCACACAGTAGCTAAGACTCCCCAATAACACAATTCTATCAGCAGCATGTGCTTGCTCCAAGTTAAATGAAGCCAGCCAATGGTTTCTGTTCAAACTGGCAGTAATGCAACATCATTGGACAGTTGAACGCCCTTTTTATACGTCAACTAACAGAAGCATCGGGCCACACAATGCCTAGTATCGGATCAGTGCATCCCTAATTAAAATAATTACTTACTGTCTTCAAGAATTTCACTTGCTGTCTCTAAATGTTGATTTGCTATGCCGAAATAATTGTGCACTTAAAATTAACTATAATAAATATAGATATTTAAAAATATAAAAATAGTGGGAATGGGCTTTCTAATGGGCTTTCCAAAAATAATTAACACAAATTAATAACGCAATAAGTTGTGCGTTTTATGCTACGATTTCTCATTGGGTTGACTGGGAGTTCTTCTGGAATTCTATAAGGCTTGTCCAAACCTGCCAGCTGCTATAAAAGAACACACTTATGGCCTCAAAAGCACAGACAGCCCTGCTGTCATATTGATGTTGTCGCTGTAGTTCAGTGCTAGCTCTGTGTTGGTAGCACTAATATGCGCAGTAAAGTTTAACAGACTTGCTTCATCTCTTAAAAGTTAGAAAGCCTTAAATCACATTTGACTGTATTAAGCTCATTTCCTTTTTCTGCTTTATCATGGATATGCAAAAAAAAGTCTTTGCACCACTTTGTAGCCCACTAAATGTGACTGAAAGGAGAAAATGGGGGTCTTGGGAGGAGCTAAAGTGCTGTATTTGCCTTTTTTAAGGTTGTTCACTGGTGTGGCCTTAGTGTGAATCCCAAACTGTAAACTGGCAGGGAGCCTGTCAAGGACAGAAGCAGTGCACAAATGCTTATGAAGTATTGATTTTCCAATCCGGCATGTCAAATGCCCTCCTGCTCCAGCAAATCCCCATGCTCTTTTCCCTTCTCTCCCTCCCTCTTTCTCTCAGGGCTTTAACCTTGAGCACAGTGTAAATTTCATAGATTTTCCCCCTGGAGCTTTTGGAAGCATGCAGTATTGTTCATAAGACATAGGATTGTACAGCTAAACGCTGGTCATTTCAGGCAAACATTTGCCTGAAGGTGTGTGGTTCTAGCTTATATACTGCTTTCACAAATGTGAAAGGTATGATGTGAAATTTCAGACGTCTGTCTTATCGGGCCATTGCGATGTTGGGCCAGATTCATTGCCTTGAAGTGATGCTAACAGCCAGGATACACCAGGATTACGGGCCTGTTTGAGCCTCTGCATGATTTACTGTAAATCTACTGCCCTTTTTTCCCTCATGTGGTGAAAATTAGTTTTGCAATGGTTTCATGTCTTCGGTTTTGGTCTTGTTGTAGAGTGTGGAGATCGCCATGTTGGTTAGATATCTTCGAGATGGGGTGCTGCTGCATTTTCGCTCCAAAGTGTGCAAGTCCTGGTTCTCAATGACTAAATACAGACGCAAAGAGAAAAGTTTCAGTAGAGTTTGTAATTCGCCCTTTCTGAGTTGGGTGGAGGCTTTGACCTTGCTTGCTCTACGGCCCTTTGGTTGGCAGCAACAAAAAACACCTGGTTGTAGATGCGGCCAACCATGGGTACCATAGAGAACCAATAAATTCAATAAACAAACAAAATAAATTAATAAATACTATATCAATTTATTCAAAATCTTTAACGTATTGAACGTTCTACTACCCAAGAATCGTTAGTTGGGAAGGTGTGTCACTCTGCTATTCAGAAGAAAGTAATAGCACTTTCATTCTCCAGTAGAAATAGCACAAGCTGTGTGTGTGTGTGTGAGGTGGCGGATGGAGTCTAGAGTATACATCTATGTGGAAACCGAGGCTTAGGTTGCAGCTGTATTGAAATGCTGCTTAAGGCTTGGAGAGCCACTGTGTTTTAGGTGTAGCCTGATGCAGGACGGTTTCCCGCCATGAGGTCTCTCTCTCTTTGTTACTATAAATAGGTTAACCGCTCTCACTGTTGCTTTTTATAATAACAGTGGATTTGGATTGAAAGAACGAGAAAGAGAAAAAGCTCTCCTTCACTCTCTCTATCTCTTTTACACACTCTTCCTGTCCTACCGCCTGAGGCAGATTCTAATGTAGTCCTGATTAAGGAGAATGTCAAAGAGGAGAAAGGAAGAGTGGCATGTTTTTTGGGAGAGGGAAGAGAGGAAAGTAGGTTCAGGGCAGAATGAGAGAGAGTGTGCGACAGACTAAGCGAGAGAGTGAGGGAGAGTGTTACTGGCTAAGCCCTGCCGTACCCCGGGGCTTGTAGTACATTTAATATTAACCATGGCTGAGTGGAGAGGTCTCAAAACGTCAGGCCTGCACCTGCTGCTTGCCGTGTTGTATCTGTTTCCTGTGCTTTGCTGAAGCCCCCACACTGCTACTTCTCCACACATTGATCTGAACTCATAGCTATTTGATTAGACCTACAACTGTGTTTGCTGTTTTTCAGTAACTACTGCAGCAGTAGAGGTCCCTCAGAGATGTCGACCTGCCTTCCTTCTCTGCTTTTGTTCAGGGATCTGGGTTAATGGCCAGTGGTCACTGTGAACTAATTATGAGTGGGTCAGCCATGGAAAACTACCATAACATTAACTTGAGTAGCATTAACGCTAGTGTTAAAGTTAGAAGCATGGTAGAAACATAACATTAACATTAGTCTAATATAATAAAACCATGATATCCATGCCCATGCTTACCTTTAGACCCCATAGCAGCTGTAATTGCAGCATATGGCCACAATTTACTGGTGTAAATTCTGACTGAAAACAGTTGTGCTCATACAGACAGCAATAATGATGCAGCAGAAGTAAGTTAATGGTGTAAATCTGTTAAAGATTTGTTTAGCGATGTGATTCATGGTCATTTTAGTTGGTTTACTGAACTCATGGCCAAGTTGATGTTCCACTGAGCGTTAAATTATTATGAATTAATTATTGTTTCAGTGTTTAATAGTTTTATGTTGACTTACAGGGCCAGTCTATGGCCTATACACATCAACTAAACTGGTCAGCTAGCCTGCAGTCTCTGTTTTCCCCTCTCAGATCAATTAACATTTAGAAAATTGATTTGACATTTGTTAATCGATTCAGAATCGTCCATATCGGTATCAAGATTCATTTTGTAGCCTCTAGTAGACTCATCATTTTACACTGATAATAAAAACATTTATCTCTTATAATAAGTCTTACCAATGAGAAAAATCTTAGGGCTCAGACTGGTTCAGTGGCCTAATGCGCAGAGGGTTGTGAGGTCGAATCTCAAGCCATGCTGCTTTGTTATCAGCAGCACTCATCCTTTACCTCATCACTCTTAAAGGAATGACCACACCGGCACAGGCATCTGTTAACTGGTGCGGCAGAGTTGGGGACCTGGTGCTTTTCTCCAAGTGCGTCGGCTGCCTGGCAAAGTCACATTGGCAGCAGTTTGAACATAGGGGGTGGCTGGCTTCACATGTATCGGGGGGGAACATGAAATCTCGGTTTTCCACTCTCAGGCTTGACTTAGCCTCTTAGGTACACTGACTAAACCAGTAAGTGGGGATGCACCCGGTCTCCTCTCACTGTTTGTTGTTTAGCAGTGAAAATAGAAGCAAAATAAACTTGCATTTAATCTGAACCAGAGCTCCAATATCTAGTATGTCTGGCATCCTCATTGATCCACACTCGCCTTTGACATAGATATCAGCTCTAAAGTCAAGAGAACATTTTTTTATCTCTGTAATAATGCATGCCTTCCCTTATCCTAGCTGATGTAAAACACTTACACATGTATTTTTAATTGAACTCTTTGATGGCTAATTTCAGCCTTCTCCGAATTCATTTAGCATAGTAGCTCCTAAATTATGGACCTCTCTCTCTCAGTGTATATGGGATGCTTCCTCTCTATCCTTATTTAAACCGCTTATAAAGACTAATAGCCTTTTTGTATATTATTAATAATAATATTAGTTGTATAATATGCTTTATTATTGTTTTTTTTTTACCAGGTTGAGTGATTTCCTATGTTTGTCACTTCAGTATTTGACAGACATGACAAAATACATCAAAATCACCCGTTTCTGAATTTCTCTTCCCTCTCCTCTGTAGCCGGTGTGCTGTAAGGGTGTGGCGGGCCCACCTCTGGCACCAGCGCTGGTGGGAGCGCGGAGCTCTCTGGAGGAACAGGCTTATCTGCTGCTAACTGAAGCCGAGAGACAGACCATGAGCTACTACATACAGGAGTACCAGCACGGCCATATCGGAGTGGAGCCTCTCGCCATGGCTTTGTTCGAGCTCTTTAACACACATGCCAAGGTCAGTCTAGCTCTGAAGATGGAGCCGTTGGCAAGGCTGGAGGGATGGGTTGATTGGGTTGTCATTGAGACTTTCTGCAAATGTGCAAAAACTCATTTCTTGTGTTTCCTCCAGCTCACCCTGCTGGCCGAGGTGCGCACGCTCATCGCTGTGCAGGATCTGGAGCGCTTTGATGGGCAGGTGCTGCACCGTGAGATGGAGGCATGGAGGGCAAGGCATGGAGGCCTTGGCCTTCTGCACCCGGACTCCATCTGCATCTCTCACCCCGAGAGCCATGGACTGTCTGCCTGCCAACTGACTGCTTCAGCCACAGGCTATGCTAAGGCAAGTGTGTGTTTGTGTGTGTGTTTGCTCAGTCAACCATGTCTATATAGGTCTGCCAAGGCTTTGGCTGATTCTCTCTCAGTTTGGGTTTATTTTTGGCGGTGTGTGTGTGTGTGGCTCCACTAGGTATTTATGCCCTTTTACCTGATTGGTTGACTTGTTAACCTCATAGGCCCCTGTTGCCGATACACCTGACATTAAAATGTGTCCCGTACATGGATGCTGCCTGTATACACTTGTTCAAATCTAGTGGTCATGATCAGAGGTTGCTGCTTGTACAGTTTGAAAGATTGTTGGAGCCACAAAGGGTTCTTGGGGCGATGAGAGAACAAGCATAGTTGGTTTCATAAAGAACCATTTTTAGAAAAAGAGATGTGTGTGAAGCACATTTTTAAAAGTTTATAAAAAATGTCCATGTAAAGGTTCTTTACCAGCTCAAAGCTTTTATAAAAATGGTTCTTTATGAAACCATAAGCAGTTCCTCCATGGCATCACTCAAGAGAATCCCTTGCAACACCTTTATTTTTGAGATTGCAGTGTGATCTGTCTGTAATCTGAACCAATAACTAGACAAACTGCCTGACATGCTTTTCTCTTAAGCTGGACACAACTATCAAGATGTTTTCAGCTGCGTTCTGATTGGTTTTCTTGCAGCAGGTTTTATCAGTCCCATGGGAAACTCATCATTACAAGCAGTTGCATGATCTGCAGGTCTGAGACTGAGCCCTTCAGAGAGTAACAGTCACTACATTAGGGGAAAAAGTTTGGGAAGTCCACGGCATCACAGATTGACCTATCTAAGAAGATCATTTTTGGCCACATGACAAAAAGTACCATCTGACGATGGTGCCCTCAAATTCCTCCTGTCGTTGCAGCCGAGAAACTCACATGGGTGGATCCTTCGCCAGCCAGCTTATCCCAAGATTCATTGCGTGCCAATTGCAGTCTTCAAGGTTGCTAGGTGACAGTAGCGGGGTTTCGTGTCGCAACAGTAAGGGCAGAAAAACTGCATTACTGTTAGGCCTTCCTTAAAAGTAAGCAGCAACAGAATTAGGACACAGCTAAAGACATCCACAATCTGCGCAGTCTGTGCAGTGAACCAATACATACTAGTGAGCACTCAAACACAGTGAGACCGTGAGTACACATGCCCGGGGCAGTGGGCAGCCTTAGCGGTGGCGCATGAGAGCCTACAGCTCCATCATCAGTAACCCAGTGCATTAAGCACTAAGCCACCACTGCCCAGCGTCACTAGAAATGAACAGTGCATTGTGGGAGATAACCGTGACCTCAAAAATCAGGCAGATTCCACTTTACGCTTCGGACTGATCATCATGGATGTGTGGTTACTCTGATAGGAGCATCCTGATTGGATATTAAAAGCAAGTATAAACAGGATATACTCATATAGAGGTGCTGTTTGAAGCCCTGTCTTCTTTGTGTTGGACGCTCTTGCTGGCTGACACTAGTCTTTATTGCATGTTGTAAAATCTGACCTCACATCAAGCAGTAATTGGGCTTAATTTATAGCTCCTCCATTTCATTGCTCGGGGAGTTAATTAGTGTATTTAACAGTGTTTGATTTTGTCAACACAAACACCAGCTACAAGGTAGAGGTGTAGTGATTCATGCAAGGCAGTCATATTTTGAGTCGATCTGGTGATTTCTTGATTAAGCAAAACAGAAATTCTTCAATTCAAAGCCAGAAATTCTGTTTATTAAAACTTTCAAGATTATAGAAGAACAAGGTTTTCCAACCTCTCAATCCAACAATACAATAATACCATATGATACAGTAGGATACACTATACTGTTCAGATTGAGGTGTGCATTGATCAGTGCTGACTGTATAACATCACAGCAGAGACGTGCCTTCCTTATATGCGTAATGACAGTTAAAACAACATGGCTACTTGTACAGATATTGAGATTCTAGCCCTAATAATCCTTGGTATCGGATGGAAAAATAAAATGTGTGACTTTTCTCATCTTTTGTTGAAGTTTATGGTTTGTGTTGTTGCAGAACGAGAGCCGGATGGATGTAAGCATGGGGTCAGGACTTGCTGGGTCTCTGAATCCTCTACCTGATATTGCATTGGTGAGTATCACCATGCAAGAGAGAGAGAGGGAGGGGTGGTAGTCAGTTAATCCTGGTATCGCTGAGAAAGCACATGCTAAAATAGTAGGTCTGCTCGTCCTGTATTCCGTTTCCTTGGCACGTAACTATCTCTGATTCATTATCTGCAGGCTAGATGATCAATTACCATTGCCGGAGAGGGAGGCCACAGTGTTTATAAATCTACACTACAGTAATTCCTTTAATTGTATTAACAGTAATAGAGTGCTGGTCTAAACCAGTTCAAACACTACACACAGCGACGCAGACGGAGGCAACCAAGGAGCTAGAAGCAAGTGCAGGCTCTATTATGACCAGTGTCGACAAGAGAGCCAAAACCAAAAAAACAAGAAAGGCATTAGAAAGTAAACAAGCAACTAAACAGAGTTAGTAACTTAATATAGGTAGATGGCAAAATCCTGCACCCAACAACTGGGGCTACACAAGGAGCCCAGCCCCATCCATTCCCTTCCCCTATACTCTACATCACACGCTCGATCAGGTGGGCACCTCTCTTCCGGTGTTGCTCTGGCCGTTTATGGTCCAATCAGCAACACATCATCATTACACCTATCATTTTACCTGAATTGGGACACAGCTAAAGACATCCACAGTCACCATTGATGTTTTACACAGATGGAATTTGACATCCGCCGAACAAAGACATACTAGTAAGCACAGACAAACACAGTGAGACAGTGGACACACATGCCCAGAGCAGTGGTGCTTGAGGAAGCAAAGAGGGTCAAGGGCCCAACAGTGGCAGCTTAGCGAACCCGGCTATTGAACCCACTACCCTGTCATTAGTAACCCTGTGCTTTAAACAGCACCCCCTAGGAGTTTAATGCCCTGTCTGCTTTAACTGTTGTATTATTTATTTAACTGTTTTTTTAAATATATTTTTTAATGTATTTAATTAATTAGTATGTTTAATAGTGTTTGATGCCGTCAACACAAACACCAGCTAAAGGTAGAGATGTAGTGATACACACAAGTAATATTTTGAGTTGATCCTGTGAATTCTTGATTAAACAAAGCAAAAAAAAAAAAAAGCCCAAAATAATAATTAAGGTTGCTGTGGCTGTTTATGATCCGATCAGCAACATTTACCATTAAGTGAACTAATACACAAACACAAGAAGACCCTACACCTAACAGTCAAGCTTGCTGTGGCCGGTAAACAGTCCTACGGTACGTCCCAAATGGCAACATTACACCTGGACTGCAGAACAAAAAGACAACGAAGACAAAGAACCTCAAGAACAAGAAACTAGTTACAGTCATTGGGGTTTACATAAGACACAGGAGTGTGGGGGAAAAGGACACCAAGCAGTGGTAGAACCCTTCTTTACAGCACTAAATTATCAGGCTAAACCAATTCAAAGCCTTTTTACCTGCTAATTTAATTCAGTATTTAATACTGAACCTCACTGCTTGCTGTCTAATGTTTTATTTTAGGAGAGTTCACTTATTAGCCCTCTTGTTGTTAGTGTACATGTTCTGTACATGGATATTATGGAAACCGTAGAGCAGCAATTACATGACTTCATTTCATAATGTGATGACATTTTGAAATGAAATGTCACCCTCTAAAAGCAGAGAAATGCCAGGATGTTTTTTTCCTTAGGCTATCGTGGCCTTCTGCAATTATATTCTCCCTTTTAAGCCCCAGTCAGGAGTCAGTGCTGCTGGCAGACGCTTTCTAGTAAAAACAGCACATTCACTGAAATGTAGAATACCAGCATCCCCATGTTCCAAAACTAATGTGTCAGGGGTCTGTGGTGCTTTTACTTCAAGCACCTTAAGGTCGGTGGTGACCCGGGACATCATTAGCAGTCTCTGCTGTGGCCTCTTTTCTGTGAATATTATTGCATTCATTTAGTCAATTATAGAAAGATAGTTTTTGTAAAGATTAGGGATGTCCCGATCAGGTTATTTTACCCCCCAATCCAGTATCAGCCGATACCAGTCCGATCTTGTTAATAATCCAGCCCCACAGTACAGCTGTTGATTAATTTGTTCAGTAAAATGCCTTTGTTTTCAGTATCAGTTTCTATAATGAGACATTCTGGATTGATTGATTTAGTTTAGTCGAGACCTTTCTTAAAATGTTTTATAATATCTTATAATCCAGACTGACTCTCCTCCCTGACTAATCAGCTCCCAGCTCCTTTACAATACTGCAGTCTAATCACTTCCTGTGTGTGTGTGTGTAGTGGTACACACTCTAGACTGATAACTGTAGTTGGTCTACTGGTGTGAAATGGCTGGTTTATAGTGGGTAAATGTGCTGTGATTTGAGTTTCTATAGTGTGTGTCTGTGTGTGTTTTATCATAAAGGTTCAGATATTATGGCCACCGTAAAATAGCTCCACACTACAGACAATTAACTCTTATTTATCTTCTGAGAACGTCTGCACTGCTGTGGGCTGTAAATAATGCCCATTAATGGAGTCTTGAGGATGCCTAATGGCGCTCTGAACACCGTGCTCAAAACAAAGACTCAGAACTGAATTAAAATGGTCTATACCTGATCAGTTAAAATATGCCTGGATTGGCTCAGATCTTGACCCACTAGATCAGATCAGGACATCTCTAGTTAAGATATCAGTGGCCCACTGAGACTGAAGTGACTTGAGGTACAGTACGACCATCATCCTCTACCAAAGTAATGGTAAACTTTCACTATCTATCTCTCTCTCTCTCTCACACACACACACACACACACTTTAAATGTCTTAATTACAGTTTCTGCAAATAATTAATAAGCAGATGTCCCAATGATTTTGCCTAGTGTATCTAGTGTATATTATACCAATAGTTGACTACATTCTCATTTAGTTTAGAATAATATACAGCTCCATTATTAACAGGGATGCACCGATCTGACCTTTTCTGTTCCGATACGATACATACAACTTTGCATATCGGTAGAAACCCAATCCAATGCCATTTTTGAAGTAACAACCCTAATACCTCACCATGTGGGAGAGACTTCAGGCATCAGGATTGACTTCAATATGACTTTACTAACTTGACCTGTATTACTGTTTGACACTAAAATAAATCATTGTGCTGGACTTTAGCACAGTGGTGTCTGGGCTCTTTTATTCTGAAATGTGAAGTCTGTGGGACCAAAGGGGAACCAGCAGCATCTCCCTTCTCAGTTTAGCATTCATAAATAACTATTATGGGATGTTTAGTTAGCAGACCCAAGTGCAGAGAAGGAAACCTGCGAGAACAGGTCTTATGAAGTAATGGAAGTAATTTGACTGTAGTTAGAACCAGCAACCCTGGCAGTAGAGGTCAAAGACCTTACCACTGCACCACCAGCAAGCACAGGCAGTGAGTGGAATTGCACCCCTTAGAATAATGAAACTAAAAAGGCAGGAAAACCAAACAAAGGAGATGCCAAAATGGTGTAACTCAGACGAAGGACAGCTAGCACTGACATAACTAAAGGAAATTAAATAAGTGCCCTCTCCCTCTTTTACCCACTCTGGAGCTGATTACTGATGCAGCTCTTTAAGTGAATGAATCTGAAAGCCAGAATCTGCTGTACTAGAGCCTTAGCCTACTGGTAGTCCAGCTATTGACCCCTTGACCCCTCTTTTGAGTTCTGAGTTGAGATCTTGTTTGGTTTCCTGATCAGCTCTTGCTTCGCTTTCTTTTCACTCCTTTCTTTTCTCAACTCTTTCACCTCTGTGAACCGTACCAGTCACCCCTCTACAAAGGTGTGACAGAGAGGTGCTGTTTCCCCACAACAGTCTTAAATGCAGTGACAACCAGGTGTGTCTGGTTGGCACTGATTGCCTCTAGGTGTTCTGGGAATTGGAGTTGCTTTGGGTAACAGTGCCTCACCACCGTTGCCCTCTGCTGGTAGGCGGCAGCACAGACAGACCCCTTACAATAACAGCCATTACAGGGAATATATTGCATATTATGCAAGTAAACAACAGACGTTTCACAAACTCTGCTGACCCTGATCACTTTACTTACACTCTATTTACACTCACTACACTGAGGCAGAGACTGGAGGACATGGGCAGACTGGTACACAGACTAGAGTGGATTTTAGTTTTTCCAAGCTGGATTAATTGCTGATAGTTGCTGACAGGTCCAGGGCTATGATATGTGTATCATGTCTGTAGGTTATTCTGATCCTGGGTTATGAAGCCTAGAATACCAGCAGTGTGTGAATTGGGTTCAATGAATGGATCGGCCTAATTATCTGATACCCGTTCAAGCTTATTTTGTTAGTATCGGGATCAATTTCTAGTCCCAGTATTGGCTCAGTGCATCCCTAATTTTTAACCATAATTTTTTCCTACTTATTATTTGAAATACGTGGAATTGCACAGTACATAAATATTCAATCATTTTCTATATGTTTACGTAACTAAATTGCTTTTAGATATTAAAGCTGATTTGATTAGACTGATTAGAAATTTCGGAACAGTGATTTCAAGCCTAAGCACGGTGGTGCATGCTCAAACTAAGCATTAATGCAAAGCTTTAAGGGTTTCTGAGAGCAGCTTTAATTGCTTGGTTCAGAATTAGCCTGAGATAATGTGTGGTTACCCTGTGCTCTTGTACTGTTTCAGGACGAGGTGCAGTCCTCATCAGAGTCGCCCCCTAATTTCAGACCTCCTCCTCCCCCTGGTCCTGCAGCCATCAGACACGGCAGTCCCAAAGGCCAGATTAAACGGCCCTCGTCTAAGCTGTCCCACACCAACCTGCTCTTCTCCACCCCCTGCAGGGTGCACCAGGACAACAACCACCCTCAGAACCATGTGCACCCACACACACACTCGCCTTCTTCAGTCCACACTTCCCCGTGCACCATCCACCACACCTCCTCACCCTGCTCCATCCATGCCTCTCCTCCCCCCTGTTCCCTCCACCACTCCTCTCCATGCTCCGTTCACCGCAATTCCAGCCCCCCAGTCGGACCCCCCGCCAAAGACCTGGTCCAGTTTCTCATGAGCCGGCAAGCGGCTGTGCTGTCCCCACACCCGGAGTCCCCCAGCCAGTCTCGAGCAGGCACTCCGACCCCAAGCCTGTCTCCTCGCTCCTCACCGTCTCTCTCGCCTTCGCTGCTGATGCCTGTTCCGCCCCCCTGCAGCCCAGAGAAGCTAGAGATCCCCAGCAACGCACCATCTCCAAGCCCAGGCACATCCCAGGTCCATAGACTGAACCCAGAGCCAGAGGCAGGGGAGGAGCGGCCACAGCCACAACCACGAGGTGAGATTAGCCTCAAATAGACCCTAAAGCATAAGTGACCAAACATGGTCACTAAAGCTTTAAAGGGCTCATATCTTACATTACACAAGTACAAAAACTAAATTAGGAAGTTTGTATGATTTGTTACTGTTCTTTTAAGACTAATATGTAAATTACCTCTGTTCTAATTGGTAGATTAAAATCAGTTTAGACTTTAAAACAATCTAAGGTAAAAATAAACAGAACACAGAGTTAAAGCAGCAGTATACAAGAATTGGCATGTCTTGCTCCTGGGCTCCCCCTAGAGTCAGGAAGTATAATGAGCCTCCACTAAAGGAAATGCTTTTCACATGCATCTCCTAGAGTAAGTGAAAGAAGCATGTGGACTGAGGCGGCAGAGTATTAATACAGTATTTTACATGAATATGGTTACTCAGCATTCTACCATTTTTGCGATTATTATCCTGCCCACTTCCCTAGAGTTGCGTAGTGCAGTTTCTGGCATGTTAAGCTGGGTGTATCAACGATATCAGTACTATTCTCCCTATTACAGTCAATGGAGCATTCACATGATTTAAAAGCAGTTACTTTAAAGTGGAAATGTTACATAATGCTGCTTTAACCCCTTTTACCTCTATTGTCCCTCATAATCTGCCAGACGTGTGGTATGACGTGTATGAGGTGTCTAATTTCTGTTCTGTTAATCTTGTACGCAGACAAATAAGCTCATTCACCCATGTTCATTTAGGAGGTCCACAGGAATGTGCTGCGGTGTTTAACCTGCTAGCCAACTTATCTAAGCCTAGCTATCTGGCTACGGGTCCAAACACAACATAAACTGTGGCATTTTAGTCACTCCAACACTACTGGCTCGACCTTGCTCCCTGAGCCATTAGTTTTTAGTGTTAACACTTGTGTTTTTAGTGCAGAGGTTAGTGAGAATAGCAGGTAATAGGTGTACTGAGTGGCAGCCGAGCTAGCTAATCAAAGGTCAGCTTAGTAAGAGGGCTACAGAACCAACACTTTAATTTCAGCTAATTCCATCCTTTTAACACCAGCTGCTCAATCTGAGTCATTACTGTCTAGACATTAAGTGGGGGTTCAGTCAGCCTAACTAAGCCAATGTAAACCATCTTCTCTGTCCTGATTCAGGGCAGTTTGGTTTATGTAATTGTTGTCAGACTGACATTTTAACATTTGATTGGCTTTTACTTGAAGATACAGAGAAATTGACCAGCTTCCAGAAGAAATTTAGCACCCAACAGGGTCAAGGATTGAGGGAAAAGGGTCAACTTTACTCACTTAAGTAATGTATGTGTGTGTGTGTGTGAGAGAGAGAGAGAGAGAGAGACTTTGTCTATTTATTTATGTTTGTGTGTTGATTTGTTTCTATATTCATATACGTGTGTGGGAGTACATGGTGGGATTGTGCTTTCATGTCTTTGAAGCCGAAGGGCATTTAATCTATTTTATAAGCTACACCTACAACTACAGTGTTATCTCTGTATCTCCATCTCTGAACTTAAAAGCATCTAGTGAAAACTGTAAATGTGTGTGTGTGTGTGTGTGTGTGTGTGTTTCTGTGTTTTCAGGCACCACCCTCTCTCAACTGTCAGACAGTGGGCAGACCCTGAGTGAGGACAGTGGAGTGGACATTGCAGAGGCAGGGGGGTTGAGTAAGGATAGCAGTCCCCGGCCTGGGAAACCTTCACCTCAGCAGGCCTCAGGAAACCTGCGGGGGACAGAGGGACCCGCACAGCCCTCCAGTCAGCAGGTAACCAGGACTGAGTCAGGCAAGCCTTACAGGACAGATCTTCTTTAGGCCATTATATGATCTTAATGATTCTACAGCTGGGTGTGATGGTTTTTTTGTGATACTTGCTTTTTGGAATTACACAGCAAATGCTGGCAATACACAGCTAGTGTTAAATCCACACAGTGAGTGTTTACACTGCATCTTTTTAATACAGTGAGTGTTGAGTCAACACTGTCAAATTTGCTGTGTACAATCAAAATGAAGAAGTAATAGTAGTTAGTTCCAGCCTTGTAGTATGATTGAACGACAACCTTTCTGAAGTGCCTGTGATCGCATTTTAAAAAAATCCATTTTTAGGCCAATATCCTGTGCTTGTCATAAATTCTGGGGCTTTACATACCAGACTCTCGCTTCCCCTTAGAATTAAACAGGCCTTTTATATATATATGTTCACTCTCATACTAAAACACATCTCCTTAATGGCAACTTCACAGGACAAAGGGATAAAATCCTTACTGAGCAGTGGCCATGACTTAATTATCTCATTCTCACACCTTACTAAGTCATTGCAATGGGATCCCTGAAGCTGGAAGGGCTCTTGGTACAGATGGGCTTTTGACCAGGAGAATGAACAATTTAATTTAGTGAGGTCAGGATGTTGGATGATCACCAACCCACCACATCCCCAACTCATCCCAAAGGTACTGGCATCATCCCAGAGAATACAGTTCCACTGCTCCACAGCTCAATACTGGGGGGCTTTATACCCCTCTAGCCCACACCTGGCATTAGGCAGCATGGTGCCATGAGGTTCATGTTTATCTGCTCCAAAGAGTCCTATTCTATTGGCAGTACTTCTCTACAGGGACAAGACAAGCTGTGTATGTGTGCATTTGCACATCTGTGTAACTTAAATTAGCTGGGTGCATTCATTAAAAGGGGTGTCCACAAACATTTGGACACGTATAGTTAAATCCTGTTTAGTTTTTGAACTGAAACATTTTCAGAATTACCAGACTCAACTAAAATGGTAAAATGAATCCTCACTCATGAAAAAGTTAATCTAAATAATATGACAGCTGTGATCTAGAACCTTCCATAAAACTGTTTTTCTTCAAGCAGTCTTTCTCCAACAAAGAGACTCAGACAGTCTGAAGGCAGGGGGTCTCTCCTAGAGTCTTGTTCACACTTATAACCCTATCATTCTGCTATTCTGCTACTGATTAAAGCAATGCACTTCAATAACACTGCAGTCTGGCCAGGATCATCTCAGGCCTCTCAGCATCACATTGATGATCAAAGCCAGGGTGAGTGTAGGAGGGAGTTTGAGAGGTATTTAATCCTCCCTATTCATGTCAGATTCTCTCTGTCTTTTTTTCTCCCTCTGTCACTGTTCTATAGGCAGGGCTACCTGAGCCTACCCTGGTACGGGTGTCCAAGAGTGCCAATACACTAGGCATTGCAGTGGAGGGAGGTGCCAACACCAGGCAGCCTCTGCCCCGCATCGTCACCATACAGGTAAGTGTCTTCAGCGTCTAATACTGCTTTTTTTTCATACAATGCACATAAACAAAGCAAATAAACTAGCAGTGCCCCCTCTTGAGGAAAAGTGTCCATTAACTGTGACGCTAAATCTTGGATCTCGCTCAGATGTGAGAGAGCATTTTATGGTGTACTAAAGTGTACTTAAAAAGTGCCTTTTAAAATTTTCTTTATGTCATAATAAACAATCTTACTCCATTGTCCAGAGGAAGCTGTACCTGGTTCTACAGAATGTATTATTTAAATGTCAGATAGTATTTCTATTTTTAAAAATTTAAAAAATGTTGCTTAAAATACAACACTAAAAATATTACATAAAACAATTAACAATCATAAAAATAGTTTAATTCATAAATTAAACTTATATTTCAGTTGTTTCTCATGTATTATCATTTGTCTGCTGTTATATGTATATGTATTACAGTGAAGTGGAATCAATTTCTTACTCTTGCACATGCCTCCTCGAACCCCTACGCAACCAGCCACCGCCTCTTTTCAAACTGCCACCGATGCAACGTCAGCAGGGAACCACCACGCTCAGAATAAAGTGCAGGGTACCCAACGGGTTACTCAGCATCACACTGAAGTGGTGTGGCAAGAGGGAGATCCATCTTTGAGAAAAGCAAACTGTGCTCTCTCAGGCTCTGGCTGCTGATGGCAGATAGCATGACCCAAATGTGAACCAGCGGCTCATAGTTCCTCGACTTATAGTGGTAGCGCATTGCTACGCAATAGTTTTGGAGCTCAGCCAATCGGAATAAAAAAGCAGAGCAAACATGCACTTTGTGTAAAGCACTGAAACTGCCTGTTTATCTTATGACGACACTGCAGCATGAAACATGGAGGGACGCCCTCAAAACACAGCACTTGAGCAATGGGCTGGTTGGCATAAATAAAATGAGCCAAGACTGTTACATAAGAGTCTTGGAGTTTTCCAGCTGTGTTTAACTTTTACTGAAGTAGGTTTTGCTTTCAAAGAAGGACACAACTAAGTTTGTCACAGTTTGTCAGCTCCATGTGCTAGGGATGTAAATGTACACCAAAGTAGTGGTTCGGTTGAGGTAGTTATTACAGCTTGTAGTGTGTTAATGAAGCATGTTCAGTGGGTTTCCACACACACAAACACAAACACCGGACAACTCACACAACTGACACATTGTCCTCATCCAATCCAACATGACACAGTTGTTGACAAGAGAGAGAGGAGTAGAACACACAGGGGGAGCAAACAAGACTACAGTTACTATACCACTACAGTCCCCACAATACCTTGCAATACTGTTTAAGGTTTCTGGGCAGTATGTGGACTTGTGAAATGACTGCATTTACCTTAATATCACATACACCAAAACGTGCCCCCCGTACCATGACGGTTCAGTACGAATACACATACCGTTACACATGTACTGAACTTTACCATGAACTCTTATTTTTCTCTTTAAAGCAGTATGCTTTAGCTTCAGACCCTCCATGTGATTAAATGAAGGTCCAGCAGACCTTATGCTTTCATATTGAGGCACAGCTAATGAGGCAGGAGCATCTGCTTAAAAAAACCCATCAGATGGCTGGCCCCAGTTGGACCAGCAACAGCACGCATTAGAGGCCCTTTTAAAAACTGATTTCCTCATGGCCGCTTAAGCTGCCGGGTCATTGGAACGGCATTATTGCTCATATTGCTGCCTTACCCAATTATACATACAACCAATAGCCTACAACTCATTAGTTCTTTAGACTTTTAACTGCTTTATTATTAACTGTACCTCCATGACCTTTGTAGCTAATGGTATAATGACAGGGCAGTATAGCAGGCTCTGGCTGTTTCTTTAGGGGGGGGTTGTGGGCTTTGATTGGCAAATAGTACGTTTATCTCACGCCAACCTTTTGACCCTGCTTGGGCATGGTAAAGAAGTGCATTAGCATATTGGGAATTCAGGGCCTGCTTATGCTGATAAGGTTAGTGTTTGAGTGCATTGGCTTGCTTTTGTCTCCTTTGGATCCTTGAGCAACTTTAGCTTTGGTGCAAAGCAGCTTTGCACTGAGATATGTCAGCTTCCTTAAACAAACACTTAGGCTTAGTCCTGTCTGTATAACTGGGGGAAGCAGATGTGAAAGCATACGCAACTCCCAACTCTACAACTCTATTGTATCTTTTAAACAAAGGCCTGGCACGTTGGGTTTTTTTTTTGTATTGAATTGTTTGGAATTTGAGGGGTTTTTTTTTTGGGGGGGGGGGGCAGATTAACCAATAGAAGTTGCTTAAAAAGAATCTTATAGCATTAACATATTTTGAAGGATGCTGAGGTTTGTGTACCAAAACCGTCATAATACATTTTTACATGACCAGCCTTTTTATCTTTTTTTCCAACCCTGGTTCTTGAAGTGCTCTGTGCTTTATCTGTGCTTCATAAACTCAGTAAGCGTTGCTATTGAGCTTATTAGTGGGATCAATTGTGTTGGAAAACACTAAATTGTGCAGATCTGCATAACCATGTGATGGGTTTTAGGTTGTTTATGGTACTGGCCAGTATAAACTCTCCACTCTCACAGCATCACACCCACCACCTCCTCCCTTCTTCTTCTCTGCTTTTCACCTCAACCACAGGGAGGGGGTTGCGCACAGCTTCATGTGCCACCTCGAAGCCGCCCTGAACTCCTGCCGGGCACACGTCTGAGTTCTGAGGTGTGGTCCTTACTAAGTTCTTGATTGTTGAAGACTTATTGTGTTATTTCCATGGAGAGATCCAAAGAGCGCTTTGAGGCCTTCAGAAAGAAAGTTGTAGATGCAGATGAGTCCGTGAAGGAGAACAATCAGAAATCAGCCATTATACACTGTTTAAGTAGACAATTCTTGAGGAACTTTTGGAGGTTCTTCAGTTTGAAACTGTCAAGGTGCTTGAGGTACTTTGAGGAACCTTCGAGAAAGTTGAAAAAACAAAAAAGCACCTCAAAGCACCTTAAGAGGTTTCTCCACAGTTTTAAACTGAAGAACCTCCAAAGGTTCCTCGAGGTTATTATACTTTTAACAGTGTACTGTCCACATGGCCAGGTAAGGCAGTCCTAGCCTAGTTCAGCCCAAGAGCAAACCACAAGAAGAGTAAAGAAGTCTCCAACTATCCTAAAATGCCATCGCGAGACCAGCTGCACAAGTTTGATTTTTGTGGGAGGTATGCAAGGAGGAAACCCTTGCTGTCAAAAAATATATTAGGGCTAGGTGTGGGACATTTGACTAATTATTATGAAACGATTTCTTCAGTTGTATGTGTTTAGTTAAGAAGAGAAAGGTTTTCTTTGGATGTCCTAAAATGAAAGTAATTTTTTAGCCTGAGCTAACCAACCACTGTTTTAAGACGTACTGTGGATTTTAGTAGTGTTGAAGAAACATGAGATGTAGATATTTGTGCCAAAAAATCCAATCCAAATGCCTTTGAGTTGTGTGTGGCGGCAGTCAAAGAGATTTCCAACACAATGACTTGCTCACTGATTACTGCGAATTTCATCAGTGCAGATTTGACTGTGGAGCCCAATTAGAGGCTCTTGAGATGCTGTTTTTCTGATTAAAGCACAGCATAGAGCCGGACAGCATCTTCATAAGACTCTTAACTCTCCCACTCCCATGTCTTATGATAGAATTGACCCAGATGATAATATGGGAAACTTGACTTGAATGTCTGTGCGGCTATGAGATTATTTATTTGGAGTGTTGTTTTTGGGAAATAAAAAGTCAAAAAAATCATTTTTTGTACACTAGCTTTGGAACAGTACATGGTCATATCAGCATTCACTGAAGTCACTACATTTTCATCACAGTAAATATCCTGATGCAACAGGTTTACATATTTAATGCTCAACTCAGAAAAAAAAAAGTTCAGCGCTTAGGAAGGAATGAAACATTTGCAATAGTGGTGGGAGACCACCTTGGGAGATCAGCTAAACAGGTATTGGTACCACATACCAATATTGATGGTCAGTTTTAAGGTATTGATAGATGCTATTACCAAAGAATAGCCCCACCAGTTTGTACAGAAGTCCCTGTATTTACTGAGTAATACACCTTAATCTGTAAAAAGCCTTGCTGCTTTAAAGGGGTTCAGAGTTGGTGGCCAGGGGGATTTAAAGACCCCCCATTTACACCTGATCACTTCATCCGTATTGAGTATAGTGTTATATCTGGATAAGGCCGAGTCTCATTAAAATGCAAGTGAAAACACATTTAAACCAGATACAAATCCAATCATTTAAACCACTTCAGGAGGGGATCTGAGACACATTTGAGCCACGTTATAGCAGAGTAAACACATCCACCTCCGTAATAGGTATTCCAACCCCTTCCAGTACAACCAAAACCCATCCCAGTACAACCAAAACTCTTCCCCATGCCATACGCCACAGCTATAATGGACTGCCAAGCTGTTGAATTTACATATTCCATAGCACACGGTAATCAGATTTCAGGCTGACTGACCAGAGACCCATTTGACTAGCAAGTGTAAATGCATGTGGTTAAAATCTTATCAGTATACAATCCAGATACTAGTCACATGAGCTCCATTTGAGGTTAATTAATAGCTTGGCCGTTAGCTTTTTGCCTGTGGTCAAATATGGGACTTCAGCTACACTATTTGTCCAAATGTTTGTGGACACCCTCTTCTAAAAAATGCATTCAGCTACTTTAAGTTGCACCCATTGCTGAGAGAGCTGGGCAAATGTACACACACAGCTTGTCTAGATGCTGTAGAGAGGTATTGACTTCTACCTACCCATCAGCTCCCTCTTACTGGTATAGTGTGGTGTGGTTTCCCTGCTGTGGGATCAAACTCTCCTCTGCCATGTGGACAGCAACCAGTTTATTCACTACACTATACCAGATACCTTTCTCCACAAAATCAGAAAATATGACCATTCCTGACTGCAGAGGCTTTTCTGTTTCTCTTCAGAACCGCAGATCTTTCCAGGCTTGACTAATGCATTTGTTCTCCTTGTATGCTTTTCCTTATATGTCATTTCTGCTTCTCACAGTTGCATCTTATCTGGTCCATACATTTTTGAAGTTCTCCCATATGAGTCCCTGTGGCAGCTTCCAGGTTTCAAAAGCCTCAGCTCGATATCACCTCTGAACTGTGGCTTAGAACTACACAGCTTTACAATACTTATGTCTTTGACTTTTTGGCATATCCTTCTCAGAGATCTAAGCTATGCTCATGAGGCAAAGGTCTTGCCGCTTGCTGCTTTCCATCACTTTCTTTAATGATGACAAGAGCTTTCGTGAATTCTACACTGCACACACTCCCAGCCCCTCCCCTGTTTCTGGCCTTTCAGGCGATATCAAGAGAAACTATTTCCCCTGGACTGACCTACTCATTGTGTTACTTGATTCTCTGGGCATTGGACATCGACAGTCCCTGTTCTGCCTATTTAAGGCTATTCCCTTTTCTTACAGATCCTTGTGAGCTTAAAGCCCTATTTGGACGGGATTACTTTTACATGAGGAGGTGGAGTAATGTAATTGTACTACAGGATGTCGAAATCTCAGTATAAATGACTGAGATGGGAGTGACCTTCAAAAAAAGATGATGATGATGATGATGACTAATCGTCTCACCCACTCATCATAATGAATGAAATGTCAGTTTAAAAAATGAGTAGCTACAGTTGTGTATATAGGCTATAGGCCTGGCCACACAATGAGCGCCACGCCTTTACAGAGCCCTTTGGCTCATTTTCTGGATTTGTCTGAGGCTTTGCCACATGCTTGAACGACAGATGCATCTGTGCTATGCATGACAAAACTAAATGCCTCCTCGAATGCCTCCATTAAAGAATATTTAACCACATGATGATTTGCACAGGATTACTATAACCTGGGATTAAAGAGGTAAAAGATGCCAGACATTTTACATGTCCGTAAAAATGACGTCATAGTCGGGCGGGACTAAAATTACTGAGAAACTCTGGTAATAATTACATTACCCCATCTACCCATATAAAAAAAATAATCCCATCCAAATAGAGTTTAAGAAGGACTTGTTAAGTAGCGGAACAGTTGGATTAGACACTTTCAGGGAAAACACTACAGCATGCATCCTCTTGGACAAAGGCCTGTTTCTTGCCAAACCACTGGTATGAAAAAATGGTGTAAGATTCCCTGTGATGTAAATTTAAGATAAACGAACATACTTCCATCAAAAGTGAAATTTCTTGTACTGTAAAGTTGCCAATTTGGAGATGGACAAGGTTTCTGTGTGAGAGCATTGTTATATTAGCTGGCTTGGACCTGGCTTGATGCTATCAGCCTATATGAGGATATCAGAGGACCATGGGCTGGAGTTCAGGTGGCTTCTGATTTGTGGTAGGAAGCCAGCCAACCCCACCCCCCCCCCCCCCCTCTGATGAGTGAAGCTAGGAGTTACAGATATGACTGAGTTAAAGGGAGAAGATGGGGTGGTGGAGGCCTGCAAAGACTTTATTGTAGATATGTGAACAAGGTAGAGATGGCATTTATGGGGTCTTAGATTGAAAGATTAGGAGAAGCGGCTTCAGGCCTGTTACTCCCCCCAAAATGTATGTGTTTTATAACACCACTTAGTGCAGAACCATGATATACTATCATATAAACTTTTATCAGGATCATGCAGCAGTATGGGAGCGGTGGTTGTATGGGATGTAGCAGTGGTTGTAGATGAGGCCTCAGTGCTAATGGGTACTGATGAGAGGACAGAGGTTCAGTCATGGAGCTGTCAGGCCTGGCCCATCTCCAACCATCTGTCTGAGCGAGACACAACAGCCAGAACCCCGCCCCCAGCTCCTTTTCTCTCTCAGATCGTGTGGTTTATCTACCTTGACAGAAGGCTAGCTAATGACTTCTCAATACAAAGTGCCACATCAGGCCAAGGGAGCATTCATTTTTCTTCCCCTGCTCCCCTCTCTCCTCTCCTACACACTTTTGATAAATGGTGTGGCCTGTCGTTCTTGGGCTTCTTGCCTATTCTTCAGAACTTACATTTTCCCTGGAGTATTTCAGTGCTGCGGTGTCTCATCCTTTCTCTCTCTCTTTCTCTCTCTCTCTGTCTTTTTCAGAAGGGCGGCTCTGCGCACCTCTGTGGGCAGTTGCGGGTGGGGCAGGTGATTCTAGAGGTGAACGGCGTATCCCTCAAAGGCATGGAGCATCGAGACGCAGCGCGCCTCATTGCCGAGGCCTTCAAGACCAAAGAGAAGGATTACATCGACTTTTTGATCACAGACTTCAATACCGCCCTATAGAAGATGACAAAGGAGCAGCGTGTGAATACAACAGACGTCTAAGGTTGTCATCTAAGGTTGTCATTTGCCCTAATGAAGGACTCTAAATCATTTTTATCTATGGGAAAAGTGAATGGCTTTTGAGGAAAAAGTTTGAGTTGCACCCTATTGTAGAAATGGTCTCGATAGGAAGATTAGACAAAAACCCAATATGACCTTTTTCAGTTCTGTTTACCTTCAAATGTCCCTGGGTTCTCATAATTCTGAGGTCAGTAAGTAGACTAAATATCAGAATTACCACATGCAGCACATGCAAGCAGGCTGCAACTGGATACATATTGGTTTTTATATGATATTTCACTGTTTTGCTTTGTGGCATTTAAAAATGGCTTGGGGCCTTTTTTTCCATGGAGTAAGTACACTATATGGACAAAAGTATGGAAAACCCGCTCATTCATTGTTTCTTCCTAAAGGAAGGGCATTAAAAAAGAGGAAGTCGAGTAAGTAACTGTCTTTACTGTCCAAAAAAGGCTTTATACCCCTCTAGCCCACACCTGGCAGTAGGCAGCATGGTGCTAATAGGTTCATGTTTGTTTACCTGCTCCAGAGAGTCCTGTTCTACTGGTAGTAGTTCTCTACAGGGACTAAACAAGCTGTGTGTGTGCATTTGCACATCTGTGTCAGCAATGTATGCAGCTTGAAAGGTTCCGTAGTTTTTCCCATAGACAAAAGGACTTAGACCCTGGGCTCGTCTGGATGGTCAGCTATAAAATATCAACTCGTCCTCAGAGGTCTTTAATCTGAGGAGACATTGCACTTTATGGAATCTGAACGGAGCAGGCTGGAAGGACGTTTGCAGTACAGCGTGCCCCAGCTGGGATCAACACTGGTTAAGATCAAAACTGTCCTTCAAATTACCTGATCACCCCACCCTCCACCTGTCGGAACAGCTGGTTAGACAGACTTTTTAGAGTCCAAATAATGACCACAAATGTCCATCTTTTCCTTGCGATGATCAACTACTAGCACTCATTCCATGCTGCTTTCCCCTGCGAAAGCTGATGTTCGTCCCACGGGGCACTCAGGTTCCTCGTCCAGGCTGCGAGTGTTTACGGTGCAGGGTTATGTGATGGGACCAGTAGAGGCTTTTTATGCTGGCTATTAAAATCTGTCTCACGGCACAGCTCACACACGGCGGCAAACTTAGGGCTCATGACTCCTCTCTGCATCCTGCTCAAGGACGTCCCAGAGCAGGCCGGAGACAGATTGTGTGAGCAAATGGATAGTGCTTAAAATCCACTTTGTCTGAGTATGACTTTCACTGGTGGCTGGTGGATCGCCCCACATTTCACTCTCTTGCCCATCTTCTAAAGATAGTGGAGAGTTAATAGCACTTTGGACCACAGCTACTGTCTAAACGGTCAAAACCAAGGTAGGCCACAGAAAGCCTGCTTGCAGTGCAGATGGTGTACTATTATGTACGTATGTCCTTATTCAGTTCAAGCAATCTTAGTCTCATATGGGTTCTAGTAGGGATGTCCTGATCCTGGTTATTTTAAGCCCAGCTCAGTTCCGATCCTTTGTTTTTACCACTGTGTTTTAGCAGAAAGCCTTCTGGTATCATCTAGGAGCTATTTTCAGACTTTTTTCCCAGCCCACAGCATTCAGGAGCATTCTCACATGGTAACAGAGCAGTTTAGAGTCTGCAGTGTGGAACTATTTTACAGCAGAACCAGGAAATATGATGTAATATCTGGGCTTTTAGTGCTTTGACAGTGTTTGAGTGGCTTTTCCACCAGGCATTCGTCTGTTTTCTGCTGATTTGGCCCATGCCGCCTAAAACCATTGGAAAATTATGGCCAGATAGAAACAATACTATAGCGGAAATGCTACAATTTACCAGCACTAAAAAGCGCATGCTAACACTAATACACACACGCTACAGAAACCCAAATCACAGCACATTCACCCACTGCAAACCAGTTATTCCACACGGGGCAAAATAGCTGGATTGTGACATCCCTGCTGTTTAGTGGAATTTTGATATATTAATTAAATCATCCATATTTTGTCATATCAAAATCTTGTAACATCAGCTTTCTGGCTTTTATTTTCTAAGCATATGGAAATGAGGGCAACCCCATTGAAATGGTCCGTAATTACTTATGGAATAAAATGACATTACTTATCTTTCATTAAGGCGAAGTAAATGAAAGTTCTCCTGTAACGTTACAGTGTCAATAGTATACACCAATCAGCCATTACATTAGTACCACCTGCCTAATATTGAGTAGGTCCCCCTTGTGCCACCACAACAGATCTGAGCATTCTTGACATGGACAAGCAGCAGATCCTCATAAGTCCTGTAAGTTGTGAGGTGGGGCCTCCATGGATCACATGAATGAGCCTTATGTGCCCATGACCCTGTCGCTGGGTTACCGGTTGTCCTTTCTTGGACCACTTTTGGTAGGTACTGACCACTGCATACCAGAAAACCCCACAAGACCTGCCTGATGTTTTGGAGATGTTCTGACCCAGTCGTCTAGACATCCCAATTTGGCTCTTGTCAAACTGACTCTTTTTCCAGCTTTTAACACATCATCACCTTCAAGAACTGACTGTTCACTTGCGGCCTAATATATCCCCTGTGGATGAAGATTATCAATGCTTTTTACTTTTCCTGCCGGTGGTACTAATATTATGGCTGATTGGTGTACTTATTCACAATGGAAATAATAGAATAATGCAATGGGAAAGAGTATTTTGTGTGTGTGTGTGTGTTTTAAACTCTGGAGATGTTTACATTCTTATCAAGCTGTAAGTGCCATGATTGAGATTAGTAAGGATTTTACTCTGGTGGTTTCAAAAAGCAAGATTTTGGAAAAGGAGAGCAGAAGATATACTACAGATTAAAAGTTTGGAGTCACTGTTTTGAATAATAACCAGTTTGGTTGCAGATAATTGGTTGCAGTAATTTTAGCATGCACACCCTGTGCTTCAAAGCTTCCAAATAATTAGCTGAAATCTGGAAAGCAGTAAGAAAAGTGGACGTGTCCAGAAGAATAAACAGAGCTGCAGATGATTCTAAAAGGACTGGAAAAGCTGTGGAACGTGGTTCTTCAGTTCCAGGTCCTGGAGACACCCTGCAGGGCTGGAATTGAAGATCCTTGCTGTACAATCATCAGGAATTAAGTTCATATTCAAGATTCAGAATTTTCCTTGTCCTTGTTCTTCAGTAAGTACACTATATGGACAAAAATATTGGGATACCTGCTCAGTCATTGTTTCTTTCGAAATCAAGAGTATTCTTAAGTTGGAGAAGCTGTCTCTGCTGTCAAGGGAGGGCTTCCTACCAGATTTTGGAGTTTGGAATTTGATTGCATTCAGCAACAAGAGCTTTATTGAGATCAGGATGTTGGGTGATCGCCACTCCACCGCACCATCCCCAACTCATCCAAAAAGTGTTGGATGGAGAACCTAGTTCCACTGCTCCACAGCTCAGTGCTGGGGGGGTTTATACCCCTCTAACCCACGCCTGCCTTTAGGCATGATGCCTATAGGTTTATGTTTATCTGCTCCAGAAAGTTTTAGTTCTTTTGGCACCTGTATCAACAATGGTAGCTGTAGCAGTAGCAAAAGTAGCAGTGTCCACAAACATTTGGACATATAGTGTACTTTTAATATTGAGTGAAACATCTGAGAACACCTTTTTAGTTTCTACTTTTTTAATATTTATATCTGCACTGTAAAAACTGTTAATATATAAAACTATTATTACAAGTTAGTCCAAACTTTTGATCAGAAGTATACAAAAGAATTACACTGCAAGTTATGAAACCCTGGAAAGTAAAATCATCATCAATTTATAATATATAATATACAGCTCCGGAACAAATGAAGAGACCACTCTGCATGATTAGTTTCTCTGGTTTTACTATTTACAGGCAACGTGTTTAGGGGAACGTTGTATTTGATATACCATGGACAACATTTCCATTAAATGTCAAATTAAAATATTACTATTTATAGCATTTATTTGCAGAAATGAGAACTGCTCAAAAACAACTGCTCAACTAATGCAAATAAATAATTATAATAATTATAATGCAAAAAATATTTAAATTTGAACAACACATTATATTAATATTTGAAATTTAAGAGCATTCAGAAATCACTGTGGTGAAATAACCTTGACTGCTGATCACAGCTCTCATGTCTTGGCTGGCTCTCCACTATTCTTTCACATCACTGTTGGGAGACTTTATGCCATTCATGGTCTGCAAATTCAGCTAACTCAGCTTTGTTTGATGAAATGTCTGGAATGAAACGTCTGCCAGACACGTAGAGATGCAAATTTAAGAAAAAAAATTAAGTGGTCTCTTAAAAGTGGTCTCTTATTTTTTCCCAGAGCTGTATATCCCATTATGAGAGCGCTGTAAGTTTTTTCGACGTGTTCTACTCTTATCCCTGTTCAGTTTCAGCCATTCCTTGATGCTAATTTAATTGTCTGTCTGCAGAATGAGAGAACTTTTAAGATGGTTTGACTTGCTAGATGTTATTTCTTGCAGCGTAGATGAAGCCATGAGCTGCTTATCCACCAGTCTAAATGAGATTAACTGGAGAGTAGAATTCTAATCAGCCATGGCAGAGCAGGACAGTTTGTAGTTGAAGACTTGGCTTTCTCATTTCCCTTCCTTTTCCTCTCCTATGTTCTCTCGTTTCTAATCTGGAACAATGGCTTCCTTTCTGGTTAGCCTCAAAAGCCTCCTATATCAAAGTGGGGATGCTCAAAGCAATGACAGGTCTATTTTTAGAGCGACCAGTGATGAGATTATAGGATGATGAGGTCATTGAGATCTTAAGATGTTTATACCAGTATTTTTGAGAAGATCAGATGTATAATTCAAATCATATATGGTTTTTATTTTGGATGGTACAAATGCATGTCATATCCCCTATGAAATAGCCCTATAGAACATGCAGAGCAATTATTGTAAATATGAATATATATATAAATATATATATAAAGCTGTATATATCAACTTTATTTATCTAATATTGTGTTTTTTTATTCAGTTATGATGTCATGACTGAATGGCATTATCAAGTACATAATGACCCCTACGTGTGTGTGTATATATATATATATATATATATATATATATATATATATATATATGTGTGTGTGTGTGTGTGTAATTAAATCACTTAACTAATAGGGCAGCTGAGCTGTCTCGTGAGCAGAACGTCCTGTGTCCACATGATTCAATCGGTGCTCATTCATGGGTCCAACCGGACACTCGAGTCTCTGCAATATGGAATCCAAACACCAAAGTCATTGAAACGGTTTGTGGGACGTGATCTAGGATTAGGGAGACTTGGCTTGACTGGAGTGCCATTTAGTTCTTAACAAGTAAACTTTAAAAACACTCAATCTAAGAAAACTTTTTTGTATTATTATAATAATTATATTATTATTTATTTAATTTGTATTTCAATATAATTGTAATAATTATATTTCACTAAAACAATTTAGTTAAAGGGTACTAATACTGTTTTTTTGTGTTGTGAATAAAGTCATATGCAAAAGTTTGGGAACCCTGTTAAAAATGACACATTTTTTTATTTTTTAATAGAAAATAGGTGAGCACAACAACTACAGAAAACTTAAATATAAACATTTCCTGTGAATATATATAATAATTAAAAATATAAATGTATGTACTTAAATTAAGTAAATAAACAATAATTGTGCTTTAGAAGTTTGTTTTCTGTAGAGGTTGTGAACCTATTTTAAACAAACAGACTGATTTTTCTACAAAGGATTTAATATATGTTTTTAATATTAATATTTTTAGTAAATAAATTTGAAGTAAATAATGTTATTTATTGTAATATGCACATGCATTGTTGTGAAAGGCACTTTATTATTTATTTTTAAGACTAAAATACATTTCCCTTTATTTCCCTCCTATTTTATGCGTATATTTGTAAGTGTAAAGTCAGTGGGACACAATTGCCACCCAGTCCTGGAAACACAGACTAAGCTTAAGCTGCTGATAGTAAAACAACTTTGTTGCACATTAAAGACTTACTCAAAATGCTATTTCTGCTATGGACTGAAGTAACAGGTTCTGAATGTGTTTTGGATCAGATCTAATGCATCAAAACAGTTGAATTATTATTAGGGTTCTATTAGTTTCTAGACTCTCTACAATCAGCAAAGATTGGCGGAGCCATCAATGAATAATCAAATGACCTATATATGAGATAATGTTGAAGTCTGAATGGTTTGGTGGCGCCCCCTACTGTCTAACTGATGAAACCACCTCTAAGTAGAACTGCTTGATAAAAAGCACATTCCACAAATCCTGAGCTGAAACAGTGTGAATTAGTATTGGTGTTGGTACTCTTTATGTAGTTTTAATGAATGAGTTAGAATTCATTCCAGTAAGCAGACAGATGTTTCTCTTCATACATTTATAGAACATGAAGCGGAAATAAGCATCCTACTTGTACAGAGGCAGTTTCAATAGACAACATCAGTACAACACTGCAAGAGAGGATGTGTTACTGTTTTCACAGACTTCAATTTAAATCTGCCATCATTTATGTCTACACCTTCTGTCTACGTTTCCTATGGAACACAAATTCAACAAAACAAACAGAAAAGAAACAAAGACAAGAAAAGCAAAGCAAACTAAACTACAGACCTACAAAGAGTGTGCACAATGACCCAGAACTAGTCTGAACTGAAGCAGGTAAAAAAGAAACTTTCAACCAACAGGAAAAAGGTGGTTCAGAAAGATGAAGTTAGATATACTGCAGATAAAGGAATACTCCAGCCTTCTACAGCCCAACCTCGATCTGCTGCAGCTGTGTGTTGTGCTGTTTCACTGTGTTCCCACAGACTGCAATTTCCCTGCACACAGTAAAAGAACAGAAGACCTACTGACTCAAAACACACTTCTTAAAGAAGCCAATGGGCAGGTGCTGAAGCAACTCCGCTTTGTAAATGTTGTGAGATTTTTGTATTTTTTATTTGGAACTCCAGTCCAACCAGTAAAACTGTTCACTTCATTAAATAATATGAGGTTCACTTAGTAAAACCGGTTCACTTAGTAAAAGAACAGTTCATGTTCAAGTTAGTTGAACTGTTCATGTAGGGAAAATCATTTTCTGTTCACTTAGTAAAACACATTTGATTATTTAGTGAAATAACAGTTTGTCTAGTTAAACTGTTCACTTATTAAAATAATGAACTGTTCACTCAAGACATTTCTTTATTTAGTAAAAGAACAGTCCACTTAGTTGAACTGTTCACGTAGGGAAAATCATTTTCTGTTCACTTAGTAAAACACATTTGATTATTTAGTGAAATAACAGTTTGTCTAGTTAAACTGTTCACTTATTTAAATAATGAACTGTTCACTTAAGACATTTCTTTATTTAGTAAAAGAACAGTCCACTTAGTTGAACTGTTCACGTAGTGAAAATCATTTTCTGTTCACTTAGTAAAACACATTTAATTATTTAGTGAAATAACAGTTTGTCTAGTTAAACTGTTGAGTTATTAAAATAATGAACTGTTCACTTAAGACATTTCTTTATTTTGTAAAAGAACAGTCCATTTAGTTGAACTGTTCACATAGGGAAAATCATTAGCTGTTTACTTAGTAAAACACATTTGTTTATTATTTAGTGAAATAACAGTTCGTCTAGTTAAACTGTTCAGTTATTAAAATAATGAATTGTTCACTTAAGACAATTCTTTATTTAGTAAAAGAACAGTCCACTTAGTTGAACTGTTCACATATTCAAATAACTTTCTGTTTACTTAGTAAAAGAACAGTTTTTTCCCTTACTAAAGTCAAAAAAACATTCTATTCTTTCTAAGAGCGAGAGGGAGAGTAAACACGTTGGAATAATAGCTCCTGACCAATAGCTACCGTGTAGCTCACGCTGGAGTAATCCTTTAACTCCTGGCTATTTTTGTACATACGGTAAAAGCACAACGCAGCACAATGGCAGTTCCAAAGTTCACAGGATCACAAGAGATACAAATGTGACATAACAGGAAATACAGACAACAATAAAGCTTAAAAATAAATACTGAATAATCCTGAATGAATATTAAGATACTCAAAGAAATGAAGCAGGTGTGTATTTTGCAATGTATCCCAAGAAATGGTCAATGTTACTGGAACACTAACAACACCCTAAACTCCCTCCTTTTCTCCATTTAAAGATCACACTATACGAGTCCTTCGCCATTAACCAAGGATCTGAATAATACATTCAATATTATAAAGCATTACACCCAGGAAAACCCTGACTGGCCATTCATTTGTTTGTATTTCAGGTGAGTTTTGTCTCCATCTGCCTTTGCTACATAAGACACTGGGTCACCCTTGAGGCACACTACTCTCCATTTCCATCTACCACTCACTAAACGGCTACTCTGCAAACTGTATTTTCATCATCAAACTGCAATAAATGGTTGAACACGTCTTTGTTTTAGATGGACCTCTTGTTAAAAAGTGCTTATTAGATTCTTTAAAGATTCTTTTAGCTATTTTTAAGCCAAATTCCAAAATTGTCCAATGGCATGATGGCGTCAATAATCTACAGCATGGTTCAATAAACTACAACTTTTAAGAAAAACAAAGAAAACCATAGACATGTTGATAATCGTCTCAATTTTGTGTCTCAGACTGGTATAAAAAAATATATAAGTGGCGTCAGTCTATTAAAAAAGTTTAATCACAACAATATTCTGTGATTAGTTCTGATTAAAAACTGAATAAATCACAAATTAAAATGCTAGCTAGCACAATTTTTGGGTGGGAGAACAAATAGATGTGTGGTATGCCTAATAAACTGTCTAGAGGAATCTGCTGTTTTCCTTATAATATCTCTGTAGTTAAGAACATTAGCCTTGAACACGATGAAGCTCAGACACAGACGCCTTAATAGAAAATATTTCAGCAAAAATAAAGTGTGATCTCTCCTCTGAGCTCAACAGTAGAGACGCTGTGTTTACACCGTTAAATAAAACCACTAGGCTCTGTAAAGGGAGTGACCTACAGGAGGAAGTTGGGGCCAAACCTGGTACATTAAAAAATGTTAAGGTGTTAATGTTTGCAGATTAATCGTTAACATGTTGATGATGTTAATACAGTAATATAATTCAAGATCATTTGGTCCATTCCTCATAAAGAGTGATGAGTAAAGCATTTTTAAATGGGGTTTATAAAATAAAAATTAATAAATAAGAAATAAATAAATCATTTTTAATGACAAGTTTGATGTTGAGGTTTGTTTTGTAACAGCGATGTTCTGTAACAACTTAACAAGACAAATGTCAAGCAGTGGATCTCAGTGGAACGATTCTGCTCCTTGTGATTATCTATAAGGGCACTGCTACAGGAAGCTGTGGGGCAGGTATTCCAAATCAATGTCATGCTGCATTTTATATGTCACATGCAAAGGGATGCAAACCTGAGAATAAAGAGTAACACTCGGACACTTCCATGTCTCACATGAGCTTCAGCCACTGCACGAAAAGTGACAAAACTACTGCTGGCAACTCTGTATCTATAAAACACTGAATTACTGTACTTTACTGAACATCTACAGGGACCTGTTTTTTCTAAACACACAGGAATGTATTATACTGCTCTTCTCTCCCTGCTCTCACAGACAGAACCAGCCCGATGACTGGACACCTGATTCTAATGCACTGTATGTTCTACATAATATTAAGAACTGTGGGATAAAGGATTGTGCTCAAAAGCTTGAAAATGTATTCCTAGACAAACATAAATATTGAAGCTGATGCCAGTGTTTGCATTTATCCAAAGAAGGTTTTAAAACTAGATTTTCTTTCAGGCAGCCAACAAGCACTGAGCATGTGTGACTTCATGAAGTTAAGTTCTGTGGACATGTGGCTCCTCGTGAAGTTGCCTGAGAGAATGGCAAGAGTGTGCAATGCTGCATCAGTGCTATGGAGGCTTCTTTGGAGGATGTTCACTTCACTTTCTCCACTGTTTTTTTCTGAAATGTAGGTAACAGTAGGTAACAGTAGGTATGTCCAAACTTTTGACTGGTACTGTAGGCCTACGGTAGCCTAAATAAAGGGAGACATATTGTTCTCTGTGTAACTGAGAGAAAACTGCTCTGTGCTAAACTGAAATGAGCATCAGAACAGCCCGGGTTGAAAAGGCTAGATTTAAACTCAGCTTGAATGACAAAAAAAAGGACAAAAGTATTGGGACACACCTCTTAATCACTGAATTCTGGTGTTTCGGTCACTACTATTGCCACAGGTGTATAAAATCAACCACCTAGCCATGCAGGTTGGTAAAATTTTCTCTCTCCCAGATGTTCCATCAACTGTAAGTGATATTACTGAAAAGTGAAAGTGTTTAGGAAAGTTGCAGAACACGGTCACCAAGTGCTGCTTTATAAAGGTTACCAATGGGCTGCTGGCTCAATTTGAACTGCAGAGCTCCAAATTGCTGTTAGAGCTGCAAAGGAGGATCAACACCATATGAATGCCTATGAATTTGGAATGGGATGTCATAAAAGTGCTTGTAGATGTCCCAATACTTTCGTCCATATATACTTCACATTATATGGAGGTTCTGTCAACCTCTGTTAAGGTTCTTCAAGCTTGAGCATCTCATCTACAATAAATGGTCTGAACTGAAAGGTGAGCCGAACATGTTGACAGAACTTTCTGTTTCTATAAGTGTAGACGGGCTTGTGGGTTCTGGGTGGAACTAAAACTGAGCATATAGAGGACCATGATGACCAGAATTAATCTCCTCATCTAGGTCCTAGCGGATGGGCTCAGGTTAGCGCTCTCATTCTCTCTGTCTCTCGCCCTCAGTCCTCATCGGCGAGCTTGTCCTCCGGGGCCGCGTTCGGGTCCAAGAAGTCCTGGTGCTGGAGGTCCTTTAGGTACTTGGTAGGAGTGATGGTGTGGGTGGATCCTGTGGAAGTAGATATAAAAGGTTGCATGCTGCTTTCTCTGCAATTATCTGTCATTTGGAAAGTGCATGCTGTTTTTATATATAACACACATGGACGCAAGGCCACGTCTGATGAACTCCAGGCTATAAGTGCTATACTGAATTGCTATTTCTTTATCTACAATTGCGAGTGCTCAGAATATTCTGACAATTTCAGAGCAATTTGAGCTCTATGCAACTCCAATGGGTGTAAATGTCAGAAGTATACTTACAAAACATGAAGGAACAACATTCTTCTTTTGCGTTTTACCTTCTCTTACCTACCATACATTAAGGGACTTTGGTTTTGTCCTGTTTAACACAGTAAAATCTGGTTGGATCTACCATAAGGGTGTCCTGGGTAAGGTACAATTTCTACATAATGTTGTTTTAAGTCATAAAGTCATGTGAAAAGTTTGGAAACACCCCATTAAGCATTTTAAACCTCTAAACATTTGGAGATTTGATCTTCCTTCTTTTAATAGTGCTGAGAGATGGAGGCAATATAACTAAACGCATACAACTGAAAATAAAACATGGGAAAACTCAAGATTATCACTGTTCCAGAAGACCTGGTCTTTGTCTAGGTGTTCTCTTGTCCAGCTTGTCTAGTCTCTCTGTCTCTTTCTGATGGTAGATGCTGTATTTTGACATCAACTGTGGCAACAGGAGCTACCTGTCCGGGTCCCGTAATGGCGTTTCAGGATTACTGGAGACTCCATAACTCATCTTGTGGTCTACTATTGGGCTGAACTTGCTCATAGAGGTCTTTGGATCTTACCATGGTGAGGTCATTTTACAATATTAAGAGATTAAGTTAATAAACACATACAACTAAACAAAGGTCTTTTACAAAAAAAATTGTAAAATTAAATAAAAATAAATGCAATTTTCTTGTGAATAAAACATTTGATCAGAAAGAGGCTGCACTTGCTTGATTTTCATGGTAGTTGTCATTGTAAAACATTGGTCCTGTGCGGACATTTAAGGACACTTTACTCATCTTGTATTTCGCTCTTGGGCTGAACTTGTGAGGCCTGTTCTGGCCATGTCGTAGTTGGAAGTTGTTTTGAAAGTTCTCCACTTGTAAATGATTTAGCAGACAGTGGAAGGGCTAACTTCGAATTGTTCAGAGATCTTTTTAAACCCCTTCCCAGACTCATCAGCATTTACTACCTTCTTTCTGAAGGCCTCAGAAAGCCCCATGGTTCTGGGCATGGTGATCTTCACTACTTACTTCAACAATGAAGAGCAACGAAAACTAAAGCAACTAAAATCCTCTAAAACTAAAAACCATGTTCTGATCATCTGCAGCTGATGTTCTGCAGCTGATTGTGATTGTAGGCATTTTAAGGAGTTGTCAAGTTCGGGTGGCAGGTAGGGATGAGGAGGACGTAAGTTCAGGGTAATGGGTTTAATAAAGACAGCCAGCACTAAACAAAAGCAGGAAATAACCAAAGAAAACACTAGAACCAACAGAGATGGTCAGCAGACCAAACTAAACCGAAACAAGCAAGAAATACTAAACAAACTAGAGACCAAACATAAGGGCAGTGAGAACCACAAGAGCCATGCACTCACAAACACACAATAACCAACCAGAACCACAGCCAACAAAGGTACTACATATACACTGAGACAAATGAGGAACATCTGAGAAGAGTTAACGAAGGGGCAGGGCTGCAATGGAGAACACTTGGGAGACAAATGACAAAGCGGGACAAAGGCAGAGACTAGGGAGGAAGCAGGGACAAAATACAAACAGAGCCACAGAGGCAAGATGAAGACAACTGTTATAGGACTAATAAATGACTATATATAGAAAAAATGATATCTAAAATATTTCCATCTCTATAACTCAAAACTGTTCAAATAAAGATCAAATCTCCAGATGTTTAAATATATTTAAAAAAGACAAAGGTTTTAATAGGGTGTTCTAATTTTTTCAGCCAATCTGGTTCCTAAAGACTTCTGTCTCTTCTTCTCAAGCCTTAGGAACACTAGGTAGTCTTAGGAGATTGTAAAGAGTCTGGGCATCTCACACTTCCCCACTGAGGTTAGCTGTTTTTTATGGCAAATGAAATGAAAATGTCTATCTATCCCACTAAACGAGTAGGGATCATCCACTACACGACTTCAACCTGTTGTTGAACTGAACAGCACATATTGCAGGCTACCTTGGTACGAGGCAGATGTTCCACCTTAAATGGTGCTGCAGTATTGGACAGCTATTACTAGCGCCAAAATGTAGCTGCTGCGTCATTTAAGGTGGGCCGTAGATTTAAAATCAAAAAAGAGACTTTTCCTTAAAAACTGAACTTTCTGTGCTCAATTTTTATTGGCTATTGACAGGACCCGTTCAGACTGAGTAGCTGAACAGTATACACTCGGGACTGATCTGCTTCGACTGGTCCAAGACGTGATCAGGAGACCAAGAGTTGAAGCCTGTGCCCCTCACATATTACATGTGTGACACACATTACACACATGACTCTTTGTCTCCAACTGTCTCTGTCTCCAACGGACAACAAAATGCAGACTAGAGCCAACAAGCACAGTCTCAGCCAGACTGGCAATCGGGGTACAGATGGCGTAGTGTAACCCTGGCTATAGACAGAAAAGTGCTCCTGATCTTTGCAGCTATTTCCATAAAGACGTATTGATGTACATCTTTACAATGACAGGAAATGAAGGCTCATTTCATGCCCGATTTGCTGTGTCGTATCATGGGAAGACTAATCCTTTGTCAATTGCTCTGTTTGAATCCCAGTCGATATAGAGATCAGCCAGTGTGATGCTTTCTTCACCCACACACTCGATCTGTTGACTTTTTTTCACTGCTGCGTCGATAGAGCCCTGAAGCTGCTCTGACTGAAGGTAGATGAGTCAGGCTTGGGGCAGTGGAGGAACAGAGACTGAGCTGAAATTATCCTCTCTCACATACACGTATTTAAAGGACAGAGCGTATGAAAGCATCTTGAGGAGGAAGTCGAGACGTCAGCTTTTGTATTTGTGTTAATGGCCTTTCTGTTATGGTGGGTCACAGAAAAGGAACAGAGCTTTCTCTTTGATCCTGACTGTAGACAATCACCGTCAAAGTAAATGGCAAAGAGCACACATATGCCACAGCCAGCCCGGCTTAGAATCTCCACTCCAGCTTACCGATCAGTGCCTCCCATTTGCCATTGGCCTGCGTGACCTCATAGGCGCAGCGCATTTCGCTGTAGGTCACGCCCCCGATGATGAAAACGATGACCCGCGGACCTGTTCGCATTTCACCGGGGCTTTTATTCTTGTGCCAGTTCCCGTAACGTGCACTGCAGGGAGAGGAGAGGAACGTCACTGAATGGGTGTATGAGTGTGTGTGTGCAGCTATTCAGTTTAACACAGCTTTAGGACTAATTGAGCATTAAGCTGTGGTGCACTGGAACTGTATTCTCTAGAATGATGGATGGAGCTCCATCCAACACTTTTGGGATGAGTTGGGGAGTTGGGGGTGAGGTACTGTGCGGTGGTGATCCTCCAACATCCTGACCTCCTTGTTGTTGCTGAATGCATAGTCCTCACAGAAATGCTCTAAAATCTAATAGAAAGACTTCACTGGACAGTAGAGACAGTTACTCCAATAAATGAAAAGGTGCCCCAATACTTCTGTACATAAAGGCTATTAGGGGAGAGGGGGGCACAAACTAATGCAGGGTAAATTTATTTTGTATGATTAAATAAATAATACCTTGATTTTTGTAATTCATCTGAACCTAAAGCTCACAGCTCACATTAAACCACTATAATCGTTTAGCACTCATTTATATATTTCAAGAATGCCATTTTTGACATTTTAACATAATTTACATCTTGTTTTTTACATTGTGTCAGAATTCCATGATGAATAGACCAGTAGAAATGCTTCAAAATGACTCTTTTTGCATTGACTTCCATTGAAGGTTAAGATTATTATATATATATATATATATATATATATATATATATGTTTTGGTATATTATAATGCATGTGGAACAAACAGAATATTTAGGTATAAAAACAACCATGTGTGTGTTTGTGTGTGTTTGTTGTCTTACCTGGTAGCTGTGGTGGTTTTAGAGGTGGCGGTGCGTGTAGAGATGTATGGGTATTGCTTTGGATCCAGTTTATCTTCAATAGCATCCTGTAAAAAGACAGAGACGTATATGATGCTTCTGGATTGTTACACTTTAAATGCCTGTTTCTTTTCTCCACCGTTCATGCACACCTAGCGACCCTCTTCCTATGATATTCTATGATACACATCCCATGATAATATAACACTGTATATACAACTGTATATACATGCTCCAGTGCGACAACAGACGTGAACAAATGTGGAGGCTAACCTCAGTGTTTCCTGCGTCATCCAACTGAAATCACATCCTCCTCAGTTCATTTTTAATTATATAATAAATAAATAAATGCTTTGATTTTCAAATAATCCAAAAACAAATTAATTCAAATTTGTAAGATTAAAATGTTTGTTTTCAAAGATGGTTAGCGCCTGTGTTCAACACTAGCTATTTTAAGGATATTTACATCCAATCAGATGCTTTCCTGCTTGAATTTTTACTTTTTTGAACAGGATAGGCATCCACACAGCACCCCTGGACTCAACTCGCTGGACTCATCACGCAGCATACAGCCGCATCTGATGAAACCGATGCGTCAGATGCCCATCAAAAACAAATGGGATATGTTCCTGTGTCAACGAGTCGGAGCAGTATAAATATATGATTTTGACAACATCTACATAATATTTATAAAATAAATCATATTTTTGATAGTTTGAAAGGGCTGTTGGAAGCTCCTTGTATGCATTAATGTGTATAAATGTGTATAGGAGTAGGACCGCGTGATATTAGGAAAATGACTTAGCAACATTTCTTTATATTTACAAATTTACAAATTACAGATTTATTTTTTACCAGAAGTCAATGATCCAACATGTTGTGATATTAATAATGCTTGACTGGAGTGAAATCAATAATATTGGGCAGATATAATCTGCCTCTGGTAGATTAATCATGAGAAAGGAGGACAGTGCGTGTGTGATTTCATTTGCGTGACACTGCATGTCCTGCGATGTGACTGTAGCCCATGCGCACATAACAATGGCGATGCTGAAACGATGTACAGACTGTACAGCTCTAAGTTAAAATTACAACAACGTCTGTTTGATGTTTTGTCAGGGAAGGGAGAAGAGAGAGGGAAGCAGGTACAGAAGTACAGCACACTGGTACCTCCATGATATCCTTGACCAGAGGAGTCCACCTGGAGAGCTGGTAGGTCTGCTCACTGATTCTCTCTTTACGATCAGTCTTCTTCTTACGTGTTGTGGCTTGCTAAGTAACAAAAAGATGCCATTAGTTTAATCTTTGCACACCATACTGCAGAGCACTAAAGGAGACCATAATGTAAATACCCATTAAACCCATTAAAGATTTGGAGACCTTTAAAAAAATATATATATACAGTCATGCCCGAAAGTATTCATACCCCTGTCAAAGTTTGACTTAAATTTACTTTTATTTAACCAGAAATTATATTTTTGCCTGGAAATGACACAGGCATCTCCCAGGAGATAACACGATGATGTACAAGAGGCATCATTGTGGGAAAAAGTATTTCTCAGCTTTTATACACATTTGAACAAAAAGTGGCATGTCCAAAATTATTCATACCCTTTGAAAACTGTCACAGTATATGGGAAAATCCAAAGTTCTATACCATTCCAAATAGTCCAATCTGTTTTAAAGCATCCTAATTACCCTGATTCATTGGGAACAGCTGTTTTAATCAACTCAACAGGAGAAAAACAGCAGCTCTCTGCAGTTGGTTTGTGGACAGTCATGGCTAAGACAAAGGAGCTCACTAAGGACCTGCGGCTGTGCATTGTGGCCGCTCACAAGTCAGGAAAGGGCTATAAAGCCATATCAAAATGTTTTCAAGTTCCAGTGGCTACAGTGCAAAGTATTATTAAAAAATACAAGAAGTTCCGCACTGTGGAAAATCTCAGAAGATGTGGTCGGAAGCCAAAAGTGACACCTGTGCTGGCCAGGAGAATAGTGAGAGAGGTGAAGAAAAATCCAAGGATCACCACCAAGGCCATCCTGGTGAATCTGGACTCTGCTGGTGGCGACATCTCAAGGCAGACAGTTCAACGGACACTGCACACTGCTGGGTTCCACGGACGCAGGCCAAGGAGGACACCACTTCTCCAGAAAAGGCACACAAAAGCCCGCTTGACCTTTGCAAATGCTCATCTGGACAAAGAAGAAGACTTCTGGTGTTCTGTTTTATGGTCAGATGAAACAAAAATTGATGGCCACAATGATGTGTGCACCATTTGGCGTAAAAAAGGAGAAGCCTTCAACCCTAAGAACACCATCCCCACTGTCAAACATGGTGGTGGGAACCTAATGTTTTGGGGGTGTTTTTCAGCCAATGGACCAGGGAACTTGATCGCAGTAAATGGCACCATGAAAAAAGAGCAATACATCAAGATTCTCAACAACAACATCAGGCAGTCTGCAGAGAAACTTGGCCTTGGGAACCGGTGGACATTTCAGCACGACAACAACCCAAAACACACAGCCAAAGTGGTGAAGAAATGGTTAGCAGACAAAAACATTAATGTTTTGCAGTGGCCCAGCCAAAGTCCTGACTGGAATCCAATTGAGAATCTGTGGAGGGAGCTAAAGATCAGGGTGATGGCAAGGAGACCCTCGAACCTCAAAGAGTTGGAGCTCATCACTAAAGATGAATGGGCAAAAATACCAGTGGAGACATGCAAAAAGCTGGTCAGCAATTACAGGAAGCGTTTGATTGCTGTAATAGCCAATGAAGGCTTTTCTATTAATTATTGAGAAGGGTATGAATAATTTTGGACATGCCACTTTTTGTTCAAATGTGTATAAAAGCTGAGAAATATTTTTTCCCACAATGATGCCTCTTGTACATCATCGTGTTATCTCCTGGGAGATGCCTGTGTCATTTCCAGGCAAAAATATAATTTCTGGTTAAATAAAAGTAAATTTAAGTCAAACTTTGACAGGGGTATGAATACTTTCGGGCATGACTGTATATATATATATATATATATATATATATATATATATATATATATATATATATATATAAGAATAAATAAATAATTATTAACAATATTTTCTTTGTCAGTTTACAACAGCAGTACAGTTTAAAGTAAAGACTAAGGTGACTTTTTTGAGCTGGTTTACTTAAAGCTAGGACAGTAGAACACGTAAACCTGTAAATTTGTTAAAACACTTTAATTTGTTTATATGTTATAATATTTAATAACAATATATTTAATTATAATTAATTACTTAATGATTTACTTTCAGTATAAACAACTTCAAGCCTGAACATTTGACTTTTTGGGTTGCTTTAATCTCAAGCAATGACAAAAACAAAAAAAATATTTTCTGGACACAAAACACTATTTATTAAATCTTTTTTTAAATCATGATTTGGATCATAATACAATACAATATATGGACAAAAGTATTGGGACATATGCTCCTTCACTATTTCTGCTGAAATCAAGACTTTATCCAGCTTTTGCTGGAGTAACTGTCTCTACTGGAAGGCTCTCTACTAGATTGTTTAGCATTGCTGTGAGAGCCTGATAGCATTCAGAAATGAGAGCACTAGTGAGGTCAGGATGTTTGGATGATCACCACCTCACCTCATCCCCAACTCCCCAACTCATCCCAAAAGTATTGGATGGAGCACCATCATCATCAATCCAGAGAACACAGTTCCACTGCTCCACAGCTCAATGCGGTTTTTTTTTACCCCTTTAGGCCACGCCTGGCATTAGGCATGATGCCAACAGGTTCATGTTTATCTGCTCCAGAGAGTCCTATTCTATTGGCGGTACTTCGCTACAAGGACTAGCTGTATGTGCATGTGTGCATTTGCAGCACATCTGTGTCAGCAATGGGTGCAACCCTAAAGTGGCAGAATGCATTCATTTGAAGGGGTGTCCACAAACATTTGGACATATAGTGTACCTAAAAATCAATTACAGCGTGCTGCTGTTTTTGCTGACAGTTACTCTGAGGTGTATTTTAAACCTAGGTAAGTTAAAGTACTATGAAACCTATGAACTATGAAAAGCTCTCTGTCTCCAAATGATTTGATGGGAGTTTTATTAAGAATCGTGTGAATAAGCTCAGTAGCCATGAGTCAGACAACAGAGTTCATCAGAATCACCTCTGAGATGATGGGCACTGACATGTGAGCCATATTGGAGATTATATCACTGTCTTCTGGAGGGATCTGTGCGTGCTGCAGAAGCTTACACAGGTTCTCCTCTGTTACACCTGACAAATACAAGCACACACACACACACACACACACACACACATACATATACAAGCAAAGCCAGCATAAAAGGCTGTTAGTGTAACACAAAGTGACAGCAGATAAATCAGAATATATGAAGTAATCAGTATGAATTTAGTATCATGACAGTCTGGCCTGAGGCTAGATGCTCATCCATATCCATCTCCCATTCAGCCCAGAGCGGCAGGCCAGCCACAGTGACGCCACACAGGAGATTAAATTTGTAGCCTCAAGGCCTAAATGTCTCACCGTTTTTGAGGAAGATGTAGAGGAGGATGATGCGGATCTTGTCAAAGATGGAGATGGTGGTGTCCAGCAGGATGGGCACGATGGCTCTCATTGGATCTTTGATCTTTTCGCCTTCAGCATCTGAACCCATAGCCAGGTCCTGAAACAGATTTGATGCCATTGTGAACACAGCATTATACCTTTTATATCATTTGTGATAATTACTGAATCTACAGTACTGTGCAAAAGTTTTACACCCCTGTAAAACATTAGACTGAAAAATCTCATTATCATGAGAAACCTAGAACCAAGCTTTGTTCTTCAGACTAGCTCACAAGATCTCAACTACTTTCTTCAGAATAAGAAACTCTTGTTTCTTTTTTACTGTATTTATGTTTACCAGCAGCTGTTCTAATGCAGTCTGGTGTTTGCCGAGATAAATGGGTTTAAATAATGTGCTTCGTTGCCTAAAACCTCACAATACTATATTTTTCTGCTCAATAAAACCAGGTAATAATTTAAGAATAAATTATTGATGTATTCTTATTTATTTCTTTTAGTTATTTATTTTATTTTTTTGAAAAAGTCTCTGGTCCAGAGACCAGTCTATACATATCCATGTTAATAGACATGAGACATTGGGCAATTGCTGAAATCAATCAATGTAAAACTCTATGTAATACCTTTTAAAACTACAGCAATGGCAGGTCTTAGGATATGACAAACATAACAGAATGTGTTGCCAAACGTATTCTTATGAAATTATGAAGTATCTAGACTGTATTCTAGTACTCTAGACTGGGACATTACTATACAGAGAACAATTCTGGTTTACTTACCCATAGGGTTTCTGGTATCCATGCCCAAATAATCAGAAGCCTTTCAAAATACCGCATTCCCTCATACCTCAGACATTTTACTCTGGTAATATTTACACTTCTATCTATATAATGAATGTAATAATTAGTATGAAGTTTTAGGTATAAATAATGTGTGTTTGCATAAACTTGAGATTGAGTTTAGACCTGCTTAATGTTTTGAGCCAACAGGTTCTTTTCAGTTCTCTTTTATTGGAAATTATTATCTGTAATAATCAGCCATACTCTGTAGATAGTAATAATAATAATAATAATAATAATAATAACAACATTTCAATTTATATTGCACCTTACTAAAACTCAGTGCTTCCATAAAAAACATGCATGAATAAAAGTGAGAAAATAGAGAATACAAAATATCAAATGTCCCTGAAAGCTAGTCTTTTAGCTAGTCTAAGGTGTCTTTTAACTGATAACGTCTAAAAACGTTAGGGAAAACATATTTTTAACAGGGTCAGATAGAGAATTCCATAATCGAGGCGCTCAAAGAGAAAAAAGTTCTCTCACCCATGGAGTTTTGTAAAAACGCAACCTCTTGTTTGAAAGAAGAATAAAAAGGTGCTAAGACATGGGGTAGTCTATGTGTGTGTATTCGTGTGTGTGTAAGCTGTTGTACCTGTTCCACACGGCAGAGCTTGTCCACTGTGCCCTGATAGTGTTTCATGCAGTCCTCCGCCAAGTGCAGGTGAGTGGAGTACTGTAGAGAATACACAGTAACTCTCGGTCAGTCTCAGTACTGAACACAGACTGATCAACTCTTAAACTGGGTGAAGTTGTGATTGCTCTACCTTGCTCAGTTCTTTCTGATACTGGGGCATCTTCTTCAGCATTTGGGACAGTTCCTTTATGGTGGTCTATAGGACACAGAAACAAACAGGTAAAGCTTAGGATCCTCAACCACTGATCAACAATAAGTAACAGTATAAGTTTAACTTTAGGTAAATAAGTAACAGTGATAAGGGTGGAGTAGCTAACTCACCTTTTCTCCTGTGTTCATCTTTTTACTGGAGGAGAAGTCCTTCAGGGATTTAGTTACAGCACTAAAAGCAAAAAAGGGAGACAAAAGGAGTGTAAGAAAGCTTGTGTAACTCTTTAAAGAGCTTGTGTCCTACACATTCCTGTATTTTAACTTGTTTTGAAATTCAAGTCCAGGTGCAGTCCAGTGGGAATGGGCAGGGATACACTACTGTAGGCTAAAAAAAAGCAGATGTATGTGACTGTAGTGTTTTTTGTGACACTAAAATATTAAATATTAAAAATTGTATACTGTCATAAAAGTAAAAAAATTTACTTATTAATATCATAGTAATATCTGATGAACTGTGGAATAGCTGATCAATAAGTCTAAGAAAAATATTATAGATATAGTGTATAATCTACACTATATGTCCAAATGATTGTGGACACCCCTTCTAATGAAGGCATTCAACTACTGTAAGTTGCACACATTGCTGACACGGATGTGCAAAAGCACACACACACAGCTTGTCTAGTCCCTGTGGAGAAGTACTGCCAATAGACAGAGTTGCCAAAGAAATTATTAACATGATATTCTTCTTAGGTATACTGATACTATACATATCCTGCATTGACAGAAGTATTGGGACACCTGCTCATATACTGTTTCTTCTGGAATCAATGGTATTAAAAAGAGTTTATCCTGCTTTTGTTTTGGGGCACTGCTTTGAGGATTTGATTGCATTCAGCGAAAAGAGCAAGGTCAGGATATTGGATGATCACCACCTCACCTCATCCCAAAAGTATTAGATGGAGCACCAACCGTCATTCCAGAGAACACAGTTCTACTGCTCCACAACTCAATGCTGGGGGGGCTTTATGTCATCTAGCCCACACCTGGTGCCAATAGGTTGATGCTTATCTTCTCCAGAGAGTCCTATTCTACTGACAGTCCCTTTCTACAGGGACTAGACAAGCTGTGCGTGCACATTTGCACATTTGTGTCATCAATGGTTTCAACTTGAAGTAGCTGAATGCATTCATTAGAGGGGGTGACCTCAAATATTTGGACATACATTGTATCATATACATATACTAACAATCCTATACTCTACACTGAGCGGAATAAACTGTGGACAGATCACATGAACTGGTGCTCGGACTTACGTAGACACTTCAGCAATGTGTTTGTGCCTGAGTGTGACCCACAGGTCATCATCCTCATCCAGCAGCACCTCCTTCATACGAGTATCCCCCATTCCTGTAGTCTCATACCTAACACATAGAATGGAGGTAGAAAGTAACTAGTTTAGCAGTGGAAGCAGCGCCTTTAGAAGCGAATGGCTGTACCGAACTGCGTTGGTTTATGTGAGCTTACTTGTAGACGTCGTTCTCGATGGGCAGAAGGTCATAGGCCATGGCCTGGAAGGTAAGCTCATGCAGCACAGGAGAGTATGGGTCAAAGCCTCGGTCCAGAATTAACAGCTGAGAACGAGACTTATCAGGACCCTGAGAAGGAGAGAGAAAGAGAGAGAGAAAAGATGAGAATCAAGAGCCCAGTAAAGAACACCTGCTAAAATAAAATGACCCAGTCTCACTCACATCTCCTAAAGTGGGGTCATCAGCTTTGTAGCCGTCCAGTTTGTCCTGCAGCATCTGAGCCAGAATTGCATTGTCTTTGTACTCTCTATGAAAGCACACACACACACACACACACACACACACAGTTAGAGAGGTTTCATAATAAAGGGAATGGAGCTCTAGAATATCATTCAGCAGGTTGTAAACAATGTTTTCAGTGATATACAATTAATTTATAGCAGATAAATGCATAAAATTAATAAAATATGGTGATAATACCCCACAACTCAATAGTTTTTTTTAAAACATAAAAAATGTCAGATGTGTGCAGACTGAACAGAGCTGTGGATGAAGTGGCAATATTAATGAATAAAGTATAACTGTCTGGTGTGAGATATTACTCAAATAATTATCATTAGCCAACAAATTTGTCATTGTATCTGCTCTCACGCTCTGTATCTGACGGCGGGGTACTCCTTCAGTGTAGCGCAGAGGGTGGCTATCTGCTCAGCTAAACGCTCCATCATCTGAGGTTTCACGTCTGCTTTGAAAGGGCTGTAGAAGTCCTGAAAGGCGTTGGGTCTGTCCACAGAGTATACCTGCGCACACACAGAGAAAACAACACAGTCAAGCCCAAGCCCCGCACAGAGAAACACAGCCTATAAACATTTAATGTTTGAGAGAAAGCGCGAGCAACCCAAGTGACTTTCTGCCTTCACATTGTTATTCAGCTTTCTTGGACATCTATATGAAATTATCTGGATCTCTGATAAAGCTCTGTTCATCACTCCTGACATATCTACATCTAAAAACTTATTTTTTATTCTTATTTATTTTTTCCGGCCTATTATTAAAAATAGTCCATAATAAAACCATTGTATACACTGCTCTGCAGCAGTATCGTGTTTATAGTAAAAAACACTGTGAAAACACTGATTTGAATGGTGGCTCTAAACTGACTAGAGGTGTATATACAGTATTACGGTCTAATCCTCTGATTCAGCCGTAAACAAATGCGTGGTCAGTAGACCCAGCCGCTCTGTGTGTAGGTTTGTGTCTGTGTTTACAATAAAATGGCCAAGTTTCTTCCAAACTCCACCTGTTCCTCTTTTACTTCCCCCTCACTACCTTTCTCTATATCATAACACACTACCCTCTACCCACTGCCCCATCTGTCCTGGGTCACATCATCACAATCCCACTGACGGCCAAACAAGCTCCTCTTGCCCCGCCCTGTCCCACTGGCTGCCTGCTGGCTTGTTGACGGGACATTGCCCAATAGGACGCAGGATTAGTGCAGGGTTAGGGCAGCCCCCCGGATTAATTATAGAGGACAACAGCAGACAGGATTGGAGGGACTACGATGGCTGAGCTAAAGCCTCTCTGGAACGTTCCATCATGGATTCACCACAACTCCATTCACTCCTCACAGCACAAGCGCTCCAATACTGGTCCCCCCACTACCACCATTTGTTCGCCCCTTCCCAGAATGTGCACACTCTGTGAAGACTCTGACCTGTGACTCATAGGGCAGGAAGGCGATGTTAATTTCAGTTAACGTCTTCATCACTTTGGCTGCACGTGATTTGGTCAGCAGGTTGAACAGAGTGTCCGGAACAGCTGCCAAAAAAACAAGACAGTTCACATAAAAGAATGAAGGCCTTCATATACACTTGGATGTGTGGTTTGTGTGGTTCTAGGAAGAACCGTAAATTGGTTAAGAACTTTTACACATCACATCTCATTTACAATAAAGTGGTTCTTTAAGGACTGCTCATTGAACAGTTCTCTAAGGAACTAGGAACTAAAAGAAAGAGTTACTTTAAAAGTATCTGAAACCCATACATTTGGATGTACAGTGTACAGCAATTACTGTTATTAAATTCATTCAATTATTCTCTCTCCGGATAGGTTTTGTGACAGTGGTGGGAGATCAGTTGGGGGAGGGAGGGAACGTTTGGAAAGCTGCTTTAGAAACAACAAGAAGGTCTATGGTGCTAAATGTCGGTCACTGACCTTAATGTAATTCCAGATGATTTGTGTTGACCTCCTAATGCTGTGTGCCCTAAACCCTTCCTGACTGTATCTTTAAAATGTTTTCTTTGCGTACAAAAAACAACTTTACAAAAGGAGGAAAACACGTTCCAAGTCATTTTGGAGCATTTCTATTGGTCCATTCGTCTTCACATTTTGATCAAATGTAAAGACCAATTGCTGTATTCACACTGTGTCAAAAAGTAAAAAACAGCAAAAATACAGGACAGTGATGATGTGTTAGTCTGAGAAACACTAGCAATGCAGTGTTTCCTCTTTTTTAATCCCTATAAAATGCAAAGTTCTTAGGAGACAGGGGAGCCCAAACTTTTGCAAAATCAGACAATATGCTTTGGGTGATATGGTGACCTGCCTGGGTTTGTGCTCAGCTTAGCCCATAAAAAGAAGTTCTTTGAGGGCTCTTTAGTACAGACAGCAGCTCTATATATAGAACCATGACCAGTTAAACAACCATTCAAATGCCAAGATGGTTCTCTGTCTGGTATAAGGATATATACATGCAAAACTTCTTTACAGAACCCTTTAAGAATAGAACAACACAATAGAAGCCAAAGAACCCTTTTATAGAGCTATTCAGAAATGTGTACAAACTAAGTGTACTGCAGCGTCTCAGATAATACAATATGTGGGACCTAACTGGTTATTGCTATCACATGCAATCACTCATAATTGTCATAAAAGATACTGTACTGTTTGACAAAGTGTTGCACTGATACCAATACCAATATTGGTGCCGATATTGCCACTTACGCACAGTTTTTTTTACATAGAATATTTTTGTTTGTATACTTTGTTTAAGCAACCTGTAAAAGCCAGTCATAAATAGTTATTACCATTAAACAGACTTTTACATTTACAGCACTTTTGCTTTCCATGTGGTGTTTTATGGTTCTGAAACCAAAAGTTGAGTTTCAGTTTAAAGCCTAACATACACTGAAGTTTAGTACCTTTTTACACAGAGTCATGTACCTGAATGTGAAATTGCTGCATGTTCTGTTTTTAAACTGGCTTCTTTTCACTGCTCTGAAATGTGAATTCATTAAAAAGCTGTTCAAGCTTAGCCAGATTTTGCTTCCCTACTTGCACGTGTTTTTGCATTGTGGCAATTTTTATTTTTCAACAGCTCTAAAATTTTTTATTTTATTATATACTCATTACATTACATTATCGGCATTTAGCAGATGCTCTTATCCAGAGCGACTTACAGGGTTACTCATATTACAGATGTGGGCCAATGTAGTGTTAGGAGTCTTGCCCAGGGACTCTTATTGGTGTAGTGCAGCACAGTCACCCAGACTGGGAATTGAACCCCAGTCTCCCACATGGTGTGGTAGCCCAGTGGCAGGTAGTGGTGTTATCTGTTGCGCCACACCAACCACCAGTAAATGCTGTTCTTTCGGATTTATATATATATATATATATATATATATATATATATATATATATATATATATATATATATATATATATATATATATATATATATATATATATAAAAGTGGAACACTATAAATATAAGGATTTATAGCCGTCTACCGAGGATTTCAGAGTTGTGTCAGTATCAGTACTGTGAATGGGCAGATACTTGAAAATCAGTATCGGAAAGAAAAAAGTGGTGCATCTCTAGTTTGATGTCATGTCTTTAAATTAGCATGTGACATACAGCCATAAAGGCATCTGCTGATTGATCTCAACATCCTGCAATCAAATACCCAAATACCCTGCTACATAACACTGACAAACCCATGCTATAAACATGTCCTGGCAAATGATATATCCTGTCATGCATTGTCATGACATATTATGTCCATTAATGTGACAGTGTCATATGAGCATCAACCTTTGTTCAACCAATGTTGGTCACGTCAGGATGACATCAGGTCACTAACCATTACGGTAATATCACACTGTTGTATTAATGGGCATAATCAGCCATTACAATGCATACAAATCAATGAACAAAACCAGACGAATAAACATCAAACCATCCCTATAAGAGACTGACCATCTGTGAAGAAGACATGAGCTCCTCTGTATATGGGGACACGGGGGTCCCTGAAATCATTGATGAGTCCTTCCACAGACTGAAAAACAACCACAAACACATCATTACTAACACTGAACACTGAACATGCCACAAAGCAATACAAATTTTAACTTAGGCTAGTTTCATGTAAGATATGAGGTTCTTAATGACAGTGAACATACACCATATGGACAAAAGTATTGGGACACTTACTTAGGCGTTGTGTCTTCTGAAATCAAGGGTATTGAAAAAGAGTTGATCCTGCTTTTGTTGGAGTAAACTACTCTACTCTAAGAAGGCTTTCCACTAGATTTTGGAGGAGCATTGTTGTTTGACTGCATTCAACAACAAGAGCGTTAGTGAGGTCAGGATGTTGGAAGATCACCACCCCACCTCACCCCCAACTCCTCCCAAAAGTATTGGATGGAGCACCAACTATTATTCCAGAAAACACAGTTCCACTGCTCCACAGCTCAATCCTGGGGGGCTTTAAACCCCTCTAGACCACTCTAGTACTCATTTAAACATCTGTACTTAAAGTTAAATGTTTTCATTAATTTGACTATTATTTATACTATTATAGTAATTAACAGAGATTAGTGCTGCTACCATACTGACATTCTCAGGGAAAACCTTAAGAGTTATCAGGCTGTGAACACCTACGACTCCTCACACCAGTATCAACAGCAATATCCAAGATTTCTCAGTGCACTGACAGCACAAACACCCACACACACTCACATTTCCTGTAATATCTTACTGGAGGCCTGATGAATGGTGCTGTTTATAACAACTATGCTTGATGATACTGCAGCAGGCTTGTAATGCAATCCACAAATCACTGCCTTTCCTGATTAATTAACTGCAGATGACATAATGCTGATTTCAATGTATAATTAATTACACAGTAATTTCCCTCTCATTCTCTCCTTTCCCGCCCTTCTCTCTCTCTCTCTCTCTCTCTCTCGCTCTCACTCTCATTCTTTGCATGCATGAGGGGTAATGGAATAATGATTACCTCGTCAGAGGGGGTTATAAGATAAATGGCCTCCATGGTGGGAAGGGGCTCACGCTTTTTCGTGATGTCCTCAACAACTAGAGCAAAGGAAAAGCAGAGGAACAACACTGAACATAAGCCAGGGTTGGTTATAACTCAGGTATGGACAAGTGAGACAGGTGGGGGACTGCATAAGTGCTCTGCCTAAATTTTAGATCTTTGTGGGGATCAAAAGCCTCTTATGGTTCGGGAGTAGCAGCAGTAATACACACACTGATGGAAAACACAGGTCAATTCAGTCATACTATAGTCTAACATAGGGCTGCATGATATGCATTCACCAAGCAATTTAATAGAAACACTACTAATACTGGATAGGGACCACTTTTCCTCTCAGAACAGCTACAGTTCGTCATGGCATTGATTCCATAAGATGTAGAAAATTTTCCTAGAGATTCAAATCTACATTAACATGACTGCATCACGAAATTCCTGCAGACACTTTCATGCTCTGAATCTCCCATTCCACCACATCCCACAGGTGCTCTTTTAGATCCATTTCTGGGAAGGTCACTGAAGGCCACCCTCAACTCATTGTCATGTTCATGAAACCAGTTGATTTGTGACACAGTATTGCCATTAGTAGATGGGTACATTTTGGTCATGGTCATGTGGTCATGTGGTTATGGGTGAACTCAAATAGGCTGTAGCATTCAAGCTATGATTGACTGGCATTAACGGACCCAAAGTGTGTCAAGAAAACATTCCCCACACCATCACACCACCTCCACCAGCCTGGACTGCTGAAACAATCCAGGTTGTGACTTTCAGATATACATGATTCATCTACTGTGCAGTTTTAGTGAGCTTATGCCTCAGCCACTGCATCCTCAGCTTTCTGTTCTAGGCTGACAGAAGTGACAGAACTCTGCTCAACTTGTAGCTCATTCTCCTCAAAATTTGATCTATTGTGCAGTCTGATATGTTCTTCTGCTCACCACAATTGTACATAGTGGTCATCTGAGTTACTGTACTGCACTTCTGCCACACGACTGGCAGATTAGATAACTGCACGAATGGGTACAGAAGGTGTACAGACCTTCCTAAAAGATTGCTGCCATATGACTTGCAATATATAAAAAAACCTCTGACAAACTCCTGATATGACATGATTTAAGACTGGCCTACAAAATACATTAACCAAATGCATTTATGTGAATGTCCTGATTCATCCAAACACCCACAGAAACCCATTGAGATTGGTCAGAATGCTCATAGATTACAGTAAAACCACAGTTACTGGTTAGAGAGCTTGTTTGCATATCATTACCACAATGATTATAGGCTACCACACGTGTACAGCCTTACAATATATCTATCATGTTTCGTGTTCATGTTTAAACACTACACAATATGTGTGTGAACTCACTTGTGATTCCTTCTGACATGATATTAGTCATTTTGCAGCAGGATGAGATCATTCTCATGCTGAGTTTGTCCACCACCAGCACCTGAGGGAAGGCAGCATCACACATAAACAAGTTTATAGTATTGATTATTTATCAACACAGAATAATATACATCTACTTCTCATTTCTATGGGCTGTCATGTGTCATGACAAAAACAGGCATTCAAGGTACGTATATTAAAAATCAGTCTGCGTAAACCTCTATTTGCCCTCTCTGGATACACATAACAGCATAAGTGAAAGCTACCTTCCATTCTCCTTTCGCCTTCACCTTCTTGATGACATCATTCATAATCTCTGCGAAAGGAAGGGACAATATGATATCATATTAATATTGTAGGACACTGGCAATAAAACACCATCAAAAGTGATTATAGATTATATGCACATTTACTAGAGTATATGAGATCTGTCCTATCCAACTGAACTGTCCTATCATATTGGTGTCACACTGTGGTGCACTGATAATCAGAGTGGGCGTTTCCTGCCCAAAAGAGATGTCTACCCACCTTGAAAACCACGGAAAATTAGGGAAGATAGGAAGACAGGAAGATATAAGACAATCATCATAATATGTTGAACAGACAGTCGTCCAAGTTACAGTTATTCAGTGTAGTGTAATATTGTCTACCCTTAAGTAGCTGGTATAGCATCACCCCTAAATCCACTACAATTCCCACAACACCATGCGAATCCAAACTTGCTAATGGCTTACAGCTTTAAGTTTCTGCGTCGAACTTGCGATTGTGAAGTTTGTTTCCGCATCATGTTCATCAATCTTCATCCACCGCATAGTAGGAGTGTAAGAAATATTTATAAACTATATGAACAAAAGTATAAACACCACTATTAACTTTCTGTTGTATCTGCTTTGGTAATTTTTATCATTAATGTTTAAATAGTCTGGCCAGAGGAGGATGGGTCCCCCTTGTGAGTCTTGGTTCCTCCCAAGGTTTCTTCCTCCAGCTCTGAGGGAGTTTTTCCTTGCCACTGTCCCCGTTTGGCTTGCTCACAGGGGTCTTTGATCCTTCATGTTATTTCTTCTTTCTTCTCTGTCTCTGTCCTTTATTAAGTACTAATTATGTAAAGCTGCTTTGTGACGACAACAGTTGTAAAAAGCGCTATACAAATAAATTTGACTTGACTTTGACTTGACTTGACTATTGGGACACCTGAATCTCGAATACCTCCTTACTTCCTATATAGTAACCTAAATAAGTCATAAAAATACATCTATATACAGACAAGATTTCAACGCACACAACCCTGAATGTGTTTTTAAATCTAGATTAATGAGGAATATTTATTTAATGAAAAGCGATTCCAGATCAAAAGTTATGAAAGATTACTTTTGTCATCATTGTAAAGATTGACAGGTTTTGGAATGGTTGCCCTTTCCTGGAAAGGAATAGTTGTCCATCATACACAGTTAAAAAAAAGTCCTGGTAACTCCACTGACTGCAATTAGCTAAAAAGGATCTCATTATCACTGTTCAAAGCTCATATGGTCCACACCGACTGATTAAAAAGGTGTGATGGCAAAGGCATGTCTGCCATGCTCTAAATATATCATAGGTGTGTGTTTAAGTGTTGGATCTCTGGTTCCTGCACTCACTTTCTCTCAGACATACACAGAACAAGCTCACACTTGCACCAAGTGAGGTCACATGACTGATATGCTAGCCGTGAAGCAGAACAGACAGAGAAGTGTTGCTGAAGCTGTCTCTTCTGATTCACAGCCCCACGTACCCCTCCATACAGAAATGATCCTGAGACCGTTCTCCATGACTAGTATTAGCAGAACTTCAAGAATAAAGGTGATTTGAAAGGGTTCTATAAGCGAGGTTAGTAGAGAACTAGTGCTTTATATTACAGATGTGAGTGTGAGGAACCTTTTACAGACTTAAACTTTCATTTGATGTGTTCACATGTCTATAGAACAACAATGGTGGCTCTATGGCTCTATGGCATGGCTAAAAGAATTTTTTGTAGCCCCGTAAATCATGCAAAACTCCTCCTGTCATTTTCTCTAATTATCGGTATCGTCCAATAATGTGGTTTATTAAACCAGGTTTACTTCAAAATCACCAAAAAATGATTAATACTTAATTTATTAAACTGATAATAACTGAGCTACAGACATGGATGGTTAAGCATGCACCAGACCAATTTGACCCAGGAACATCACTGCTGCGCCTTACAGCTGAACACAGGAGGGTCAAAAAAGTACTGTGCTGCTTTGAATTTCATTTTTAATTTTTTTTAATCATTTAAAAACTTCTCAATCTCAATATCAATAAATCAGTTTATAAAATGGTCCAAGATGTTTTGTTTTCCTTATCATGAAAAGTTTTTTTTTGAGAGACTAGATCAAGGCTGCTCAATCCTGGTCCTGGAGATCTTACCACCCTGAAAAGTTCACATCCAACACAGCTGACTCTAATGTTCAGTTGCTCCTGAAGGCCTTCATTATCTGGATCAGGTGTGTTAGATTCTGGGTGGTAGATCTTCAGGACAAGGATTGAGCAGCCCTGGACTAGACTCTACTAGGTCAGCTAAAACACAATTGATTAGTTGATTATCATGGACAATACATTTAAAAGTTCCCTAAGAAAAAGAACAGAAACGCTGTCAAAACACACTTAGAATAGAAACCAATAGGAAAAGGGTCTAATGTGGGAAGCAGCCAGAGTCCAAAAGAACACAAGTGACCGTGCTCTCTCGAGGTGGGTAGGTGATGCTCTTACCCCTTATCACTCTCGGAGCAATGTATTTTAGGTTTGGAACCACTGGCCTAGGATTCTGTAGGATTGGTAACATGGAATTTGACCACTTAACCACTTAACCAATGCCCTAGATCAAAGGTGGAGTTGTAACATCATGGGGTTTGTGGGGTCATAACAGATCAGGAAAAATATTAAGGTGACCCAAATGGTGATAACTTTACAGACTGTAGAAAAGTTTCAACGCACACTACCCTGAATGTGTTTTCAAATCTAGATTAATGAGGAATATTTCTTTAATGAGAAGCGATTAGCTGCACATTAGCTTGTGTGGTGGAGCTGGGGACCTGGCACTTTCCTGCGAGCATGTCGGCTACCCAGCGATACCACATCACTACGACTGGGTGGGTTCACTGACAATACCAAACTGGGGTGGAAAGGGAAACCACTGACAAACAAATTGCTAAAAAAAACACCTACCCATTGGTTTTTACTGAGTTTTCATCCTTGTGTTGCATTAAAGGTCAAAGAAGACCCTGACGTTTTTCAGCTGAAAAAAACCTAATTATCTTTTTTCAGCTTAAAACCGTAAAAGGTCATCCCAACATTAGAGAAAATGAAACATCACCTTTATTCAGTCTTTCATGAAAGCTGTACACCACCAGGGTACACAGATTGCCTCCGGGTCCGGACGAGTGAAATGAATGATGACTGTTAAAACTACACAGGGTTTAAATACACTAAGGGTTAAATATACCACAAAATCATGACAAAATAGTGATGCCACACCCTTTTTGTAAAAGATATATGTGAAGAACAATTTAAAGATTTAGTATTATGCTTTATTATAGTAGAGTTTGCTTCTATTTTCCACTTTGTAGAGGCCTACTCCAGTGTTTATCTACACTGAGAAAAGAGGCAGAAAACCCAATGACTCAACATACCAAGAACAGAAACCTAAAGGCAGGTGCTGATGTTGCCTCCTCAGCTGAAATGGAAAGCGTTTACTTCAAGTCTGGACCGTTTCCCTAATTTTCACTATGCTCCCGTCACTACCCCATTCCAAAACGATGACATACTTTAAGCATCAAGTTTAAAAAAATAGCTCCTATCTGGTTCACTGACAGAGATGTCGCAATCACAGCCCTAATCTCTTCCCAATCCTCTTACAGAGCTGCCCCGCTATTTCTGTTCTCTCTCTCTCTCTCTCTCTCTCTCACTCTCTGTCTTTCTCTCCCCATTCGATTGCCAAGGGACTACAACCATTTCCGCCACCTTTTCTAGAATCTCTATTAAATCAAGAGACGAGTCACTCGGGCCCTAAATGCATTCCACTTCTGCTGCCATGCAGCTTATTTAACAGCTCTTGATGGGCAATCGCTTCCGCTGTCCGAGGTGTTGAATTAGGGAAAAACCTACAGAAAGATCTCCACAGCCATTAGTGTGAAAGCTGGGTGATTGATTAAGCTTAGCAAGGTATATATTGGTACAGTGGCTGACGTCCCATGAGATACAGCCCATTTGTTGGAGAACAAACTAAGTATGCCAGCCAGGAATTTTTAATAGGGTTATTATTTGTCTTTGGAGACTTCAAACCCAGTTCAGACACACTTTTCAATTTATTTTAATTGTTAGACAGGAGTGACAGAGTGCCTTCGTATTATTAAAACGCTTGTTTAAGTTGATTATAAAAAGTCAACATCAAAATTAATCAATGGCTATTTTGCCATTGGATTTCTTCTTTTACCTATTTGTGAATGTTACCTTTATATTATGGGAATATGTATTGTTTCAAAATCCATTCATGATGAGGCCTTCTTGGAGGTTACAAGGTTATTTACATTTTTAAGTCCTAATCAAAACTGACCGTTTTCACTTTGACAGCACAACATATCATAGCATGTTATTTAAACGACTATTTTCTTAGCTCCTAAAACATCTTCAGATGTTTGTTTACATCTTCGTGCACCAGGAGGCAAGGAAAAATAACATTAGCCAATAATAACATTATAAGGACAAAAGTATTGGGACACCTGCTCATTTACTGCAGGGGTATTAAAAAGTTCATCCTCCTTTTGTTGGAGTAACTGTCTCTACTGTCCAGGGAACAAGGCTTTCTATTAGATTTTGAAACATTGCTGAGGATTTCATTGCATTCAGCAACAGGAGAGTTAGTGAGGTCAGGATGCTGGATGATCACCACCATACCTCATCCCTAATATCCAAATAACATGCCCATGTGGGGCCTGTATGGGCAGCCCAGCTGTGAACCTACATGGAAGGGATTCCATGTAGGTCCCACATATGGATGCCCACCAGGGTCCCACTAGGGTTAGTGATCGGACCAGGAAGGGCTGTACCTTGCACAGGAGGCCTAGGTGGCACCCATGTAATATTAATTGGTGGCTATAATGATGAGGCCCATTTGGGAAGCCCAACTGGGTCCCAGTAACAACATATGTACAAATCCACTCAGAGCTCATGTCCACCTGGAACCCACCTAGCCGCCCATGTTTCACTTATGTGAGTCACACATGAGCACGTTGGCTGGGTGATGCCATCAATCTTATAGATCCATATGGGGCAGGTTCTGTATTGACAACCTCAGTGACACAAATCTACCACCAAAAAGGAAGGGTCACAGCAGACTTCACAGCAGACTTCATAACCCAACTGAAATCAGATTTGACATAACCTCATTAAAGCAGTTATCACCATGGTCATCTCAGGGCTGCACAGTTAATCTAAAGTGATGTCCTCCGTTTTCAGTTAATCACGAAAGGCTGCAAATACTGCACTCAATTTCACTGAACAGCATCACTCACTCAAGTAGGGGTCGGCAATAAGACAAGTTTCTATTATTGCAATAAATGATGTCACCATATTTTCAATGAGCACATCACAGATGTTTTCACATCACAGTATTTCATAACTGCCCAATAACATCCTTCCAAAAACTACAATTTAGACCAACAGACCAACCCAAAGTTGATGGCCAACAGCAATGTTCCTCAGCTCTGTGGCTATTGGATAGGTGTGACTTTGGGCCCAACGTATCCTGCTTAGTACTGCCAATAGAATAGGACTCTCTGGAGCAGATAAACATGGACCTATTGGCACTGTGCCTGATGCCAGACATATAAAGCCTCCCCCCCAGCATTGAGCTGTGGAGCAGTGGTACGGTGTTCTCTGGAATGATGATTGGTGCCTCATCCAGTAGTTTTGGGATGAGTTGGGGAGTTTGGCATGAGGTCATGGAACATCCTGACCTCAGTAATGCTCTAGAAAACCTTCCCTGGACAGTAGAGACAGTTACTCCAACAAAGATAAACTATTTTTAATAGTATTGATTTCGGACAAGACAATGAACAAGCAGGCGTCCCAGTACTTTTGTCCTTATAGTGTACCTACCCATCCAGAGGTACTGAGGCCAATTAAGCTGTCTTGTATCACGGACAGCTATGGCATATCCTGATGATGGTCAAGTTAGATGGTTGTGCCACTTTGGAGCCTTACAATTATTTTTTTATGGAATTTATCATGATAATATTAACATATTGCCCAACTCAAGTGGTGTGACTGCTAAATTATAACTGCGTATTAACAAGAAGCTGATTGGTTGTTTGTCAATTATGCCATTATTATGTCACACATGCTGACTGGGTGTGTCATTTCCAATAGCAAAACTACATTTCTGTCTATTACATCAAGACAATAAAACAAAAAAGACCAAAAGATCAGCTAGGAAACCTCTAAACAATCTCTAAAAGCTGTGAGTTTCATGAATACTCAGAGTGTATACAAATATCCCTGATACTCCCACTGGCAGCTCTAAAGCTGTTCCAGCAGGTGCTCACAGACATGTTTCCAAGTGAGGTGTTAGAGAAATGACATGCACTGAAACAGCTCACTGCACACCAAACTACTCAACACAACCACAGTGGAGTCTAAAATACTCCCATTTATCAGTCTGACCAACAAGGTTCAGCCCACCACCACCCTCAGCGACATCATTAACACTGGTAGCAGCAGCTGCACCCCCTGATCATCATCATCATTATTATTATACACACAATCAGTGTATAATTCACATTCAGTAAGAGAGACCACCAGTCGTAGGAGCTGAATCACAACATATTAGCAGGTGTCACTTCCACATTTGAGCTTAATTTGAGTGATTTACAGATTGCACATGCCACATTCCTGCAGTTCCAATGGTTCCAGATTACAGAACTGTGTGTGCAGCAGCTGGCCCTGAGCTACGCCTGGATGGAGACGTTGCTTTAGCTATCCCTCACTGTGAACACCCCAGGCTATTTTTTTTTTTACCCAGGATAGGCCTAAAGGGATCAAAATCTGAGTAGTCATGCAGCTGAAGAACCACTTCTGGTCTTCTGAATGGTTCTTTAGGTGGTTCTTCTGTGAATTACTCCAATGAATCATCTGGCACATGTAACTTTTTAAGAGGAAATTCAACCCAATTGTTACGTTATTCAGAATAGTTTGACCTGATGGGATCATTACAGACAAATTTATTTTCACTGGTGGTGATGGGATACCGGGGGTCCTGGTGTCTACACTGTAAATACTGCAGTTTTAATGTGACCAGTGAACCTACAGTTCTTCTAGAGTTATTTATACTGTATATGATGGCACAGCAATATATTATAAAATACTAATATTTTCACAATATTTAAAGATTTTATGCCACCTGATATTTTGACAAGCCGACAAAATGCATCAGTAGCAACAGTTACTACTAAAAAACGCTTTCCAAATATCCTCAGCTAGTTTATACAGACTAGGGTTCAAAATATCCCTCTAAGCTTAGATACTACTAAATACTAAAGTCAGTATGGAGACCACAATACTCGATACTACACTTCACCCAGGTACTCTTGGAAGAGGTGGGTCTTCAGTCTGGGTTTGAGGACAGCGAGCGTTGGACTGTGCCATTCGGACACCCAGGGGAAGCTCGTTCCACCACTTTGGTGCCAGGACAGAAAAAAAAAGCCTGGACGCTTGTCTTCCATGGATCTTAAGGGATGGTGGGTCGAGCCGAGCCGTACTTGTAGCTCGAAGGGCTCTTGGTGCAGATGGGCTTTTGACCATTGCCATCAAGTACGGAGGGGCTAGCTGGTCCATTCTTGGCTTTGTAGGCCAGCGTAAGGGGAGCCAATGAAGAGAGGAGTAGCAGCAGCACTGTATAGAGTGCTTTATTTTGCTTTCCAAGAAAACGACATTTTAGGCCAGAACCGCTTGAAATGTACAATTCACTGAATTGTAACCATTACACTTAATAACCAGGACCTTCCAATCCGTCAGATGTCTGATTCCACTCACCACCACTGTAAGCAAGGTACAATTCTTGGTACATTTCTCTAGAAAGAAGCATTTCACACCAAAGCACTCTGGATGACTGTTTACATCTTTATCGTTGCATTTTTTCAGACACTTTGGACAATTTCACTGGAATTCCCTCTTCTGTCGAGCACCAAACATACCCCAACAGGTCTCTACTTCTCTGAAATAAAGACTAAACGTGTTGCTCTTGTTTGCATATGAGCTGATAAGGGTTTTCAGGCCATGCTGCACCCACACACCCAGCAGTGACAGGACAGGAGCAGGCCTGCATGTCAGCCCCTTAATCCGGGGGGGGGGGATACACAGATTAGCGCCAGCCTCTCAGAGCGCGCGTGCGCCTTTGTCCTCGACCAGATACACTCACTTTTAATAAAAACGAGTAATTAATGAAGATATTAGACAAAGTAAAGGTAATGTAAACCCGGCAGATAGTTAGCTATAGGCTGCATGTAAACAGTGGCGAGCACACGACAATCCATAAATGTTGCATTTAAAAACTGTATTAGCTTTTTTATACAATTTTACAACTGTATTTTTACTAATTAGTAAAAATTAAGTCTCGAGCGCGTTATTTTGCCTTGCAAATCACATAAAATATATTTCCCCTGATATAACCTCCACAGAAACCCAGACACAACACTTCCAAAAGTCCCCTGGACGGGTCAAGTAGCTACAATCACGCGCAACAAATACGTCACTAAATTCATTAAGTCATTAATAGTCTAATAAAAATCTCTCTTACTTTCTCCAACAATCGCCTTGAGTCCAAGAGGTGCCATGATGCTCCAGGATCCGACGGCTCCTCCGTCCGTTCTCTTTCTCTCTCTCTCTCTCTCTCTCTCTCTCTCTCTCTCTCTCTCTCTCTCTCTCTCTCTCTCTCTCTCTGTCCGTCTCTCAGCCGCCTCTCTCCACAGCGCCTCCTTTTCCCACCCGTATTCCGGCAAACCCCGCCCCCTCAACCGGAATACACCCCTGACAGTCAAATCCACGCTGATCATTTCACTGCTGACGTCAGTTAAATTCAATTAGACACTTAGACCCCCCCCCCCCCCCCAGAGTCTAACCTGTCCAATAAAGGGGTCCCGAAAAGTGTAGAGCCAGTCGCGGCGGAATGACGGAATGCGGGTGGGAAAAAAAGTACCGGCCGTGTTCGTGTCCGTGTCTAATCCCGAGTCCTCCACCTACACAAATCTCCACCAGGCGCAGGCGGGGTGCCATCATTTATAACGGGAACACACTCCCAAGGCACGGTCACAGCTGTATTGATGATCTGATCATTTGAAAGGAAGCCCTGAGCCACTGTGTTCAGATTATTATTTATTTTGCAATAACACTGAAAATAATGATTATTTATAATAAGAAAATTATAACAAGAATTATTTATATTAAGACATTATTATTTTCTGCTATTTAAAAAAACAAACGTAATTCGAATTAACTGTGTAATACATGTATATCAAATATAATATCAAATATAATTTATATATTAACGTATATGTAATTATATTACTTTTAATTACAGATAATTACATTAACATATATATATATGATAATTGTATATCAACATATACATCATTCTAATATTATATATATATTATTTTTATATTATTATTATTTTTATTATTAAAAAACAAACAAACGTAATTTTAATTAATTGTATAATACATGTATATAATAATTATATATATATCATTTATTTGTTGATGTATAATACAATTATATATATATATTACACTTTTAATATAATTACATATCATTACATTAAATATTATATATATATTACAGTTTGATATAATTTGATTCTTTTTTTCTATATCAACACACACATATATATAATTTTAAAATTCTAATATAATAATTTATAATAAGAAGAATAAGCCTGTTTCTTGTCGCTATATAATTTGCATTTTGTATATGACTTGTATGTAATACGTACAGTATATAAACTGTCCTTGTACAGTCTGCTTATAGTCTGTATACTGTGTATGTTGGATATGGTGCCTGTAATTTATATGTACACTGTCTGTTTATGGCCAATAACTCTGATTCTAATAAATAATTAAAGAAGATCAAATCAATAAACTTTTTTGGGGGGCGATTACTACTTACAGCCACATGAGGTCGCCAAACGCGCAGTTTGTACATCTGAGCCCCTCTCTTGAATCTGATCCTTTTTTTAACACTCTGCTGCTGCTCTGAGATCTGGCACGTTTTGGTTAGCTGTCCCAGCTGTAAATACGGTCTAATACTGTCAGGATGTGTATATGTGTGTGTGTGTGTATGTGTGTATGTGTGTGTGTGGTTTAGTTTATGAAGCTGACGTGGCATTTTCCAAAGCCCTCACCACGTTGAGAGGGTGATTCCACTTCCACTGATTATTTCAATGCTCATCTACTGTAAAGAGCTCCTCAAGGCTCCTCGAGGTTTCTGGCGAAAGTGAAGCCCCACCTGTGAGCTCTCCTGTCTCAGACCACACCTTAGGAGGGCCCATTGGCTCTGAGATGGGCAGGGCTCCATAAAAACCCATCAATCAGAGACGCTGAGGGTGTGTCACGGTTTCTGAGCTGAAGATCTGCGAGGTTCATGTTATGAAATGAGCTTCACATGAGCAGGAAGGCTTTCCTCGCTGTTGCTGGAGCGCTTCTGCTGGTCTGAAGCGAGGAGGAGGCGCTTAGAGCCACACTGGTGTTTATAGTAGATCTCAGGAGGAGAGAGACAGAGAGAGGGAGTTCACAGCAGTGTTGCGCCTGGGTGTGAAGGAGCCAAGAAGTTCGCCAGACTGCTTCTGGAGAAATAAAGCGATGGGGGATTTGATCTCAAGCCATCTCGATGAGGGCAAACGGGAGATTATCACAGGTGAGGTTTGTCTGTGTCTCCTGGGTTTTCAGGAGGACCTAACCTGAGTCTCAGAGAGTCTTCAGCCTTCAGTTTCAGCTGTTCTGTCGAGCTCCTGGAGGAAAGGCACGTTTTACAGTCAGGAAAGGGGTCATTAAGAGCTGCTGGTCCAACAAAGTGGGTGAAGCGTTTGGCTTATTGGGGCAATTTGGATCTACAAGTGGTTGGAGCAGTCCTGTCCATGGCGACGTGGCGAGCTGTTTCCTGTTGCTTTCACAGCTTTTGCAGGACCTACAACTCCAGAGCCTAGGGGTTGTAGCTTCACTTCTTCAGAAAGGTCTGCTAAATACCAGAGACTTGCACCAACCAGTCTCTAATGTGAATAAAACTTTATAGAAGATGCTGGATGAGGAGTTCTTGGTGGTTCCCATGAAACCATTCACTCTAATGCTGGTAAAGGGGTCTGTTTTAGTTCACAAGACAGATCAGGTGTCTTTACCAGTGGATCTGGAGAGGTTCTGTCAACTTGATGATGATATTCCCAACAGAACCTAGGGGTTCATAGCTTCATCTTTTCAGAAATGCCCATGATCGTGGGCCAAGCAGTCTGTAACCAGATACAGCCACCAGCATTTGAGTAAATAGTTCCACAGGAACCTAATATTTGTAGCTTCACTTTAGCTAAAGGTGGTTGACGAGGAGTTTTGGGGGGTTCTCATGGAACCATCCACTCAAATGCTGGTGACTAGGTCAAGCCTGGTTCTGTCACTTTGATGATGATGATGATTTTCCCAACAGTGCACACAACTCCAGAACTTCGGGGTTTATAGCTTCACCTTTTCAAAAATGCCCATGATCATGGGCCACCCACCACTTGGTCTCTGTAGTACATACTACTCTGCAAGAGGGGCTATTGAGGAGTTTTGGGTGGTTCCTGTGGAACCATTCACCCAAAAGCTGGTAAATATGTCTCTTTTAGTGTACAAGCCTGCTTAGGTTTATTTACCAGTGGATCTGGTGAAGTGTGGCTTGGTGAAACCTGTGTCTTTCTCTTGGAAATGAACCTAAGCAGTCTGTAACCAGATACAGCCACCAGCATTTGAGTAAATAGTTCCATAGGAACCTAATATTAGTAGCTTCACTTCTTCAGAAATGTCTACAATTAATGAACTACCAGATACTTGCACCAACCGGTATCTAATGTAAATAATACTTTTCAAAAGATGGTTAATGAGAAGTTATGGGTGGTTCCTATGGGAATTATTCACTCAAATGCTGGCAACTGTGTCTAGTTTCATTTACAAGCCTGCTTAGGTTCGTTCACCAGTGGATCAAGCCTGGTTCTGTCACTCCAGAGCCTAGGGGGGGTTATAGCTTCACTTCTTCAGAAATGCCGATGTGCTCTGTGTGCACCAACCAGTCTTTGTTGACTTTGAAAGAAACAATCAACAAACAGGTGTCCCAATACTTTTGTCCATTTAGTGTTCATCTATCATCTGCTCTAGAGTTGTAATGCTGACCAGGAAATACACCTAAACATTCAGAAACAGTGACCAGCTTTAGAGAAATAAATTAGAGTAAAGCTTTAGAGTGGTTGTTGAGGGGTTTGGGGTGGTTCATGTGGACCTATTCACTCAGATGATGGTTGCTGTGATTTCTACAATGTAAACCACTGAGAACCATTCTCACTCCCAGATTTTGTGGTGCACTGTACATGAAAGTTTTTAGAATTGCTCAAAGTCAGCTTTAACTTTATCAAAGGGTAAAGAAGAAATCCATTGCCATTGGAACCTCTACGCGAATCTCAAACTCGGTGTGGATAGCTCGCATGCTCCTCTAAATGAGAGCCTGTGGGTAGCACCCTAAGGAGCCTGGTCTATAAAGTCCAGTTTCCTCCAAAGCTGGTCACTGTTTCAGAATGTTTAGGTTTAGTTTCTGGCCAGCATTGCAACTCTAGAGCAGATGATAGATGTACGCTGAATGGACAAAAGTATTGGGACACCTGCTCGTTCATTGTTTCTTTCAAAGTCAAGGCTTTAAAGAAAGTTTATTCTGCTTTTGTTGGTGTAACTGTCTTTACTGTCCAGTGAGGTCAGGATGTTCGATGATCTCCAGCCCACCTCATGCCCCAACTTACCCCAAAAGTACTAGTACACAGCTCCACAGCTCAATGCTGCAGGGCTTTATACCCCTCAAGCCCACACCTGGCATTAGGGATGGTGCCAATAGGTTGATGTTTATCTGTTCCAGAGTGTCTTACTCTATTGGCAAAACACTCTACAGGGACTAGAAAAGCTGTAAATGTATGCATTTGCACATCTGAGTCAGCAATGGATGCAATTTAAAACAGCTGAATGCATTTATTAGAAGGGGTGTCCACAAACATTTGGACATATAGTGTATCTGCATGAACAGCCCAGCAGTAACAAGCAGCTGCAGTGAAGTTCCTCATTCTCTCAACTTCAGCCCACAGCAATGTGATGAAGATCTATGTAGGAGAGAAGTAAAGGTCGCAATGTTGGGGAGGGGGACAGTGTGACCTTTTAAAGCACCCATGAGGCACATCTGCTAAACCTTTAGCATACATGTGCTGCATATGGAATTTCAGGAATGTTTGGGTTTCCCTCTGAAAGGGAGGAGTGTACATTGACAATATGTCATGCTACAGTATCTAAGATAAACTTTACATGCATGCTGTAGAGCTTGTACATATGCACACTGTCTCCAGGCTTTGTTTGGCTTTAGGAAGGCATGCTCTTCAGGATGGATCAGTAGGAACTGTTGACTGGATGAGTGGAAAAAGTGGCTGGGCTGGAGCTTCAGAAGCTAGTTCCTGTCCTTTGTACACCAGAATGTGGTAAAATTTTCACCATCTACATGTTTTGTACCACAGTTAAAAACTGTATCCAGGCAAGGAACCATTCAAACTGTCAGAAGGTTCATGAATCAGGCCTACTTTGTCTGTCATTCTCAGGTCTCTCCATTACACCCTAAGCAACAAAGGTTCTACATAGTACTGAAAAGGGGTGGAACCCTTTTTGATGCCATCTTTAACGAACAAATTTAAAAGGTTCTGTGTAGCACCATCTTCGAAAGGTTTTCCACCAGTCTGAAGAACCAGTCTTTTGCCAGGCAAGAACAATTTATGTATCCAAATGGTTCTTTGGGTTGTGATGGACCTATAAAGAACCACTCCCATTGCTAAAGAACCCTAGAATCCTTGAACAGTGAATTAGTGGAGTAAACCATTGTAAACACAGCGTTGGCTGTGGAGCTTCGGAGTCTCTGTATTTAAAGAAAGCCCAAGACCAAAACGTCAGACTTATTCATACTTATCCTCCTCTGTTTAGTTTGCCCAGTGAGGTCATTTTCCCGAGGAGGAAGAGAATAGAGGCTTACTGCCTGACCCCCACAACTTCCTGTGTCGTTACTAAAGAGCTTTAGTCTTCAGCCTGCTCCAACAAAGCTTTCATTACTGGAGGAATAGCCAAATCTAATTTGGAGTCTATTACACTGGCAAAGAATTCACCCCAATATGTTCCTTTAAGCGGTCGGGGTCCGGAGTAAGATGGATCAGCTTACTGTTTGCCCCCTGGACAAGTGTTTTAGGGGTGTTTTCTGAAACTTCATGGGAACCAGCAGAGTGGGTTTGTGTCTGTGTATGAGGCAAGGCAACTGGCACACAATCATACTTCTTGCTAAAGACAGGGCCCCTTATGTGGCATTATCGACCCTTCCCCCAAAAGCAGTCCCTTCTTTATGGCCTTCTGAGCAAAGGGGAAAATGTACTTGTGTGCACATGTGACCTCTTGAGTCTCTTCATCAGTGAGCAAATTCTTAGTCAGCCACAGAACTGGCTGGAAGTCCATCAAAAACAGAGATTGCTTCCATAGTTAGTCTGAAGGAATCATACAATTGGAATGTCAGAAGAATAGAGAGAGGAATTGGCCTCCCTGTCTAGATCTGGAGAAGGGATTACAAGGGCGTCATCGGTAGCAATAGAAATGACTTTTCTTAAAAAGAAAACCCACCACCCTGACAACCTCTGGCCTAGCTTTCTGCATCAGTAGTCATTGTATGTATGTGAAGAGAAGATTCCATGATGAGCTCAAGCTTTTGCTTATTGGTAGACTCAGCACTGCTGAGGCTCTCAGAGCAATTAGCACATGTGAAGAGCTCAGCAAACTGGCAGACAAACACACAAGGCCTGCGTCATAGAAAAAGAGCAGCTTATCATATAGCTGGACGATCCCAGATATGATCACTCCTGCCCTTGCCTCATCCCCTTTCAAAGGGCCTTCAATAATACCAAGAACTGTGTACTCGTCTGCAGAGGTTTGTGGCTTCAGAGCGTTCTGTTGGTCACATTCTTATTCTTGAAGATCGAAGTTAACATTCTTTCCACTGAAGGTTTTAATGTGGAGTCCTGTGGCCTCTTTGATATGCTTTTGAAATGAGCTGTAATTGAATTGTCATTCCAATCAGTTCAAGTTCAGTAGATTCATTGTGCTGTGTGACGTGATTAGCGGCAAGTCTTCAGAATCCTGTGTGAGCTCCGATCTTGCCGATCTGTCTTTGGTCAGATTTGCGTCTCGTGTGTGGAATTCACGTCAGTTTTTCTAGAAATGAATATGACTGGAACGGTCCTTTAGTCATAGGGCTGCGCAGAACCTGGTGAAACGCCCCATACGTATCACAGTACAGGGGTTATAATTCAGTATATTGTGATACTGTAAGCACGATGTCTGTGCAGTTTGTTTTTTAAATCTAATTTTAGGAAAACTGTAGAGACGTATTGCCAATAGAAAAGGACACTCTGCTGTAGATCAACATGATCTTATTAGCACCATGTCTAAGGGCATTGAGCTGTGGAGCAGTGGAAGTGTGTTCTCTGGAATGATGGTGGTCCTCCATTCAGTACTTTTAGGATAAGCTGGGAAGTTAAGGATGAGGTTGGGTGGTGATCATCCAACATCCTATCTTTACTAATACTCTTTTTTGCTGAATACAATCAAATTATCACAGCAGTTATACTGTAAAAATTATTACTCTTGGTTTTGAAACAATGAGTTGAGCAATGATTGAGCAGGTGTCCCAATACTTTTGTCTATAGTGTATATTTTGGTTTTATGTGTCATTTCTTATGGATTTGAACTTTTCTCAGTGCCAAACAAGGCCAAAGCTGGGCAGTTGGGTTTATGTGCACATTTATAATATCCTATAGCTACTTTTAAAGGCTTCCTTTTTCCAGGAAATGATTTTTTTTGTATTTGTATTTTTTTCCCTCTTTTTATTTTGATTAATCATCTCTTTAATCGAGTTGATTTTTTTTTGCTGCTTATTTACTAGTTTAGTCAATGATTACAGCCTTGGATATGATGACCCTGAGTCACCGTTTAGTAAAAATGTCATTTCAGACCACTGAGAACATTGAATCTGGGCAAATATGAAGATGCTTTGGTGCAGTACAGGCCTCCAGCATAATTTGGAGTTTCCTGCTTGCATAGAGAGCAGATCTCTCCCACGAGGTCAGTGCTGTAAATGACTCTGCCAGAACATGCATCATGTTCTGATCTTGCCGACCGGTCGGCTTCTTCCTCTGTTCTGCAAAGCAACACTGCATTTGTTTCAAAGCTGCATCCACGTTTCAGAGTTTCTTAATCTGCGTGGCTTTCAGGTAGAAGAATCTGTCAGAGGGGATTTTATTGAACAACTGTGAGCGGTTGCAGTTATGGGTGTGGATTGGGTGGTGCAGCAAAGCTCTCTGAAGCTCTGCAGTAGGTGATTACACTCATCATTTGGTTGTTTGCTTTTGTATTTTCATTGGATTTGTATAAAGGTAGACGTGCCAGGACAGGGACTTCTAAACCTAGTTTAGAAACAAGACTTGGTGAGGATGGTTGCGTAGTGACTAGGGCTGGATGATTTCTATATTGGTGCGTACTGTGGTGTGATGAACAGTTATTGTGACCTTGGGAAAGGCTGGACTGCATTACTTGAAGTAAAATGATTGAATTATTAATTATGAATATACAGCTTTCTACTATAGGTAGATTGCAGTTAGAGCTAGTGCATGGGTTAGGTTTTTGGAATGAGGTTCAGCCCAGGGTTAGGATTAAGATTAGGGTGGTGGTTAAGTTTAGGTTTTTAATAGAGGTTACAGTTAGAATTGGGGCCTGGGTTAGGGTTAAGTTGTTGGTTAAAGTTGGGAGTAGGATTAAAATTAGGGATGTTGATTTTGGGTTGAGGTCAAGGTTAGGGTCATTTTTTTGGGTTAGATTAGGATTAGGTTTTTGAATTAAAATTAAGATTATGGTCAAGGTTTGGGGAGTTTAATGTGTTGCATCAGTGATATTGTGGTATAGTGTTGCAAACAGTGATGTGTAGCTCCGCCCATCCCTATATATCCCTGAGATATACTTTGCCTGGGAAAAGGGGGCAGGTCTACTAAATAAGTAGGCGAGTCTGGCTCCACCTCTGGTCTCTACTCTGGACTCGTTTTGATTGAATACATTAACGGAAGGGAATGGAACCACAGGCATTCAGGTTTTCTACAGTCATTGAAGGATTTAGCCTCAATTATTGTTAATTAATTAATTATCCATATCTATAGTGACATTAGAAATTGTGAAATTTCCCTAATAACAGCATTGGTTCATCAACAGATCTACGAAGCACTGGAACTGTGATTGGTCAAGATGGGTCAAACAGTAATTGTTTAGAAGGCTCATTTGCATATTGCAGTCTTCTGTGGTATCAGATTTTAAAAAGGGCAATGTTGTGATAATCATTAACAAACAATACATTACTGTTATACCAAAACTGTGCATCTGTATTTTTATTTATTTATCAAATACTTTATTTATATTTAGCGGTAATGCTCTCTGGCACTCTCTGGGATGGAACTGGCAGTCTCTCGATAATTGAACCAATGGTTAGATAGCTACACCTACCCTTCACTGTTTGGTAATTATCACACACCTTGTAATGTAACGGCATCTGCTTTAATCACAGTGTGATCTGGGTAATGTGCTTAGCTGTCTAATTGCGGCTGCTTATGTCATGATTTCCCCCTCGACTGTTAACAGAGTTGCAGAAGAACGAAGAGCGTCACAGAGTCTCACCAGTATCACATGAAACTCAGTCAGAGTGTGACTCAGTGCCACAGACACACACACACACACACACACACACACACACACACACACACACACACACACACACACACACACACACACTGTATCTTGTGGTCTCTCCCACTCCTGAGGCCTTGTTTATGAACTATACTCCCCATTTCTTTTTTTTCTTTTTTTTTTAATGTTCCTTATTGCTCAAGAATCACTTTATACTTGAATGTAACTTTGTACGTGTAACCTTACTTTGCTCTTGCCCTGCAGCACCATTCCTTAAATGATCAGTCCTTCACAATGACCTGGATTTCTCCTGGGTACTGTGGCCTTCTGCCTTCGTGCAGTGAAACAGACTGGAATGTGTGAGGCTGTGTTGAAGAAGCTGTGAAAGTTTGACATGTGAGATTTTAATGTAGAGGATTCAGTGACACTTTATTTTGAGTGGTGCTGAAAAGCTGAAAATTAGTACACGGCACTCTCAGTAACCTAACACGTCAGAGATGTGGCAGCAGTGAAGCATCGGAATACTGAAACTTGGCTAGAGAGTCCAAGTGTTTATCTGTAGGTGCGAACATGTAACAAGTAGAACACAAACCACCTGAACATCAACAAGCTGTTCTAGATAGTTGAGAACGTTGCTGAGAACATTCTGTAACTGGATTTGAACAGTTTTAGGTTTTGGTTCAGGTTGGGGTCAGAATAAGGGTTGGGTTTTGGGTTGAGGTTGGAGTTAGTGCATTGGTTAGGGATGGATTCTGGGTTGAGATTGGGATTAGAGTCTGGGATTAGAGTTGGGTTTTGGGGTGAGTTTAGGGTTAGATTTGGGATTAGTGCTTGGGTTAGGGTTGAATTTTGGGTTGGGATTGGGTTTTGGTTTCAGGTTAAACTTTGAGTTAGACTTTGTGCATGGGTTGGGATGAGGATTAGGATTAGGAATATGGTTAGATTTTGGAATGAGGTTCAGGTTGGGTTAAGATTAGGGCAGTAGTTAGGTTTAGGGTTTGAGTTGAGGTTAGAGTCAGGGTTAGGATTAGTTTAGGTTTGGATTATGATTACGGTTAGAGCCATGGTTAGGATTTAGAACTAGGGTTAGGATTAAGATTAGGGCTGTGGTTGGTTTATATTTTTAGTAGAGGTTACAGTTAGAATTAGTGCCTGGGTTAGGGTTGGATTGGTTTAAGGTTGGCATTAGGATTAAGATTGCAGATTAGGGTACGATTTCTCGGTAGCTTCAGGTTTGGGATTAGTGAGACTTGAGGTGAATCTTTTGATGCTCTATACTACTTAATGTATCAACAGTATCTGGATATTTACCTCTATATGTAGACTCGGTTGTAGATGTTGTTGATGTCTCTGAAACTCAAAACGATCCTATAGAACAATCTACATCTATACTCTCAGAGAACCGGCTCTTTAACCCAGTCCCACATTTTCAGCTTTTGTTCTTTCATGCTCTCTCATATTTCTCTCTATCTCTTTCTCTCTCTCTCTGTCACACTCCTGTGACCAACTTTCGCCTAACTTTGATTATCACAAAGGAAACAGCAGAAACTGACTTGCATGTATGGATGGAAACCCCCTATAAACAAACCCTCCCTTATCCACCACCATGGTGGTACTCAGTGTTTGACTAGTGCTGTCAGTGAAGTCCTCCATCATACGCTATTAAAGCAACACTGTTGAGAGGCCTGTTTTTAAAAACCCCCGCTAAAGCACTGAGCCCCGGCTGGAATAACACACTGGCCTGGTTTTGTTCTCCGCCAACAGTCACACCGTTCCCAGCTCATCTGATGTCACGGACAGCCGGCGCATGTGATGGAGCTGTTGTGCTTGGCTCTGGTGGGACTGTGCAAAGGAGAAATGGAGAAGGAAAGCTATGTGATAACGCTGTTGTATTTGGCATATATGTCTCTAATGTGATGGGCCTTCAGTATTGTATGTCGTCTGTCTAAGTGCGTGTGTGTGCGCTCATGCTGAGTACATACAGAAAGTGATTAGGGGTGGAGCGTGATGGGCGTTAGTACTCACTATTCACTCAGGAAGTTTGTTTAAGATGCATGTAAGCAAACAATGACACAGCAATGACTCTTCAGGCCTTCCAGACGTGTGTTCCCCAGCTTTCACCACCTGTATGCCACCATAAATGGCTTTGGGTGGGATTTTCAGTGCGTTGGGTTGCTTTACTCATAGAGCTGTACTAACAGAACTCTGCAGATCTATGTACAGCTATGAAGATCCATGCAAAGGAATAGGTTGTTAAAAAAAAAAACCTCTAGCCTGACTTCTCCATTATAAAAGATTTACTCAGTCAGCCAAGACATAATAAAGAAAGATTTTAAAGACTTTATTTAACGTGTTAAGATGTAGTTAACATGACTGCTGATGGCCCTTCGTTACGTCACTCAACTAGCTTTCTAGTTAGTGAGATAGCTAAAGGTACATGCCAATAACACACAATAAATAGGATGATAGAAATGAGTGTGAGGTGTTGGGAATGTGTGTTAATGTCTACAGTAGACCTCAGACGTAGAAGTACAGACATTAATTACACCTGAAATATAACTTGGACAGCCATTAAGCTGCCATCTAGCAGTTGGGCCAAGCATGCTTATTAGCTTGCAGATACTAATAAGACTGACTGACCACTAAATACAGAAGAAATGCAGGCTCTGCCAGCTCTACGCTATTCTGATGTATAGCAGGTACGTGACTTTGGTTGAGGCTCAAACTGCTCAGATACAATGTTGGAAGTGTATTTACACCCCTGTATTTTGCCTGAGTGGAACCATGCTAACTTTCCCTTATTGAAGGGGGGGGGGACATGGATTCAACATAAATAAATAAATAAATAAATAAATAAATACATAATAAAATAAATAATTACTCATTAGTCTCACTGGATAGTGTTGCTGTTCTGGTTGTGCCCTCCCAGTGATGTGCTGTTAGCAAGCTGAAGAGATTGTAGCCAGTAAGCTGTTAGCCTTGCAACCTCTCGCTTCCCCGGGTTTCTTTACCGGTAAAGAAATAAGATGGTGCTTTTCTTTCGGATGTGTGTTCAGCTCCAGTTTAGACTGGCCTCTAAGGGTGAGGTTAGAGTTAGGAATTGGTGCCTGGGCTGGGGTCTAGGGATTGGTGCCTGGGCTGGGGGTCTAGGGATTGGTGCCTGGGCTGGGGGTCTAGGGATTGGTGCCTGGGCTGGGGGTCTAGGGATTGGTGCCTGGGCTGGGGTTAGGATTCTGAGTTAGTTTAAAAGCTTTGGCTCTAAGGTTTAGATTCAATTTATTAGGGTTAGAAATTTGTACCTAGGTTAGGCTTAGAATTGGTGCCTGGGTTGGATTCTGAGTTGAGGTTAAGGTTAGGAATTGGTGCCTGGGTTAGGGTTGTTAGGATTCTGAGTTGGTGTTAAGGTTTAGGTTCGGTTTATTTATTTATTCATTTATTTTTTATTTTAATCATTTTTAGTTGAGGTTAGGGGGAGGTCAAGGGTTAGAGTTAGGATTAAATTTAAAACTGTGATGAGTGGAACGTTGGAGAGAAGAGCTGGTAAAAGCTAACGATAGTTTTTAGTCTGGATGGTTCCATTTCTGTGGACCGTGGTTTAGGAAATGCTGTGGTTAAGAGTCTGGTTCATGTAGTAACCTGTGTTTCCATAACTAGCAGAGTCTGGAGGTGATGAGCTGCTCTCCAGCATCAACCATTTCACCAGCTTTGACTAGGGGATAATGCCTGTGGGCTGCGTGTATGGCAATTTAGGGGTCGAGTCAAGGCTGTTAGGTAACACCTCTGGGGGGTTTTGGAATCGGCCCATTTTCCACCTCCGTTTTGAATATGCTAGCTTTTCTTTTGAAGAAGGAACAAAGTTGCAGCTTCATGGTTTGCAGTTTTAGATACAGATCTTTAATTATTCAGCTCTGCCAAGTACCTAATTTTGACATTCTTGGGCTCTTTTTTTTTTTTTTTTTTTTTTTTTTTACTCTGGGTACTTTAGTTACTCCGTCTGTACCCTAAAACCACATGGGGGTATTGATCGCACCCCAGTAACCCCTTACAAGTGTACACTTGTTGATTTCAGTAATAACATGGTGTTTGATGAGTGTGCTTGCACACTTTCGTCACTGCAGTGAGAGTAGAGTGAAGAAATCATCCGTGTGAACTTTCAGTCACCCTGTCTCCCTTATACCACTTCTCAGTGCTGGATGAGTCCTAAATGGATTTAGCAGGGCACTTAATTACACACTGCAGCCTTATGGAGGAAATATGATGGGTTTCTGGTGAACCTCTCTGTTCCAGAGAGGCTTTTCATTAGTGTGGTGTGGATCTGCAGGGGGAATCACTCTTCTCTGTGGCTTTTTGCGTGTTTGGCACTTAGCTCTGACTGAATAGACCATGTATACTGCATTTAATGTAAATGGTCTGTGATGAGAAATGAAATCTGATGGCAACATCTGTAATATTTAACATTTTGGTTTCCGATGTCACGTGTTTTATGGCTCCTTTCTGGCCTTAAATCTAATGCTGCATGACTGCATGTCTTGCCTCTATTAGAATGCACTGAAAATAATGGGTTGTATTGTGTCCACTGCGACTAATAGAAGTAGAAGTACAGGATTAGCCCTATGGTTCAGCTTCTCCATCTGCTTAACAGTTCCATTCCTGTTCCAGTCCTTCATACGGATGAAATGACCAGCTACGGTAATGACCAGCCATGCTCCGGAGTATGACCCTGGTGACCAACTCCTGTTACACTGGGTGGGGCAGTAAAGCTCTCCAAATGGCCTGTAGGCGATTATAGTCGCAGCCAGTCTGTTTGCTTTTTCTATTTTCATAGCATTTGTGTACATTTGAGAAGATGCGTGCTGGAGGCGGTGATCAAGATCAAGCTGCTTTACAACAGGGGTTTTACATGGGCCTTTTTACACAACTAAAGCCTGAAACCAGCAGAACTAGGTGCGAAACCTGTTAGAGGTGGATTATATGAACTGTTATTGATGGAATAACAATAATAACTGGAATGTCACTATAGTTCTTATTAAGAAATGTAATTTAGTAAGACATTCAAAGTAAAGAAATAACAAAAACACACAGTTTTAGTTCTTGATTTAGAATCATTATTTTGACTCTTGGACCCACGGTTAATCTGAGTCGGCCTGATGCGTAACCGTTTCAGGATTTTTCACAGTAGCTACAGAAATCTGTTTCTTTTCTTTCTGAATGCTTACTTTATTTACTTTATTTAAGCCCAATCATCCTGTAGCTCTTTCTCTTACTTTAGCTGTCGCTCTGTCGCTCTTGCATTCTTTAGTTTTCTCTTTTTAACTCTCACGTTTTGTTTCTTCTTTCTTTTTTCTCGTTGTTTAGATCTCTTTTTAGCACTTTCTTTTTTTAGCTCTCTCTCTTTCTTACTTCCTCTCTTTTTTTTTAGCACAACTTTTTGTTGACTCTCCCTTTTTTTTCCCCTTTTTTAAACTTTTGTTTCTTTTGTTGATCTTTATCTCACTTATTTTTCCTAACTTATTTTTGTCCTCTTTTGTTTCTTATGCTCTCGTGTGTGTGTGTGTGTGTCTTGGTGCTTTTACTTCCTTTTTTCTCTCTATATCTTTCCCTCTTTCACACACTGACATTAATCATACCCCTCTTATTTACTAAAAGAGCCCACACCCCTTTAAAAAAAACACACACACTCACACACACAACTTTTGAAACTTGGCCTTTTCGAGAACACAAGTGGGTTAATAAAACCCCAGTGTTGTTCCCATGCCGACTCCAGTGTTGGAACAGTCACACACTCCTGCATGCAAAGGCCCAGGGCTGTGCAGCTCAAACACTGCAATCTGCTCTGCTAGATAAAACACAAAGCGAGGAGTGTAAATTGCTGTTAATCTTTTACTGTGTGTTAATACAGTAAACCTGCTGATTTACAGTGGAACAGGGGATCAGAAGTTTGCTTTCAGTTTTCATTGTGATCTCGTAGGACTTTTGTAAAGCCAATTAAACCATATTAAAGTACTTTAATTGTTTAGTTTATTATTATTAATAATAATAATAATAATAATCCTCACATAACTAGTTAAACATCTGAAGTTTGGCTTTTTCCAAAAAAGCCCTTTTGCAAAACTGAAACAACTGACCATTAAAACAGCCAGATTTATTCAGCCCTCCTTTTATTATGTTAAGTTATTGCAGATCAACAAGTAAAACGATCTATTTATGTTAAACCTACTGGAAAAAGTGAGGTGTCCCCAAACATTTGCTGGACAGGTTATGTTCCATCCATCATTTAATACATTGTGTGACCCTCGCTGATATCTCTGCTGGTTCTTTCTCTTTCTGACCTGTGCTGACCCGTCTCTCCTGTGTGTGTTCTGTGTTCTGTGCTGCAGTGCGGACGAGTGAGGTGATCGGGGAGTTTGGGCGGTTGTATGAGCAGCAGTATGTCGTGGCTCTCTTCAACAAAGTGAGATATGATGTGGAGGGAGGAGGAGGGCCTCAGCCTCAGCTACTGCACCGCAAGGTAAGAGCTCTACAAAATAACTTCTTGGCAGGTGAAAACCTCCTCAGTGTCCGTATATCTGATGTTGATCCTTGTGCAGTGAGCTCATACCACTTTGACATCCTTGTAAAGCATTTTCTGCTAGCTTCATTTATCCTCAGTCAGTTGAGCTTAGAGGAGCGATGGTCTACATTCTTTCCACTTAACAATTTTTTTTTATTATCATTAAGCATAGCCCTGTACTACATTTGGCTTTCAGTGGAGAATACTGTACAGTCCAGGATTAACTAGGTTAACTGATTCCAGTCAGAAAACCAAGCCTTGAAGTAAGCTCCCTGGACAAAAAAAAATTGAGTCACCTTGTGTGTCTAAGCTGGTGGGAACTTCAGGCCCCCGCAGATGTGTGGTGTGTTGGGATTTATAGATTGAGATGTGTTACAGTTGGATGTGTGGAAAATGGATGACAAAGCATATCTTAATGATTGGCAAACATTGGTAATTGCATTTGGGCGTGCCAAAAAGACCATAGTGTGAAGAAAGTAGTTGAATTGCAGGTGTATCAAAGCTTATGATCATACTGGTTTACCAGCAGTGGCAAAAATCCTACAGGTCTTTCCTGAGCAGTGAGAGAAGACACTTTACGTGCCACTCTGCTCCATATGTTAATGGTATGCAGTTCCCTAAGGAGTGTCCCTTCAGGAATTGGTTGTGAAGGACCTCCATTGATGTCTTGATGTGTTTCTGCCACAATTCTGCCACATTTCCTCTAGGATTTCTGCCACTGCTGGTAGACATGTATGACCATACGCTTCTAAACGCCTGCAAATCCAGCTACGTCCTTCACACTATGGCCTTTGGCACGTCCAAATGCAGTCACTGCTTTTTCTTTTCTCTTTTTCTTTTTTTTTTTTGCCAATTATTAACATCTGCTTTGAATCCCGTTGCACACCCCTAGGCATTTATGGCCTGATCATCCATGTGCAATGCCATCTGCAGGAGCCTGAAGTTGTTACCGCTTTTAACATACAAGGTGACTCCTTCATTGTCCAGGGAACTTGTTTATGCTAAATTCCGGATTAAGTGACCCTCTACTATTTTTTTTCCAGCTGTTAGATACTCTTTGATACATGGGATGTCCTTTAACCTAGTTCCTAATCAAGCAGGTAAAATAAATATTTTTAGCTTTCATTTGCTGTATACTTTTGTTTGAGATCTTTCATGATGATGATGCAGCTCCCGTGTCTCCACATGAAGTTAGCATGCTCTTTGTTGTCTCCTAATGTACTTTACTCCAACACAAATTGCATTAGTTCAAATTCTAGAGAGCGTGCACACATAGTCATGAGATGAGATGAAAGTATCTGAGAAGAATGTGCACTTGCACACACTCCATCTGTGGTTGGGTAGATGTTTAAGTAAACACAACTCTGACCCAAAGTACTTCCAGCGCAAACATTTCTGCACACAGTATAATTAGGGAAAATGATCCTCAGGAAGCCCGAAGGAGAAACTTTTAGAGACTTGCCTCGCATTTAGAGCGGGATCTGGATGTATCCTGTGACTGGTTTAGCTCTCATTTCACTCTTTGCTGTGTTTCTAGGTGCCCCTTGAGAACAAGTCCATCTTCTCAGGCACGCTCTTCCAGTACTTGGAGGAAAACAAGAAGTGGAGGAATCGTTTTCTTTTCGTCCCGGACTCCTACATCATCAGCTACTATGATAGTAAACAGGTAAGAACTACAGCTGTATTTTGCTGGGAGTTTGAGAACAGTGACTATTTAACTCCCCCTGAACTTATCCAGAGTTTTCTAGTGAAGGCTACTGGAGAGATCGAACATAACAAGGCACCTAACCCCCAAGTGCTCACCACTCCGGGTGTGTTCTCACTGCCCTAATCACTAGTGTGAGTGTCCATGGATGGGGTTAAATGTGGATCGAGTGAATTCTAGTGGAATGCTCTCCTAAAGGATTTTTTTTTTTTTTTTTAAGGACGTCCGTTTCAAATGTTGTAGCCTTCACTGCCCACTCTATGTATCCTTTACATTGGCATGGATGTTAAGCAGTACACATTCACAAGAGAGCAGTTCAGCAGTCCAATGCACTGCTGCCTCACTCTGGTGTTGGCTTTGTTCAGGTGCTTAGCATTCAGTGATCGGAGCCCTAGAGAGCTGGCTTTTAGAGTGATTCTTTTCCCCCTTATCACTGTAAAAGCGATGTTTGCCGGCACAGGCGTCTGTGAGTTGGTACGATGGAGCTGGGGACTTGGTTATCTCTGTCGGCTGGTGGCGGTTGTTGGCCTGGCATGTATCGGAGGAGGCATGTGTTAAGCCCTTACCCTCCTAGTGTCTGCATTGTTAGGGCTAGGGGGAACTATGATCTGGTGGGTTAATTGGTGGTACTAAATTTGGGGGGGGGGTCCATGATAATATTGTGAAAAATGATTTTCTGCATTCATTTCACTTGTTCTTATGTACTTTCCGTGAAATGGTGGTTGCTGTGGTATCCCAGGTGGTTGCTATAGTGTTCCTAAGTGGTTACTAGATTGTTGCTATGAACACCTGCATTCATCATGTAAAGCATTTCAACCATTATTGTGTGAAACCCAGTGAACCAAACAAAAACAGTATCCCAAAAACACAACCTCTGATTCAGACTCTGATTCTGGAAGAAGATAAAGTAAAGTATGGGGTAACTGCATGTACTGGAGCTCCTGAATTGGAGTATCTGTTAAACCAAAATGTCTAACCGTGTACTTGTGTATCTGTCTCTGGTCAGGCTCATGATCGAGGTCTCCAACCCAAAGGAATTATCAACTGCGCTGGTTACAGAGTGCTCACCTCCATGGAGAAGTACCTGGAGCTCCTGGAGTCCAGCCTCCCTGGTGAGCGAGGGACTGGTGGGTGGAATGGAGGGATGGAGATGGAGAGCAAGAAGTGCTACAGGGATCAAGCGTTTAAGAAATTGGCATATAAGAAAATGTCAATTGTGCTCTGATTGCATAAAGATGCAAACCTTGGGCATCAAAGGACATGCGAATAGCTTTGCCAATGTCCTATACCATATGGGGAGTTCACAGGACAGGCCTTTACTCATTCTGTAGTGCCTGCAGCTGTTGTGCTGATGACACAGCCTTCACAGGCCACTCTCTTGTGGTGAAAGATGATTCATAGGCCATCTGGGTGCAGATATGCTTGGTCACTGCTCATGCAGGACTTTGTGTGTGTTTCCCAGGTGTAAAAGCCAAAGTGGGAAGTTCTCCATTCCTGAAATGTGCAACACAGTTCCCACTCATCCTCTGGCATCCGTATGCACGCCATCACTACTTCTGTGTGGCCACAGAGAAGGAGCAGCAAAAGTGGAACGCTGTGTTTCAGGACTGCGTCAGACACGCTAACAACGGTGAGTAAAGACATTGCCTGTTTATTCTGCAGATCATTGCAAACTTTTTATGGTGGACAGATGAAAATGCTGCAACATTATCCATAATAAAATCATAATATTGAGTTTAACTGGAAATTAAGGTTGCCATTTTGGAGATGCAAGGTTTTGTTTACAATTGCAACAAGATGGAGCTGTCAACCAGGGGGGGAAACAATGCCACCTGTGAATAACTGGGGAACACCTGCTTTTCAAAATGTTCTGAATACAAACAAGTGTCTTCTTTCATGTTTTAGAATTATTTAATATATTACTAACCAAGTTTGAGTGTTTGCATTTGGGACTGTATCTGTTACCCTGAAATAGTACATCAGCCAGGGCTAACACAGGCTTTGGGGTTGTAAATCCTAGGTCTAGGAGATCTAGGTTGGACTAGGTCACCTCAAAATCTTCATTTTACTTGAACACTCAACATTATACATACTACATTATAGTTTTTGAATACATTACATTTAATGTTGGTAGAGCAGTAGCAGGTTAGCTCATTAGCAACATGTGTGCCAAAACGTCTGTTTAATTGGTAGCAAATGCCTTTCCTCAGTGCTCAGAATTTGTTTTATTGTGCCCCAGGTAAGCTCAAATTCAGCACTTAAGCAGTTATACATGACAGCTTCTTGACTTTTGTGTCTGTGCTGTTAAAACTGATCTATGTAAATGTGGCATGTGTTCTGATTGGCTGCCCTGTGTCATGCCCCATTCTGAAAGCAGTTCAGACAGTAACACTTCTTATTACTTTATACTCTTGATGGGAGGGGCTAAACTGCTGTGGACTGAATGGGTAGATGTACAGTTTGCTTCTGTGGTTTTAGTGAAGCGTGTAGTCCTTTAGGCATGCAAATGCTTATTTATGTACATTAGGCCTCCAGCCAGGAACGCTCCTTATTACTGCTACATGAATGGGATAGGCTAAAATGCTGTGGACTAAAATGAGTGGCTAGTTTTATAGGTTTGTGAACACGAGCTGTACAGAACAGGTCTGAAAACCTATTTTGACCATCAAGATAAGGTGTCGCATGAGGGCAGCTGTTGACCTGGTGCTCATTAGTCTGCAGTTCTTTGTCTAGTTGCATCCTAGTCCGATAACGTCCACAAAGTTACTACTACTACTACTAAAGCGGCTACGCCAAGTCCAGATGTTTTCTTTAAATTTCATTTGGAGGGCACCATGTCCCACAATGCACTTGTAATTTATGGTAAACCTCAAGTCCTTTTTTGTCCGTTAGTCAAGAGTGTGTGTTCTGTGGGAGTGGAGAAGGCTTTATTTGAAGAAAAGAAAAAAAAAAACCTCTAAAGTGTCCCCAAACTTTTGACAGGGTGTGTATGCTACGGGCATCTCAGGTGCAGCCTGACTCTGATTTAGATTCTTCAACTGCTTTGAAACGGGTCTCGTGCCAAGACCTCATTATGTGGGTTATCTAATCACATCAGAACCTTCTCCATCGCCATTGTTCTCGGCACAGTCCGGTGTCTGGAGCGTTTGATTAATCAGTGTGTTTTATATTCAGAGAACAGGCACTTTTTCACAGCCATTTATCAACCTCGGAAACGTGATCAGAGCTTTGGGTGCGGTGAAAAGAATTCCTACATGCTGGAGAGCAGAAAGAATTCTGTAGCTGAAGGCTATGAGCGATAGCGGGATGACTGAGATAAGATAAACGTACTGTAAAGGTGCTTAAATTAGCACTGAACATTAAAGGTGATGTGATCATATGTATGGCTGTCACTGAATGTCAGTATATTAATCACCATGATTAATGAGAGAAAAAAAAAAAAGTAAGCAAGACTAAACAAGAAAAATTACTAACCTAGTATATACATAATAGAAGTAACAATTTACAGTAGAGGTTACCTGGTCCAAAGTAGCGAGTCACTGTGTGCCAATCACAGATTGTCCCTCTTCTGGAATCAATAGTCCGTGGGGCACCACGGTTCCACCATTGGGAGGCACTCAGTGTGAGAAGCCCATTATCTAATTATGTAATTTAATGTAATGTAATTATGTAATCAAGTTTAGTTAATAATTGCCCAACTAATGTCCCTTGTGTCTCTAAACCAAATTCATAAAAGTATGATTTGGACCTCAAAAAAAGAAATGCTGTTCTAACTGAAGAGCATGGTAGATCGTGCCACAGTCTTTGTGCATAAACTACAATGCATGGTCACCCTTATACTTCATCCAAGCAATTATGAAATAATTGAAAACGCTGATGATGTAGGGATGAGAACCAAATAAGATTACTTTTAATTTGCTATAATTTAATTAGGATTATTTATTTATTTTAATAAGGTTGGTGATGGCCATATCTCTTAATATCTGGGTTTCATAGGGAGGTATAACAGTCCATATAACAGTGGAACAAATAACATTCATGTTTACATGAATAACATGAAATGGGCCCTAACACAGAACCTTGTGGAACGCCTTCCGTTATGGAAACAGAAGAGGAAAAGAAGTTCCCGGTATTCACTGAGAATGTCCTGTGCTTCAAGTATGAACTAAACCACTTAATGGCCACATCCTGTAAACTCACCTATTGTTCTAAGTGGTCAATAAGCAAATTATGGTTCGCAATATCAAAGGCGGCGTTTGAGTTTACAGCACTTTCCAAGCTTTTTGAAAGAAAAGTCAATCTGGACATTGCAGCTAAATGATTGATTGAAAGCCAAAACATACAGGACTTTTGTAGACTCTCAAATGTAGTATTTACCAACTGTGGTGGGTGTGGGGGGTAACATGGCTCTGTGTGCTTAACACTAGATCAGTTAGTGATGAACAGTTTCTCACACTCGTTTCAGGGCTTGTGGCGGTGTCATTGCACACGCTCACACATGCTTTGTGAAACCGTTCATTTTGTCTTGTCTAAACACAGTGATGGCAAATCTTGACCCACCGGGTTGTGAGCCTTGTTATTGTTACTGAGAAATGTTTCCAAACTGCCTCCCCCACTCACAGGGAAATAACTGACTGACTGCTGTTATTCCGAAAACCAGATCAACAAGCACAGTCTTGTTATACATTGTCCTTGTTGGGAGCCTTCCTTCATTTCATTTACAATACATTTTATATATATATATATATATATATATATATATATATATATATATTGGTATTGGTATTTAGTAATAAGTATTTTTTTCTCTAGTTTATTTTTATTGCTCAAAATGTATATTTACACTTATTAAAACATATGGAAAGTTTTATTCTAACCCATTTTGGTGCATTTCTCCTTTGGTGTATCTTTTTCATTCATCTGGTGCTTTTAAAGTATGTTAAAAAAAAAAGATAAATAGAAAGGCCCCAAAATGACTTAAATAATAATAATAATAAATAATAATAATAATAAATAATAAGAATAAAATCTTTGACTTCCATGAAAAGTTCTGTAAAGTTGCCTGTCCTGTAAACTGGGAGTTCACTTGAACAGGGATTGGGTAATTGAGTAAAATTTGTAAAATTGAGTAAAATGAATAAATAATAATAAAAAAAGTCTCCATGAAACATTACAGACCTGATCCGAATGCTTGTAAGCCCACAATATGGTCTTGCATCCATATGCAAACCTAGCATCTGGGCAGAGACACACCGGCTTATTTTAAGTAGTGGTAAATATCAATGAAACTGGCTGAATCAGACCACTGAGGTCATGTCTCGTTCTTTAGTCGACATCCTACAAACAGAAATCAAGAAATCGGTCATAACCCAAGCCCCATGTGTTTAGCCCTGTGTACACGGCCTCTGCATCCTCCCCATGAGTTATTACACAGTTAATGAAATGGCAATGATGCGAGCCAAAGCTGTGGTGAACTGCGCTGACCTCAGAAGACTGGCAACCTCACCAAAATACCCCAAACGCACCTGCAAGCTTTGTAGCTTGTGGGATTTTATGTGTTTAAAGTTTAGTGGACTTCTTTTTGTATGATGCCATTTCGGGGAGCTGTGAGAGAGTTGGACTGCTTGTAGCAATATTAATTCGAACTTACATTTAACTAAGATATAGGCCTTGGACTAGTACTCATCTTCATTTTTGCAGTTCTTCACTTAATGACATAATGTGGATCTGGCAGTTCTTTATATTTGCAAAAAATTGACTAATAGAAATGCTTCCGTTTCCATTTTCAATCCATTGAAAGATCCATTCTTCTCCTGGTTTTTGGATGACCATTACAATATTGTGTGTGTGTGTGTGTGTAATATAAAAATCTGTAGGCTCCCAGTATCTGGTTTATGAAAAAGCATTTTAATATTGCTCAAATTTTGCTTTCTTACTTGATCAGCAGTTATTATTTGGCAGTTTGCATTATAATGATACATATTTTAGATTGATGTTTCATACAGTAAGAAACGTGATTTATAGCCACGTTGTGGTATGTCTTCTTACTGAATATGCACTTTGTTGCACTCATGGCTACAAAGGGGCTTTTTATTTCTTATCTATATTTTCTAAGTTTCTAGTTTATATTTTTCCTGAAGTATTTTGGAATTGTTGAAGGGCAATACAAAGGTTTTTTTTTATTATTATTTGTAATTATTGACCTAAAAGCTGGAACAGTAATAAGTAGATTACTCCATTTCTAATTGATGGTCATGTCCATATTCACAAAAAGGCATGGTGTTTACATTACTGCACCACTCATGGTCCATTTATAAGGCACACACTTTCTATAAATGTTCTCTGGCAGTATATTTAGGCCTCTTCCTAAACATTTTATGACTTGTTGAAACCCAGGTTTTGGGCCCTCCTGGAGATAATTATGCTGTCCTATCCCATCTGTCATACTGTATCTGTGGGAGGAATCTTAATAGCACAAGAAGGCTGCTCTCTCTCTGGCTTTCTAAGTTGCTGGCCTATAAACCATAGTGCTGAAGCTTCTTTGTCTCCACTGGAGTCCAGATTCTTTAGAGTGGTCACAGCTGGGCCTTCATGCTGCCTGGGTGGGAGGCTGCACCAAGAGTGCATGCTAGCAGGGAGTGAGTGAGTGAGTGAGGGAGGGAAGAGGGTCACAGTGTCCTTATAAAGGAACAGTTTGTGTAATCAGTTCTACACAATTGCAAAACAATACAAGTCTACAGTTACTCAATTTCTATTCTTCTTTGTCACGATTTATGCCATGTCTCTTTCCGCAGTTGACGAGAGATCAACGCAGGCCCAACTCCAGGTTGTTTGGTCTGATTGTGTGATTTTTGGCTTGTATACAGCTTTTTGATGGGATGTACAGTTTCACTGTACACTATTAACCCCCAACCAACAACATGGGGTACCACAGCAACCACTTGGACAACATCGTAGCAACTATATGGGCGTAGCACTATATTAGCATAGCGACATCATAGCAACCACCTGGAATTCTGTAGTCATTGAGCGTTAATTGAGCATTTTACCTCAATTACGATTAATGGATGATTATTTGGAATGACCGACACAGCATTTTTCTTTGGTACAAGCTCTCGATTTGCTCTGTTGGCTCAGTGTTTGCGTTCTCCTCCATGTTGTTCATGTTGCAGACTGTACAGGACAAAGTCATGTGACTATACACGTTATAAATGTTAGTTTTGGTTAATTTTCAGTTAATTGCCCAGGCCAATTATAGCACCTATCTAGTGAGCACTTGACAACATCATATCAACCACTTTAAATACCATAGCAGCAACATGACAAAACCTCATAGTAGCCATCAAACAATACTATAGCAATCACCTGGGATACCATCGCATTTACCCTATTGATCATGTAGCAGCAGCCTAGCAACAGCCTGGGTGTGGGAACCTCTAAAGCTCCACAGTAATTCTGCTATTTCTTTAGGAAATACGGTTTTCAGTTTTCTAGGCTAATGCCCTGTGCAAACTGCGGCCCTAAACCATCACACAGTTACCTCCAAACACCTCAGCTTGTTAAGTAATCTCAAATAGCCCTGCTTATGTGGTTTCTGCCACTGTGTGAAACAGAAAACATGGGGAAATTGCTTCAGCTCTGGATTCAGACTCTGCTTTAAAGTGTGCGGTGTGCTTTTGTCAATTTTAATATTAAACAGGATGCCATGCAGTGCCTGGAATTACATGAATGAATGTGTGCGCTCAGTGCACAGTGCTAGTTGGCATATGTCATACAGTGGGGCTCCAGAGTCCAGCTCTGCTCTTACAGACCTACGGAACCTGGTAATTAACAGGGGAGTTGAATCAGGTGTGCTTAAACAGCAAAAGCACAAAACCTTAGCCTGCTTTGCACACTCAGTATGTTGTACTTATTGGGTACGTTTAAGGAAAGGGGATAGACTGAGTAGTTTTTGGCTGAACTGCTCCTTAAGTGTGAGTGTAAGTATGTATGTCATACACAAAGTCTATTTTCAGATCGGGCTTTTCCTAAATAAGGCCTAAAGTCAACCTAACGTGAGTAAGCTGTTGATCGCGGGGTTTAAAGATGTGTACAGGCTGGGTGTATCTTCTTAAAGGACAGCTCTCTGCTTGATCACTTTTTACTTTCTCTTGCTGATCAGTCGCTCGTGCAGGGGTCAGGGGAGGCCACCTGCGGCTGCCGTGGCGTGTGGGTGACCGCAGAAAAGGGGAATTGAGCCGATTTTTCTAGTCTTGCTTCGCTCTGTTGAAGAGTCTGCTGGGAAGGTGAATGAATAGTTCCTCTTCTTTCTTTCTTTTTTTTTTTTTAGAGCCGATGTAGAATCGATTTAAAGCCTTTTCTGCATGGCAGTAAGACCTGTATCCTCACAGGTGACCATGCATTCATTATGTTGGGCTCTTCTGTTCCTTAAAAGTAGATCAGTCACAATTGATTATTTATTTTAATTTATATATATATATATATATATATATATATATATATATAAATTAAAATAAATAATCAATTGTGACTGATCTACTTTTAAGGAACAGAAGAGCCCAACATAATGAATGCATGGTCACCTGTGAGGATATATATATATATATATATATATATATATATATATATATATATATATATATATATATATATATATATATATATATATATATATATATATAATTGAGTAAGCAGTATTTTATTAGCATGATGTATAATTATCCTACTGGTAAGTAATGGAGCCCAATTGACAAGCCAGTCATATTAAAGCTGGTATCAGTTCTGTACTGGGTATCTGTATTGGGCTGATGCTGGAGGTGGGATGGAAGTTAGGTAATAACAGTGAGAGTGTTGCAGTAGAAGTAGCATGGCATGTAAATATAAAAGGTGCCAAAGAAAGCATGCATTTAGTATTTTAAGCTGTAAGCTGTATGTGATATTGGTTTGGGGCAAAAAATGCTTAGATGTCATTTAACAAGCCTAAATACCACCCTGTTATTTTGCTTGGGGGGCTGATATGTCACAGAGACGGCCCTTAAGCAGCATAGTCTAACCTAGCTTAGAACTGTAACAAGAACCTTTGTTATGTAATCACTTCTGCATCTGAACAGGTTGTGTCCCTGTCCTCTGGCTTCTCTCGGCCTCTGGTCGGCACAGTGTGGAGTTAGCTAACTGTAGAAATTGTAGCTGGTCAGTCTAGTGTTGCTTTTGACTGCTCCAGCACGCCGAATACAAATATAGCTCTTTGATTTTGATGGCATAGTGTTGGCATTTTGGCTCCCTGAAGGCTCCAGTGTGCCTGATTATTATTCTACAGTGCCAAGGTAAATATCGTTTTCCATTCTAGGGCATCTTTAAAGACGTCCTAGATTATTACACTATGGAAGCCCTAATTATATATAATCATTTATATAGCATTTAAGTATATGAATTCTATCTATATGAATTGTAACTTTTACATTTCATAAAATTACTTAACTTCAACTAGGCTATTTTGAGTGTTGTTTATTATTATTATTATTATTATTATTATTATTATTATATATACGTTTTTAGCACTTGGTCAGTGCTATCATAGTGGAAAACCTCCTGTTTTTATACAGCAACATAGGGAGTCCCCATGTTATTGTCTGGTCTCCATAGCACTGTTTTCTTTAAGGAGGATCATGAATGACTCTTAATTATGACTTAGACTTCATCTGATGAGGCAACTTCCTTTTTTTTTCTTTTTCTTTTTTTAAACCCTGTTGCAATGTAGAGGGCGTTGGTGGAGGATTACCGTGTTCATCAAGTTCAGTACTTCTGCTCAGGAAGTTTAATTACTGATGCACTGTTTAACTGTAGCAGTTTATTGTTTTGCATTTATTTTCAGGTCCATGAAAGTAACAGTGTAATTATGCTAATCATGATCCTTTGAGGCAGCAAAAGGACGTTCAAAGGCTGCATTGTTCTTGCTAAGTAAGGACACCTTGTTTGTGATGTTACTGATATTTTAAGCATTGTTTGCATACCTATATCACCATACCTGTAGTCATTTCAATAATAAACTGTGTGTGGTTGCATCCATTAAATGTCAAAAGTTTGTAGACACCTGTTCATCCAACATTTATTTGGGAGAGTTTGTCAACTGCTTGCTGCAGGAGCAGCCTCTTTTCCTCTTGGCTTTACACTAGATGTTGGAACATTTGATTGCATTCAGCTGTGAGAGCTTTAGTGAGATGATGCTCTTGCTCCTGATGATGGTTCAGAAACACCAACCCAACCTGCCACAGTGGCCAGTGTGTAGGGGTTTTATACCCCTGTAGTAGACACCAGAGGCTTATTCTGTTGGCAGTGCTTTTCCACAGAGGTTGCACAAGCTTTGTGTGCACAGTTGAACACCTGTGTCAGCAATGGGTGCACCTTAATTGGTAAATGTTTTCTTTTTAGGAGTGTCTGGATAGTATTGGATATATAGTATAGTTTTATATTTTGGAAATGTTCGATTTCTTTGCAACACCAAACAATTCTAACTAAGAATGCATTGGGTCCATTGATGTACTATATGGGCAAAAGTATTAGGACATCTGCTCATTCATTGTTTCAAATCAGGGTGCCTCCAAAATCAAGGGTACTTTTTTTTGACACAGTCTCCACTAGTGTCCATCATGCTGTGAGGATTTGATTGCATTCAGTGACAATAATGTTAGTAAGGTCTGTTGGATGATCACCACCACCACCACCACCACCAACCCCATCTCATCCCCCAACTCCTCCCAGAGAACACCATTCCACAGCTCCACAGCTCAATACAGGAGGACTTTATACCCTTTATTTGCTCCAGAGAGTCCCATTCTATTGGTATTACTTATCTACAGGGACTAGACAAGTTGTAGGGCAAATTGTTAGCAATGGGTACAGCCTAAAGTAGCTGAATGCGTTCATTAGAGGGGATGTCCACAAATGTGGACATATAGTGCATTTCTCTATTAATATCCATTTCAATGTGTTCAGTATCTTCAGTTACAGTGTTGCTGTAATATCAGTGATTTAAATGATTATGGTTTTTAATATCAAAAGAAATAGCTGTTTTGTTAGCTATATTCATTCACAGCATAAAAGCTCTTTTATTGACCAGTGCAGACTTGTGAAGAAGCCATGCTAAGCAGGATGTGTTTGAAACTGAAAAACCTGTGAGGTCAGTTTGTGATTTTATGAAATAACTAGAGAAAGTTTGCTGAGAATTTAAACTCGAAGCACGAGCTGGGCACGTGTTTTGAGCCTTTTGTGGATTTGGCTCCAGGTCCATGTAAAAATCAATTACGCTGCAGTATCTCCTGCTGCTCTCCATAAATGACCAAATGTGACCTGTAACTCAATCTGGGGAGTGGAATCTGGACTTCTCTCTCGTCCCAGCAGAGAGCGGCAATCCCAGGTATGATTTGGCTAGCTTGTACTCTCTACACAGCTAATCTGAGCGTAACATGGGGTCTTGTTATTGCTGGAATGCCTCATTCTGGATTTCAGAAAAGCTCATGGCAAATCAAAACCTCTACAAGCTAAGGGTGAGCTATGGGTGAAATGCTTCTCTTGACCCTTATATTTGAAGCCCAGGGCTTAGTCTAGCAGTGTTGCAGGATTTTCCTGCTTTGTGGGATTGACTATTGGCTCAAAGGAATTAGTTTGGCAGGTGAACACATTTGCACAGTTTCACCCCTAGCCCCAGTGTAGTCCATCAGCCAAGACCTGTTTTTGTGTCTGCAGTTGGTGTCTTTAGGTTTGCACTGGAGTTACAAGGCTAAAATAGCTATGTAATGGAAACAAACAGCCCAACAAGTAGTCTATCATTCAATTGTCAGGCTAACACACAATATACACAGATCAGCCATAACATTAGCACCACTTGCCTAATGGTAAATAGGTCTCTCTTGTGCCGCCACAACATATCTGACCCGGGAAGGACCTCCGACGGTGTCCTTTGGTGTCTAGCATCGAGGCGTTCGCAGCAGATCATTCAAGACCTGCCTGATGTTTTGGAGATGTTCTGGCCAGAGCATCTAGCCATCATCATATGGCTTGCTCATTTTTCAGGGTTTTTCACTGCTAATATTTTGGCTGATCAGTGTCTTGAGCCCTCATCATTCTCCATACTTCGTTTGAGGTACGCACATGATAATTTAGGCATGCAGTTAGCATGATGCTAATCATTTAGGTGTAGGGTTCCATTGCTAGTTTGATGTATTGGCCTCAGTTATACAGTCAGGAACATAATTATTTGGACAATGACACAATTAGATTTTTCTACCCTCTGTATACCACCAGATTTATAATGAAGCGATCAAAGCATGACTGAAGACTAGCTGTTTAGCCGTTTCACAGGCCCAACAGTAATTGGACAACTAACATGATTATAAATGTAATTATTAATACTTTGGCGCCAATGACTGCCTGAAGTCTGAAACCCATGGACATCACTAAATGCTGAGTTTCCTCCCTTGAGATGCTTTGCCAAGCCTCAGTTGCTGCTTGTTTGATTGATTAAGTTTAGGTGGCTGACTCTGCCAGTTCCGAATTTTCCATTTCTTTGCTTTATGACGCTCTTGGGTTGCTTTTGTGGTATATTTTGGGTCATTATGTATCTATACAGTGAAGTACTGCCCAGTCCTACCAAACCTAAGCAGAAAGTAGAACATACTTGCCTCATAATTTATCCTGATGCTTCCATCAGCAGCCGCATAACTAATAAACACAAGGGACCCTATACCATTGGCAGCTATACTTGCCCATGCCATAACAGTGCCTCCACCATGTTTGACAGGTGATGCGGAACGCTTTATCTGTTCAGAAAAGATGGAATGCAAATTCAATACTTGAAATGAACTAATAATAATTAAGTTATTAAATGATGGGTCAAGGCTTCATTTCAAATCCATTGAGGTGACATACAGGGGCTGAATTACAATTGCACTTCTCACTGTCCAAATACTTATGGACCTGACTGTATATTAGCCTCCGCTTTGCACACCAAATGTCTCAAATGTCAAATTTGATCTCCATTTCTCTGGACCAACATGTTACAGCCTGCACGTCAGGCTTCTGGGTGTAAATCTTGGCTTCTAATGTGTTCCACACTTAAAGCCTGTACCAGCATTATGGGTTGGTGTGCTATTAAGGCCTGGATAAAGCTGTGTTGAGTTCCACAGTGCTGTTCGTTGTGCAATCTGTCTAAATGCTGGCGTCCCAATAAAGTCTGGTATGTGACGGCAATTAATTTCCCGGGCTATCTGCCGTGCTACGGTCATGAGGAATTAGGCTTGTATTAGCGCTGGCCATGCAGCTGGGACACATCGAGGTAGTGTTTGGTTGAAGAGAATTCCCTTCAAGTGCTTTCATGATGTGTGCAGAGCCAAGATTCTTTGGCATTCTCACAATTAGGTTATGAGAGGCATAATAAAGCAGGAATGCAGCTGAACAGACTTAAAAAGCTAAAAGGCTCTCAGTGCCCTGACACAGTGAGCCCCTTTTAGTGGCCAGTGGGGGTCACAGTAAAGCTTCAGAGAAGCACAGGAACTATGAACATGTTGAGAGGAAATGCTTTAAATAGTGCAAATGCCTCTGCAGTGAACCATGGGCGTGAGGGTGTGTGAAAAGAGGGAGAAGGAGAGTAAACAGTGGCCATGGGTTTGCTTGGTAGAAGAGGACAAAAAGGTGTGGTTAAGGTCTTAGAATCAGGTAGGATGGCCAGCAACACTGGTTTTGCTCCATGTATTCACGCTGTTTGGGCCAAATTCTGACCCCAAATCGAGATTCATCAGAACAGACTACGTTTCTCCAGTTTTTGAGGGTCTAGTATTGGTGAGCCTGTGCCCACTGCAGCCTCAGCCTTCTGTTCTTGGCTGACAGCCGTGGAACCCAACATGGTCTTCGGCTGTTGTAGCCCTTCCATCTCAAGGTTGGGCGTGTTGTCCATTCTGAGATGTTTTTCAGCTTAATGGAGTTCCTGTACCCTTTCTACCAGCTCGAACCCGTCTATGTTCCCTGCTCTCCCTTACTTACTTACTTACTTAACGAAACGAGACGAAACTTTCTCAAGCCTAACGGTTGAAGAGGTGGGTTTGAAACCGGGAGGTCAGTAGTTTTGATTCCTTGCACCAGCAAGCAGGCTATTGGGACCGGGAGAGTGAAGGGATGTCTCTTTTGTCTTTCTCCTCCTTCAACATTCATGCTTGAGATGCCCTTAAGCAAGGCACCTAACCCTCAATTGCTCCCCAGGCACTGAGGTGACTGCGCACTTCTCTAGGGATATGGCTTCGTGCCCCGTGTGTGTGTGTGTGTGTGTGTGTGTGTGTGTGTGTGTGTGTGTGTGTGTGTGTGTGTGTGTGTGTGTGTGTGTGTGTGTGTGTGTGTGTGTGTGTGTGTGTAACGTAAACTCCTTATGGTGCAACCATGGCTCAGGGTTCAGGCTAGCGGACCTGGTGGTCACTAATACAGTATTTTAGTATTTAAATGGTCCTGTCCATTCTCCGCCCACAAACACATTCTTTCCCAGCGAGGGTTGTGAGCTTGGACGAGGAACATGCATACACACACACACACAAACACACAGTCATGCAGTGCTGATGTGGAGTTATGGACTTCCTGCTTACACGCCTCCTGCCCCCACACCCAGCCAGCTTCCAGCTTACTTCCCCTCTTTGTGAAAACCCATGCTTTTAATACATGCTCATGTGCATGCACACGCACACACACACACAAAGACTTGTAACCCGACACACACAAACACATGCAAGCTGGTACTTTACTCATGGATATACAGTAGCTTTGACTATCAACTCTAAACTACAATCAAGCAGATGTAGATTATTGTTTTGAACTGCTTGTGTGTATAGTGTTGAGTCTCAGCTGTAGAAAAGCTCCTATATCCTCGGATGACAGCCGGATCGGTCTAGTAACAGGTCTAGTAAGGGTTTACACGATAAATCTCCTTGGCAACCAAATAGACAGTACTTTCCCATATAGGGAGTATATGCTGTGGTCATTTGCATTTGGGCCATGGCGGGGGTGGGAGTGGTTGGTTGAGAGTGAGACAGACTGTTTCACTTTCAGAAATATACACAAACACACGTGTGTGCGTGTGCATGCCGCTCTCAGTTCTGTTCTCATGTGGGGAAGTGAGGTAACTGTCCACACAGGCCTTCAGGCCATCATCCAGAGTCCAAATACTCACAAACTAGTAAATAAACAGGAGGAGGATGGACTCTCTGCTCCTGTGTCTGACCTCTTTCCTTCTTTTTCCTGTATTTCTCTCTCTCAGGTTTATCAGAGGAGTGTAAGGTGCAGACTCCAGCTTTCACCGATGCAGTGCGGCTCTATCGGCAGGCCCGCGGCCAGTATGGCACCTGGGACATGATGTGCGGGGTTCCTCCTCAGGTAACACACTGTAGGGTGAAGCTAGCATGTCCTTCCTCTGAGTCATATGAAGCACAATCACAGCTTTTTTTTCAGATAGCTAAATGGAGGAGAACTTTCTGCCAGGTCTGTTACATCGGCTAACATCCTGCCCACACACAGAGGGTGAGGCTTGTTCTGAGTCCAGCCCAGTTTGCTGATTTCCCTGCTCTAACAGACCTACTTAACTTGGCAATTAACAGGCAAGCTGAATCAGGTGTGCCTGAGATAGAAAAGCTGCGATCACGAGGCGTGGTTCATGTAGCAACCCTTATTCCAGTAACTAGTGGAGTCTGGAGGTGATGAGCTGATCTCCAGCAGCAACCACAACATATTGTCGGCGTCACATTTCACCAGCTTTGACTAGAGTATCTTTAGTGGGCTGGGGGGGTGTTAAAAAAAAATGCTGCATTTTTACAGTTTTGGGGTTTTAGAAGTGGCCAATTTTCCAGCTCTGTTTTGCTGGATCTTCTTTTGAAGGAGGAACAGTGTTTGAGGTTCTACTAAGCCAAGGACAATACGGTCAGACATATTAACACCCTTTATTGTTTTTTCGCCTTGTTAAAGGGTTTTTTGCATTGTTGTAGATGGTTCTTTGTAGAACCTTTTAAGACTGTTTCCATAATGCACCCTTAATTTAGTGGCGTCAAAGAACCCTTTCTTAGTCCTATCTTAGAAGCCTGTTTGCTTAGAGAGTAGCAAATAAATGTTACTGATGTGTTTTAATGAGAGTAAAATTGCACTTTCACTGTGACGATACTGCTCCAATAACAGTGTATAATTACTTAATACTTAATAAATAAATGTCTGATTAATTGATTTTATTTATTTATTTATGTTGTTTAATGCAGTTTCAGTATATATGTTGTGATGTGCATATTCAGCAGCTCTGTATATCTGTGAAACGTGTGGGGGCAAACAGGTTTTTATACTGATAATACTATAAAGGTCTTTCTAATCAGGTCATAATAGGTTACAAATAAATGCCATTACAACTCCCATTGACCCACTTTTGCCAGCTTGGGCTTTGTAAAGGCCTTTGTCAGGTGAGTGCAGGCTAGCTGCAGGGTGTGGCCCACTCACTTCTATAGAACTGTGCTGGTTTTTTCTCACTGGCCTAATCACAAATGACCCTGATACCATCTTTGTTACCAGCATATAGCCTACCATATACCTGTCAGAACACCAGCTCATGTCTCTGAAGGGCTGACTTTGTAGTGTGAGGAGGTGTTATTCCAAATAAACGGGAGTTTATTCCAAAAAAGGAGTTTAACGGTGGTGATGCACCACAGGCCCTGCCTCTTTCTGCATTAGCAGAAGTGAAACTTTGCATGAGTCATTTAGTGTTCCTTTCTGAGCTAATCTTGCCCAGATGGGCCTCAAGTGCCACTGACCTAATGCATCATACCATGAAGTTTGACTAAAAGTTTATTTATGTCCTACAGGGTGGCTTTATAGGTCACTTCCTCTTATTGTACAGGGCTCAGAACTGCATACTGTTAGAAGGAACTGCGTATTCCTACTGCCTCCAGCAGGAGGACCGTTTGGCTGGTACCTACCACACTGAGGGAGTTGGGGTTTAAAGGTGTGGTTGGGATGGTTGTGTGAAATATTGACACAGTGTGATGATCATGTGATCATGTGAACCGCTGTGAAGTGTATGTTGGAGTGTTCACCTCTTTAGCAACATTACGGAGTAATTGTTTGAACAACTGAATTCTTGTTTCCAAGGTTTTTGGGATTTCCAATTTCCACCCACTAGCTAAGACTGCCCCTATTATACAGTGCTACCAGTGCTGGGAGGGTGAAGGCTAGCATGTGCTTCCTCTGAGACACGTGAAGCGCCGTCACTAGTGTCCCTCTTGCACGGTCCCTCAGTTTGCAAGAACGGCCATCCCCAGACGTATACTCAGTAACCTTTTCTGGGAGCTGCATGGAGTGTTATTTTGCCTTCATTGAGTATTTTTGTAGCCAGGAAAACTATTAACCAGTAACTGTAGTATAACACACCTGTGTGGAAGATCCAGTCACTTGAGACGCATTCTCATCACTGCACTCAGGGGGTCTCCATTACACTAATTGTAAGACTACTAGCACCAATGCCTGATTCTGAGGGACCTCTGGTGAGTCGGGTCAGTCAAGGGGGTAAATAATTATGCTTATTTTAATAATATCTTTTTTTTTATTTATTTAATTGATATTACTTTCTAAAAATCTGTTTTCACTTTGACTTTAGAGAGATTTTATTTTTTAATTTTTTATTATAAATATTTTATTATTATTATTTCTATTTTTTTTTAAGCCAAATTACATTATTAAAGCAAGACAATTGGGAAAATACTTTTTATAGGCAGTGTGTGACCATTGTTAAAGGTCATTTTTGTGAAAAGACTGTCTAAAATTATCTTATAAAATATGAAATGTCAGGAAAATTGGAAACCTTGGAATTCTTAAAAAAAAAAAGAGCCCATATGTTGCAAAAAGTTCAGACAAATTGGTGTCAGTCAGGTTCTTCCTTGTCTTTACCATCATTATGGAAACTGCCAACTGAATGATTTATTGAGGTGTTAGGTCAGTTGACTAAATGTGGCCGAAACCTGCTCTTGTGGTCACATGCTTGCTTGGAATGTACCAAACTTCATGCTGGTCAGACTGTCTTGGTCTGGCCAAGGCTGCCTTCATAAGTGAAGGTTTCGAATCCGTGTGTGACTTTCTTTTCCTTTTTTTTTTTTTTTTTTTTTTGGGGTTGAATGGCATTTTTTCCTTGTGGCATTGAGCAATGTTCTTTCAGCAAAGCTCTCAGGCATGTTTGCTCCTGCTCTATGGGGGTGTGTCATGGACAACACAAGCATCAGGTGATTTGTATTTCTGAAAGTACTGGAACAAAATACTGTAGTTTTTTTTTTTTCTTCTTCTTCTCAAAACTAGGCTGGATTTACAAGTGATATAATGAAAGAAATGGCCGGTACTAAAGTCATAGAAAGATTTGAGGGGCCTGACCGATTTTTATTTGAATAAGGTTTCCTTACACATATCAGTATTTTTCCGGATAACAAAACTCTCAGACCATTTAGGCCCTGGGTCATAGGCCGCTGAATGACCAGTCACTCAAGCAAAGTATTCAGTCAGCCTGCTGTTGGAGGACCTGAGGCTAAGGGAGAGGCTGTAGGAATGCATCAGTGAAATTAGCAGGGTAGGACTGAAGGGCTTTAAAAGTAAAGAAGTTTAGTGAGGCCCAATGTAAATGATTGGGGTGTAACAGTACGCAAAAGTCTATTGTGCAAGTTGCAGTTTTTCCCTTAGTGCTGTATACCGCCTCCCTCATGTAGTTGGTGCAGCCTGTAGTGTGTTAATTAAGCACTGAAGTGTAAACACTAGCACATTCAATGTGTTTATATCAAATCCACCATAACTACAAGACTACAGTTACCATAGCGATACTCCTCAACCACTCCAATTCCCACAATACCATGCAAATCCAACGACTTGGTTTCCGCTAATGGCGCTTTCTGTGGATTCTCAGTGCGACTGCGTGCATCGACTACACAGACCATTACACGCCTAATAAAGAATGAATCCGAAACAATCTGAGAAGGGTCCTCAAACACACCATTTGTATCCCCTAAAAATGAAGGTTCTCCAAATGGTTCTTTGAGTGGTTTTTATATATTTAGGTTCTATAAAGAACCATTTTTGTAATAGAGATGTGAGGGAGTGTGAAGAACCTTCTAAAGGTCTAAAGAAGCATCGCTTGATGTCTTGATTTAAAGGTTCTTTACTAATTTAAAAGGTTATTAAAAATAATTAGCGAGGCTCTAGTGAATACCACATACCACTCCACGTCATTCCAGAGGTGTTTGATGGAGCTCCATCACTTCAGAGAACACAGTGGTGGGGGACTTTATTATACCCCTCTAGTCAGTGCTTGGCCTTCAACATTGTGGCCTCAGGCTCATGTGTGGTCTGATCCAGAGCATCCAATTCATTTGGCAAAGCCCTTCTATGGAGATACAAACTGTGAATTGTCTATGGGTGCACCTTAAGATGCTTACTTACATTTTATATATATATATATATATATATATATATATATATATATATATATATATATATATATATATATATATATATATATGACCCATGAAACCTTTTCAGCTGTTTGAGATTCTGTAGTTCTTTTGTGGAATCAGACCAGCAAACCTTCATTCCCCATGCACATAGATGGGCCTTGGGTGTCCATAACCTGGTCACTGGTTGTCCTTCCTTAGAGCACTTTTGGGAAGCACTGACCACTGCATACCAAGGCACTACATACCAGAAAAGCTCCACAAGATCTTTTGGTTCTTTTCCAAGCCTCTGACTGTTCACTTGCTGCCTAATATGTAGATCCCAGCTCCTAACTGGTGCCACTGTAACCAGATAATTCACTTGACCTTTGCTGTGAAATATCTATTTATTCTGATTATATAAAGAGCACTACAAAATAACTCCTGATCTTACGAGAAGTACACAATAGGTGCCTGTATGTAAAGGTGTGTGAGGGAGGAGTTCAGGTGTGGCCTGTTCTCGGTTACCTCAGTCATTACATAACTTTGTTGGCAGGATGACACCTTAGTAATGCAGACCTCAGATACACGCTGTTATCTTCCTGGAGTCTGTGGCTATAGGCTGTGACTGTTGGTATCTGTGTGATGTCTCGGGGCTGCAGGCAGTCTGTCACTGTCTGACCTTCTTTGCTGTCTAGAAGGAACAAAGCATGATGGGAATGAATCACTACGGCCTCTAGACCTGCAGTAGATATCACAAACTCTTGCTTTCAGCTCATGGGTTCGTTCATGCTGCTGTCTGGACCTGTCTGGACTGATGTTGGCTCAGTCTCCGAGGGAAAGGTTGTACAGTGTGAAGTGTCCTAGTGTTTGGGGGATGTTGTGGTTTTATTGGACCTGATTTGGAAAAGAAGTTTAAAGGATTGTTTGGAGGATGTTGCTGTAAGTTAAGAATACATGAAATTGTGGAGTCTCCAAGGGCAGGATTAAGAAACACTGGGCAAGAGCGTAGTGCCCTTGTCAAGACTGGTCTTTGTCATGTGCACACAAACGCATTTCAAAGGCCTTCCCTTGAGAATAGGGGTGGGCAGTTCTGGTTCTGGAGGGCCCGGTTTCTGCACATACTTTTCCTGCTCAAGCACACCTGATTCAACTCCCCTGTTAATTACCAGGGTTAGAAGGTCCGTTAGAGCAGGGTAATCTGCAGACTGGACTCTGAAACCCTCAATTCTGATGCCATGCTTTGTAGTTTCTGGTACAAAACAAGGACACACAGTGTCACTAATTCAAAACATATATATATATATATATATATATATATATATATATATGTATATATATATATATATATATATATATATATATGTATATATGTATATATGTATATATATGACCTTTCAGCCAAGAAGTACACAGTACACACACCCAGAGCGGTGGGCAGCCAACTCCAGCGCCCGGGGAGCAGAGAGGTTAAAGGGCCCAACAGTGGCAGCTTGCCGAGCCCGGGTATCGAACCCACAACCCACATTTATATAATTATAATATTTAATATGGAACCAAAAAAGGCTTCAACTCTTACAAATCAAGGGTTCTTTGGCGTGTCTTATGGTGTGCTCTGCCCTAATAGTCTTGACTACAACACTAATAGGATGTGAACATTATAGCACCAATGCTAATGCTGCTTCTAATGTGTGTGTGTGTGTGTGTGTGTGTGTGTGTGTGTGTGTGTGTGTGTGTGTGTGTGTGTGTGTGTGTGTGTGTGTGTGTGTGTGTGTGGTTTCAGATCCTGGCTAATCTGGTAATGGAGAAACTGCTTCCTGAGCTGAGGGACCTGATCAGCCCTCGTCTGAAGGGCAAGCTGCAGGAGAGACAGAAAAACTGGATACTGGTAATGCCCTCCCGAGAACACAGCCAGTAGTTTTGGCATTTCGCTGATGTTTACAGTACTTTTTACAGTAACCTTGCAAATGTCTTATCTTCAATATATTGTTATCCTATTCCAACTACCTAAGACACCATAGCAACCACCTGGGATACCATAGCAACTGCATAGCAACCACTAAGCAACATAATGGCAATCACATGAAATGCTAAATGAGTAATTACCTTTCAATAATATAACCTTGATATTGCAAGTACTTAACCACACCATAGAAAGCAAAAGGAATACGACTAACTACAAAGACCACTTGGCAGCGCCATAGCAACCACCTAAGATACCTTAGCTACCACATGGCAAATGCCTGGAACTATTCTGGTTTTCTTCATTCTAGTTAGCTTCTAACATTGATTTGTGTGTGTGGTCAGATTTCAGATGCAGTGTATGGTTTGGTCCAGAACCAAGCCCAGTTACAGTATGAGGCCATTGTGCAGAGCTGTGAGGCAGGGCGCCCCCCTCTGGAGGCCTCCATACGCACAGATATGGACCAGATCATTACCTCCAAAGAGCATGTCACCAGCAAAGTCAGAGGTAGGTCAACACAAAGGCCCACACAGACTCACTCTCACACACGCATGCATATAACATGCATGCACACACATACACAAACATGATCACTTACCTAGCCCTGTCTCTGTTGTCTGGTAAAGCCAGAGTTCAGAATTGACTGTGCTTTCACTTTCAACATTTGTCCAATCTTCCGAATCTGAGGATCCAGCTTTAGATTGTCATGAAGATCTCTGTTTTGTGCTAAGCCAAACGAGAGCTGAAGAACTGAAGTCTGTAAACAGAAGGCAGGAACCAAAGGGAAGCAACTTAAGACCACAGACAGAATTCTTAACTGAGTCACTAGGGAGGGCTATGGTTCCCAATAGTTCCAAACTACAGCTCCTGACAGTTGCAGCACATTGTATCTCTCACCACGCTCTGCTGATAAAATTCCACATAAAATCCAGGTCAGAAGTCACTCCTAACGGGCTCTTCTAGCAGAGTTGAGATAATGGGCTGGTTTTACAGACCCACTTGGAAAACAGTAAATCATCTTGGCTCAAAGCCTAGGTTGTTTTATTTTTACGCAAACGAGAGAGGGGGAGAAAATACCAGATGGGTTGGTTGTTGCAAAACAGTTTCTGTTGAATTCAGAGCATCAGGTTAAGGCATTACCTCAGCCACAGTATTATGCAATAAATGTCCGCACGGAGTCTAAAACAGGTTTTGGCCTCTGGTTTCAGATTACACTTCTTTTAAAAACGATCATTTAAGACGCTCTTGGCTGGCTTCCCAGACCGGGATTAAGACTAAGCCTGGACTAAATAGGATTTAATGGTTGATTACAGTTGGCATTACAGTTTAATCCAATATTATGTTTAATACAGGTTTATATAGGTTGGAGAAACCAGCCCTTTAATAGCAAACATCTTACCTTGGCTAGCTAGTCATTAGTATCTGTAATGTCGTATCTAAACACTTGCTATGTGTTTGCTTCCAGCTCTGGTGCTGCCCAAGGCAGAGAAGCTCCTTAAGGTCAGTATTCAGCCCTATATCAGCTCCATCCTGGAGGCTCTGATGGAACCCACAAGTCGAGGCTTCTTCGAGGTGCGTGATGTCTTCTTCAGGGAGCTGGTGGACATGAGCAAGAACCTTCTGAACGGTGGAAGCAAAGAGAAACTAGGCGAGGTGAGGAAGACTGTCCTGGATGGAAGGTTCATGTTCACATGTTCACGAGAGTGTTAAAGGAAGGATATGTGCACTCCATGGACAAAAGCATTGGGACACTTGCTGATTCATTTATAAAAAAAGCAGGATACTTTTAGTGAGGTCGGGAGGTTTGATGATCACCACCCCACCTCATTTCCAACTCCCCAGTCCATTCCAGAAGTATTAGATGGAGCATTATCCATCATTCCAGAGAATACTGTTCAACTGCTTCACAGCTTTATGCTGGGGGGCTTTATGACCCTGTACATTCTGCTCCAGAGGGTCCTGTTCTTTAGTAGTACGTCTCTACAGGGACTAAACGTGTCTGTGTCTGTGTCTGTGTGTGTACATACTGGCATATCTGTGTCAACAATGGGTGCAACTTACTCAAAGTAGCTAAATGCATTCATTGGAAAGGGATGTCCACAAACATTTGGACATCTAGTGTATCTTGCATAAGTGGAAATTGTTTATAAGGAAGTTTCCCTGAATTGACTCCGTTTCCTACTGAAGTTTCTCTGAACACTGCTTTCATTGGCTGTCTCAGTAGAGGGGGTAGTATTGGGTATGTGGCTTTGAGTGGTCGTGGCAACCTGAACAGTGGTCTTCAATAAATCTTTAGGATAATGGTTAAGGGTCTTTTCTGTGTACACATCTAAAAAAATAGGGGGCTTCAAATGGTTCTCTGAGGGATGTAAGAGTGTGCGGCCTCTAATAGCATAGAAACTCTAATGGCGTAGTAAAGAGTACACTTGCTGATATTGCTCTTTCCTTCTGTTCTCCAGCACATGGAGAAGATCTCCATGCTGGCCTTCCACCCAGTGAAGATGCAGGGCTGCTATGAGAAGGTTGAGCAGCTGAGTCTGGAGGGCCTGCAGCAGAGGTTCGACGTCACCAGCCCTTCTGTTTTCGTCCAGAGAGCTCAGATCCTCATGAGGGAGGTGAGTCTGTAAAGAAGTGCCCCTACCCCACTACACAGCTGCACACTGCCAGCCTCTGTCAACAGCAAGCTGCGACCGTTCTGTGAAAATAAAAAAAATAAAAAAATTAATCAGCACTGAATTTGAACTATTTTGGGAATGTGATAATTTGAGGTCGACTGCCAAGAGTTTTCTCTGTAAGGGGAGCGGGGGCTCTCTGAGCAGCAGATGGTTTGAATAAATATAAGTGTCTTTACTGCATATCGTGAATTTTTGAGCTCTTTTGCTTTAGATTGTGGCTTGAAGTTGTGTTGTGCATAAAATGCAGTACCCTGTGAAAAGGCTTGCTGCTGTTGTGGTGAAGGGGGCGGACTCCAGTTACATGGGTTCTGTCTCTTTCAACGGTTAACAACCAAACTGAGCCAAATTGGAACCAAGGTCCACACAAAAATCTTGTTTCTCTGTTTTTGCTGTTTTTACCATGACATACCCTATATGTCCAAATGTTTATGGACACCCCTTCTAATGAATGCATTCAGCTACTTTAAGTTGCATCCATTGCTGACACAGATGTGCAAATTCACGCACACACAGCTAGTCTGGTCCTTGTAAAGAAATATTGCCAATAGAATAGGACTCTCTAGAGCAGATACACATGAACCTTTTGGCAGGCGTGGGCTGGAGGGGTGTAAAGCCTCCCAGCATTGAGCTGTGAAGCAGTGGAACTGTGCTGTATGGGATGATGGTGGTTCTCCATACAGTACTTTTTAGGATGAGTTGTGGGGTTTGGGATAAGGTGATGCTCTTGTCACTAAATGCATCAACAGCATTGCTGGTCCAAAATCTAGTAGAAAGCTTCCTCTGAGCAGTAGAAACAGTTACTCCAACAAAAGCAGCAAGAAACAATGAATGTCCCAATACTTTTGTCAATATAATATAAAGTAAAACTGGTAGTTGTGTTTTTTTTTGTTTTTTTTAAAAAAAAGCTGAATGCATTCGTTAGAAGGGGTGTCCACAAACATTTAGTTATGGTGTATGTAATGTTTGAGTGCTAGGGCTAATATTGTCTGGGAAAGCCTTTGTTGCAGTACTGAACGAGCCTGTTTGTTGCAGCTGTTAGTGACCGTGTTCTTCTAACTATGGATTAAGCTTTTGTTCTCTTCAATTCTGAGTCCTTTTAGCGAACTCACTGATTCACTACAATCAAACAGCCTTTTATTGGAACAGGGGGGAGTGGAGACACAAGACCTAACATGTACATTATCAGAGCGGGATCAGAACTTTCTCACAAGAAACAGTGTTATTGTGGGGAGTTTGCCCCCTGGTGGTCGACATGAAGAAATGTCACCATTTAGTACATGAATAAAAATGTCATCAATCAGCCATAACATTAGCACCACTGACTGGTTAAGTGCAGAACATTAGATGATAATACAGGATCTACAATGGTGGTGGATATGTTGGGTAGCAAGTGAACAGTCAGCACCTTGAAGGTGATGTGTTCCAAAGCCTAGGCTGCAGCTTCGGTAGGGCGGGTCATCGGTAGGACTGCCCAATAAAAGCTAGTTCTTGATGACCTATTGGTCACCCAACTGGAACAGTGTGCTAACCAGGCTGCATGGCGATATCACCGGAAAGGTCCCTGCTCTGGATGCTCCGAAGGGTTCTACACTTTGGAACAGCCTTATATGATATGGCGTCCGAGAAATGGCTGCAGCCTAGGCTTTCGAACGCGGCTTTTGAGGTCAGGGCATCTCTAAACATCAGGCAGAATTAAGCCTGGTCTTGGACGGTCTTTAAAATAGCAGTGCCCATGGTGAAGAAACGTTACATGTACATTCTTCTAGACCAAGTCTAGACCTGCCTGTAGACAAGGTTTCTGACAGAAGAGCTGCTCTTGGCTGGGTATTTTTGGGTTGTGGACCTGGTATGTGGTATTTTTGGTGTGTGGTATTTTTCAATGTGCGAGCCAGACTGCGATTTTTATTCCGGGTAGTGTTGGACCATGATGAAATACTGTTGATTACCACCATCATAAAATGTTCACAACATTATCAGATGATAAACTAGTCATTTTAATTGGCTTCTAGGGGATCTTTTTTTATTTAAACCCTACTCAAATTCTCCATTTGTATTGCAGCAAATGGATGATGCAGTGTACACGTTTGAGCAGCTTCTGCACCAAAGCCTGGAGGGTCAGGAGGAGGAGGACCTCTGCAAAACCATCCAAAAATGCCAGGATCGGGTCATCAAGGTCAGTCAGAGAAGAACATCAGTGTCCTATAACTCTTTAAAAGTACATATACTGAAAATGTTCATTTTCCAGGAGTGTTTGTCAAGCTGTCAAATGTCTTATCTTTGTAGAAATTTGACTATGACAGCAGTACCGTACGTAAGAAATTCTTCAGAGAGGCCCTTCTTCAGATCTTCATCCCCTATATGCTGAAACAGCTCTCTCAGTCATGCTCTGCGGTAAGACTTTTAAGAACCAACTGCTATGGAAAAGCATTACATGTTTTATTGCATGCTGGAAATGCAGTATATCGCTTTTCTCCAAATGCTAAACACATGTTCCGTCTGTAGGATCTCCCTCAGTTCCAAGAGCTGATCTTTGAAGACTTCTCTCGATTCATTCTTGTCGAGAATATCTTTGAGGAGGTGGTGCTTCAGACAGTCATGAAGGACATCATGATGGGTAAGGCATTTACAATTGCTTAATACATTTATTGACTGTTGCTACGGTTTCATTGAAACTACCAGGAGCTTGTTTTCCCTTTTAGTTATTCAGCTACTGTAGGTTGCACCCATTCCTGACACAGATGTCCAAATGCACACACAAACACAGTTTGTCTAGTCCCTGTAGAGAAAGTATTGCCAATAGAATAGGATTATACCCCTCTAGTCCACGCCTGGCATTAGGCATGGTGCCAGTAGGTTCATGTTTATAGAGTCCTATTCTTTTGGCAATAGAGTAGTATCTCTGAAAGGGATTGTGCTCCATCCAATACCCTTGATTTTATAAGGAACAGTAAATAAGCAGGTGTCCCAATACTTTTGTCTATATAGTGTATGTTTCTATCCCCCTTTTGAGGGTTTTAACTCTTCTCCATCCTCTTGTTTCCAGCTGTGAAAGAGGCTGCTGTTCAGAGACGGCACAACCTTTACAGAGACAGCATTGTGCTGACCAACAGTGACCCTAACCTGCACCTGCTGGAGGAGAACCCGCCCATTGACTGGGCAGGGGAGTACGGAGGAGAGAGGGAGGAGGTGGATGGAGAGCCTGGTGGTGACGAAGGAGACACAGTGACCCAGAAGAGGCGCAGGATGAAGCAAGTGGTCTCTATGATCCAGGAAGATGGAACGGCCACAGCGCTGTCCTGCGTCGAGGTGCCTGGGGTGGAGGACATCCCTGAAGAAGAGGGCGATGGTGACTCGGACACCAAATCCACCTCAGCATCAGAAAAAGAAGTAGCCAGTGTGACCAGCGTGCCACAGGAAGCGCCTCTTGCATTACCCAATGGAACTACAGGAAAAGAAGAAACTGCAAATCCCAGCATGCAAGAGCCGGTGCCAAAGTCTCCACAGGATCCAGAAACCAAGCTGGCCATAGAGAGCGCCATCCAGGAGATAGAGAACGCAGTGCAGGAGGAAGAGAGCGAACAGAATGGAGAGCCTGCAGCTTCTCCAGAACCAGAAGAAACCTCCTCACCTGCGGAGCAACCACTGACCCTGAGAAGCGAGAAGGTGGAGCCTGCAGCTTCAAGCCAGAACGAGGCACCAGCAGAGCCAGCATCAAACCAGGAGGACAAGACTGGGCCTTTGAACCCTGAGGAGCAGCAGCAGCAGCAGCAGCAGCCACCACCAGCGAAGGCAGAAGAACCAATCGCACAACCAACGCAAGAAGAGCAAAGCCAGGAAGCGGTTGCCGTGGAGACCGTTTCAGAATCCCGCTCAGAACTCCAGCAGACAACCGCCGACAGCACCTCGCTTCACCACAACGACAGCGGCTTCCAGTCACCTGCTAATGAGGTTGCCGAGGAGGAGGAGCCTCAGGCTGCCATGGCAACAACGGAAACAGAAGCGGGGGAGTCGGGAAAAGAGAAGCACAGTGACTCTGAAACTGGAGAAGAGGATGCTGGGAAAGGAGCCGTCCCGGCAGCATCACAAACATAGATCACTAATGAAATGTGTGTATTTTGAGAATTCCATTGTTTTAAATAGTAAACTTCAGCCCACTGCTGTGCTTCGCTCCGCTCCACTCTACTATAGTCTACACTCTGTGATTCAAGTGATCGCTTGACAAAGGAGGGTTTTATGGTGTTTTTCTTTGTTGTTTATTTGTTTGTTTACACATAAACTGTTGCGCACGCTTAACTTGGACGGTTGTGAGTCCTTTTTTGATTCACATATCTCATATAAATGAATAAAAATAGGTGTCACATTTCACTTTTTTGCACATATGTTAATGACTGGGCTCCGTCATAAGCGTACCATTGTACACAAATGCTCCTACTATGCCATGTCCTTCTAATTCCCTCCAATAATTCCTCACTAATTGTTTTATAGCCATGCTTTACTGCTTTTTTGCTGTTCACGATTGTGTTGATGGTTAATATTCTTCTGCACGATGCTGAGAATACAGAGGTGCACTCTTGCTATAAAAAAGGAAGAACCACATTTGGTTTGATAAAGAACCATTTTGGAAAGAGAGGTGAGCGTGTAGAACCTCTTAATTGGAAAGAAACCATTACATCCACTTCTTTAGATCTGTAAAAGGTTCTTCTCCTAAAAGGGGGGTTGAATAGGGTGTGCTCGAGCAGGAAAAGCACAAAAAGTGCACCCTGTGCGTGAAACTGGCCCTCCAGGACTGGAATCGTCCACCCCTGTTCTATGGCATCTCTTAAAGAACCCTTTGTAGCACCTTTATTTTTAAGAGTGTGGGTTAGATTTGACAGGAAGACTGCTATACTCAACACTATACAGCCGACTCCATACTGGTATGCCTTTAAATAGTCTGGTATGGTGTGTGTGCATTTTAATTTACAGTCTTTATTGTTGTAAGCCTGTTGTCGTCTGCCTTGCTTGACTTCAGGTTTAAAAACACTGAATTTTACTTTTTCTATTAATTTTTCTATTTTAACTTTTGTTCAGTTCGACTTCTCTGGCAATTCCTTTGCATAAAATGATGCTAAAATACAAGTGAAGTGAAAATGTCTTGCCTATAATTAAATATTGGATAGTAAGCTATGATCTTTGCCTGTGCCCAAGCCCCAAGCTGGAGCGAGGTGGTCGCTGGGAGATGACAGCTGTTTTTGGTTTGTTTGAACACTGCCAACAAATGCATCTTTTTTTTTTTTTTTGGTTCTACACACCTTGAAGTGATGACCACCATTTCCCTGACCACACTATAACCCTGGATAATGTCTTTTGCCTTTGACAGTTGTGCATGATGCGCTCGTTTTAATTCCGATTTCCGTGTAAACTAATGGGTGACTCACCTGCTCTCTGCAGTAGTGTGATGACTGACCCAGATGGACGTTGGGCAGACCACCAGTCTGAGTGGCCGTAGACCGTAACCTGCAAGTGTTTCCAGGAGGGTTCTGTTGTATTTCAAATTGAAATGACAATCAGTCAAGATTATTGATGTGCTGGTGATATTTGAACCCGGGCTTTATACGACTGCACCTCTCTGGCTAGAACATTTTTCCCTCCCTCTTCATCTTTTTTTTTTTTTTTTTTTTTTTTAAATATTCTGTGGCATGACTTCAGTCTGTCTGCATATGCAGTTTCAACCATTTTTGTCTTTTTTTTTTTATTTATTATCTAATGCACTTCATTGCCTCTCAAGGTTTTATGTTGCATTGAAAATTATTGGTAATAAATCAGTTAGATTTGACCTTTGTTTCAGTCATGTTTATTGTCCTATCTCTCGACTCGTACAATTACATTTACGACATTTAGCAGATGCTCTTATCCAGAGCGACTTACAAAAGTGCTTTGCTATTTACCCAAGAAAGACCTTAGCTAGTTAGAATAGACTAATAGTTCAAAGATACCTCTAAGCTTTAGACATTACTAAGCACAAGTCAATAAGGTGACCGTAGTAGTGCATGCGTGTAGTTCTGTTTCCTATTGAATCATTGTGCCATTAGAGGGCACTATAATCCTTACTTCAGCATCCTCATGTTCAGCGTTCTCACGTCCATGGATGGTTTTTGGTACAGTGACCAGATTTAAAGGGATATAAGCGAAGACCTTCCTTTTCAAATGAATCCTACAGTATTATTGACCCCCTTTTTTTTTTTGGTCATGTTAGAATAAAGATTTCACTGTAGGCCTACTGAAGCTTATATGTGGTCTATATGCATTTTGAGAATCCCCACGTATACTGAATAATATTGCATTGTGACCTTTATACAGATGGGGTACAGTGAAATCATTCTGATTAAAATGATGTACTGTAAAAACCCAACTTAACGCAGAAAGGCTGATCACACACTAAGGTGTATTACTCAGTAAATGCAGGGACTTCTGTACAAACTGGAGGGACTATTCTTTGGTAATAGTAGTTGGCCAGTGAGCTGTAGGCTGTTTGAAGGGTTAAAGATGAACTCTTAGTTTTGTTTCTGTAATCTAATCTGTTTTTAATCTTTTTTTAAAATCACTTTAGTCCTTTAAGGGGTAACATTTAGAATGTACAGTATATTTCCATAAAACAAAATGAGTGCCTGAAAATGTGCCTTATACTAATGTTAATGTTTGCTTTATTAGTTTATTAATTTAGTCAACACAAACGTAGGCCACAGTGCTTTATAGTGTCCGAATATAACTGTCAATTCCCAAGCTAATATTTTGGCCTACAAGCACACCAGCCATAAGCTAACCTGCCAGCCCCAGTAAAATAAGACTTGTTGTATGGTTACATTCCTGATATGTCATTTAACTGTGGTTTGTTTATTGTATGTGAAATTTCTTTAGTCGTGAACTGTGAAATGAATTTGCTGCACATTTTCTAAAGATTGCATGTCGGTGAAGATTCATAGAGGGAGGGATTGAAAACAAAATCTATTGGGAGTGGAAATAGATATATACCAATGAAATTTGACTCTTACTAGATATGTGTACCTCAGGTTTATGTGGCCAAAGGGGGAAAAGTTAGATAGTGTGTGTCTGTGTGTATTTCTTTTTTTGTGTTTTTTTTTTTTTTTTTTTTTTTTCTTAAGTGATTTTGGATCATTTTACTAGTCTAAATGTTGTGTGTGTATGTATATATGTATGTATATATGTATATGTATATATATATATATATATATATATATATATATATATATATATATACAGTCATGCCCGAAAGTATTAATACCCCTGTCAAAGTTTGACTTAAATTTACTTTTATTTAACTAGAAATTATATTTTTGCCTGGAAATGACACAGGCATCTCCCAGGAGATAACACGATGATGTACAAGAGGCATCATTGTGGGAAAAAATATTTCTCAGCTTTTATACACATTTGAACAAAAAGTGGCATGTCCAAAATTATTCATACCCTTCTCAATAATTAATAGAAAAGCCTTTATTGGCTATTACAGCAATCAAACGCTTCCTGTAATTGCTAACCAGCTTTTTGCATGTCTCCACTGGTATTTTTGCCCATTCATCTTTAGTGATGAGCTCCAACTCTTTGAGGTTCGAGGGTCTCCTTGCCATCACCCTGATCTTTAGCTCCCTCCACAGATTCTCAATTGGATTCAAGTCAGGACTCTGGCTGGGCCACTGCAAAACATTAATGTTTTTGTCTGCTAACCATTTCTTCACCACTTTGGCTGTGTGTTTTGGGTCGTTGTCGTGCTGAAATGTCCACCGGTTCCCAAGGCCAAGTTTCTCTGCAGACTGCCTGATGTTGTTGTTGAGAATCTTGATGTATTGCTCTTTTTTCATGGTGCCATTTACTGCGATCAAGTTCCCTGGTCCATTGGCTGAAAAACACCCCCAAAACATTAGGTTCCCACCACCATGTTTGACAGTGGGGATGGTGTTCTTAGGGTTGAAGGCTTCTCCTTTTTTACGCCAAATGGTGCACACATCATTGTGGCCAAACAATGAAATTTTTGTTTCATCTGACCATAAAACAGAACACCAGAAGTCTTCTTCTTTGTCCAGATGAGCATTTGCAAAGGTCAAGCGGGCTTTTGTGTGCCTTTTCTGGAAAAGTGGTGTCCTCCTTGGCCTGCGTCCGTGGAACCCAGCAGTGTGCAGTGTCCGTTGAACTGTCTGCCTTGAGATGTCGCCACCAGCAGAGTCCAGATTCACCAGGATGGCCTTGGTGGTGATCCTTGGATTTTTCTTCACCTCTCTCACTATTCTCCTGGCCAGCACAGGTGTCACTTTTGGCTTCCGACCACATCTTCTGAGATTTTCCACAGTGCGGAACTTCTTGTATTTTTTAATAATACTTTGCACTGTAGCCACTGGAACTTGAAAACATTTTGATATGGCTTTATAGCCCTTTCCTGACTTGTGAGCGGCCACAATGCACAGCCGCAGGTCCTTAGTGAGCTCCTTTGTCTTAGCCATGACTGTCCACAAACCAACTGCAGAGAGCTGCTGTTTTTCTCCTGTTGAGTTGATTAAAACAGCTGTTCCCAATGAATCAGGGTAATTAGGATGCTTTAAAACAGCTTGGACTATTTGGAATGGTATAGAACTTTGGATTTTCCCATATACTGTGACAGTTTTCAAAGGGTATGAATAATTTTGGACATGCCACTTTTTCTTCAAATGTGTATAAAAGCTGAGAAATACTTTTTCCCACAATGATGCCTCTTGTACATCATCGTGTTATCTCCTGGGAGATGCCTGTGTTGTTTCAAGGCAAAAATATAACTTCTGGTTAAATAAAAGTAAATTTAAGCCAAACTTTGCCAGGGGTATGAATACTTTCGGGCATGACTGTATATATATATATATATATATATATATATATATATATATATTATGCACAAAATGTAAAAACAACAAAAACATTTCCTACAGCAATAATGAGCACATGCTTTGGTTTTAGTGAGTAGTAAGTCTTTACATACTACATCAAAGGAGCGCTGGCAATGACACATACACACATACACACATACACGCCATATCACAATGTATTGCTTATATAGATTTATTCCCATGTTCATTTTTCTAATGCTTAATTTCTAATTGCCCAGAAAACCCCTATTGCCTGCATTGTCCAATAGTTTTGCCCAGGGCTGTTAATATACAGCATTTATTATAGGATTATTATAGTGTGTTTAGTACGGTATAATAGCTGTAATTATACACCATGTATTGTCCAGTATAATGCATTATTACGCAGTATGTACTGCACTGTATGACAGCAGGTATTATACAGTATGTCTAGTAATCCTGAATATATTCAATGATCAGTAGAGAGCACAGCGAGGCAGCGTCATGACGTCACTGCCCTACGTGGCTGGGGCGCTGATCCTCCGCAGGCAGGAGCGGGGCTGGACGGGACACCAGTAGCAGCAGCAGCAGCAGCAGCAGCAGAAGGAGGAGGAGGAGGAGCTGGAGAAGCAGGTTCACTGATGTGCGACTGAGCACCGCTGTGTCTGCGGACGTGCGGAGGGCTCTGTTTCAGAAAATCAGAGCTTTCTCGGTGTTCCCAGTCGTCTCGGGCCGGGGGGGGGATGCTGAGCCCCGGGTCCCGCACTCATCCACAGCGATCATAAGGGAGCTCTGCAGCCGCAGCATGCCTTCAGCACGAGGAGACGCGCAGAGAGGAGCGCGGAGCACACCGAGGGCCTCGCTCCTCACCCAGGCGCTCCTACTCACCACCATCGCTATCAGCTCTACTATGGCAGGTAAACGATGCTGTGGACGCTTAGCTTCCGCCGGAAAAAATAGTGCGCTGTGTTTACCTGAATCAGAGGCTCCTCGTGAATAAAATATGGCTGCAGGGTATGTGGTTATTGATTTATTTTATTTATGTGGAGTGGATGAACAGGTTGGAATCGAGTACACCCAAGATACTGTTAGTTTTTAGTGTATTTAGATGAATAATATTGGAAATTATGGTATTTCTAATGTGTATGATGTATGATAACATCCTACAGTAGGTCTAGAGTACTGCCTTATTGTAATCTGTTATATTTAGGTTGAAAATTGTGGTAAAACTACAGTAATAAGATTACTATAAAAATAATGAGTATTTTTCATTATGATAGCACACGCTGCTTTTGCCTTATTTGCAAAATCTGGCCTCCACCAGCACAACCATCATTTATCCCATAGCAAAAAAAATTAAGTGTGCTGTAGCATGGCAGGATGCTGAAAATCAAACCAACCAGCTTAGATCAGAGCTTTTCTATATTTTTGTCATTACAACAGATAAAATGGCTTATTCTAGGTTTTACATTTAAACATTTAATATTATTGACCCATAAATCATAATCAGGACCTTCTCAACAGTCTCAGCCGGCCAGTCCAGTGATGAGGCAAGTATGCACATTCGTTTACGGCCCCCCATGCAAACCTTGCTAACATTGAGCCCTAACCTCTTTAGCTTTATGACTGAAAGCCCTGTTAGTCTGCGTTACTAACCATTAGTCTAAGTGAGCCGTAATGAACGTACCAGGCTTTGTGAGTCTAAGATGCTGAGGCCAAGCAGGGCTAAGTGTACTGCCTGATCCATCTGGCCAGGGGAAAACAGATTAGCCATATGTGACGCAAGTGTAGGAGATGTGGACCCTCTGATCTGTCATCAGCGAAGGCCCATAGTGGCCAGTAAGGCTAATACACACACATTCAGGCAAGCTTGGCTTTAATAATTCATTTGATGAGTGTTCCTCTGGCCACACCGGTTCTCATCAAGTGTTCCTCAGTACTGGAACATGTAGCTTGAGACAGCTATTTAGCAACGAACAGCTACTTATAATGTCTTTTGAAGAAATGCTCATATAAGTCTCTTTATTCATAGAGCTACCGTCCAACGAACACTTGGACGAGCCTTGTTTAATATGATGGCCTTTTTCTGGCCTTAATGGTTTTAAGAAGGTGTCTCAGTCACAGCAGTGTTGTGTTTTGTAGCTTGTGGCAGCTGTTCAATGATTCATATCTAATCAATATGTATTGTGTGTACCCTTTTGCATATCCTGCAAGTGTCTTCTGGCCATTATAAGTGATAATACTGCATAATTAGAATAATAATTAATAAGTAATAATAGAATAATGAGTAAGTGTAAGGTAATAATTGGTATTAATGCCTTGCATGTGTGATTGCATGCAATTATGATAAAATTAGAAATTATATAAATGAAATTAAAGGAAACAAGGCATATATATATATATTATAACTGCCGAATAATCGCTAATAATTGAGAAGACCAAAAATCATGGACACGACCCATGAAAACATAAATAAGTATAAATAAGATTTTCAGGCTGTATTTTAATAAGAAAAACAGAGCCTAATGTAATGTGTCTAATAGGGCCTTTATTTACCACTTGTTATTAGCTAAGACAAATTTTATGTACTTTTAATAACTGTTTGCTAACAAATAGAGATTTAGCATGTACTGTATGCCTGAATGAAAATAGATGAAAATAGCAATGGTTAGCATTAGCCAACTTTAGCTTTAACCTACCACATTGGTACCACAATGTACCAACATATCTACATATCTATAGGGGGTGGGAATTTTCCTGATCTCCAAAATGTCAAAACTGCAAAAAAATAAAAAACCTTCTTAACTTTCAATGGAAGTGTAAAGTGTAAAAGTACTTCTCACTCCAATGTCATTTGGAGCATTTCTATTGGTCCATTTGTCATGAATTTGTAACACCAGGTAAAGAACATCTACCAGATCAAATAATTTCAACAAAAAAAACTAAAATTGATCCTTGCTGGTAGATGGTTTTAGATAGTGTAAGCTGGTTCTTGATGGCCGAGGTGGTTGAAAAGCTGGTCATCCAGGTAAAAAACCACTACCATATACTGGTAAGCCAGCTGGTTAAGTAGCTCTTGACCAACATAGTGTATGTTTCATTAAATTTCTGGTCAACCAGAAGGTCTTGCTAGTAATGCTGGTCAAGCTGTATAGTCATACTGGTGGTCTAGCTTGGTCAGGGTAATCGTGCTTGTAGACCAGTTCAACCATCAAACTCAAACAAAAATATACCCTATACTGGTCAAGAGCTAAACTGGTCAACCAGCTTGACCAGTTTGAGCAGGCCAGGCTGTTTTTTTTATTAACAGATATGTGAGATATGTTTTTGTGCAATAAGATGATATATGCAACTCATATTGTGCATAATCATAGTCTACTGTTGGGCTAATTTAGCAGTGTGAAATTCATTGGAAGGATGAATGTAAATAGACTCTGAGCAAAATTATATATAATTTTTCTGAAAATAAAACCTAGCTTAGAAATGAAACTTAATTTGAAGAAATCCATTAAAACAAAGGAGAACGTCAGTGCCCGGGGCATCTGTAGAGAGTTGCTACTTTCACCTCTTATCTACATGGAAACTGGCAGTCATGGAAATAAGAAAGTGAATCACTTAACACGTCCTCTGTGTCACCCAGGCATGTGAGTATTTAGATAGCAGTAGAACGACCACTGGGCAGTAGAACGACCCCCCCCCCCCAACTGCACCAGCCTACATCCAACACATTCAAGCCTATCGGCAATCGAACCTCAAACCCTTATGATACCACATATTACAAACAATCACATTACACCTCCCACCCTCCACCCTCCACACACACATGCATCCTACACCAGCCTGCACGAGCTTTTGTTTAATCAACTAATTCAATCTTGATGTCTTATCTCCGCTCCGTCCTGCTGCTGATACGGCTCTGCGAGCTCTGCAGTGTTTGTGTTTCCATGGCGCAGGTTCTCAGAGCCAGTGATTGCTACAATATGAGCGATGCTGTGTCTCGGCATGAGCCGCTCTCTTCTGTTGCCTAGCAGGAGGGCTGGTCTTTATTGGACCTTATTGTCTACAAAACAGAGCGTAGAGGAACGAAGCGTACTGTCAAGCAGGTTGTGTGTTGAGGGAAGTGCAGATGCGGTGAAGATCAATGTTCCTGCCTCTAGCTTCAGGTCCAGGTTGTGTTTTGTGATCTACACAATTCTCGTTGTGCAAAACCGTGTTGCTCAGCAAAAAATGGTGGTGGTAGAGTTGTACCAGCTACAGTGAAGGTAGTGTTAGGATGCTAGCATTGGAACCCCTTAGCCTCAATATCCCTCATTCATCGAGTGTCTTTATTCATCAGGGCTCTAGCACTACAATACCCAGCATGCATTGTGCATTGGGAATCCCTGCAGTGCTCATCCAGGCCTGACTGCTAGCCTAGCTATTGATCTGAAGGCTAATAAATACAACCAAGCTGGCATCTTCCTACCTCAGACATTAAACCAGACATCTTATTTCTTTCTTAAAGACACAGTTCAACTGAAACGTGGCTACAGATTGCAGCATAATGGGATGGGAAAGCTGTACTTTGCAGAAATCATTCATGGCTACTGACAATAATGTCACAGAAAATATAGCATATTTTGAAATATGTCGCACTTCAAATCAGAAGACAGATTTGAAAGATGGATTACTGGCATATCAAGCTGGCTTATCCAGGATTTTCCTTTTTTAAGAGAAAATGAGCTAAATTGAGAAATTTGTGTAGATAAGCAAGGTAGCCACCTTGCTAACACCTGCAGTACAGTTTTTGGTGGGTAGAACAAATGCCAAAATATAGTCTTTCAGTAATGTTTGCAGTAAATAATGTTATTGTCATTTTTAGATCATTTTATGCTATAAATATATTATCATATATTCATATATTATAATGTAATAACATCATAATGCTTCTACACTTTATAAAGAGCAATGAACTTTTGGTAATTAAGAATATTCAGGCATTGGAATTATATAATATATATAAATATAAAAATGTATCAATTTTAATAAATCCTAAATATACAAAAATAAATAAATAAATAAAACCACTGTTTTTAAGCAAAATCATGCCGTATCAGTGGGCACTCCTCGCTGGTCAATACCACTACATGTACACTACCAGTACATGTTCATAAATGTTTGTACATTTATCTATGTGTTGATTTGTTATATTTTATAAAGTAATGATTAAGTCAATCCTAATGCCTTACGTCTCTCCCACATGGTGAGGTATATGGTTTATTAATACAGCAATGGTATCGGATCAGTATCGGGTATCGACCGATATGCAAAGTTTATGTATCGTATCGGTATCGGAACTGAAAAAGCCGGATCGGTGCATCCCTAGTAATGGTACAGTGAGGAGGCAGGGGAACCGGTATGGTACAGGACAACTTGTTTAATTTTTACATATACTATACATGCATATGAATCCTGTGAAGTATGTAAGCATGAAAAGCAGGTCAGCTCCAGAATCGCTGGGTATGGGAGATTAAACCAAGCGGTACAATAACGCCTCACAGACGAATCCACTTTCATCAGCCATCACAGCCTAAGACGAAGAGCTTGAGCCACAGTGTGAGATGATTCACTCCGCAGAGGGTTGCAAGCCGAGAAGACTGTTCGCACCGCACAGAAAAGCTGTGAACCGAGTGATTAAGCAGGTTTAGGGTGAGAATTTGCACCACTTACATAACCATGGGGCGAAAACAGCACTGACAATACAGCTGCTTCTGGAGAAAGTTATGCAACCACCAGATCTTATTGATCATTGGGTTGGGGTGAGGAGGCAGAGGGTTTGACATTGATTCTGGAGAGGAGAGAGATGCAAGAGGAAGGAGAAAAGGGATAATTGAGGACGCTTCCAACTCATCGAAGGCTAAATAACAGCTAGGAGTCGTAGCCGCAGTGAGAAAGTGGCCCGGTTATTAATATGGGAGTCAAAATGAGCCCTGAGCGTTTGAGGAGTGTTGCTGTTTGTAGTTTGGTTGTGGAGGAAGTTATTGAAGTGGCAGTCTGATGGATTTTCACCCGTAGTCAAAATGTAGTTGGTAATCCAAGACATGCCTGCGTCTGAAGTTTGCCGGCTAATGTAGCTGACAACTAATAGAACTATAGTTAGCATCAAGTAAAGGTAAAGGTGCACGTATTTGTCACTGTACAGTGTGGACTGTACAGCGAAATGTGTCCTCCGCATTTAACCCATCTGGTAGTGAACACACACACATGTGTTAGGGGCAGTGAGTACACACACACACCCAGAGCGGTGGGCAGCCATCTCCAGCGCCCGGGGAGCAGAGAGGGTAAAGGGCCTTGCTCAAGGGCCCAACAGTGGCAGCTTGCCGAGCCCGGGAATCGAACCCACAACCCTGTTATCGATATCCCGGCGCTTTAACCGCTGAGCCACCGCTGCCCTAGCTAGCCTAATAGCTAATCCAGCTAAAGCTTTTATAAGTGTAAAGCAGTGTGATCTGTAACTTACTGAAACTTAAGATACATTACGCTAAGGTCAGCTAAGGTCAGGTATGCTGGTAGCTGGTGTTGGATGGTGTACATAGGCCTTTAGTGGTCAAGATGGTTGAAAAGCTGGGCAACTACTATGGGGCCTGGACCACGGTTCCCCTGCCTCCCCACTGCCACAAAATTGTAGTTCGTGCTTTGAGTTAACCTTAAAGGACATGCTTTCCACATGCATTTCTGCAAATTTGAGAGATACAGCATGAGGGTGGAGGTGGTAGATAGATATGTCTCGTGTTACAGCGTTGCACAGACTGCCATAGCTAGTGCAGCCCGGAGTAGACATGCTGAAGACGTTATTCTTCTTATTACACGTCAGTGAGGCATCCCAATGATTCTGAATCTGACATTTTGTGGTAAAAATGCTACTTAATGTTGCTTTCAGGTAACTTATGTGTTCAGCTGTAGCTCAGCTGAGGAGCTAACTGAGTGATTAGCATGCTAATGCATCCACAAACAGTATAAATACAAAAGTGAGCATAAATATGCCAGATAATGACATATCCTCTATAGTACATTGTGACAATATACTATATATATAATATATATCCTAAAAAAAAAAAAAAAAAAAAAAAAAAAAAAAAAAAAAATATATATATATATATATATATATATATATATATATATATATATATATATATAAACTGCTGTGTTTGGGTCTGGGAATGCTCCTTAGGAGCAACTTGGTGATTAGCATGCTGGCTAACTCGCCTACATAAACATTAACATCTCAGATGTTACAGATAATACAGTCTCCTGACTGACTGTTCATGTAGTCTTTCTTTTTTTATTAGTTTATATATAAGAAACACTGGCATTTCCTTTGTTTTGGGTGTTTCGAGCTGAGCGTCTCATTCAGTGTTGTGTCACAGTTATTGATTTGCAGAATTAAACTGTGCCATATCTTCTTCACTTTTTTTAATCTCATTACAAATTTCTTGCTGAAAAATCTTTCTCAAGACCAGTTTTTGCTGGTATCTGGTCTCTGATGGTTCTGGTGGTTTACGCTATACTGGTAAGCTATCCGATTCACCAGCTCTTGACCAGCACTGTGTGTGTTTCATTTGATTTTGCTTGATCACGCTAGGTCATGTTGGACAGCCAGCTTGGTGATGGTGGTTGGTGTGGCGCAACAGATAACACCACTACCTGCCACTAAGCTACCACACCATGTGGGAGGCTGGAGTTCGATTCCCAGTCTGGGTGACTGTGCTGCGCTACATCAATAAGAGTCCTGGGGCAAGACTCCTAACACTACACTGACCCACCTCTGTAATACGAGTCACCTTGTAAGTCGCTCTGGATAAGAGCGTCTGCTAAATGCCATAAAAATGTAAATGTAAAAATGATGCTGGTTCACCAGCTTGATCATGTTGGTCATGCATGTTGACCAGCTTGGTCATGCTGGTATTGCTGGTCATCCTGACAAAGCTAAACAACCAACATGGTCAAGACCCACCTCTTCAGAGAGTACTTGGACGAATAGAGTACTATGGTCGCCTTATTGTATTGTGTTTAGCAATGTCTAAGCTTAGAGTTATCTTTTGAATTATTAGTCTATTCTAACTAGCTAAGGCTTTTCTTGGGTAAATAGCAAAGCACTTTGTAAGTCCCTCTGGATAAGAGCGTCTGCTAAATGCCGGAAATGTAAATGTAAATGTAAATGTAAATGTAAAGCTTGATCTCAAGCTTGGTTGTTTAGCTTTGTCAAGTTGATCATGCTGGCAGACCAGCTAAACCATCAAACTAAAAAAGCAACACATCCTATACTAGTTAAGGGCTAAAGTGGTCAACCAGTTTAACCATCTTGACCAGCTCAGGTTGGCCAGGGTGTTTGTTTTTTTTCAGCAGGGTTGCGAGTCTTTACATCTTGAGTCACTTTGAGAGTCATTTGGGTGTGAATCGAGTCGCAAGTCACTCAGCAAGCTTCTTGAATCACTAACGGGTGAGAAAACATTTATTACTAAGCTACATTAGCCTCGTAGCACCAGATCAAAACGCAAAAAAGAAGCAAACTGCAGACGTCAAACCTGTCTTGACTGATTTACTGTATTTTGAGTCAGGGCAAAACCATGTCAGTTTAAATAAATAAATAAATATGTTTTTTTTGTTACGTTCTCAATGGAAAAGTCAATAATATCTCAAGTTAAATCTTTGCTGGGTGCTGTCTGGTGTCCTCCTAATCAACGAAACACCAAACTCTTAATTCTCTGGCGGCACAGAAACCCATCTGGCGTGTGGATTGAGGCCTGTTCTGAAACAGCAGTCTGAGAGGAGCCTGATTAAAAGTGGATGAGGTCGTGTGATTCTCTCAGTTTTGTGCTGAAGTGTGACGTGATGAGCCAAGTTTGCGTGTGCCCTGCCCGACACGTGTGCCCCTCTCCACTGCTGTGTGTGTTTGTGTGTGTGGGACTGTCCTCGTGCAGTGAGGTCAGCGCTAAGCTGCTGTAAAGGAGGGCGTGTCATTTTGTCTGAGCTAAGCTGGAGCGGCACGGACGGTCAGTAAAGCTCCCTGCACGGAAACAAAACTCCTCTGGGTGCTTACCTGCTTTTTACACGGCCTTTCTTCCTGTCCCTCTTATCTGTGTTTGTTTATAATGAAGTACGGCAAATTTGAATCATCCGGTAGTTATTATATTCCTTCTGTTTTTAAAGGGACAATATCTTATGTTTTTTGAGGTATTTTATATTTTTAGGTCCAGTTCTGAGGCTTATTTGGATTTTCTTCATTATAATACTTAATTTTTACATATTTCAGCCTTTTCTTTTCTGTTTATCCATTACAATGAAACAGACTGTTCTTGCTACTGTACCTTTAAAACTGAAATATGTAAATGACTGCTTTTCTGATTGGCTGAAATCAATGCGTTAGATTTTGTGACATCACAAACAAAGCTCAAAGGATGCGTACCCATGTGAGATACCATAGCAGCCACCTAACAACCACCTGGAATACCATAGCAACCGCCTGGAATACCATAGCAAACACATAAAGAAAAAACTCATCATAGGGACCATCTAGCAGCAGCCTAGCAACTGCCTGGATGTGGTAACCGTGTAGTCTGTGCAGCCATTCTGTTGCATTTCCATCAGGTAATTCATTCATATTGTTACGATAGAACAGCTTGTTTTAACAGTATAGGAGACCTTAACAGATGAAAGATGAAGGAATCTCAGTGTGAATGAAGAGTTTGTACACTAGCCTTGGTTTTCTCTGCCAGTGGTCCGCGGTGGTCTCAAGGCTGTTAGGCCTCCATTGATACGAGACAAAAACTCGGCAGACGCAGCATCTCACTGAAAAGGTTACAGCTGCCACTCATCTCATCCTCCATGCAAATAAACCATCTTGAACCACCACTCTTGCTCCCTCCCTTCCTCTCGTGCTCTCTCGTTAGCCCCTTCACTATTTTCTCTTTCTTTCTTTCTTTCTCTCTTTCGTTCTCTCTCTCTTTCTCTCTCTCATTATCCCCTTTTTTGCTATAGCTCTCTCTCTCTCGCTCTCTTTTTTGCTATAGCTCTTTCTCTCTTTCGCTCTCTCTCTGTCTCTCATCTTGTCTTTCTCTCTCTCTCTCTCTCTCTCGTTTGCTATAGCTCTTTCTCTCTCTCGCTCTCTTTTGCTATAGCTCTTACTCTCTTTCGCTCTCTCTCTGTCACTCATCTTGTCTTTCCCTCTCTCTCTCTCTCTCTCTCTCTCTTTTGCTATAGCTCTTTCTCTCTCTCTCTCTCTCTCTCTCTCTCTCTCTTTTGCTATAGCTCTTTCTCTCTTTCGCTCTCTCTGTCTCTCATCTTGTCTTTCTCTCTCTCTCTCTCTCTCTCTCTCTCTCTCTCTCTCTCTCTCTCTCTCTCTCTCATGATCCCCTTTTTTGCTATAGCTTCTCTCTCTCTCTCTCTCTCTCTCTCTCTCTCTCTCGCTCTCTCTCTCTCTCTCTCTCTCTTTTGCTATAGCTCTCTCTCTCTTTTGCTATAGCTCTTTCTCTCTCTCTCACTCTCTCTCTCTCTCTCTCTCTCTCTCTCTCTCTCTCTCTCTCTCTCTTTGCTATAGCTCTTACTCGCTTTCGCTCTCTCTCTCCTTTCTCTCGGTTTCTCTCTCTTATTGTCCTCATTTATGCTATGACCCCCCCTCTTTTTTTGTTACACACACATATGGTGAGGTAGGGATCAGGACTGTTGTGTGTTAGAAGTGTGTTACCGGTTGTCTTTCAAGTGATACGCTGGTATATGTTCAGCAAGGGGAGCTCAGTGCCCCTCACCAAGAATCAGCTGTAGGGTTTTCAGCATTTGGAATCAGCTCTTTAAATCAGTCTGTGGAAATTGCTTGCATGTCTTATCCCCCCCCCCCCCCTCTCTCCTCTTTATGTGAGCGATTATCAAACAGGGTCATCATCTTTCCCCATTATCAGTCATTCCGCTCATGTTGGAGGAAAGTGCTTTTCAGTGTTTTTCCTCGGTTATCTGTTCAAGTGAGAAGTGCTCTTGGCTTACTGCACTTTTTATTCTCACAGCTTTTGTATGCATTTATCAGCTTCTGTTCTAACAGGAATGTGACGTTCTAGCTCTAATAACTCACCCAGCCTTACAGGTGACAGTTTATTACAGCGAACAAAAAGGCTAATAAATAATAAAACACTATTAGAATAATGCAGTTCACCGTGGGACAGAGCGTATTCCTGACAGCTGGCCTGCTGAGCTCTCCCACAAGGTAAATAGGATTTCTGCTTGCCATTTTAAAAAAGTGATCCACGCTGTGTGTGTAAAATGGAATTGCGCACACAGAGAATGTCACAGTGGGCTCACCTGAAAATGCTCTTTCTCCCAGCCTGAACAACAGTGACCCAACGTGCAGCAAAAGATCTAATGTGTCCATTTTCAACTGCATCTATGTACATTCACAGCTGCTACAGAAAGATCAGTCAAGCTACAGTATAGGGTAAAGGTTATTCCACATAATATCTGCAGAATGACCGGGAAATATTAAAATGGGCATGAGAAAATCAAATATTGTTCAAATAATGTTATTATTTAAAATATATTTTATTATTTAATAATGTATTTGCTGAATTAATTAATAATGCAACCACTTGTAGTCATTTTTGGTTTCTACCAACAGGACTATTGTGTTACATAAAACCTCTGAAGATACATTACTCCTGAAGACCATTAGGAATGGTCCCACTTAGCTCTTCACAGTTTACTAGATCTAGAAATGAATCATGCGGGCCGTGTTCACCCCTGGCATAGACTGGCATAGAAGTTGCCTCTGCATTCTGTAGTTGGCATTATGTCCATAATAGGCACTAAACTTGGGATTGGGATTTTGGAAAATTGCCTTTATTGCATCCTGTGATAAACAACAGTGTTCCAAATCCAGTACGTTTTCCTGCTTACATTTCTCTCCCAAATATCTCCCAAATGTTGTCAACAACCCAGCGATACAGGAGTTACTGTTCAATATATTGCACTACTGTAACTATCATCACTTCCTGTTAGTAGAAAACAGAACTTAAGAAAAGTATATAGTCTATACCATAAGTAATAGTGTTAGTGCGTACTACAAAATTGGGACACAGCCCCCATGGAGTGATTAGGGGCCTTGCCCCTAAGCCTTGAATGAAAAGCATTAGGCATTGGGCTTATGTTTGTCTGCTCTGAAGGATCCTATCCTATTGGCGATGCTTTTCAGGAGAGATTATACAAGGTGGTCAGCAAAGGGTCCACCTTACGTGTCTGCAACTTAAATCTGGTGACTAAATACATTTGGATGTCCTAATCTCATGGAGAGCTTCGAGTCAGTTCCAGTGTGTTTACACATGCGAGCATGCCTCTTTACAGCAGTCTTATACACTCATACACCAGAATTCAGTCATTCAGTCATCAGTGTTAGGATGCCAGCTGCAGTCTCACAGATGTCAAAAAGGGTTTACCATATTTTTATCATATTTAAACAGCAGCTCTCCAAACCCCACATCGTCATATTTGGTTAAAACTGAGCTCACTGCTAAATTAGGATTCTGACAGGCTATTCACTTCTGCTCTGATTAACAAGATAAATGTGCTCGTGCCTCACAGAATACCAAGCGAATCCGGAAGCAGACGCTAATGTGAGTGGATGACGAGGCTGAAATAGCGAGAGTCTCCATTTTTCACCTTGATCGTTATTCCTCGTGACAGCTGTCGCCGCAGCCTTGCTATTTCAGGGTCCAGAAGTATTATTAGACGTTCTTCTTCCTATCCGTAGGCTGCATTCAGTCGAGTGAACTTTTACTCTCATTCTGCTGGAATTTGTAGGTTACACACACAAAGATTATTGGCTGCACATTTGCATGTTATTAGAGTAGACTGCAGCTAATTACGTATGCGAAGGGCACTTTACATAAGCGAATAGGGATTCATACACTAGCTCACATTTTTCAAGCACTCATTATTTGTCTCCCTGTACTGCAATGTGTTGTAGCCGATCATTTTATTAGGAAAAGAAATACACAATAAGGACACGTTTGTGGACACAGATGTACAGATGTGCAAATGTGCACACACACACACACACAGCTTGTCTAGTCTAGAAGGATTACCAATAGAAAAGGACTCTCTGGAGCAGATAAGCATGAAGCTATTAGTACCATGCCTGATGCCAGGTGTGGGCTAGAAAGGTATAAAGCCCCCAGCACTGAGCTGTGGAGCAGTGGAAGAACTGTGCTCCAATCCAATACTTTTTGTCGCTGAATACAATCAAATCCTTATAGCAATGCTCCAAAGTCAAGTAGAAATTTATCCCTGGGCAGTGGGCAGCTGCCTCAGCACCCAAGGCGCAATTGGGGGTTAGGTCCTTTGCTCAAAGGCCCCTCAGCCATGTAGAGCAACCTGTAGAGGAGTATTGCCAATAGAGCAGGTACACATGAACCTACCTATTGGCGACATGCCTGAGGACTGAGGGTAATATATTCTCTGGGGTTCAAACCACCGACCTTTTGATCCTTAGCCCGCTTCTAGACCTTCTGGTCATTAGCCACAGTATTGATTCCAGCATGGGATCAGTTGCACTGATCATTTTTTGTCATTAGATGGTGTTTTGGACCCTTGTAATGAAATGAGACATAAAACCACCACCTTTTTTTCCTTTTTGTTGCATCTTAGCAGCACCCCGCAGTCAGGATACGGACAGGATACTGATGTAAATGAGAGTAAAGAGTAATAAAACCCAGTCTCTTCCTCTTTAAATCAATTTCATTTCAGACAGATAACAACAAAGGCAGCATCTTTGGGCTCAGTCACAGGTGGGCAAATCAAATGGAACAGTAAACAGTCGACTCTATTATGTCCTTCTGTTCTGATAATGGTAAATATTTGCTGAAAGTGAATGTTGTGCAGCTACTGGCAATATACCACCTCTAATTTCTGATTAGTAAGAACAGATGAGGTCATTCATGTGCTTTATTCAGTGCTGGATGACTGTGTTTGTCTTCCTTCTTTTGGGGACGCACTTTGACATTTCACGTTCAGCTAAAGTGAACTCCCTGAAGAAAACATGTGAGGCCATGTCAGAGTTCACCTCAGATCTTCCGTTAGCTTGAAAACAGCAAGTTTGTGAAGAGTTATGACCCCAAAAAATACATTCACCAGATTTATGATATTAAGGATTTTTTAATATTATTAATGAACTATTGTCAGTTAGAATTAACAGTAAATTATTTTCTATTTATTATGAATGATTTACTATCCAATATGAATTATTCAGTATATACTAGGACATATTCAGTAACTTATATTTATTTATAAGTTTATTTATAGGTATTCAGTATCTACTTTGAATTATTCTGTATCCACTATGAATTATTCATTATTCCGTATGCACTATGAAATATGCTTCTGACTTATTCAGTACCTACTATCAATTATTTAATATCCGCTTTGAAGTATTTAGTATTCATTATGAATTATTCATTATGCACAATGTATTATGCAGTATCTAATATAAATTAAGTTGAATGAATTATTCCGTATCCACTATGAACTATTCAGCATCCACCATTACTTATTCAGTATCCACTAGCAATTATTTAGAATCCACTGTGAGTTATTCAGCATCCACTATGTATTATTCAGTATCCACTGTGTATTATTCAGTATCCACTGTGTATTATTCAGTATTCACTATGTATTATTCAGAATGCAATATGAACTCTTCAGCATCAATCATTACTTATTCAGTATCTACTAGCAATTATTTAGAATCCACTTTTGAGTTATTCAGCATCCACTATGTATTATTCAATGTCCACTGTGTATTATTCAGCATCCACTATGTATTATTCAGTATCCACTGTGTATTATTCAGTATCTGCTATGTATTATTCAGTATCCACTATGTATTATTCAGTATCCACTGTGTATTATTCAGTGTCCACTATGTATTATTCAGTATCCACTGTGTTATTCAGCATCCACTATGTGTTATTCAGTGTCCACTGTGTATTATTCAGTATCCACTGTGTTATTCAGCATCCACTATGTGTTATTCAGTGTCCACTGTGTATTATTCAGTATCCACTGTGTTATTCAGCATCCACTATGTGTTATTCAGTGTCCACTGTGTATTATTCAGTATCCACTGTGTATTATTCAGCATCCACTATGTATTATTCAGCATCCACTATGTATTATTCAGTGTCCACTGTGTATTATTCAGTATCCACTATGTATTATTCAGTATCCACTTTGAATTATGAAGTAATGAACTACTACTATGATGTATTAAGTACCTACTAAGAATTAGTCAGTAACTACTGTGACATATTCAGTATCCACTATGATTTACTTAGTACCTACCATGAATTATTCAGTGTCCACTATGAATTGGCCCACATGTAGGCCTGCAGTGCTTTACTAACTGACTGCCAGTTGTCTATAACTATAATTTGACAGGCTTGGAGCCTCAATCCTAAAATGTCTTCATATCAATAGCAAAAATCTCAAATCATCTTAAAATTATAAGATAAGGATCTGAGCTATCCAATTTCTATTTAGCTCTTACCATTTAAATTTTCACCATTTCCAACATGTTATCCTGTGATCAGTTAGGGTTGGATGCATTGTATATGCTTTAGCTATTGTATATACAGTGTCTTGCAGTTCTGAGGCGCTCATTTATTACAGTATAACACAAGCTATTACACAGTAGTGCTTTATTAGTAGGATTTCTGCTGATACTGATCCTCAAGACCTCAATATTGGCCCGTATTAGCCAGGCTCTTCTACATACCACCACATCATCGTATGATGGCACACGAGTCAGTCACTGCTCCATTCTCGGTGGGGGTGGTATAATGTTGAAAGTAGGTCTGAGAGAAGACCTCCATTGGGGTCTCATTCGTCTCCCCTCAGTCAAAGATGAACGGGTTGCTAGGCGACTGCTAATTGAGGGGAATGCGAGTAGGTTCCCATGGGCAGAATAGAGGAGAGTGAAGGAGCGGTGGAACTGGAGGAGAAAAGACGAGAAAGAGGATGGACACTTCGTCCTGCCTGATGTTCTCGGCTCCTCTACCTGTTCTCCTGTTCCTCGCAAACTGTCAGGCACAGCGCTGGAGTGAGATCACATCTCAGCTCAAAAGCATGGCATGCCTCGCATCACTGCTCCACTAAATGAGCCTTTGTTATTCTGCGGCAGCGAACACCAAAGGTAGTGTATTAATAGAAGGCGGAGGAAGTGTGCAGCCTAGAAATGGCTCATGACATCTGATAGCCAAGTGAAATTCCAGGGGCGAGGAGGAGGGCAGCGATGACAGCGGGTAGCTAAATCTTCTGTTTACAGTTATTTTCAGCAGTGTATTATGGACAAAATGGACAAAAGTATTGGGACACCTGCTCGTTCATTGCTTCTTCTGAAATCGAGGGTATTAAAAAGTTTGTCATGGAGTTTATCCAGCTTTTGTCGGGACTAACTGTCTTTCCACTACATTTGGGCCACTGCTGTGAAGATTTGATTGCATTCAGCGACAATAGTGTTAGTAAGGTCAGGATGTCAGATGATTACCAACCAACCTCATTCCCAACTCTCCAACTCATTGGATGAAGCCTCACCATCATTCCAGAGATCACAGCTCAATGCTAGGGGCTTTATACCCCTCTAGCCCAAGCCTGGCATTAGGCTTGGTGCCAAAAGCTTCATGCTTATCCATCATTCCAAATATTCCTTGTTTCTCTGTAATCCTTGAATTAAGCATAAAGACTTTTGATCACACCTAAACACCTTCTGATGGAACTGTAGATTATCCTATAATATCCAGGTCATAAGCAGGTCATCATATTTCTTCCTCCTCTTTCCACCACCTCCATCTATCATCAGGTGAAAACACCAGCCATCGCCTCCATGCCTGGCTATATGTGCAAGCTTCACTAATTATGGCCCTAACAGTTTATACTCCTGGTATAAACGTTTTCCGGATGTTTCGTACATATTCATATTCATATATTCCTGTTTCTGTGTCTCCTGTGTCTCCCCCTCTTTCAGTTCTTTTACCCCCTCTTCCAGTGTGGGTGCCGGAGGTGTTGCAGGAGGCAAGTAGGCCTCCACGATTGACTGTAGACTCGCATCCAGGTCTGACTCTATGTTTGTTTGGGAACATCTGCTTTTTTACAGCTGCTGTGTTTCAGAAAGATACAGAGACATTGAAAATGAAATGTTATGGTTAAACTGTTTAAACCATTTAAACCATTGACAGAGCTGACGTTTCCCACATTCTGTGCCTTAACCTCATTTTCTAATCTTACACTAGATTCCACACAGCTTGGAGCAATTTTAAGGATTTACAGCACATTATCGTTTATTAATAATTAATTGGGAGATTCACTCTAATTCTAATCACAACAACAAATCTGACAAATAATTAATAGACTTGAATTATTCTCTTTTTATAACATTTTATAGTCAAATGACCCACTTTTATGCTCAGAGGAAGCGTGAGCTCTAGCGACAAAGAAAAGAGGGGGACTGACAAAGGATTTGTGTCAGAGTTGACTCCCAACTGAGAGTCGAGTCTTCAAATCCAACCTTAACCCACACCTTAATCTACACCCACACCTAATCCGAACCTAACCTTAACCCACACCTTAACCTACACCCACACCTAATCCGAACCTAACCTTAACCCACACCTTAATCTACACCCACACCTAATCCGAACCTAACCTTAACCCACACCTTAATCTACACCCACACCTAATCCGAACCTAACCTTAACCCACACCTTAATCTACACCCACACCTAATCCGAACCTAACCTTAACCCACACCTTAATCTACACCCACACCTAATCCCAACCTAACCTTAACCCACACCTTAACCTACACCCACACCTAATCCGAACCTAACCTTAACCCACACCTTAATCTACACCCACACCTAATCCGAACCTAACCTTAACCCACACCTTAATCTACACCTACACCTAATCCGAACCTAACCTTAACCCACACCTTAATCTACACCTACACCTACACCTAATCCGAACCTAACCTTAACCCACACCTTAATCTACACCCACACCTAATCCGAACCTAACCTTAACCCACACCTTAATCTACACCCACACCTAATCCGAACCTAACCTTAACCCACACCTTAATCTACACCCACACCTAATCCGAACCTAACCTTAACCCACACCTTAATCTACACCCACACCTAATCCGAACCTAACCTTAACCCACACCTTAATCTACACCCACACCTAATCCCAACCTAACCTTAACCCACACCTTAACCTACACCCACACCTAATCCGAACCTAACCTTAACCCACACCTTAATCTACACCCACACCTAATCCGAACCTAACCTTAACCCACACCTTAATCTACACCTACACCTAATCCGAACCTAACCTTAACCCACACCTTAATCTACACCTACACCTACACCTAATCCGAACCTAACCTTAACCCACACCTTAATCTACACCCACACCTAATCCGAACCTAACCTTAACCCACACCTTAATCTACACCCACACCTAATCCGAACCTAATCTTAACCCACACCTAATCCGAACCTAACCTTAACCCACACCTTAATCTACACCCACACCTAATCCGAACCTAACCTTAACCCACACCTTAATCTACACCCACACCTAATCCGAACCTAACCTTAACCCACACCTTAACCTACACCTACACCTAATCCGAACCTAACCTTAACCCACACCTTAATCTACACCCACACCTAATCCGAACCTAACCTTAACCCACACCTTAATCTACACCCACACCTAATCCGAACCTAACCTTAACCCACACCTTAATCTACACCCACACCTAATCCGAACCTAACCTTAACCCACACCTTAATCTACACCTACACCTAATCCGAACCTAACCTTAACCCACACCTTAATCTACACCCACACCTAATCCGAACCTAACCTTAACCCACACCTTAATCTACACCTACACCTAATCCGAACCTAACCTTAACCCACACCTTAATCTACACCCACACCTAATCCGAACCTAACCTTAACCCACACCTTAATCTACACCCACACCTATTCTGAACCTAACCTTAACCCACACCTTAATTTACACCCACACCTAATCCGAACCTAACCTTAACCCACACCTTAATCTACACCCACACCTATTCTGAACCTAACCTTAACCCACACCTTAATTTACACCCACACCTAATCCGAACCTAACCTTAACCCACACCTTAATCTACACCTACACCTAATCCAAACCTAACCTTAACCCACACCTTAATCTACACCCACACCTAATCCGAACCTAACCTTAACCCACACCTTAATCTACACCTACACCTAATCCGAACCTAACCTTAACCCACACCTTAACCTACACCTACACCTAATCCGAACCTAATCTTAACCCACACCTAATCCGAACCTAACCTTAACCCACACCTAAATCTACACCCACACTTAATCTTAACCCACACCTACCCTTAACCCACACCTTAATCTACACCCACACCTAAACTTAACCCACACCTAAATCTACACCCACACCTAATCTTAACCCACACCTTAATCTACACCCACACCTAAACTTAACCCACACCTAAATCTACACCCACACCTAATCTTAACCCACACCTACCCTTAACCCACACCTAATCTTAACCCACACCTTAATCTACACTCACACCTAATCTTAACCCATACCTTAATCTACACCCACACCTAATCTTAACCTACACCTAACCTTAGCCCACACCTTAATCTACACCCACACCTAATCTGAACCTAACCTTAACCTGCTAATGGCTATTGTCAGATATTTACCTGCATTCATATCATACATCTCTGCTTGCTTTATTAGAAAGCTGTAGCCCATGGCTTTTTTAATATTAGAAGCAGGCTTGCTGGATGGCCTTGGATAATGTGCTTGCTGTGTTTCTTTCTCTTAGCCAAGTTAGCAAGTCCGGGTCACCTTGAGCTTGAGCTGAACCAGGGCCAGATACACACACACACACACACACACACACACACACACTCAACTCCAACCAAACCACTCTGGCCTGGGCCAAGAGAGCTGGGCACACAGGGCGATATGAACCATGATGACACTTGAGAGTGTGTATGTGTGTGTGTGTGGGGGGGGGGGTATACTTGTATATCTGGTATTAGGCTCAGTAGCTGCAACCTCTAGTCACGTGACCTGCTCTATGAACTATTTAAAAAGGATTGGATGGAGGACCATTATTCCAGAGAACACAGCTCCACAGCTCAATGCTGGGGGCATTATACTCCTCCAACCCACACCTGGTGTTAATAGGTTCATGTTTATCTGCTGCAGAGAGTCATATTCAATAGACAGGACTTATCTACAGGGACTAGACAAGGTGTGTATGTCTGTGCATTTGCACATCTGTGTCAGCAATGAGTGCAACTTAATTAGTCCCACTGCGGGACTAATAAAGGACTATCTTATCTTATCTTATCTTATCTAGAAGGGGTACCCACAAACATTCGGCCAAGCCTTCATATGAAGCAATGCTGTCGTTCTCACATACAGAACACAGATGCACTCTGGGGTTCTTTGAGCGGTGGCATAGAAGAACCACTTTTGGTCCATTAGGAACCATGTTTGTAGAGATGTGTGAAAAACTTAAATGTAACCTTAAATGTCTTAAGAACCTTCATTTGATGTGCAGGTTCTTCACACTCAGAGAGCTCTATTACAAACATAGAACCAGAAGTGGTTCTTCAATGGCTTCGCTCAAAGAACTATTTGAAGCACCTTTATTTTTAAGAGTCTACACTGTATCATAAGATGGCTTCCTATCTCTAGATGTGTGTGTGTGTGTGTGTGTGTCTGCAGTGGAAGATAGTGTACTGGTCTTTGCTAATGAGATCATGCCGTCCGTATGCCAACCAGCTAAGGATCTGACAGAGTGTAGGGCTGCTGCAGGGCTGCACAGATTGATTATATTTAACTGATAACTGATTATGTTGTCTTGTATTGCAAGTAATGAGCCCTTGCTGGAAAAAAATACTTATTTAGAACTGTGCATTTGACTCACATCTCGCAGTGTAAAGGACTGTGATTGGTTAGAGGGCTCATTTGCATATTGCAGTCCACATTCCACAATGTACGATATTATCGGAAAGGCCAATATCATGTTTGCGAAGTGCAGGCCATGCTCACTGTGAGCTGAGGGCTGGAGTTCTGGGTGCTTTAGCTCAGGAGATTTGAGGCCAGACTTCCTCTCCCACACCTTGAGACAGAGTATTCGTGTTTCGAGTTTTCGTCACAAGAAGATTGGTCTTTTACCACGAAGTTTGGACGTGGTCCTTCTCCTAACGTACGATTAACAAATGCTAAACCGTGCAGCTCTAGTCTAGTGTGTGTAGTGAGTGAAGTTTGCACTTTCAGTGCAGTCCCTATGCTTCCAGCATTTAGGAGGAACAGCACTGCGTGAGCGTGCGAGTGTGTTAATGGCATGGCTGATGCCCCCGTAACTGCTGTTCAGGCATGTAGCAGTAGGCTTTGCTATTTTTGCAGCACGATAACTTTATGTAGTGTGTGTGTGTGTGTGTGGGGGGGGGGGGGTATATCTGGTATTAGGCTCAGTAGCTGCAACCTCTAGTCACGTGACCTGCTCTATGAACTATTTAAAAAGGATTGGATGGAGGACCATTATTCCAGAGAACACAGCTCCACAGCTCAATGCTGGGGGGCATTATACTCCTCCAACCCACACCTGGTGTCAATAGGTTCATGTTTATCTGCTCCAGAGAGTCATATTCAATAGACAGGACTTATCTACAGGGACTAGACAAGGTGTGTATGTCTGTGCATTTGCACATATGTGTCAGCAATGAGTGCAACTTAATGGTGCATTCATTAGAAGGGGTACCCACAAACATACTTTCATAATTGGTAAAGAAGCCTTTTTATCAAGGTTCAACACAACAAACAAAGGTACAATATGCTTCCTCATAGAAAGAGAGTGGTTCTTCTACGGAATCGCTCAAATCACCCTTCGCAGACATGACCTGGAGATTCCCCATTAACTCTAGGCTTTTCTTTCCTGTCTGCTTCGCTTGATCTTGCCTGATCTGTAGCTCTTGGCCTCAGTAAATATACTGGTAGAGCTGACTAGCTCATGGATCCACATGGCTTCCAGATCAGGCCAAATCTAGGAAATATATATCTTTATCCTTACAGATATATATGGCCATTGTGTTACATCTCTACAGTTTTATTTCTAGAATTTTTTTCAATGTAATTTTAATTAATGAATTATGGAGTATTTTAAGGCTTATGATTTCAAAGTATTACATTCTGTATTATTAAAACATTAACTCTGTTAATCTTCAATACCACAAACACCACTGATGCTACCTCTGCCTAGCTGTAGGTAGGCCGAGCTTGGGAAATGTACATATTGTACATTTTAGTAGGCGCTGTGCTGTTTGAACTGGCTTGAACTGACTTCTAGCAGTGTATGAGTGGGCATAATATGTGATTCATGGTGTTTTGTAAAAGGGTTCCTCATTATCATGCTTGTATAATCTAAAATATGGAAATATGTTGTCGCTGTCGTGTCAAAATCATTTTTTTCTGCTTTTTTTAACACCATTTGAAAACGCCAGCTGCCTGGTGTGAACATTTTATAATAATTATGTAATAAGTCTTATTACATAGGGTGATCATATACACAGCAGGCACAGAAAGACGCTGGACTCTAACGTTGTACAGACCTTCAGTATTGGTTGAAAATGGAAATCACATATTGTCAAAAAACAACACTGGGTTGACGTCAAGCTCTAACGTTTGGCAGACGTTAAGTTTTAGTTATTTAACACCATGACTTAAAACTATCAGTGTCTAACAGTGTCAGAATGTCACATTGTGTGGACGTTAAAATTTGTACATCTAGCGAACGTTTGCGTTTTGGTCATCATACCTCAGTATGTTGGCATGTAACATTTGGAAGACGTTGGATTTTAGTTACTTAACATCACAACATAACTTTCACACATAAGTATCAACGTAAGCTGTATTCTATATTCTACGTCAGATTTTATTTTATATGTAGGACTCTCTGGAACCTAATGCCAGGTGTGGGCTAGAGAGGTATAAGGCCCCCCGGCATGACAAGGTGTCCCAAAACTTTTGTCCATATAGTTTACAGGGTTTGTGAGTAACAGTGACAGTATAGTCCAGCTGATTGTACTCTACTAGACTACTTGGCCTGTAAGATGGTAATAAAGAAGACAACAGCCAAGTCTGCTGTGTCTCTTTACCCCAATAACCGCATAAACCGTTGTACATTAAGGGAGTCCATGCTTTTGATACCAGCGTCTTTTCTTCCCTGCTTTAAGCCAGTTTGTCCCAAAGACACCCTCCTCTCCGCCCCTTCAGTCAGATGCTGCACCCTGGTGACTCACACCTGATGATGTCACACGCTCTGAGTTGCCATGGCAGTCGTTATGGCAACTGCAGCCAAGGTTTCAGAAGCTGCAAGCCATTTACAGGTGCAAGTCAAGGGTTAATATTGATAACTTAACTAATGCTAATTATTTGTTTCCCTCCGGTGCTTACCCACCAACAGAATCACTGCTAGGCAGAGCCGCCATTCCTAGCTCCTCCAAGCATTTCTTTATAGCAACAGGCTGATCATCCTCACAGTCTCTGGTTAAAAAAGGATGCTGTAGGAAATATGTTCCAAAATGTTTTGGGAATATGTACCAAAATGTACTGCTTAGTTCATACTGTCCCATTAATGGACTGAAGCTGTAAAAAAAAAACATTGGCCTTGCTGTCTGGGGGGGGTCGGGGGGTTGGGTGGAGTTGATGGCACATCCTCCCTTGGCCAGCACAGGCGTCTGTTAGCTGCTTAATGGGAGGTGGGGAGCCATTCTTTCCTCCAAGCACGCTGGCTACCTAGCAATGCTGGTGATGCTGGAGTTTGGGTAATTAGCCTTCCTGCACCATGACCAGCATTGCACAGATTTAGAATATAATATATTAATTTATATATTATTATGTACTGCTGATTTGTCCTATTTACTGTAAGTTGTAAATGCACAGTACTAAAAATAGCCTGTTTAATTATTTAAGACATTAAGAGAGTTTGTAAAATGGTAATGTAATCAATTTAATTATTTTTATTGTCATATATTATATATTTTTTGGTCCATAAACCCACACAAACGTCACACATGGATAAAGGAACATGTAAGAGCCCCTTTGAAACTGGCAGGTGCAAGTCAAGGGTTGATATTGTTAGCTTAGCTGATGCTAATTATTTGTATCTCTCCGCTGTCTCCGCGCCAGCGCTTGCCAGGCCACCTGGTCGCGTGACCTTTTTTCGCACCTCCAAGCTCCACAGCATAAGCTGCATCTTGACAGGCCTCTGTTAGACTTCTGCTCTGCGCAGACGTGTAAGAAATGCATTAGCGCGCAGCATCCAGTGCGTGAGGAGCGAGCTCACCAGCTGGCGGTGGTCATACCTCTTCCACCCACCTTCCCAGCGTGGAGCCACCAGCGAGCCACTAGCTAGCCGCTTGGTGTTGGTGTGTTGCGGCGTGATATTTCATCTCAGGTTGTTTTTTCGCACCAGCCTGCTGTCTTATCTGCGCTCCCACCTGCTGACCCACATCTCTGACCAGCGCAAAAGCGGCATCACTGCTCCCTTCCCATAGATCACTCCTGACAGCCAGGGGCAGCCTCCTCGCCAAAACAACAGCGGCAGTGGCAGCAGCGAGCCATAGCTGCGGGGAGTTAGTGGCACAGAGTGACTTGTGTGACCTTTAGAAAGATGTTATGGGAAGGGAGAGTCTAGTGGCAGTGAGGTAATGACCCTGGCTTACAGTCCGATAATAATGACTTAATAATGCCCAGCGCACCTAGTTCTGTTTGAGGACATTGCTTGGCTTATTGTCAGTGGATTATTATTATTATTATTATTATTATATGTTAGTTATCAATTTGTATAACACCACACTCTAATTTTAGCTTTCTGCCCTTTCAACAGAAGTCACTCAGTCTGGGTCATTCTTGTCCAGGCGTCCAAAGCATCCAAGGGGCTTTCAGTCTTAATTCAGCTTCTTGATTCAGAGCAGTTTAGCATTGGTAACATTTATTGAGTGATGGATTTGTGCAGTGTTCACTTAGTTTGTCACTCTGTGAGCAAACTGAACACTGTATTGGATGAAGCCATAAATGTAGATTCATCTGCAGTACCGCCCTCTGTAATACCATATACCGCAGTAATATTCTGAGATGATATGATGGTATGAAAAAAGAGGATACTACTTAATCCTAGTCTGTGCTACAAAGAAGGATTTCTCTTCTATGCTATACTGCATGACTACAAACATCATAAAGAACAATCATTGAGGTAAAGAATCATTGAAGTAAAGCCCTAGAAGGGCCTGTAGGGGTCCACTTCCATCAGAAACGAGGCCCTAATAGGCCCAAGTGCTGTTTATGATCGTAAATGACCATGGCAAAGTGGTAGAAAGTGTTCTACCGTAGTGAAATAGGAAATCTTAGGTTAGGTTAGGTTAGGTTAAACTAAGCTCGAAGTTTCCTGGCTACGCTTTCTGCAACAGGTCCCTGTTCTGCTGCTGCTACGATTAGTCTTGTGAGCAGCCATGTGATTATCTGTGAACCAGTGACATTTGAGCTCCGCGCGGCAAAACAAACACGAACATGTCTATTTAAAATGTGGTAAAAACTGTGAATGGTAAACAGTGTGTATTACTTTAATTACTGTGCTCCAGCACTCACTGCCTACTCCTCACTGCTGTTTTTGCGTCTCCATCTGCAAAGAAAATGTGTTGGGTCCAAAACGTGACCCTACTTTAATTAAACTACTTTAATATATACTACTTATACTATACTATATATATATATATATATATATATATATACTATAGTATATAGTTCTTGTTACAGTCGTACAGTATACTATATATACTATATTCTACTTTAATATATACAGACCCTATATATAGACCCTACTTTAATATATATATATAAGTTTGTCTGTTATTTGCCTTTCAAAAATATAATTATACATCATCTGTCAATCAAATTTATCTGTTTCTTTTGTCCACTGCTATCGAGCTAAATTGCTGCATCATGGTTTTGCTCCCCAGGGCTTTGTAGCTTATTTTCCAGGTCATGGTGACTCAAGTTGGAGCACATTTACTGTAAAAGGAGCCTACAGAAATAGTAGAGCGCCCACCTCCTGCTGTATTAGTGTGGTTTCCTGGAACACCATACGTTGAAGGAGCTGTAAAAATGCATTGCATCATGTCGTTCATAGGCCTAAAGCTGCTCAATCAGCTCGATTGATTTCTCCCGTCTGCTGTAATTGCATAATAAATAGACCATATAATGCACACTTACGCTGTCTGACCCATTATTCTTTGAGTCATCATTTTCTCATAATGTTTGCTTGACTGACAGGCAGCTAAATGCTCTGTGTGTTTGTGTGTTTTTCAGCCATAGGCCAGTGCCCCCGCAGTCTGGACTGCGCCCGAGAAGGCCGTCACTTCTGCCAGCCCGGTTCATCCCACTGCGGCCCTTGCCTGGCTCCGCTCGTGGAGAACAAGAAAGGGAAGTGTGTGGTCAGGAGACGGAACCACTTCAGTAAGTATCCTCCGCCATCTGAAGTCCAGAGCTGTATCCGCAGCCAAGAGGAAGATCTCAGGAAGTGTCTCTGTCATGCTAATAGTTCTAATCAGTAAAGTGCAGCGAGCCTGGCAATAATGAGGGGCAATGAGGAGTGTCTGGATATTGCTGTATTGTGGCTCTCAGTGTCATTAAATCCAGTCAGTAAATCCATTCAGACTGCAGGCGTTAATCTGAATTCTGAGGTCCTGTTCTGTGGAATAGGGGAGTCTGGCAAAGGCTAGATATGATACAGAATTTATTTTGTACTATTTAAGATGGAACTTCAGGGACATCTAAAAATGCTGGCATTCCTAGAAAATACTTTCAAAAAAGTGTGTATTTTCCCTAAAAAAAAGTGTGTATAAATCCTACACTAATATCAGCATGTGAACAGTCAGCTTCTGACATTGATGTGTTGGAACAGGAAAAATGGGCAAGCATGAGAACCCGACTGGGTCAGAGTATCGCCAGTACAGCAGGTCTTGTTTGGTGTATGCAGTGTTTTGTACCTGCGGTTTTGCCTTGAGAAGTCAGAATGAAGGGGGCTCAATACTAGTTTTTACTGTACACTCTGTCTGTTTTTAATGTTTTGGCTAATCACTGTTTATAAGCTTAAAAATGTCATATTAGGATTATAGTCAAGCCAAGTCACATTTATTTGTATAGCGCTTTTTACAACTGTTGTCACAAAGCAGCTTTACATAATTAGTAATTAGTAAAAGACAGAAAAAAGAAATAACATAAGACATGAAGGGTCTAAGACCCCCAGTGAGCAGCCAACTCACTGGCAAGAAAAATTGGGAGGAACTAAGACTCACAAGGGGGACCCGACCCGTCCTTCTCTGATCAGAACTATTTATAAATTATTGATAAAAGTTACCAAACCATCTAAACTGTTGAACTGCTCTGATCATAATCATAATATATTAACCATGGTGTAATACTGTTAATAAATAATACTGTATCTAAAAACTATAAACCTATAATGTGAAGTTTTGCCTTGTCTACCCCACCTATCATCAAAAACCCTCCTAGGTATCATGCTAAACATATATACGTTATACAAATCCCAGCAGGCACCAGACATCAATTTGACGCCAGAAAGTAATGATGGTTGGAAATGAAAGGCTCATATCCATCAAAACCAACATTGTGTTGACATAAAGCTCCAAGGTTAGACAGACGTTGTGGTTGTTTTGGTTACTGAACACCACGAGTTACAACCTAAAACCTCAGCGTCTAACAATGTTATGAAGTTTAGCAGACGTCATGACCTACATTCAACCAAATGACATCCATCAACGTTGGTGGCCAGCTGGGACATCACTGTAGACGAGTAAAAGGCTTTGTGATTTCTGATTCACTTTGTTGTTGTTTGTTGTTGTTTGTTGTTGTCACTGTCTCCGTGTTTAGCTTGTTCTTTCTGCTTTCTACCACTTTCTAGCGCTTTTCGTCGTAACTGCTTTTAGATTGTGTTTGTGTCCTACAGCCGACTCACAGCGCTGAACCGCTGGATGTCCAAGTGGTGTTCCGAAAATCATGTGGGCTTCATAGATAATTGGTTAAAGTTTGAGGGCAAGCCTGGTTTTTTAGGTAGGGATGGTGTCCACCCCACGCGGGAGGGTGCTGCCTTACTTTCGTGCAGCATAGCCCATAGTCTGTTAGTTAGTCGGCTGAGGAGTGTAAAAGACTGCTGACAATCCAGAGCCGAGACCAGGCTGCAGACAGACCGGCTAAACCGACCGTCTGCGAGCTGCTTTGAGGCGTCACCCAGGTTTCACTGTATTGAGACTGTGTCTGTGCCCCGAACCAGCTGTTTGGTGGCCGTACTGAAACCTAGATGGACTCGTGCCTGTCTGACACTATTAATATCACCACTATCAACTTTCTGTTGTATCTGCTTTGGTAATTTATATCATTAATGTTTAAATAGTCTGGCCAGAGGAGGATGGGTCCCCCTTGTGAGTCTTGGTTCCTCCCAAGGTTTCTTCCTCCAGCTCTGAGGGAGTTTTTCCTTGCCACTGTCGCCGTTGGCTTGCTCACGGGGGTCTTTGACGCTTCATGTTATTCCTTCTTTCTTCTCTGTCTCTGTCCTTTATTAAGTACTAATTATGTAAAGCTGCTTTGTGACGACAACAGTTGTAAAAAGCGCTATACAAATAAATCTGACTTGACTTGACTTGACTTGTTGAAGAAAAGGTTCTTCTTCGGAAAGGTTCTTCAGGGAATGCTGTTACTCCAGAGAGCCCCTTTCTGACTTCTTTATTGTGGAAGAGCAAACTGTGGAGTAGGCCTGTGAATCAGTGGGCTGTGAACGACGCGGAGTTGTGCGCTGATTTAGCTGCTCTCTGCGTGTGTAAAAGTGAGATTGTGGGATCATCATCACTTTCATTATCCTCCTCCTCATGAGCCACATTGCAGTCATGCCCAACAGTCACTGCCATGATTATAACCGCATGCTTTTACATCTGACGCAGACAAGTGATTCACTTTTTCTGCAGCTACAATTCAGCATCAGGCGTATACAGCTCTACACTTGGCGTCCTTATGCTCAGCGAGGGAAAATTGTCTCACTAACAGCAATTTCATTTTTTGGTTCCTCTGTGTGATTTCATGTCTGATATACAGAGTCCTATTTAGAGCAATTTAGCCACATAATGGGGACTCGGAGAGCGCAGACTGACGGATGTCTGAGTCAGAGCAGGGAGGCGATTAAGGGCAGTAATTCTGAGGTCTGTAATTTACTCTCCACATTTTGGGCTTGAGTGGAATCAACCCTGAAAGCCACTGAAGTACTGACGACCACTCGCTTACTGCATATATGCCGTTCACATCAGCCACTCTCAAACTCGGTACCATATTGTCGCTGTCGTAGCATAGGAATGTTGCAATATATTGTGATACTGTAAGCAAGGTGATGTATAGTTCAAATCTCGGGCCATGCTGCTTTGCCATCAGCGGCCAGGATCAGAAACACCACAATTGTCCGTGTTGTCTGCGGGTGGGTAGACGCCACTCTCTCCCCTCATCACTCTTAAGTTGGCTGGCCCAGGCCTCTGTTAGCTGGTGCGGTGGAGCTAGGGACCCGGTGCTTTCCTTCAAGCATGTCGGCTGCCCAGCGATAAATAGCAAGTATGTGAATTTGGTTGGGGTGGAAAATGCTCAGACATCAGAGGTTTAACAAGCCCACAGGGTAGCATAGGGTGGCCTAGCCTAGCATAGCGTAGCCTAGGTTAGCACTGTAACAAGAACAGATCATCTTTTGTAATTATTCCTGTTATTCCTGATCATGTTGCTGTCCTCTCAGTGTCCTCCCTGTGCAGTTAACTGGCTGGATACATTTTAGCCAGTCGCCTGTGTTAACTTTTCGCTAGCACCCATCTAACACCAGCTCGCCATACTGGGTCTTCCCCATGGCAAACAGCACACATTACTTCAGCTTCCTTCAGTCAATGCTTCTTTCTTCGTCAGTAGATGTTAGCCTCTTTTTAACCTCCCAACCATATTCTTTTGAAGTAGTTTTCCAGTGGGTTGGGTGTATGTAAATTGTGTCTAGGACTGTTATGTAACAGTTTTGGGGTTTCAGAATTTTCCAGGTCTGTCTTTTGTCCACGTTTCTGGCTTTTGAAGGAGAATGCATCAGTGTTTGAGGTTCACGGTTTGTCACTTTCATGTACTAAACTCTCATTATTCCACGATACCAGTGGAAACACTGTTTTCCATTCTAGGGCCCCTTTAAACATCTACCCTTCACATTATTATTGCATATTATGTCCATACAATGGAAAGAGCAGCTGGCATTTTCAAATGGTGTAAAAGAGAATGAAGTTACAAGGTTTTCTGACAGCAACAGTGTTCTCCATCCCCTTCTGCCATTCTTTCACTCCTTTGTGCACTGCCTTCCTTTGTTGTTCTCTTCATCTTTCGCTTCCTCGCCTCTGCCCTGCCCTCTATCACATCCTCGCCTCTCCTTCTTTCACCCACGCTGCAGCGAGTGCAACAGGAGAAGAGGGAGAGAGAGAGAGAAAGGGAGAGTGAGGGGGAAAAAATGAAATGCGGCTTTGCGCTGTGCTTGCTGCAGTGGCTGAGGATGACGAGGGATTCTCAGAGTGGAAATCACGACTACACACACAAACCGCCCGCTCTCTAGCCCACCATGAGGGCTTTTAACCCCAGGTCTCTTTCATCACACACTGTTTGGCACACATTTGGGGTCACACATCTTGCCTTCTTTTAAAATGCTCAGGGAAATGTTTAATTTTCACTGCTTTTGTTGCTGCTATTGGTCATATCTGGTTATGGTTATTATTATCCTGGTCAAAGAAAACATGCTCATTTGTGCTGAAAGCTCACTGTCCTCTAGTCTTGCGAGCGAGACCTCTCCCTACACTCTTCTTGGAGAGAGAGAACCTTTTAAAGGTCTAAAGAATCCTGAATCATGCTGCTTGCCATCAGCAGCCAAAGACAGCAAGAGCACAGTTGGTCTTGCTCTCTCAGGAGTGGATGGGTTGATGGCACTGCCTCCCCACATCACTCCTACTGTGATGTTGGTCAGCACAGGCGTCTGTTAGCTGTTGAATTGGAGCTGGGGAGCAGCGCTTTCATCCGAGCATGCTGGCTACCTAGCGATGCTTCGAAAAGAGGCGGTGACTGACTTTATATGTTTTGTAGAAGACATGTAAGTCCTCGCCCTTCTAGTGTTGGGAGCTTAGCAAATTATGGTAAATATGGTTCTTTACAGAACAGTAGTGGTTGTTCATTTACAGCACAACCACTCACTTTAACAGGATTGGGCTGTTTGACTGACATACAAACTAACCAATCATGTGAGCTTGGTTTGTAGGGACAGGGTTACAACAACAGCTGACTGAAAGGACACATATGAGTGTACAATCAGATCAGGTGTCCAAAAGATGCTCAGAGTGGCTCTGTAGTCTAATGCCCTACTACTGTGGCCCAGGGGTCGCTGGTTCAAATCCCGAGCCTTGCCGCTTTGCAATCTGCAGAGTCCAAAAGAGCACAATGGTAGTGCTCTCTCCAGATGGGTAGATGGCGCTCTTTCCCCTTAAGTTGGCAAACCTGGCAATGCCATATTGGCAGTTACATGATACCTGGCAGTGGTGGCATGTGTCAGGGGAGACAGCATTGCTAGTGATGAGGAGAGTTACGGGTGGGTTAACCTGTAGTAGGATAGCCAATCAGAGTGCAGCTGACAACAAACACAATGACATAATGTTAGATGGTTCATATAGCTTAATGGGCTGGAGGATCTGAGGGTGACCCAGAACTCTTGCCGAGTCGTACAATCCAGGAAATACTTTGCATATCTGAAGTGCAGAGCCAAGGAAAGGGGCAGTGCCAGGTTTTCCAGACATTTTTCGATAATCAGTACAAATCGGCCGACAGAGGTAATGAACCCTGCAGCAGTACATATCCGGCACTGCCCTTTCTCCCCTCCACATCTCCTTTCTGCTATTCTCATCATCTCATCATCTATTCTAAGCATTCAGGAAAGGTTTTCCCTGTTTTTCCACCATGCTGCTTTCTGGTTGAGTGTTTTAACGATCCTCACACACGCCTGGATTCCTTTGGCACGTTCTTGTGTTCTTTGTCAGACACACTGAAACTATTCTGTGTTCATTGTTATTTGTGAACAATGCTTATGAAACCTTTTAATGAGGCTGATTGGCAAGTGAGAATGCATGCTTGAGCTAACTCTGGTTTTAGTGAGTTTTGTTGCTGGTAACAGTAATTGTATTTTACAAAGGAGAAATGTGCTTAAGTGTGTGGCTTGTTTCATTAAACTTCTTGTCTTGTTCATTAGAGTGGAAATAAATGGGGAGGGGGCTCAGTTTAAGTGTATTTAGCTTAATAGCCGCTGTTGGTAATTGGCAGTTAAGCTAAGCATACTGAGTCTGAGGGTGCATTTTCTCCTTTTTACCCCTTGAGTTTGTAGCTTTATCCGACTAGATGTGAACTGCTGATCACAAGCCTGCTGATTGGCTGATCTGTGGCCTACTCATTGGATGATCTTTGGCATACTGATTGACTAAATGTTTGGCAGACAGTAGCTTGCTGATTGTGTGGTCACTAGCCTACCGATTAGAGGTTCACTGGCCTCCCGATTGGCTGATCTCTGGCTTGTTGCTTGGTGTATCCCTAGCCTGCTAATTGGCTGATCACTAGCCTGCTGCATGGCTGATCATTAGCCTACTGATTGAGTAATCACTAGCTAGCTGTCTGATTATTGGCCTGCTTATTGGCTAATTATTGGCCTACTGTTTGGCTGATCACTGGCCTGCTGATTCCTTGGCCTACTTATTGAATGATCAGTGGTCTGCTGATCGCCTGCTAATTGACTGATCATTGGTCTACTGATTGGCTGATCATTGGTCTACTGATTGGCTGATCACTGGCCTGCTAATTGCTTGATCACTTGCCGGCTGATTGACTGATCACTCCTGTACGGGTTGGCTGATCACTGGCCTGCTGATTGACTGATCACTGGCGTACGGATTGTCTGATCATTCTCCTGCTGATTGGCTGATCACTGGCCTGCTGATTGCTGATCACTGGTTAACTGATAGCTGTCTGATTATTGGCCTGCTGATTGGCTAATTATTGGCCTATTGTTTGGCTGATCACTGGCCTGCTGATTGGCAGTTCATAGACCTACTTATTGGAAGATCATTGGCCTGCTAATTGCTAATTGCCTACTAGCTTGCTGATTGGGTAATCCTTATCTGTTGATTGGCTAATCATTGTCCTACGGATTGGCTGATCATTAGCCTCCTGATCTTCTGATTATTGGCCTACTGATTGGCTGATCATTGGCCAGGCAAGCCAATCTGTATTTTCACTTAAATCACAGTAGGAGTTTCTGACCTCCCAGTGGTTCAGTTTGATTTTGATGCTAGATTTTATTAAGTTATTTATTTGTGTGTTTTTAAAACATTTTCTAAATGTTTTCTGTCCAAACACTGTTGTGCCAGTGTATAGATTTCTATATAGTTTTTCTTCTCCACACATTTCTCACAAGATCTCAGTGGGAAATTAAAACTGGTGATTGAACACCTGATACAGTTGTATTTTGGCCTAAAAACAAGCGCATGCTTTAATAATATGAGATTCGATTCACATATTCCAAGAGGCACAGAGTAAATGAGCGATCAATCCTTAGGCCCAGTGACAGATTTGGATTCCTGCCTAGTGTTCATCTAATTAGCATGGTCCAGAGCTTTGTTTGTACTTTTAATTGTTTGGTGGTTTGATTAGAGACATTGATCGCCTCTGGCCAGCCTGTGGATATTGAATGAAAGGTCTCAGACAGTGGCACTCAAGCGTGACTAGGAACTGAATTAGTTTCACTCCCTGAATCTTATAAAAAATACAAACTGTGGTCCATTGAACATTCATTCATAGATGTGTACAACTGAAGATCTTGAAACCTGGTCCAAATTTGTGTCGCTGTATATAGCTCATCTACAAATGCTTCAGTTGTTCAACCATGTGGTGAAACGCAAGTGCTTGTCCTCAGATTTAGGGTTAGGACTAGAATTAGCATTAAAGATAGGGTTTTAGTTAAGGATTCCTAAATGGTTCTTGTCTCAGACAGCCATCAGGAAGGCTCTAAAGAACAGTTTGTGAACCACTGTATGTGTAAGTTCTTTAAAATTTGTAAAGGTTCATACACTACATCTCCACATGTTTGTGGATACCCCTTGTAAGGAATGCATTCAGGTATTTTTAAGGTGATGTGCACATGCGCGCACACACACACACATACACAGCTTTTCTAGTACCTGTAGAGAAGTACTGCCAATAAAATAGGACTCTCTAGAGCAGACTAACATGAACCTATTGGTGTCATGCCTAATGCCAGGTGTGAGCTTGAAGGGTATGAAGCCCCCAGAATTGAGCTTTAGAGCAGTGGCACTGTCCTCTGGAATGGTGGCGCTCCATTTAATACTATTGGGACGAGTTGGGGAGTTTAAATACCCTTGATTTTGCTGTAAAAAAAACAAACAAAAAAAAACAATGACTGAACAGGTGTCCCAATACTTTTGTCAACATCGTGTATCTCATTCACAGAAATAGTTCTTAAAGTCGGTGAAAAACAAGGTGAGAACTTGCACTTATCTGCTTTACTTATCTACCATCCACCATGTCATGGAAACGTTCTAGATAAAGTCACCTCCTATGCTCAGAAGCAGAACTTTCCAGGTTTAAGCACGGAGCATTCCGGTGCCAGGCTGATAGCTATCTCACATTTAGTACAGTTGATTGCGTCCGTCTAGATCTTTCCATCCGTTCGCTTTGTCTTCAGGGTGCCCTCCCCCCCGCGCACACTCCCCCACTCCATTGACTTTGGTGGTCGGTTGCCATAGTGACGGGTTTCATTCATGAATTTGACAGGGCTCCGCCCATCCCCGGCCTGCTTGCACACGTCGACAGAGCAGCACTGCAGGGCAGCCGTGCTGACCCATCCACCCACATACTGCAGTGTGCCCGCGTGGCACATACATCAGCTCACACACACACACGTCCACACTGCATCATTCACATCCACATATTGCAGCACACACACACACACAGACAGGCAGTGTCTTCCAGCATGGCTTTTTGTCAGTGAATACATGTTTAACGCTGCTGCACGCTGTATGGCTGTATTTCATTCTGTATAATGAAGGGCTGTAACAATTGATTATAGTAGTGATCAGGTGATCTGTTGATTGGACAATAAAATAGGCTGAACTGAACGATAGCAATCTTTTGTAGCCTCATCTAATGCATCTAATAATTTTTCAACACACGCTCACTTATACACATACAGTCATGTGAAAATATTAGCATACCGCATGAAAACCTTTGCCTTATTGAGCATATTTGAATATATGGAGGTTTGATCTTCATTTGAACAGCATTAAGGGAAATGGAGGTTATATATAAATATATATAACATTTAAACTGAAATGTTTTTTTTATTATTTGTGAAATGTAATTAACAGAAAAGCAGTTTTCCTGTGTGAAAAAGTTAGAACACCCCCACATTTATTACTACTTTAAATGTGTACAATTAGAATCAGGTGCAGCACATCAGCTGCAAATGACTAGAACATGGTTAGAGAGGATTCCGGAGGAGCATTCTGTCTTATTTAACCCTCAGACATTTAGTTTGTTTGGCTCTTGATTGTTGAAGTGAGTGGTGAAGATCACCATGGCCAGATCCAAGGAGCTCGCTGAGGCCTTCAGAAAGAAGGTTGTAGATGCTGATGAGTCTGGGAAGGTGTTTAAAAAGATATAACTTGATTAAAAATGAGCTGTTCTGCTGTCAGTTCAGTCCGAGAGCAGACCACAAGATGTGTCAAGAAGTCTCCAACAATCCTAAGATGTCCTCACAAGACCTATAGATAGTTCGTACCACAGTTGATGCCAAAGTACAGTATCTACCATCAGAAAGAGACTGCACAAGTTTAATTTTCATGGGAGGTCTGCAAGTGGGGAAAGACCAGGTCTTCTAGAGCAATGTGCTTTGGACAGATGAATTTTTGGGCACAATGATAGAAGCCATGTTTGGTGCCAAACAAACCCAGCATTTGAGCACAAGAACCCAAACCAACCGTGAAGCATGAAAGTGGAAATGTCATGGTCAATAGTTTGAGGCTGCTTTGCTAAGAGCTTAAATCAGAGGGTGCTTGAGGAAAATGTGGGACCCTTTACCCAATAACTGAAGCTGAAAGAATTCTGCTTGGAGGAGTGGAAAAAACTCTCTCTAAGCCACTGTCAGAGACTCGTAGACAGTTATACGAAACATCTAATTGTCCTTATTGCAATCATTTTTAAGCTAGAAATACCATCTATTGGGGCGTGTGGTGTGCTAACTGTGTCCTCATAAGAAATGGTGGCATCCCTTTACAATACCACACTGGAATTCAGTGAGCTCTTTAGAACTATTTAAAAGTGTTTGTAACGGCAGACTGCATGGCTATAAATGAATTGAATGGAACACCTGATTTAAATGATTAAGGGGTGTGTCCCAATACTTTTGTCCATGTGGTGTACCTCTTTGATGAAGGCATTAACCATAACCTACTTGGACAAACATCACCTACAATAGCATGTGCACAGAACTGCAGCATTTGTGCCTAAATCATATATGCATACACTTCACTGATGCACACACACATACAAATCATATCTAATATTAGCATGACTCATGCATAACCACAGGAATGCGTTTCCTTTTATTTCTGTGTATGAAAATTGCCTTATTTGATCAATTTTAGAAAATGATCCCTTATATAACGGTTGTGACTGTGAATGCATAATGCACATAGAATGCATTATCCTGTTCATGACGCCACAAGATCGTAGTGTCATGCGGCCTTCGACGCTTCACTAATATTTTGTAGTGTTTTTCTCTGTTAGATTTCATACACTGGTTTACAAGCAATGTGAATCTCTGTGCTTTTCCAAGCCCTTACGTTAATGCAGTTGAGTGTGATATATGCATATATATACAGTGTGTGTGTGTATATATATATGAATGAGATGAAGGGTTCATTCAGGCCTGCGTTACACAAGGCTTTTCCCCTGGGATGAGGCAATATACCGCTAGTGGAGCTGTCAGTGGTGCTGAAACAGGCCATAAATCGCATGAGCAGCACTTTCGAAATTGCTCTTTAAATCAAAGAGCACTGGTCCGCTCCAGAGGGTTCACTCTTCTAGCACGACAGACAGGGGGGAATAAACAGCCAGTCCGGTTTCCTGTGTTAACTACTGTATGTGTAGGTTGTTTATTAGCCACTCCTACTCTGTGCTTGGCCACTTTATATCAGAATATTATGACCACCCCTGGTTTGGAATGAACTAAGCCCATTTTATCAGCTCCACTTCCCATATAGAAGCACTTTGTAGTTCTATAATCACAGACTGTAGTCCATCTATTTCTCTGCATACTCTGTTAGACTCCTTTTACACTGTTTTTCAGTGGTCAGGACCCCACAGCGTAGACCACCACATATCAGGTATTGTTTGGGTGGTGAGTCATTGGGTGGAGGGTGGTGGTACATATCAGTGTTACTGCAGTGCTGAGAACGACCCACCATCCAAATAATTGTCACAGTCTGTACTTATATGGTAAGTGGAGCTGATATAATGGACAATAAGTGAAGAAAAAAGGCTGTGGTTTTAATAAGGTGGCCGGTTTATGGATACACTCATCTAGAACTTTATGAGGAACTCTGCACTGATACCTTTTGTGGTACTTCTATTGAGCAATGACAATCAATCGAATTTATAATCTGCCCTATATCAGTGGTGGTGTAATGGTGGTCTCTATACATTAATGAGTGGTAGAGGAGGGCTATGCATTGTGCAGTAACACTTGGGCTACAGTCTGTAAATGTAAACCTACAAAGGATCAGGTCAGTGTAATAGGTATTTCTAGTAAATTGTCATTTTCCGTAGGTAAGCTGTCAGCTACCTAGTATCTATAGAAATGGATAGTTTAAAATTTTCTAATTCTCTCTCTCTCTCTCTCTCTCTCTCTCTCCCTTTCTCTCATATACAGAAGTGGATGAGCTCCCTGAGCTAGATGAAGAGATTGACTTTCTGTCCTCCATCATCACCAAACACAGAGAGTCTGAGATGAAACACACAGGTAGTAGATTATTATTTCATTATTTTATGAAATAGAAGTCAGAATGTCCCTGCATGCGCACACACACACACACTACCGCTAACACAGCATAACAGAACACACATTTACGCACCTATACTGACTGATAGATATTTATCTTGATGTTTCTCTGCTCTGAACAACATGAAATTGTCTTATTTAAATAGTGTCCCATAGAAAATCAATCAGAAATTCATTTTCTCAATTTGTATTAGAACGCGAACGTGAAATTGGCTTATTAAAACAGAACATTAGTCAATGAGAAACTCATCCTCAGGCTGTGTAAATGAGATAAAAATGAAATAGTTTTATTGGTTCAAAGAAGAAAGTCAATTTGTCATTTGAACTGACCTAATTCCTCCCTACTTTTCTCCAGCACCCTCTGAGGTTGCTCCAAAAGCGAAGGAGGACTCCTCACAGCCGAGGAGCCACCACAGACCAGTAGCCTCTCCCAGCTATGCCCCGACAGGACGTCCTGTAACCAGCGCTCTGACCACATCGTCCCCGACGACCAGCCCCAGCTCTCCTAGCCCCAGTCCCATCACCGGCGGCCCTTTTTCTTCGGCAGTGCAGAGCGCCCCCATCATCATCCCCTACCCCTCTGAGGAACACTCTGTCATCAGTATGTTTTCCTCTTTTTTTCCTTTAACCACAGCCTTGCTGTTCAGTAATGGCTTTAAATTATCCTTTAACTCATAGATCTCATAACGGCTCGACTGACTTATGATTCTCACAGAAGCTTTTCAATTAAAGGGGTTTAGGTGGTGTGGTGACCATTTTACATCCTGACCTCACTAACCGTTTTTTTGTTGAATGTAATCAAATTCTCTCAGCAGTGCTCCAAAATCTAGTAGAAAGCCTTCCCTGGACAGTGATGACACTCACTTAGGATTTTTTATGTCCTTGATTTTAGAAGAAACTGTGAATGAGCAGCTGTCCTAATACTTTTGTCCATAAAGGCGGATTCTTTCTTTTTACTCAGATTTTTACCAGTACCAGTACTTCCACCACCAGCAGAATGGTGCATTAATTACTCTGAATTACTTTGAGACTGATGCATCGGTGCAGTGTGTTTGCAGAACGTTTGATGGATTAAAGCGATATTATATGACATTTACATTTACTCATGTTTTGGTATGCTCATGGGCTCCCCCTACAGTTGGGAGCAAAGACATGCTTACAACCATTTCTGAAAAAGCTGAGAGATACAGAACCATGTAGACTAAGGTGGTAGTGTACTGTTACAGGATTTTACACAAATATGACTCGGGCTACTCAGCGTTACGCCATATTTGCATACTTGGCACTGTCCTGCCCGCAGTTAGCAGCATGCCGAGCTCTGAGTAGCAACAATAAGGATGATTTTCTCCCTGTTACAGTCAGCAAAGCATCAGAATGCTAAAAACGTTACATAGTGTTGCTTTAACACATTCAGGGTTGTGTTGAAACATCTGCAGATCTGCTGACCTTCTGCTCTGCATTTTGAGTCCATATAAATACAGATATTCATGTTGTACTGCTGATCTGTTTGCATTAAGTGTCAGCTGCCTGTGTCTGCCTCTCTCTGACACATCATTCTGTGCTTGTTCTTTCTGTAGTAATGACAGGAGTGTGTCTCATGGTGGGATCAGTGGCCTTGGTCTTGGCTGGAGTGTGTTGGGTCAGGTAAGGTCCCAGTCTCCCTCAGCTCACTCAATTCAGCATGCACTGCTCACACTCTAATAGATAACAGCACCTAGAAGGTGTTCAAGCATGACTTATGAGAAAAGTAGAAAACGTAGTTGAACATTCTGAATGTAATTGAAAAGTCATGCCTGTTTTTCCGTGACAGGATGCAGAGAGGAAGTCGTCTGGCTCAGAAAGTGGACTATCCAGCCTTCGGGGTGATGAGCCCTCATTCCTACGACAGCACCACTGTGAGTGGAAAACTCAGACTCCAATTTTTACACACATCCTTACACACAGCAAGGAGCCATGCATTAATGTTGTGTTCAATCTCTTTCGTGTGATTGGCTTTCAGTCTGGAGATAAAAAGCTGGCCCAGAGCGCTCAGATGTACCACTATCAGCATCAGAAGCAGCAGATGTTGTCCCTCAAGTGAGTAGATCCAGATGGGGTACTTCAGCAAACACCAAACACGCCACACAGCTTCATATCTGTAATCTACCCTGACAAGGCTTGTCCTATGGAACAGTTGCAACCAACCCTGGTCCTGGTCCTAGTTCTGCACATTTTAGAGGTTTCCTGCTCACCACCACCAATCACAATTAGCTGATTAGCTGGATAAGGTGTGTTGAGAGCATGGTAAACCCTAACATGTGCAGGATCAGATTTCACAGAAACCTTTTTGGCTTATATATATACACAGATCAGCTATAAGGTAAAGTAAAGTTGCCATTTTGGAGATGTGAGGTTTTTGTGCGACAGTAAAAAGCAGACCTGAGGACAAAATATCAAAAACACTGGGCCTTTTTCTTTATAGAGTGTTAGAGAGTTAAAGACAGTGCCAGTTCCTACCAAGCTTCTACAGTCCACCTTTGATTGATTGGTGGTTTGTAAAGCATATAGTCTGTAAGCTCGTGTATTATTGCCGTTATTCAGTGACAATCCTTGCTAACTATTCTTCTCTTTTGCTCAGACAAAGAGACGAGCCCAAGATCCCAGAATCGGGAGCCACTTCTGATGAGGAGAATGAGGATGGAGACTTCACTGTGTATGAATGCCCTGGTCTCGCCCCGGTAAGCAGCATTTCTATGTTTGCACTGTATATGCCTGCTCTATAAGGGCAGATTCCCTGCAGGTAGAATCAGTGCACCTACAGTGATACACTGTATGTACTAGTGTCAGATTGAGTGCTTGAATCTCTGTCTCTCTCTTTCTCCCTCACTGTCTCTCTCTCCAGACTGGTGAGATGGAGGTAAAGAATCCTCTGTTTGATGACTCTACCCTCAATCTCCATCTTCATCTTGACCTTCAGAGGAGCTACAACTAAACCTGGACGTTCATGCACGATCACAATGAAAATACCACCAAGATCAAATCCCACTCAGCCATGCTGGCATTTCGCCCCGATACCCTTTGGACTACGTTCACCACGCGGAGGACAGTAGTTGGGGAATTAAAGAGGAGGAAAGGGAAGACTGCATGGACAGCATGGACTCTTGGCTTCTTGTGGCCAATTAAGGGCAGCTGGTTCAAGTGTTGTAGAATTAATCTATGGCCTCCTAGTCGCTTTCCCCTCCTGCTGTTTCTCCACTTCAGCCTCCTTTCCATCCAGTGTTTGTTTATTTATTTATTTACTGACTGTTACATAGTGTCTCTGGAAGGTGGACTCAAGACACAATGACGTGGGTAATTAACTTATTGACCTGCCTTCAAACACAAATAGACACCTACACACACACACACCCGCACTGTTCTGCATGATGACTCGTTTGTTTTCTCATGGACGAAACATTTCGTTAAATACTCAGCCCCCACCGGTCACTCTTTGAGTCCATGATACACTGCCAACGTTTTGAAGCACTGCCCCTCCACCTCCACCTTTGTTTGATAGGTCAGTAAGTGTTGCTAGTATTTTTTCAGTGCAGTTTTCCAACATTCTTCTCACATGGATGTCACCTGTTCCTCAGCCCTGCTGCAGGAAATGGTCCATCTGGGTGGTCTTCAAAAGTTGCCAGTGTACCATGGCCTTTATAGTATATGCACGCATCAGTATAGACCATGGAGCGGAAGGCTGTTCAACTAGGCTGAACAGCTCTGTTCATCACCATGGACAGCTCCAGCACATGGAGAAACATCTGCATCTGACCCTACTGTCTGCTGTCGTCAGCTCCAGGATTCTTTATCGTTTCCTTTAGAAGAAAAGGCTTTAAACTTTGCACGCTCACACTTCGCTCGTGTCCTCAAAGCTCGAAGGACGAGCACCTCAGTACTGTGCAAAGGTCTTAGGCTACCTGGGAATCTATTTAAAGCAGTTCATATGGGCGGTGTTCATGTATTTGTTTGGAAGAACACTAACATTGTAGTAAATAGTAAAGATGCACAATCAGAGTTATGGCCCAACTATGCTTTTAAAAACATTGTCAGCATTGGAAAGAGAATTGGCTGATATTTGATGGTTATTGTATTTATTCACTGTCGTTAGCTGCTGAACGTTACAGTAATACACATTTCTCTGTAACGCTTTGTTTGGATAGTGCAGTACAGGTGGTTTGTAGATACTCAGCCTGAATATAAAATACTGAGATATATAAGATACTGGCCTGAATATAAAATGGAATGTGACTCTCTCTTGTTAGGCGAATAACAATCAAAAATTTAAGGGGTCTAAGATGGTCCAGATGGTATCGGACCATTCTCAGTATCAACAGATACTCAGAATTACGGTAACAGTACCAGGCATAAAAAGGGGGCACTGTGCCACCCCTATTTATTACTATTAATTACTAGTATAAAACTAATATATAACCTGGGCCTATAAGTTATGGGCCTACATTCATGCATTTAGTAATAACTGACCTTTAAATTGCATCCATTCATTTTATGCACTTCTTGCTTGTCAGGCTTGCGGTGGGTCTGATGCCTACACAGAATTATTGGCTGCAACTCAGAAACACCCCTGGACAGGGTTTTAATCACTTGAACCCTAATGTTTATTATTCAGTTTTTAATCCTAGTTTGGTTTAGCATATCTAGTGGAGTCCCACAAGGTTCTATCGTAGGGCTTATGAAACTGATGTTAAATATGAAGTGTATGCTTCCATATAGAGTCTAAGGGATTAACTTATATTTAATTAAATATCTAATAAATATCATTTGTTTAAGTTTAAAATATGATAAAATAGTCTAATAGAACTAAAGTGTAGGCTCTTACATATAGAGTCTAAGGGGTTAACTTAATGCTACATTCCTAAGACCACCTGTAATCAGTTTAGGGCCCTAACAATTACATTACCTTAGCCTAGGTCCTAGTCCTTGGCTAAGAATTTCACCAGAGAGTGTGTTCACAATTTGAGCACCATCTATAAGGGGCTATATCATGTTCTATCCAAACAAAGTGAGACCTGTTTCTCTGTAATGCTAATCCAGGTACGAGTTTTACATTTTATAAATGTTTATATTTCAGCATCGGCAGATGTGTATAAGGAAAACATGATTCCTTTATTGGTGCATCCTTAGCAAAAACAATTAAATACTAATAGAAATGGCTTTATATCTGTCCATGTGTTAGCGTGACTATTAACAGCTCAGTATTTGTAGCTGTCGTCCAGTATCTGGTCTGGCTAATCAATATACTGAATCATCAGGTTAAATCAAGTAAGTTGAACCAATCGATGCAGTAGGTGGAGAGTCAATCAATAACTAAAGGAAAATGACAAGAAATTGTTGTTATTTACTGGATTAATGTTTGTGGATTTGTCTTATGTGGTGTTTTGCAAGCACTCGCTTTACTGCTCAGATAATTTGTTTTAAACTAAACCTAAAACTAAGACTTTTGCACAGTACTGTACTTCTGGTTTATTGGCACCACCTCTGGGCCCCTAAGTCCTGAGGGCTGATCCGGGACCAGCTGCACCTCTTTAAACCAAATTGGGTTGAACAGAATATGAAGGGCAGCACTGATCCCTGATCAGCACTGTGATGTGTTGGACAAAAATGTACGATCCCAGGGCTCAGGTTCAGTATCAGGTTCACTACTCAGCCGTCCTTTCTGCCTTTTATTTGTACAATATTGTGAATACTGTGCAATGGAAACCAGATTCATGCATAGAACTACTTGATGCTTAAACATATCAAACCAATTGATGTTAGACATACGTAAGGGTAGAGACGTATGAGATAAAAAGAAAAGAGTTACTGTAAAATGCAGGATGTCCACTCGCAGTACATAAAGGTCTATGTATGAAGAAGCCACATGAAATCTGTAATTTACACATGTCATGTTTCTTTCTACCAAAGTAGAGTCAGTGATGGTATTTTTTAAAAAAAGCACCAGTTGTGGTTTTAATATTTTCATAATTGTGCACATATGAATAACCCTAAATTATAATGTAGCCTTTGTATAGTCTCGTACGGTCCTACTATGCATGATCTGAAGCTGTGGAATGGGACGGGGAGTTGGTATGCATTTATGGTCCTTTGCAAATTGCTTAAATAAACCTACTTACAGCGTGGCCCATGTGGTTGTGATGGCTTTTGGTTCAGGCACACATAGCTGGACAGAGCTCAAAGTAAATGTGAGATGAATGGTTCTGGTCTTGTTTTTATGATGTGAATAGAAGCTAATTCCCAAAACTTAGATCAGATTTCTCAAAATAACAAAAATCTTAAAATAATGAGTTTCTCAAAATAGCAAGAAAGCAACTCAACATGATAAATAATTGCAAAATATCAACAAATGTACTGAAAATGATTTAGTATCTCAAAGTAATAAGATACTATCTCAAAATAGTGCTTAGTATCAAATAATAATAGTATCTCAAATAATGAGATGGTATCTCTAAATTATACTCTTATCTCAAAATAAGGTGATAGTATTTCAATATAATGTAATATAGTATATACACTGATATATCACATCATATAAAGATTACATATATAGTAATAAATGTATATATATATATTATATTTATTCGCTTCTCAATATAAAGTATCTCAAAAATTATTTACAAAGAATGAATAATGAATAATTAAAATATTTCAAAATAATTACTAATATATATGACTAAATAATAAAATAATAACAATAATTGGTTGCTGGATTTTTTTTATTTTATTATTTTTTTCAAAGATTTTTATCTCTGCAGTGGATTCAATGTGCTATAATATGTGATATTACTCTCGGTTCAAGGGTTTGCCCTTCGCTGCTGTTTCTCTGGAAACCTGCCAGCAGTAGCAAGATTTGTGCAGAACTCTCGGTACCTCTATCTACGTCAGTCACGCTGTTAAAGAGCCCCTGGATGACAACAACATGGATTTTGTCCAAGAAGAGGGAGGAATCTATGGCTGCATCCGGAGTTGTTTACTATGACAAATAAGTGCACCACTATTCCAGGTGTGGGCAGTCAGATTACATGTTTTTTGTTGGAAAAATAATGGATATTTATACGCTCTGTACATTTCACACAAATTCCAGATTCCTCTTTTTCTTGTGGAGGAAAACCAACAAAACGTTTTTTTTTTTTTAACCAGGGTTGTCCAAACGTTTCCCTACAACTGTAACAGTACATCAGTCACCACAGTACACACTGTGTATAAGTATAAGTTGAAACTGTGGAGGAATCTCTTAAGGTGCTTTGAGGAGCCTTCAGGAAAAGGTTTTTAAAGGTTCCTCCTTAGGTTCCGTACTACTACTGAGTAGGGCTTTCTCCTGCTCTCCAAAAAGTTATTCATGGCATAAATTCCATAAGTTGGGATGTTGGAAACATTCCTTTCTGCTCTATAATTGCATGATTTAGGAGAACTTTAGGGTTTATCTCCCATTCAACCACATCTCAAAGATGTCAGATCTAGTGACTGGGAAGGCCACTGAAGTTTGAGACTTGGAAGATGGGTAAATTGAGACCTTGACGATACGCAGAGTCAGCAACAATACTCAAACAGGCTGTGGCATTCAAGCAATGACTGATTAATATTAACAGCACCTTTAAAGGTAAAGTGCACATATTTGTCACTGTACAGTGAAATTTAACCCATCTGGTAGTGAACACACACATGTGTTAGGGGCAGTAAATACACACACACACCCAGAGCGGTGGGCAGCCAACTCCAGCGCCCGGGGAGCAGAGAGAGTAAAGGGCCTTGCTCAAGGGCCCAACAGTGGCAGCTTGCCAAGCCCAGGAATCAAACCCACAACCCTGTTATCGATATCCCGGGGCTCTAACCACTGAGCCACCACTGCCACACCACCTTTACACCACCTCCCCCAGTCTGGACTGTTAACACAACTAAGAAACATAAATAGCATTTTATATTTAACATTTATAAATGATATTAGTATTATATTTAAAAATAAATGTTTATATTAACCAAAATCATCCAGGTTGTTTGGACATTTTAAATGTTTTACAGTTCGACAAAGACGTGATGGAGAGTTGATGATATTCAAATAGATTCATGTATTGAAATTAATTTGCTGATGTGTCCTGCAGCTCATATATAGCTTTTAATAATAATCTTAACATGCAAAATAGCATCTATTAGAACTCATAGGGACAAAGGTCCCCAATCAATAATTTGATCGTTTGAATGTCTGACTGTGGTTTATCACTGCTCTCTTCTGGCCACAAGGATAGATGCACTTACTGAGACAACAATATAAATAGCTGCTATAATTATCCTGTAATTTAAAAGAAAATGACCTCACACCATCACACCACATCCACCAGCCCGGACGGTTTACACAACACAGATTGGGGCCATGGATGCATGCTTTTGGCACCATATTCCCACCCTAGAACATCTGTGACCAGTTTTGATGTTATGCTCCCACTGCAGCCTCAGCTTTCTGCTCTTGGCTGAAAGAAGTGGATCCTCATGTGGTTTTCTGCTGTTGTAGCTGATCAGCCTCAAAGTTTAATGTGTTGTGCCTTCTGATGAGCTTTTCTGCTCACCACAATTGCCAAATATTTCCCCATGGATGGCTGATTTGCTCATCACCTACCACTGCTGAACACTTCGATTGTTGGAATATCCCACTGTGTATAAGCATAAGCTAAGCAGTACCCTCTTATTCCCCATACACTAGGCATGTGGTGCGTGTTAGAGCCTCAGCAGTTAGCCTGCTGCCTAACGTTGTACTATTTGAGGTCACAGGACTTTGCCCCATTGCAAGTTATCCAACTGACTGGAGTGTTTGACCGGTAGTGTCAGTATACTGTCGTGTGGGGCCTACATTTTGCCATGTGGGCCTTACTAGCACTTCATCCCCATCACATATGGTAGACATGACTGTGATGACGTGTTTGGGACAGTCCACTTGTGCTGGGTGGATTAATGTGAGCGGGCAATTTTGAGCTAGGAGCAGGATCTGGCTGATACAGCGGCCTCGAGAAGACCGCAGTCGTGCATGTTTGCATATATAGTCCCAGAACTGGAAGGGCTACCAGTTTGGGTGGACTGGCGATTAACAAGCTGCTGAAATCCATCAGCTAAAGCCTGCAGCCTCTGTTGACGCTGCATGAGCGCCCGCGCGCTCAGCAGGACTGAAACTGCGCATGCGTGCGATGATTAGACTTCCATCTCGCACCCATAGCACCCAATTATAAACGTCTTAAGACGTCCAAGTCTGATCTGTCGTCTTAAGACGTTAAATATGTGCGTGTTACCGAGTTTCCCACCAGGAAAGACCACACGAACCCCCCCTGAAGTCCGACGCACCGGCGCTGTCAATGCAGCACGAGCTGGCCGAGTCGTGACGTAAACGCTGTTTCCAACATGGCCGATCAACGGTCAAATAGATACAATTATATATAAAAAAATAATACTTGCATAATTTATAATGGAAACATTGGTTAAACACGTAGAATCACCTCACATTATAGGAATTAATTAGTTAATTAATTAATTAATTAATTAATTTTAATACATTAAAAAAAACGGTCGACGGCCGCCATGTTGTTTTTTTAAACTTCGACATGCAGGTAAAAGCACAGCCAGTCTCCGTGTTGTTTATTTCTTTAAAATTATATTTTTAAACGTGTTATGTATCAGTCAGATCCATGACCTGCAGTTATAAAGTGTCTGCACTTCATGTTTTAATGGTTTAATTTAAGAATAAGAGACTTAAACCAAGCTGTACATTTCTTTCCAGCTGCTGTGTTTGGTAAGTGAGTTCAATGGTGCAATGGTGAGTTCTCATGAGATGGTCGAGATGGTCAAAGTTACAGAGTTTGTGATCTGACCGAGACCCCAGTTCCACATAATCTGCACAGGATGACCAGGACGGAAAAAAGCAACCCAACCCAACACAAACCCAAGGCCACCAGAGCCACGAGAGCCTGGAGCTGGAGTGAGTACGCAATATCCACTTACACTCAGTCTTTCCTCTAATGTAAAATACGAGGTACTGCACAATTCCTAATGAAGAACATTAGTGAAGTACTGCAGTGTCACTTACTGTTTATGAAAAGTCACACACAGACATTGTTTTTAATATGTAAAATGGAAAGTTGCACTAGTTTTTACATTGTTTACGTTTGTTTCCCAATAATCTAACATTAAAAAGGGACTTTTTAATTTTCCCCATAAAGAGGACATTCTTTGTTTTCTGGTCAATAATAAAGATCATAAAGGGACGATTGAAGTTTAGAACAAGAGTCCACTTCAAGCGTGAGACGGATGCCCCAGTCACAGCAGTAGCAGTGGCCCCAGTTTCATCCACATCCAGACTGGCTTGATGGACAGCCTGAGGAAGAAAAGTGGGAATTTTCAATTAACCGACTAACTGAAAACTTGATACACACCCCTGATGACTCCATTTACTATTAATATTTATTATTTTGTAACATTTCAATATTTCAAAAAACGTTTTCCATGATATAGCTGGGAGGCCCTTTAATTTGCAAACAAAAAACATTTTATGCTGATAAATTACACACTTACGCTGTTCCAAACCTAGCAAGTTCGACCCCCAAGTGGTTAAAAATTCAGTCTGAGGATTTTTTTTTCTCCATTATGTATGCGGCCTTCCGGGACCCGAATTTCCCACCCCTGCTTCAAAGCTTATAAAAAACTTCAGCCGAATTAGCTTTTTTAACTGGATATCTAGCTAGCCAACACACTTGCTAACCAGTTGCTTTTAATGCAAGAACCTTGTATCTCCATTTTTGCAGATTTGCAAATAATTTACATAATGTAAGTCTAGCAGTTGTTCTTTATATTGTGTCCAACTCTGTGCTGAATGGGCCAGTAGAAATGCTCCAAAATAACTGAATAAAAATCTTCAATTGAAAGGGAAGGTGAAGGTTTTTGAGATGGTGATGATACATTTGTTCTGGTAAGGTTATAAACATGTGGCAGTTCAAGAAACTCACCCTCCAACAAGCCACGGCCACCTTCACCAGTCTCTTGTAGCTTTGTCAGTGATGAGGGGGAAGTTTGCTTTGTTAAATTTGCACAGTAACCAACTTTTACCCTGTTTATTTTTTGTGTCTTTGGCAAAAGTTGTGGAGGGTAAATACAGGGGAGCATGGATACATACTGAGTACCTGGATGTTGAGGTTAACTGGATGGTTTAGACGAGGGTTTACCTGTCCCTCATATAGACAGTCTAGCACACACTGGGTAAATGTGAAGGTACTGTAGATTACTAAAGTTGGATATTTGAGCCCTCTTATATAAAGCTGTTTATGGGAGTTTTACTGAATACCTAGCGTTAGCAATAAATCCTAGCTAGAGTTATCATTTTATTAGGTATGTTTTTTTGTAAATGAGGTTTTATGGATTTTGCTTGACAAAGTTGCATCTGGCCTACTATGTTTTTAAGAAAAATAAATGATTTCTTAATAATTATATTAAGTGAGATTCCAAAATTACAGATAGTGAAAGAGTTCAGTTCAAAGGGACTTCAGTTGACTTTAAAGTTTACCGGTCATTGCGTCTTACAGGTTAAAACAGCTAGTGCTCATTATGAGCAATACAACACAATGTGAGCACAGACCTGCTGTAAGGGCTCTACTTGGGGTCCCTGTGGAATGAAATGCTCCTGAAACTTGAAAAGAGAGTACTGAAATTTATTTACATTTACATTTACAGCATTTAGCAGACGCTCTTATCCAGAGCGACTTACAAAGTGCTTTGCTATTTACCCAAGAAAAGCCTTAGCTAGTTAGAATAGGCTAATAATTCAAAAGATACCTCCAAGCTTAGACATTACTAAACACAATACAATAAGGCGACCATAGAACTATTCGTCCAAGTACTCTCTGAAGAGGTGGGTCTTCAGTCTGCGTTTGAGGACAGCGAGCGACTCGGCCGTTCGGACACCCAGGGGCAGCTCGTTCCACCACTTTGGTGCCAGGACAGAAAAATGCCTGGACGCTTGTCTTCCGCGGATTTTGAGGGATGGCGGGTCGAGCCGAGCCGTACTTGAAGCTCGAAGGGCTCTTGGTGCGGATCGGCTTTTGACCATTGCCATCAGATACGGAGGGGCTGGTCCGTTCTTGGCTTTGTAGGCCAGAGTCAGTGTTTTAAATCTGATGCGGGCAGCTACAGGAAGCCAGTGGAGAGAACGCAGCAGCGGAGTGACACTTTAGCTTTAGCTTTGTGTCTCAAGATGAACTGCATTTAACGTTTTTGGAATCAACCACATTTAAATCAGTTTGTAAGTGTATTTCTATTTATGGCATTTCTTTTCACAACAAATTCAGTCACAAAGCAGCTTTACAGAGATCCTGCTCCAAGCCTCTTTTGAGCAAGCTAGTGGCAAGGAAGAGAGGCAGAGATCTTGAGGTGAACCAAGACTCAAAAGGGGAGAGTCAGGTCTGACGGTCCCTGGATGAATCAGTTGGAACTGGGCATCTCAGTACGAAACTTTATCAAACTCTGCGCACCAACTTTGACCACCATGCCCCCCCTGCCACCCGTGTCACACTAGCTGCCCACCCTTCTGCCCATGCTAGTTGTCTAATGACTATGTTAAAATTTACATGTACTTTAACTCTGACACTATTATTATTACCACCAGTAATCATCATTACTCTTACCATCACTACTGTGATTATATGAATTATAATTAAATATTATAATTATTTTTGCACATTTGAGCAGTAGAACAGTCCTATGTGGTGGTTTGGTGGCTTTTGTCAATAATTTATAAACGGTCACCTTTGGTTTGCTCGCTGGGGGTCTTTGGTTTTCATGTGTTGTTGATCTCTTGTCCTCTCATTGATTACTGTACTATAAAAAATGGCAGCTACGGCAGTCTGTGAATTCCTGTGCCGAACTGCACTGTGCAGTACAGAGGGTCGTTGGTGGTGTCTGCTGTGATGTAAGCATAGACTGTACAGTGTATGGCTGAGATGTGAGACTGTACTAAGTGATGTACTTTGTAGTGGGGGAACCAGTTAGTGGTGTTAAACGTTTTTACCCTGCTTCCTTCACAAGGCATGTTCTGCAAATATGTAAGTTCAAGTCAGAAACTGGACTCAAGTGTTGAAATCCATCAGCACCTGCTTTTAATGGGTTTCTGCAGCCATGCATGAAGACCTCGCAATAATGTGTAACGCTACAGCAACTCGCAAAATACAGATCATATGATCTGACCAGTGTATGATCTGATTACATTCAGTCTAGGCTCTAAAATATGAGGTAAAACAGTTAAAAACTGTACTGTGTTATGTACTGTTTATGAAAAGGTCATGCACAAGGTACAGCAAGAAATGTCAAGGTTAAACAAGTAACAAGCAAACTTTTATTATCTAAAATGTCAAGTTGCACATTTAACATCGTTTACATTTATTTCTCAATGATCTACAAATCAATAAAGATAATTTTATCTTTTCAATGTCAGTTCATCTCTTTTGATGGATTGGCAACTTTCCCCATAAAGAGGACATTCTTTGTTTTCTGGTCAATAATAAAGATCATAAAGGGACGATTAAAGTTTAGAATTGGCTTTTCAATCCACATATAGGGAACGAAGGATACTCCAGTCACAGCAGTAGCAGTAGACCCAGTTTCATCCACATCCAGACTGGCTTGATGGACAGCCTGAGGAGAAAAAAATGGGAATGTTCAATTGGCCAAGTAACTAAGAAAATACCCTAACTTCACCCCTGATGACTCCATTTACTGAGACCCCCACTCACAGCCTCAGATACTGAGTTTATTGACCAATGGGTCCACATGGCTACCAGATCAGAGACAAAATCTAGAAGCAGGTGTTCCTAGTAGCCACACCTAAACACTGTCTGAACACAATCTGAAACTAATATTTCTTAACAAACTGACCAGAAAAGGGGTTTTAGGCACACATATACTGTCTAAAATGCAATGTCAGCAGCATTCCTATTTTTTTAACATCCCCTGTGACTTCCCATGTTGCCCATTTTAATGCCATGGGATCTCTACTGGGGTCTCCAATAAATAAATAAATAAATAAATAAATAAGCAGACATAATGCATAATTATGAGTAATGACATGACTTTTATTAAATATTAGACATTATCAGCAATGATTTACATCCTTACCTCAGAAACAAGCACATTTTCCTCAGATGAAATTCCAGTGAAGTTTGCTTTCGTTGTAAACATATCCTTCATTCCCATTCCCCTCAGAATGTCTTTCAGGGAATAGGAGGTTTTAATGGAGAACTTGGGGATAAAAATCTCACATTCCCTGCAGAAACACAAATGTTTGCAGATACATTTATCAGCTATCAGCTTTTTTACAGACATAAATATATTGTAATTATGATTTGTACATTTGAATTACATAAGCATAACTGTACGATCCTAGGAATCATTTACGTGGTGTGTGTTATCTAATCTATTCGGGTGCTCTCTTAACCACATCGAAATAAAAGCCAACAGAACAATGTGATTGGCAACTGATGATCATGGGATAAGATTGGAGCTCAGTTTTCTCCAGATGGTAAACTGTCATTTAAGTCCTATTTTAATTCTATTAATTCTGCAGGATTTCAAGACAAGCTGTTCTCTTCATTCTCTATGGAGCACTGTAGAACCAACGTAACCTTAATAATTCATTATTAAAGAGTAGAAGGCTGAACTGTGCTCAAAAGACTTAAGATAGATACTGTGACCGGGAGTATGTGATATACTAAATTGACAAAAGTATTGGGCCACCTGCTCATTCATTGCTTTCTGTTGAAATCATCACACATAACTACATCTGTATCAGCAATGGGTGCAATGTAAGATAGCTGAATACATTCATTAATTAGAAGAGGTGTCCACAAACATTTGCCCATATTGTATAGTTTGGTAGAAGTCATTAAAGAAAAAAGTGAAAACTAGATACATCTCCAAATCCTTCAAGAGGTAGATTACCGTTTTTCCATCCATCTCAGCCATCTTGTTATGTGTTGTGGAGATACAGCTTTCTCCAGATCAGCGAGACCTTTGTCTGGGAGAGCCAGCAGCATGGAGAAAGAGTCATTGTATTGCAGAGAAAGGACTTGTGTAGAAAGTACATGATCGTGGTAGGTGTGAAAGGAATCCTCCTGATACATCATTTGAACTGGGACAGTAGTTTCATTGTCCACATGGAAGTCCTTCTGTGCAGTGTTCCTGATGTTGAATGGGACGGACCATTTACCTTTAGAATCAAAACAACTGTATTTAGTAATCAGGATAAAACTGTTCATGTGAATTAGCCTCATTAATCCTGTTTCCACCCCCAGGACGCATTGTGATTGGATTACAATCAGATCCCGGAAGTGGTCAGAGCGAGGCTGGTGGACAGCATGCTAACCCTGCGATAGAGATGCTGGGTGAGGCCTCGCCCCTGCACAGCTACCATACCTCTGGGTTAGCATCATTACCGCAGGGTTAGCAATCACTGTTGCTTTGGCTGCTAGCCTCGCCCATCATCTCTGCTACAGCGTTAGTCACAAGCCATGTTTATGAAGTCCTGGCATCTTCACAACTAAAAACTAGTAAATATATGATCTACATCTTGAGTCAAAGTATATCCTCATACAAACGCATATTAATGACCGGTGTAGACAGGCTCATTAGTTAAACCTACCTTTAAAATATATATAGCTGAGCAGGTACATGAGCGTTCTGGGATCCAGATCTTGGATAAACTTGCTAATTTTGCCCCGGGTCTTTTCGCTCACATACTTGTTCATCTGCTCAGTGGTCTCTACTGTCTTGGTGAAATCAACCGAGAAGCCGTCCGACAGATAGAAACGCTTCATCTTCTCCAGGAACTCAGGATGAGGCTTAAAAGTGTCCTGGACATAGAGAGCGGTGCCAACCTCCAGATCCACATCTGTCCTCTGGTTGAGGGTCTGTAAGAGGCTTAGGAAAGCTTGGTGCACCTCCTCACTGGTGAAGACGGACCCGCTGAATCCGAGGCCGCTGAAAAGCTGCTGATGGGTCTCACCGTCTGCTCCTAAAGAAATAGCAGCCAGAGCCACGGACACAGCCAGTGGAGAGAAGAACACGTTTTTGGACTCTGAATCCGGCTGTGCCACGATGCTTTTGTACAGACGGAAAGCAAAGTCGTTGTTCTTCTCATGAAGCTGTACGGTGTTTTCAGTCTGCTGTTCCAGATCTCCACGTACAGCTGTGTAAATTAAGGCAGAAAAAAGACAAGTCCACAGGCAAAGGATGTTCTTCGCCATTGTTCTGTGGAGACAGAAATGACACAGTTGATCTAACAAGCAAAGCTTTTTACATTTACAGCATTTGGTTGACGCTCGTATCCAGAGTGCTTATACTTGAATCATGCTACACAGGTTAGTGAATGTAGAGTCAGGAGTCTTGCCCAAGGGTTCTTACTGGTGTAGTGAGGTGGGCTTGATGGAGGATCTAGGCCTTTATTGTACAAAAACCTTCTCTTTGACGGGGAAAATGAATCAGTACAGGCAGTAAATGCAGAGTGTAAAAGAAATCTTTCATTTTCTAGCTAATCACAAATTTTTCTAGCTAACTAGCTAGCTTACCAGTGCACCTGCTAACCAGTTATTGTTTATTTATTTATTTCAAAATTAACAAAATTAACAGTGTTAGTAGGGGTTAACTTGGTTAACTAAGGTTGAGATGTCTCTAAAGTCTGAAAATATGTGAGCTAATTCTATAAAATAACCTTATAAAATCCAGTTCACATCCAGTTACAGGCCTCATAGCTCCTGTTCGCTTTCATTTGCTTCACACTAATGCTCTCAGTGCCCCAACGCTAGACATTATATCGTCACTCTCATGAAAACACCTCCATGAATCTCCACATTTGCCAAATTTCATGTTTTGACACAATGTGAATTAACCAATGGTAAGTAGGAAATCTTTTCACACTCATTTCCGCTGAAAATGTCTTTCTCCTTCTTCTGTAAAGATGCTGTTTTGAAAATACAAAGTTTTTGAATGACAGTGATGATTATAGTGATGATATATTTGTTCTGGTGAGGCTATAAATGTGTGAAAATGCAACTTACCCACCAACGAGCCACGGCCACCTTCACCAGTCTCTTGTAGCTTTGTCAGTGATGAGGGGGAACTTTGCTTTGCTAAATTTGCACAGTAACCAACCTTTACCCTGTTTATTTTTTGTGTCTTTGGTTTAAAGCTATTCTAATCATTAACCAGCAGCCATTGGGTAGCAAACAATTTTGAGCCCCCTCTCATACAAAGCTGTTGACATACACACCTAATATATATGATCATAATTATAAAACCTATTTAACTGGCAGCAATTACATTGAATGATGTCTCTATTTCTTATTTGACACATTTTTTCCTTAAGTGAAAACTCTAGCAATTCTTACTTTGTTTCTAACCCCTATGTCTTCAAATGGTGAGCTATGGTGTGTAAACACAGTAACGGGCTTAAGCTACAATGCTACTAAGAGGTATTGCAGCTAAAAGCAAAACGACTGTCCATCTTGTTGCTCTAATGACAGATAAACACATCAGTTCATTAAAATGATATGAATAGTTCATTAGCAGATTCTGAGATCTCGTTGTCAGATCTTTGTAATAGAGTAGCAGTATTTTTTATAAATATATTTAGTGCAGTAATTAATCCTATGTTCAGTGCAGTTACCAACATCATTTTAAAGAAAGGGTTTTTGATGCAATTACTGGATAAACACACTTAACATTATGTTACCGTGTTATTACCCCCTACAATTACCACAAAAAATTGAGTATGTAGTAACTATGAAAAACACTGGAAAACTATGAAAAACACTCTCCCTTTTTTTTTTTTAGCCATTTTCAGTTTTTGTCATGTGTTCTTTACATTGTGTCAAAATTTCACAAGGACCGTTCAATACCAGAGCAAATGCTCCATAATGACTTGGGGGGGGTGTAACAGAAACACCCGAGCCTTTCAGTGAAGGAACTGGCTGTGCTGAATCCACAAAGTACTTGTTACTATGCCTTCATGATACACCTTATCAAACACAGACCTTACTGAATTTGTGGACACCTGGACAAAATGTCTGTAACCAGAGATGGTAACAGATGGTTAGTGGCAATTTAACCTTTGGAGCATCTGCAACACACTACTTTGACATGCAGGGCAGTGGTGGATCAGCAGTTAGAGTTCTGGGGTATTGATGACAGGGTTGCCTCTCTGCTCCCCGGGTGCTGGAGAGGTTGGCTGCCCACCGCTCTGTGTGTGCTCACTGCCCCTAGTTAGTGAGTGTGTTCCCTACCACAGATGGGTAAAATGCAGAGGACACTTTTTGCTGTAGATAGTACAGTGACAAATGCGCGCACCTTTACGCATATTCAATAATGGTTAAAAATAGTGATGCATGCATAGTATTTGTTTTGGCTATTCACTTTTCTTGTCGAAAGCTGGCCCTTGTACAGGCCACACGGACCAATGCGAGGGGCCTGAAACACACCTATAAGAAACAAACATGGGGCGTTGTAAGCGGCTCGTCACCTGCTAGTGTGAACGCAGGAAATGACTTATGAGTAAGACTTTTTACTGTAACTACAGGCTACAACAAAAACCACTCTTCTACACATTTACTAACCATCCATCAATTAGGCACACCCACCTTCCCCAAACACTTACAAAGCCAAATCCATCCTAATCATTAACTGCCTCCAGTAGACACTAGGCTGTTGTGGGCATGAGAGTAAATTGAGGTAGTCTCACTAAATATTGATCACTTGAACTTTGAAACAAACAGAATTGATTAGATGACCATTGCCTTGATTAGACAAGCATTTACCTATTCCTCATATTGACAACCGTTACACATTACCCTTGTTAGCACACAAAAAAGGAATCCCTGCAGCTCCTACACAAATACAGTTGATTTGTACAGGCAGTACACTTACTCTAATGCTTGTTATGCTAACTGCAGCTGTGTGCTTTCCTCTCCTACCTGAGCTTACAATATATTCTCATGCTCTGACCTGGGCGGTTAGACAAAACATGGAGACAATCTGAGAGAGACTTTTATTAAACTGATCAGAAGAATATCAAAAGATTACACATTCTGGATTGATACGTGAAACTTTTCTATTTTTATGGTATACATTACGACAAAATCAGGAATTGAACAATATACGTATCAATTTACCGTCAACAACATGTATTTTTTATACCTTACATATTTTAGGAAAATATAAAAAGCTATAGCTTCCTTCCAGTATTGATGAATTTTTAAAGATTAAAGAAGTTTTAAGTATAAAAGAAGAACAGAAGATACAACCAGGGGTTTAAAAGTAGTGCAACAAAAGCAAAGTAGGTTAGAAATCAACTGAGTATAATAATATATATGTAGACTTTCTTACTTTTTAAAACACAAATATGGATACACACACACACACGTACAACCTCCACACACACAGTACACACAAGAAAACACAAATAGTAATTCTGTACAGTTAATTGGAGTCATCTTTTTCTGCAAACATTAGACTAGTTTACTCCTCCTCCTCCTCTTCTTTTTCAGTGTTCTGCTTCTTCGGCACCTGGAGGTGAGATCAAACACGTAATAGTACGTGTAACAGATTGTCTTCTGTCTTATGTCTAATATATTTAGACATAATATTCATACACGTGCAAAGAGTTCCATACATAGGACCCTCTAATTTATATATATTTAGTATATTTCTGTATATTTAGTTCTCTATATTTAGTATTTCTGTTTATGTAGTTCTGCATATTTAATATATATCTTTATTTTTAGTTCTGTACATTTAATACATTTAGTTCTGTATATTTAGCATATGTCTGTATATTAATGCTATCCTGCTGTAAAGTAACTACCTGAGCCCCACCACATGCATTTCCAAGCATGAATGTCGTGACATGTGCAAATGACAAATAAACCTTGATGAATGACATAAAGCTAAGGCACATACAGTAGTTCACCTTATACAGAGAGAGGTTATTTATCTTTAATGTATGTGTCATTTTCTGCAAAGTTTCAATGTGTATTTGATGAGTGAGCTGAAAAATTACATACCTTTGATGTCACTGTGTTTTTTGGGGGGTGTTCTTTGCTCTCTGGTCTTACTCTGCATGGAGGTCTGCAATGAAGAATAAGAAGACCTACTGCCAACCATAACTTAAAAGTGTACAGAAAACGCCTTAGCAGTTTAGCAGCTGCCAAACACAGAAAAAAATCCTTTATTCTTTACACTCACGTTTCTGTTCACAGTGAGACGACTAAAAATAAACATTTACGAAAATACATAGTATTTCTGGCATTCTGGCCTTTTTCCTGCTTATTTTAACCCATGAAGTCATGGTAGATCAGACCAGGATGGTGTGGCAGAGTTGTTGGACAGTTGTAGAGTGTGTGTTTACACACTATAGGCTGTACCAACTACCTCAGGAGCAGCTATATGACACTAGGTGAAACAGACTGTAACTGCAGTTGCTGATTAGCTTGATGGCTGAGGCTAGCCAGCCATGTACTCACCCTATAGCCCCCGCAGGGCCAACCTTGTGGCTATCATTCAGAACATCAGAGTTAGAGGAGTACATCTCCATGGCTCTCCCCCGCTGACTCCTGCTTCTCCCCTGCAACTCCACATTGGTGTTCTTGCCAGATGAAGAAAGACTCATGAAGGGAGAGGACCTCCATGGGTCTGCATCTGAACTGCAGCTTTGCCAACCCTGAAGAGCTGATGGCAGGAACTCCTCACCAGGGTCTTCTGCATGAGCGCATACAGAGGTAAGATCATCATCATTATTAGACAAACAGAACAAAAAATAAGTAACATCCATATAGTGATATTAGAGATGAGAAATAGGACAAGAGTGTGTAAACTGAATTGAATTGAAAATCATGCATTTCCAAAATAGTGACTTTATAAGAGAAGGCAAAGATGCCCTTAAATTTAAATGAAAGTCTATGTAAAATAAAGGGCCCTATTTGAGCGATCTTTTGGCACTGCGCAGTTTGATTTAGGGCATGTCAGTGTGTCTTTGCTGTAGTAACGATGGGAAACTTAATTCTCTTAATTATTCATGGGTGTGTTTTGGGCATAATGTGCAATAAACCAATCAGAGTGTCACTTGTTATACCCTTTGAGAGCCAGGTGTGGTCTGACTTTGGCAGACTGCTATGTCAGTGGCGCAAAGCGGGGATGTACGTACGTTGGGCACCCGCCTGTGTTGACAATTCACTGCCAAGATAGCAACAAACATCTGACTGCTTATGTCAGCAGCAATATTCATAGAGTGAGATTGTGATGCGTCTTACCCTGGTGTCTGACTCTCCTTTGCCTCTCAGGAGAGCTTCGCCCGCACGTCTCTTTGGTAGGGAAGAGGGGTTTCCGTGGAGATGTTCCATCTGTTTGGTAAGCCGTTACAGGACGAAGGTCACACTTGTCCTGAGTGAGTATGAACACAAAATAAGACAAGCTCACAAGTTGGATTAGACTTGACATTAAACCTCATATTTTGTCTGTATTTATGAAAAAACAGTGTAAGGATCAGCCTTTGAGGTTTTTCTTATTGATCGCTGTTCAGCTCAGTCGATTCAAGACAATTGCCTATACCAATCAAAGGCTGGGGCTGGATGCCACATTAACTGTTCCAGGCAAACAGGGCTTCTGTAATGTCCCTGCTTTATCGCTCAATATGAAATATACTTCACTTTTTGGAATCGACCACATTTAAAAAGGTGTCGAGCTGAGCGGAGTACAGCACTGGCTTCTCTAGCCACCCTTGGTTCCATCTAGCAGTTGAACAAGGAACCGCAGTGCCCTGTGGCTGAGGAGCCTCGCGCAGAACTGCTGCAATCCTTAACTTGTAACCCCCATTACATGCAATGCTCTCAACACCACTGACACCACAACGACATCAGACGTGCATCTCTCTCTTTACAATCAATGTCACTTATGGGGAGATGCAGCCCATGTAGGCGAGGACGACGGAACGTCAGCATATCATGCAGAGTTCTGAAGTGCTTGCGCAGCTTGAGTGCTCGCAAAATTGCAATGAGAAACCAAAACTAACCAGATCAAATGTGTATAACGGTATGTGTATAACAAAAGCAGATGAAATGTGTACTGCTGCTATACCTGATGGTGAAATACAACATTCTCCTCCAGAGCCACTCCACAGAACTCACAGGGAATGACCACATCTCCCTCTAGTGGGCTGGAAGGGGGACTGTAGGAGAGTGGCGACACAGAGTGAGGGAGGTTGGGTGGACTGGGAGTTCGGGGAAGGATCACATGACTGCCCCCATGGGTGAAGGTGTCTTCATACGATAAAGACGAAGCCTGCTTGCTGAAGGAGGCAATGGCTGAAGCTGGGCTGCAGCCAGTCTGGTAAGTGAAAGAGCAGACAATGATTAGCAGCAGAAGCAGCAGTCAGTGAGAGCGCACACTGGACAGGTCAACAATGCTGAAAATGCTTAACAATGCTTTGGACAGTTGGATTTCACACCTGTCATTTCCATTCGCTCTTTCCCTTCTGGCACTTCTTGTAATCCCACACATATGACTCATCAGTGGGTAGCAGGTCAATTATATTTACATGTAAAAAATTTGCAAGATGCTTTCATTCAGAGCAACTTCATTTTTAATCACAAAAGTTAGGCCAATGTTGGGTTGTTGCTTGCCCAGGAATCTAACCAAGCCTGCTATGTGGAACAAAACAGTGTTCATCAGTGCTCTAGTTAGAGGTACTATATAATTAATATACAATAATATTAAAGCTGTTACATAATTTTTTTTTTTATTATTCAAACGCAAGTTCGTATCCCAAGCCATGTCGCTTTGCCATCAGCGGCCAAAGTCAGAAAGAGCACAACTGTTTGTGCTCTCTCTGACTGGTGGGTAGACGGTGCTCTCCCCGATGGAGCTCATTTGACTGGAAAAGATCTTTAGCAGACTCCGAAGTGGTGCACCGGTGCACTGTTCTACTGTGCAGCGACACCAGCACAAATATGATCTTGATGGAAGAGTTGTTAGAAGAAAGCATTTCCTGCATCATCACCACAAAATTCAGCATTGCAAGTTTCCACAGGAAGATGTCATGTTGACCGAGGAAGCTTAAACAGAACTCTTTACTCGCAATTGGCTAAAATGTGTGAAGAATTTTACATATTTTGAAGAATTTTATGGGGTGAAGAATTTTATAGAGTGAAGAATTTTCTGAAAAGAACACCTCTGCAACTGTTAAGCACAGAGCTCACTGAGCATGCTTTGGGCTTGTGTTGTAGCCAGTGGCAGTAACAGCATTTTACTGGTACGGAAGAATGGATTTGAATAAATAGCAAATCTAGAAACAAACAAACAAAAAAAATCTACAAAATCAGACAAACTGCAAAAAGCTGAAGACACCTCAAAATCTGCACAATTCAAGAAGCTGAAAATTTTGCTCTAGACTCAAAAGTATGCAAGACAATGCAAGATGGCCAAACCTTTGTTTTGGGTACTTTTCCTTTTTTGCTAATTTTTAAACTGTAAACAATAGAACTTGCTTAAAAGATCATATAAATGTGTCAGCTTTAACTTTAGTTATGCCTTGGAAATCAGGTCAACTTCTTTGCGCTTAGCTATTCACAGCAACAATAATTCTGACCAAGGGTTCTCTTTTGCATGCCACTGTACATCTCTGAAGTCCGATACTAAAACCAGACTTGGCACATGTCGACGAAATTAAGCTGTACGGAAGCAATATGCTGAGAGGAGATAAGTGAAGACTTTGCTCTGACCTGGTGCAAAATGAGGTCCTCTTCAGGAAAGAGCTCTTCACAGAACTCGCAGGGCAGCATGATCTCTGAGGCAGGATCTCTGAGAGCTGGAGCCGTGTTAGTGTTTGGGGCATTGGTGCAGTAAGTGTTGTTATTTGTGGTGGAGGACAGCTGGGAGTTAAGGGTGCTTTGGGCAGATACCCTGCCCAGACGGTGGTCCCAGACATCAGTCCATATGCCCTCCTGAGCCCCCAAATCCTCGTGGTCCCCGTCACTCTGCAGGCTGAGGGCCAGCAGATAGTCCAGACCAGAGGAGTCATAATCTGGCAGATGGCCAAGGGGCCACAGCAGGCTGTTGTTGTTGGTCTCAAACTCTGCTTCCTGATCCAGCACTGAGGAAATGAGCACATTCAAACATCCTCATGTTTCTGCACACCATGAAACGGCAAAAGGCTTCCTGTTAGAATAAAGAGCCTTTTCAATCAAATTCACTAACACTCAGAGATGATTATCTTGGCAATGTCTAAGACTGCTTCAGACAAAGTTTGCCTGAGAAGCAAAATACACACTGATATACTTCTACTACATATGCTAGAGGTGGGCAAGGATACCATTATTGTAATCAAATATGGCACAATGCACTTTTCAGAGGCCTAAAGCCATTGGGCTAAAGGAGTAGGCCTAAAGCCATTGGGCTAAAGGAGTAGGCCTAAAGCCATTGGGCTAAAGGAGTAGGCCTAAAGCCATTTGGCTAAAGGAGTAGGCCAAAGCCTTCGTGCTAAAGGAGTAGCCTAAAGCCTTCGGGCTAAAGAAGTAGGCCAAAGCCATTGGGCTAAAGGAGTAGTCTAAAGGCTAAGGAGGCCTATCATGCACACCCCCATTTCCCACAAAGCTAGAATAGTACCTACAGCGGGCAAATTCGTTGTTCCTCGGTTCTGTGTTCCTCCTGGCTCCTGCCCCTATTGGTCCCCTGGTGCTGTTGTGCAATCTGCCTTCTAATGGTCGTGGTGGACCCCTGCGGTCTGTTGACCCAGTGCTGTTGTTATTATGGATCCTTTCCTGAGCCCTCAGCAGGTTGTGGATGGGTTGGGTCTCAAACCAAGCTCCAGGCAGATGGAGCCCAGTCCTCTGCTCCTGCGGAGGGGTCAGACTCCCACACAAGGCTGGGTGGATCTCCTTCTCTCTCAGCATAACGTTGCACTTGCAGACAGGGCAGGGCTCGGTACGGGTCCCGCAGTACTCCTCATGCTCTCTGGCCTGGCAAAAGGTCACCTCCAGGTCGCAGTACTGACATGGGACCAGCCGCTGGCTGCACTCCGAGCTCTAGAAATAGACTCTGTGTAAAGCACTATAATCAAAGCAGAGGCGGTTTCTGCAAAATAAATGAGGCGTAGTTTTATAGGACAGTACCTGATGGGTCTCCATGAGACTTTTTTCAATCTTCAGACCACATTTGCACTGGACCTAAAAGAAAAAGAGGCAGCTGCTTAAAAGTGATGATGGGTACCTAATGGGTTTGAACTAGAGATCACATTATTCCTTAAACTGCAGATGATGTTCATTCGAGCCTAATGCCAGGAGTGGCCTAGAGGGGTCCCAGCATTAAGCTGTCCCAGCATTAAGCTGTGAAGCAGTGGAACGGTGTTCTCTGGAATGATGGTTGGTGCTCCATCCAGTACTTTTGGAGTTGGAGTTGGGGATGAGGTGGAATAGTGATCATCCAACAACCTGACCTCAATAACACTCTTGTTGTCTTGAGTGTTTAAATGCATTCACAGTAATGCTTCTCTAAAATCTAGTAGAAAGACTTCTTCCCCGGACAGTATCCAACAAAAGCTGCTCCAGACTGCTCTAACAAAAGCAGGATCCACTCTTTTTTTTAATAGTCATGATTTTAAAAGCAGGTGTCCCAATATAGTGTTGATCCCATATAGTGTATCAGAGTAACACAGTTTGAACTGGACTGTCAAATATGTCATGTGGATGCCTATATATTATGGGATTCTTTGGCAGCTAATCAACAGTTTATACCAGTGATGGTGCAAATGAACTGAAATCAGCTGTTCACTTATTTACCGCCTTCTGTCGGCTCTTAATAGGCCTAGCCTGAGGCGTACAGATCAGCTTGTGGCGAGAGCGTCAGATCAGATCCTTAATCTCTTTATTCACCTGTACTGTACCAGGAACAGGAATTTGATCTGACTGGGGCACAGCCAACCACACAACCTAAAATGACATGTTGTCTGTTATAGTGTTGAATGTTGAACTGAAATGTTACATATTAAACCAAGGCACATTTTGAGCCACTCTAATATCTCAGATTCTGCCATTATCTTGATACAGGCTTTCATAAGAGGGGCAGAAGAGAAGGAAGTTCCTATCATCTACGTATCATATTGGTTCAGTACTAAATATGCATTTAGACATTCAGTTTTCAACACTTAGTATTGATACCTTTATAAGAGAATTTATTTTTTAAAGGAAGCACTGAAGTATCAATACTTAAATGTCAATCCACCAATCCCCATTAGTCATACCTGTGAATGCTCCTGCTCTTTATGCTCCATCAGCTCAGCACGGGGAACTGGCTCTTGGCACACATCACACAGGGCAATGTTCCGCCGGCAGTGGATCTCGTGTGTAGTGAAGTTGGCCTCTGGGATGTCATGCTTGCTGTGGAATTGAACAGGAGGAAAGAATGACAATCACGAAGGGAAAACAATAGGGTATAGGAAAAAGGCTTAGGGATGGTGAATTAACGTATGGCAAATCTGTGAGGAATATCCACTCATAGATGAGGATGATGATGATGACAATAATAATAATAATAATAATAATAATAATAATAACAATAAGCACCTTTCATATACTTACAGATGCAATACAAAGTTAAAACAGCAAAAAGATCCAACAAATAAAAGCAACAACATAAAAGAGGTAAATTAGTAATCACTAAACTTAATATGCATAAGGTCAAAATAAAAACAACAGACCAATGAATCCAGTTTCCCTGGATTCATTGGTCTGTTGTTTTTATTAAACAGGGAAAGTCATATAATTAAACAAATAAAACCATTTAGAAGTATTTTAACAATTCATTATTAAAAGAAAAAAATCTTTAAAATAATAAATAATGAAAATAAAACTAAATGAACAATGAATAAATGTTGTTAATTGAATAGGAATGGATATGGGATAGTTTTTCAATATCTAGAAGAATATATAGTTCCAATATGAAACCCCAAAGGCTTTCAAATAAGTCTGTAAATTTAGAAAAGTCCCTTTAACTGCTCTTTCTACTCGGATCAGGATGACACTTTGGAGCTATACCACTTCTTCTTAGACGTGCTTTTTCCCTTAATTGCTTGCGTAAGTAAATGTTAAGATAAACTGACATTCTTCTAAACTCTTCTTAAGATTTTTTTTCTTCTTAACCTTCCACTCAATTTTAATATTAAAATTATTCAACTTGAGATAGCCTCACATTTGTCCTAGACTGTAAGAGTTCACTAAATCGGCCTCTAAAATGATCAGTTTAAATAGTAGAATAGATAGTAAGCAGATAGTAGTAAGTAGAATAGTGAGTAGAATGAATGTCTATTTTAACTGGGTTAAAAGTGTAGACTGTTCTTAAAGTACTGTGATTGTTAACATAAGGAAAATTCACTTCTAGCTCTTCTGTACCGAAAATATTTGAACACCTCCTTTATTACTATTTTCTCTCCAATGAACATAATTATTGGAATTTTGTAAAATTAAAAATGCTATTTTGCACTGTTTTATATTTTCAGCTTGTTAAACATAGCCTAAATAGGAAAACAACGCTGAGGGTCTTAAGAAGATCTTAAATAAAGAAAATAAATTTTAAGACTATATTTAAGAGCTTTGTAAGATTTTTCTTCGGAAAGCTTTTGTGAATCCGGCTCCTGATTTGATTCATCCCCCCAGAGAGCTCACACATCGTCCCAACCTATAGCAAATAGGTTATATATATATATATATATATATATATATATATATATATATATATATATATATATATATATATATATATACACACACATACACACACACACACAAACTTGGCGGATGTGAATAATGTTTTATGTGAACATTATTTGATTTGTGACTGTAGTTACATTCCATTATTAATGGCTAATGACTGAGGTGAGCCTCCACTGAAACGCTTTCGTTCTTCATTCTGGGAATCAAAGGAAAAGAGGAGGGTAACAGGAAAGGAAAGGAAAGTGAAACTCCTCACCAGTTGGTGCAAAGCTGGGTACTTTCTTCAGCCATAACCTGAGCAGTCAAAAACACCAGACAAGAAAATATTTACACACTTTATGATGAGTACAACCTCAGCAGTCATACACTACATGGACAAAAGTATTGGGACACCTGCTCATTCATCGCTCCTTCCAAAATAAAGGACATTTAAAAAGCCCATTATTCTGCTTGTGTTGCAGTAACTGTCTCTACTGTCCGGGGAAGGAGGCTTTCTGCTACATTTTGGAGGAGCATTGCTGTGAGGATTTGACTGCATTCAGCAACAAGAGCGTTATTAGTGAGGTCAGGATTTTTGATGATCACCGCCTCACCTCATCCCAAAAGAATTGGATGGAGCACCAATACTGGGGGGCTTTATACCCCTCTAGGCCACGTCTGGCATTAGGCACGGTGTCAATATGTTCATGTTCATCCTATTCTATAGCGGTACTTCTCTAAAGGGACTGTATCAGCAATGATCGCTCATATCATCGCTGAATGCATTTATTTGAGGGAGTGTCCACAAATATTTGGACATCATGAAATAAGGGAAATTTAGAAGACACCGTGCACTTCAATCTGCATCTTATGAAGCCCCCAATTGCCCCCAATTTCTCCTTAAGTGAAGTCTCCCCTCTTTAAACTGAGGCAACAATGTAATGTAATGTACAATGTAAGGGACCATCTACAAAACTGAGAGGACAGTTTATTAGGATGAGGGACGGGATTGTTAAACTTGGTTAACCTTGATCATTTAGGTGCTTGGTGGGGGGATCTTATGTGTTGGACAGTTTAACGTTGCTTGGGGGGGGACTTGGGGGGGGTTTCCTAAAACATCTCTTAGCTGGATGAGAGTAATTACCCAACACATACAGCTAATGTTACCATGCATAATTAAAAGTATCTTACCTTTTCTTGTATAGCTAGGTTCACTGGAGTAACAGTCGAGTCCTCAGTGTCGTGGAGGAAAGGGTGAAGTCTGCGCTGCTTCAGGCTGAGGATTTCAGGGAGCTGAGGTCTTGTTTTGCAGCGTTAAGCAGATTTATCGTTAGCTAACGTCATTCATGGCTGACTACAGCTAACTTAGCCAGATAACGTGTGACAGCACAGCCAGGCCACACTGCAACCACACACAACACTAATCTGCTGGACTAGATCGATTAAACTCCACTATCATCACCAATAGGTCCTAGTTTTGCTTTCGTTAACGGGAAAGAAGCAACAGTGTCGGAGGAGGAAACCCACAGACACCCCCCCCCTCTTTTTTTTCCCCCCTTCATTGATTTCAAAGTAAAAGTCTGGGCTTGTATTTTAAGGCACACATAACTGACACAAAAATAATCACGAAAATAGATAATTACATTTGGGCAAGCATGGATGTGTGAGTTAAAAAAATTAAATTAAATTAAATTAAAATTATTTTAGCAGAGCTACTCTCAGCTTTTTGCAGTCTTGAAGCGTGTCTTGAAAAATTTGAGGGAGTGTCCACAAATATTTGGACATCAAGACACGCTTCAAGACTGCAAAAAGCTGAGAGTAGCTCTGCTAAAATAATTTTAATTTAATTTAATTTTTTTAACTCACACATCCATGCTTGCCCAAATGTAATTATCTATTTCGTGATTATTTTTGTGTCAGTTATGTGTGCCTTTTTTTCAAGACACGCTTCAAAGAGGAGTCAGAGGATTTTTAGAGTCTGCACAAAAGAGAAAATATTATATATACACAAAAAATAGATTCACTTTATCATAAGAAGTGAGAAACGACAAAAATGGGGATTTTTGCGTGACAGCAACATTGACCAGGTTCATGAATGAGGTGATATAAACAACTAAAAAGACTGTATAACATCTAGATCAAGCTAAATTGCTCTATATAGCAATATATTGCAATATTGCTATTGCTTTTTTTTATTCTTATTTATATTGTGTTTATAGTGTAAATTATTTATCTACATTTTTTTTGCTATCCCTTTCTGCTGTGCCACTGAGAATTAACCCACTGTGGGACTAATAAAGGAGTATCTTATCTTAATTAATTATTTTACAATATATTATTCAAGTTGCGATCAAATCTCAAGGCAGAACATCTGACTGCGGTGTATTAATAATTTGTTCGTTTTATTTTTATGCATGGCATTTTGTAATATGTCTATATTTTACATATATATTATATATTCAGCGTAACAACAATGTGGATACCATTTCTTTATGGTGCAAAGGCTTTTATTTTAAAAAGCAAGGCAAGCGGACAGTGTCAAATACCGTACTCGTGCACCGTGCGCGCAGCAGCGACCTCTCCTGGACATTCATCTGTTGTTCTTTTTTTTCCCACCTAAACCAACACAACCGAGACGGAACGTCGTGCAGTTATATTAATCTCATCCAAACTGGATATTAAAAATCACATCGCTGTTTTATGAGCCAGATAACGTGACTTAGCGATATGGTGTTATCAGAGCGCTCAGGCCTCGCCGATAGTTTGCCGGAACATATGGTAGGAATCTGCCTCGTTGCTAGCTACTGTAGTTACTGTACAACATAGCTAGCTTAAATAAGTGACCAAATAAATGTCAGCCAGGCCAAAACACGGCGGTTTCTCTGCTCCGCTGCATTTGTTTATCTAGCTATACCTCCGGATAGCGCTATCCAGCCATGACGAGGCTGGAGTTGGCTTCTCACCCCGGAGATCCGGTCCACCTTAAGCAGCGCGCTGTACAGACCGTAGACCGTAACCGTCGCCTCCCATTTGAACCGCTGCGGCGTTTAAGGTGGAACGGACGAATTCCAACTGCGAGCTGGCGAGCGAGCAGCCAACTTCAGCCTCGTCCTAAGCATGACAGCACGAACCAGTGACCTCTACAGCAGGCTTGTAAGATGACTTGTAGCTAGCTATAGTGCCCCCCAAAAAAACATTGGTGTATTTTTCTACCAAAGAGACGAGCTCACTTTCATTTCTCTGCTCTGCTCTCCTCTCCTCGCCGTAGCCAGGTCACATGCTCGCTCGGGAATAATGGCTGCACAGGAACCGTCCCCACCATCTTCACTAGAAGGCAACAAACCTGGCTTCCCGAGGAAGATTCTCGCCAACAAGCTTGAGGACAAGCATTTGTGCAACATCTGTCAGAAAATCCTCAGGAGGCCGTTTCAGGCGCAATGCGGACACCGTTTCTGTTCATATTGCTTTAACAAAACAGTGAGGTAAGCGCCACTCATAGAGCCTCATAGCAGCCGTCGAGATTTACAATAAGCTGCCTATCAAGGCTGGGGTACATCTGACTGGCCCTACCTGACATAACAAAAGATGAATATGACCTGGCACCCCCGTCTGGGGCATTTTGCTCACGGTTTTTGTGCTGGTATTAGCAGTGAAACTGGTGTCTGTCAGGCATAAGACAAACAATAGAGTGTGTTGGGGTGTAGCTGGCCAGCTGGCTGAGCTATATTGTGCTCTGTTGCCAGCCAGATTAGATCTGTGGTAGGTATTGAGACTAATCAATTGTTCTAGCCAAAAAAAAAAAAAAGGTGGAAGCCAGCCTGTCTTTGTCTACATCTCCACTGTGGTATTTATGTCTTTTATTATTTTCCCATTTTTATTATTATTTTTTTTTTCAGCTCTGGTCCACAGAAATGCAGTGCCTGTATAAAGGAAGATATATTCGAGGAGCCAACGTCGATTCTGAAACAAGGCTGTGTAAGTTGGCGTTGCGAATAAGACCTCAAATTAAGGATGCCTTAAAATAGATTATTTGTAGGGTTCCCACAAATAAGAATCTGGAAAACCTGGATAATCAAAGACTTGTTTTCCAGTCATGAGAACAGAAAATTGCTGGAAATATCCTGGAAATATTAGTGCGGTCCTGGAAAAGTTGAGCTCTGAAACCAATGAGCTTCAAATCTTTAGGGATTTTCATCTAATGGTACATTTCCAGTAACCATGTGAAGGTTGATGTTGATAGGCTGTGAATTTTGAGTCATGTATGCTGTCATGGATAGAAGTGATGATTAGTTCTGATTACACATTTTGCAAAAAACAAAAGCGTAATATTTAACTTATTAACTATTTGTCGCTTAATTATTACATGCAGCTTGGTGTTAAGTTAGTTTTAAGTTGCATAGCTTTTTTTTTTAAGAACCTGTGTAGTAATATAACCTCGCTCTATATAACTCTCCTCCAGGCTTTTCCTGACAATGCTGCCAAAAGAGAAGTTGAAGCCCTCGAAGCTGTTTGTATCAACGAAGGCTGCAGTTGGACAGGAACCATCAAAGAATATGAAGTAATCATTTTTTATTGGAAATCCAGTTCGTGCCTCTTCACCCTTGACCCGCGAAGTTTCGCCATAGTCAGAATTCATTTGTTTGTTCTTTACAGGCCACCCATGAGGGACAGTGCGATTTTATGATCATCCCATGCCCCTCCTGCAAAGAGCTGTTGAGGGCCAATGAACTGGAGCGTCACAATGAGAGAGAGTGCCCTGAGAGAACGCTGAACTGCAAATACTGCAAAGAACCTTTCCATTTCAAAAATATTAAGGTGAGGACATGTAACGAGATGCAGGTGAATGTCAACGATGCCGTTTGGTGTGCTTGTACTAAACGTGAGTGTGATCTACACTGCTGCTCCATAGTTTGGGATCTGTGATAGCAGTGTTTTTGTTTGTGTGTTTGTTGTTTTGTTTTTTAAATAATTAGTAGATAACTGCGCTGTAGATAATTCCAAAATGATGCTGTATAACATCAAGAATGATATTATGATCAAATGAATGTACAGAAGTTATGCCTGGTATTGACTTGACTTGATGTGCTGATAAAGTATCAAGACTTAAGTAACTACAGTAGGTATTATATTGTTATAATATTGTATATGTCATATATTTACACTATATTATTGTATTATTTTATTTAGATATCAATTACTTCTTCCAAGAATGCTTAAAATATTACGCCAAAGACCAGCAGTGTAATGCGCTGCCACTATGGCCCGGAGGTCATGAGTTCAAATCCCAAGCCATGATGCTTTGCCATCAGTGGTCAGAGAGTCAGAGAGAGCACAATAGGCTGCACTCTCTCCGGGCGGGTAGATGGTGCTGTTTCTCCTCATCGCTTCTGAAGTGGCTGAACATGTTGACTATCCGCAATGCCGCATCGGTGGCTGGCTTCGCATGTATCGGAGGGCCTCGGATGTACCTTTGTCCCTAGTGTAGGGAGCATTGCTAGTGCTAGGGAATTACAAATGAGTGGGTTACTAAATTGGCAGTACTAAATTAAGAGAAAAAACATACATATGTATGTATGAATGTACTACACAACATGGAGAAAAAATATCTGTTAATTCTACATTTTTAAAGTTATTACTAAATAATTACTTTGCTACTGTGTAATATAAGTGATTTCAGACCTTTGAACGGTAGTATATGTTGTGGAATATTATAAGGGTTCATTTTAAATGAGTAAAAGTGTAATATCTTAATCTCTAGGCTCATGATGAGATTTGTCCGAAATACCCAATGATTTGTGAAGGCTGTGCAAAGAAGAAAATTCCCAGAGAGAAGGTAACTACATTTTTTATTATTGTTATCATAGCTGTTGTATGGACTCTCTTCTGTTTATATACTGACCAACCACTTCAGTCTATAACATCTATAAAGGCGCACTTTCTATGACCCTGTTTTTCAATGGTCAGGGCCACCACAGAGCAGGTATTATGTGGGTTGTGGGTCAGTCTTAGTACTGCAGTGACACTCACTGACATGGTTGTGGTGTGTTAGTGAGAGTTGCGCTGGTATGAGTGGATCAGATACAGCAGTGCTGCTGGAGTGTTTAAACACTGTGTCTGTAAGCTCATCTGTTGCTGCACAGTTTGTGTTGGTCATCCCCAAGTCCTTCATCAGTGCTCACAGAATGTTGCCCCCGGGACACCATTGGCTGGATGTTTCTGGTTGGTGGACTGTTCTCAGTCTAGAAGTGATGCTGAGGTGTTTAAAACTGTGTGATCCACTCGTACCACCGCAACACACACTACTAACACACCACCTCCATGTCAGTCAGTGTCACTGCAGTGCTAAGATTGACCCACCACCCAAATATTACCTGCTCTGTGGTGGTCCTGTGGGACAGTGAAAGTAGAATCAAGGAGGTGGTGTTAATGAATCGTATGTTTGAGATGTTAGAGATTAGTGAGCTTTGTCCTCATGACATTTTTGGTAATCTGTTCTTGCTTTTCTGTCCCCTAAAGTATGTGGACCACATTAAGCTGTGTACCAAATTTCGAACTCCCTGCAGATTTCACGTTGTTGGCTGTGACATGTCCGTGAGTAAACCTCATCTCATGCATCCGTACAGGGCTGCTCTACACTTCCTTTGTTGTGGTCACTCAAATGACGTTTGCTCGCCTACAGGTGGAGAAGGAGAAGATCCACGACCACGAGCGGGCGTGTTCCTATGAGCACCTGAACCTCTTGCTGCACTTCATCATGGGCATCAAGGTGAACCTGGAGAGTCTGCAGCCCCAGAGCCTGGAGCTGGCCAGCCACAAGATCCAGGAGCTGCACCAGTCTCTGCGCGAGCTCGAGCTGAAGATGGGCCAGCTGAGTGCAGGGGCTCCCGTGCAGGGGGCCTGTGCACCTCCCCCACCTCCGCCGCCAACCCTGGCCACCTCCTTCACCCCGCTGCCTACCACGGTGGGAGCTGCCTTGGAACTACAGCTCCACAGCGAAAAGACCAAGGTGGCAGAGCTCAGCCGCCGCTGCCAAGAGCTGGAGCTGAAGGTGGGCACCTTCGAGAACATCGTCTGCGTGCTGAACCGTGAGATGGAGCGCTCCGCTACCACGATGGAGGCCTATAATCGCCAGCATAGGCTCGACCAGGATAAGATCGAGATACTCAACAACAAGGTGAAAACACATCTTGATTTCTTTGTACAGTGGGGGAAAATAAATATTTGAAACACTGCCAATTTTGCAAGTTTTCCCACCTTCAAATAATGGAGAGGTCTATAATTATTATCGTAGGTACAAAGAGAGAGAAAGGTAGAGACAGAACCTTTAAAAAAAAATCTAGAAAATCTTGTATGATTTTTGAATAATTAATTTGCATTGTTTGATTACCTACCAACCTGCAAAAATTCTGATCTCACAGACCTATACTAGATTACTTTTTCTTTCGGAAGCCCTCCTATTCTGCTCATTACCTGTATTTTTGCACCTGTTTGAACTTGTTACCTGTATAAAAGACACCTGTCCACACACTCAATCAATCACACTCCAACCTCTCCACCGTAGCCAGGACCAAAGAGCTGTCTAAGGGACACCAGGGACAAAATTGTAGACCTGCACAAGGCTGGGATGGGCTACAGGACAGTAGGCAAGCAGCTTGCTGAGAAGGCAACAACTGTTTCACAATTATTAAGAAATGGATAAGATGACTGTCAATCTTCCTTGGTTTGGGACTCCATGCAAGATCTCACCTCGTGGGGTAAGGATGATTCTGCGAAAGGTCAGGAATCAGCCCAGAACTACATGGAAGGACCTGGACCTGAAGAGAGCTGGGACCACAGTCTCAAAGATTACCGTAAGTAACACACTACACTGTCATGAATTAAAATCCTGCAGGGCACGCAAGGTCCCCCTGGTCACGCCAGCACATGTCCAGGCCCGTTTAAAGTTCACCAATGAGCATCTGGATGATCCAGAGGAGGCATGGGAGAAGGTCATGTGGTCAGATGAGACCAGAATAAAGTTTTTTTTTTTTTATCAATGCCACTCGCCGTGTTTGGAGGAAGAAGAAGGATGAGGACAACCCCAAGAACACCGTCCCAGAAGTGAAGCAGGGGGGTGGAAACCCCAGACGTGGCTGGGTCTTACAGCATGACAATGATCCAAAACACACAGCCAAGCAAACTAAGGAGTGGCTCTGTAAGACGCATTTCAAGATCCTGGAGTGGCCTAGTCAGTCTCCAGTCCTGAAGAAAATCTTTGGAGTGAGCTGAAACTCAGCGTTGCCCAGTGACAACCCCGAAACCGGAAAGATCTGGAGAAGATGTGGTTGAATGATTGGGCCAAAATCCCTGCTGCAGTGTGCACACTTGGTCAAGAACTACAGGAACTACCTCTAATAGCAAACAAAGGTTTCTGTACCACATATTACACATACAAGTTCTGTTTTCTATGTAATACTTATTTCATGCAATAAAATGCTAATTATTTATTTATAAAAAATCATACAATGTGATTACCTTTTTTTTTTGTTTTTTAAGATTCTGTCTCTCACAGTTGAAGTGTACCTACGACAAAAATTATAGACCTCTCCATTTTTTGGAGATGGGAAAACTTCTAATATCGGCAGTGTATCAAATACTTATTTTCCCCACTGTCCTATCGAATATGACTAATTAATTGATCCTATCAAGGAGCCTTTCAATGTATATTTTTGTGGATTCTTTTAGACTATATTAAATTTTTATCAAATTCACAGTCTTTGCACTGTCACAGAGGTGGAAAATAAGTGTTGTCCACAGCAGTGAATTGCATTTTCATAAGCAATAAGTGTTTTGAATGTCTGTACCTTCTACTACTGGAACTATTTTAAAGTAGAAAATAGAAACAGCCACCTGTAAAATCTGTACTGCCACTGTTTCAACTGTGGTTAAGCTAGCTGCCTTTCATCGAAACAGCTGCACATTCAAAACCAGCAGAAATGCGTAGGGGTACTTTTCTAATGTTAAAACTATTTTAAATAAAAATGTTCAATATTGAACTCCTGTAATGCCAACCTGCAGATCATTGCTAACAAATGTATATATTGCCCTCCAGAGGAGCAGAATATTAATGAGACTCTGGGCCAAACAGTCTGAATTTAGTCGTTTTACTTTATTTTGAACCCTCTAAAAGGCTAATCCGGGATGATGTCCCAATTTCTACATTTTATAAACATTATTTATAAAATACTAGCAACAGCATTGGCAAAAATGCACTTAAACATATTGGATATCTGCATTTACCCAAGATTTTCATATTGTTGCATCCCCCCAAAATGGTCATATATATTCTTTAAAAATGAGACAATGGGTTCTTTAAGCAGTGCCATAGATGAACCATTTTTGGTTCCACAAAAAAAAACTACTTAGAAGAACCTTTTAAATAGCTAAAGAACCTTTAAATCAATGTCTTTAATCTGTTAAAAGGTTGTTTACACACATCTCTTTAAAAAAAAAATGTGTCCTTTATGGAATCAAAAATAATTGGCTGTCATTGTTTAGAGAACCCTTTGTAGCACCTGTAGTTTTTGTCTAAACTGGCGTATTGTGTGTTTTAAAAAAATCACACATTAAGATCTGAAAACATCTCCGTTGAATCCTTTACATAGTAAATTGAAGCCTTTTCACTGCAGCATTTTGAGGTAATTGACAGCCTAGCATATAATACCCAAAAACTTATCGAAGTCATGAGGCTGACCTAGGTTTCGTTCATTGAGTTTGAACAGACAGTCATGCAAGTCCCAGTTTGTTCCGCCTAGTGTAGTCGATACAGCCTGTAGTGAGTTAAGCACTTTGAATATTTAAAATTTGAGTTAAAATTTGAATATTTGCATGTTGCATGTGTTTACAAATACAGCTGTCCAATAGCACTGACGCACTGTCCTGGTCCGATCCACAGTGATTTTATGAGTTGAAATAAAGATCAAATAATAGATCAAATCCAGTGTTTATTTTTAGTCGTTTCACTGAAATAAGAACAGTGAGAGATAAAGAAGGAAGCAAATGTAACCGTATAGGACCCTGAGAGGTGGAGGCGGGGACAAAAATACTACTGTTACCATAGCAATACTCCTAAAATCACTACAGTTCCCACAATACCATGCACACCCAGACCTTACTTGCTGATGACTTACAGATTAAGGTTTCCAGGGGGAACTTTCTGCATTACGTTCTTCAGTCTTCGTCCACCGAAGGCTTACTGTGCCCTATATATTCTCCTTACGACTGTGCGCACAGAAACATGATGTCTGTACTGAGACGGTTAGGTAGGAACACACGGACAGTTACACCCCCAATCTTTTTAGAAGCGTCAGCATATATTGACTTGTACAATTTTAGCCTGTACTTAAAGCTGCCTCTTCAAACACTGAAGGTTCGTCAGCTGGAGAGGACGGTGGGTCTGAGGGATCTCTCCATCGTGGAGATGGAGGGGAAGATGAGAGAAATGTCTGCTGCCACGTACGACGGTGTTTTTGTGTGGAAGATCTCAGACTTCTCAAAGAAGAGGCAGGATGCTGTAGCAGGACGGGCCCCCGCCATGTTCTCTCCTGGTAGCGATGCACTAACAGTCCTGTATTTTTTTTAGCTCATTAAAAAAAACTCATGTCGTGCTATTTAAAGCTCTGTGTTGTGTTTAAACACTGTATCCTCTCTCTGTTTTGCAGCGTTTTACACAAGCAAATATGGCTACAAGATGTGTTTGCGTATCTACCTGAATGGGGATGGAACGGGGCGTGGCACTCACTTGTCTCTGTTCTTCGTGGTGATGAGGGGACACAGTGATGCCTTGCTCAAGTGGCCTTTTAACCAGAAGGTATATATATTTTATTACTTTGCCCTGATTAAAATATTCTTCTTTACAGTTATTCTGTATGTTGGTTTAAAAATGTAGTGATATTAGTTTAAAATCCTGTAATATTTATCTTTGGATAAACACTGCATGAAATATAAAAGAATATAAAAATAAATATAAAATATAATACAAAGAGATTCTTGAAAAAAACAACAACAAAGTTTGACAAAAAAAACTCTTTTTAATACGCTTGATGTCAGAAGACACATGAAATAAACAGGTGTCCCAATACTTGTTGTCCATATAGTGTTCTATTCTTTTAAAGGGCAGTTATTTGAAATAGGAAAAAAGATCACTGTGTCCATAATTAGTGTCCAGTATCTAAAGAATGCTCACTGCTGTGTCTGCAGGTCACTCTCATGCTGTTGGACCAGAACAACAGAGAACACATCATTGATGCCTTCCGGCCCGACATCTCCTCCTCCTCCTTCCAGAGACCCGTCAGCGACATGAACATCGCGAGCGGCTGCCCGCTCTTCTGCCCGCTCTCCAAACTAGACTCCAAGAACTCCTACATCCGGGACGACACCATCTTCATCAAGGCCATCGTCGACCTCACTGGCCTTTAGTGGTGTAACACGTCTGTGTGCCTCCATGCTGCCATGTGTGCTCCTCCAGCCTGCAGTGGTTGTTTTTGCAGTACCATTCTGAGGCTTGGGTCCTCTAGGAGAGCTCTGCCGGTGGGCCTGCGTGCCCCCCTTAAAATGACTCCCATTTCCCAGGGCATTGTTACTCTGGGATTTACATTGCTCTACATTATGTTGCCAACCAAAATTGTACCTGGAGTTATGTGCAGTTTTACTGTAATATAGTTGCCCTTTGGGAACTGTCTCTTTTCTCCCCTGTAGCGGGATAGCTGTCAGCAGTGATTGTAATGTAACTATTGATGCCTGTGCCATAGATGTTGGCACTTCTGCCTTTTAAAGAGATTGAGAGAAGAATTTACTCACAGGATAGAAGTCATTTCATTTCCAAGCGCTTCGCTTGTGCTGTGGCCAGTATTTTTGGGGCTTGACTTTTTTTTTTTTTTTAGACGTTTTTTTTTTCTCCCCCCCCCCTTCCCGTGTTTGAACTGTTTGCGAGTGAAATATATTTTGCATAGACAGACGTGGAGTTTCAATAACAGTGAATGAAGCTGACGAATTCTTTTGCAACTATATAGTTCCCCTTCCCTTCCCTCCACCCCCTGATGCGCTTCATATACTAGCATCTACATATGCGTCTTCTTACATTCCCTCTTTGCATCGTGTGCCTCTGATATCTCAAGTCCTGTGTTCATTGGTACTTATCTGTAGTGGTGGACATTGCTTGAATTCCATGAAGTCCAAAGCGCAGAATTTGGGTTTTTCGAGAAAAAAAAAGCTTGGTGTTTGAGCCGTGTGTATGTGGAGGTCTTTTTTTGGGGGGTTTCCTTTCCATTATTGGTGTCCTTTGCTGTATTAGTTTGCATGTTGGATCTGTGGAAGATACATTCAAGTTAGCAAAAGACCAGGTTTGCACCTGAGAAGTGAAGGCAGTTTCATCGTAACTCCCTGTCAGAGAAAAAACAACAACGACAACAAAAAAAGACGCCTGGTGTTGAAGCGCTCTATTACTATCCCCTCATGCCTCAGTGTAACCTATCACCTCACTTCGAGCAGATACGGTCAACCCAACCGGAAGGCGTCTGGGGCTTATGTGACACCTCAACTGGCAACATTTAGCCTAAACTGAGTGGAGAAGTAGAGTAGGATTGAAACTCTCGTGCTTTCTTGTGGCGTGGAAGGGCTGATGTTGAATTGTACTTTGATGTTTTCTCGTTTTGAGTGTTTTATTGATATCGTGCTGCTTTGGGCGCAAAAAAAGAGAAAAGAAAAAAAAAACTATTGGCTTTTCAAAATACCGACATAACTCTGTTAACTAGAATTAGCCAGACGGGCTTTGAGAACTCTTAGTCACTCCTGTTTTGTCTCTATCCTACAAAGATTCTTTATGGGTTTTGCACTCTGTAAACGTGCTAGAAAACGTGTGGTTGTTCAAGGAGCTCCGTGTTGAATTTGTGTGTAAATGATCATCGTTAATCATTAAAAAGAAAGAAAAGAAAGATCGCCATAAAAGGAACGAAAGTCCCTTAGCTACATTTGTTTCCATAGCTCCTGTCGTCCTGGGCCGACCAGGGTGGCTGCGGCTCTTTATGGATTCGTAAAAGTTGCAACAAACAAAACAGGTCTTTTGTTTTTACTGTTACCGATGCCACGGCGCGAGACGTTTAGCTTGTATTGCGGACAAGCTACAGTGAGCAGGGGCAGGCTCTGGAAGCAAAGGACCAATTACTGATACTAATACTACTCCTACCTGTAGCACCTTTAAGCCATCTGAAGATTGGACAGGTTTCCGGAAAAAGATAACCCAAGCTCTGTTTCTTTTTTCTTTTTTCTTTTTTTTTCCTACTCGTGAACACCTCAAGAGAAAGCGTAGTCTGTTTTTGGGAACCACCACCACCAGAGAGCATTGCTACCACCTATACAGTGCGTGACTCTTCCATCCTAAGGGCTTACAGTACGTCTTCCATATGAGGTTTCCGGTCTGATTGTTTTCTTAGATGGAGTCTGAGACACTTTTTTTTTTTAAAGATGCCTTCATGCTAACAAAGCACCTAGACCCAGCCTATTTTCAAACCAGTTCCGACAGACATTGAAACTTCTCTGTGCACGAGATGTTTCAATAGAAGAAGAAGAAGAAAAAAAAAAACACGTATTGTAAAGTATGGGTTTACTTCGTAGACCAACACTTGATTTGTATTGCTTTTAGTTATTCCTTTCTTTTATCTGTTGATTGAAATGCAGTATATGATGGTTATAAATGTGAGTGTGTTATATCGCTTATTTAAGTATAAATAGATATACTATTATACAGCGCGCGCAGTTGTTTCCGGCTGCTGTACGCCGCTGTGCATATAACAAATATTAATGATATATCTAATACATTCTATTAAGTAATGATAATATATGTACTATTTCCTGTTGGGATGGTTTAAAAATGTGTTCGGGCGCTTCTCGGGCTATTAGCAAGTTCTCCTCCACTTGGTTGTCATCTTTTGAGGAAACAAGTCTTTGAAAGATCTGCTGGTTCTTCTGCTGGTTCTTCTCTCCCTCAAGGAGGTGTATAATTCATTTGGCAGTCAAGGTTTTTTCCCCCCCTCTAGCTTGCTCTTTTTTGCCCCAGTGAGATTTACACACGCTTTTGTAAATAGCTCTACCGATGTGACGTGCCTGTAGTATAGCTCCTAAAGATACGTACTCTATACAGGCTAGCTTAAGCAACCATTGCATGCTGCAAGCGTGGTGTTTCGTGAGCCATTTATATCTAAAGCTTTCGATTTATTCAGATGAATAGCCTATATTAAAAACACAACAACTTTTTTGTGGTTTTGTTTGCCTTTGGATGACATCGGCATTACATTACATTACATTACTCGTTTGTTGTAATGCATATTAGTACATTACAGTTCTTAGCTTGTGCAATTATACAAGTGTCCTTCCTATCGTTTGAGTGTGAAGTCTACTTTGTGTTCGCTCTGAACGGAACAGAGTTAGATTTTCAACTACAGCAACAACAGAAAAAAACTAAGATGGCTAGGCATTGCTAGACACACTACATTTGCAGGAGTTCGCCTACAGCCATTTAAAATGGGGGTAAAAAAGTGACATTGTTTAATGACTTTGAATAAACATATACACTAAAGTAACAGTATTTTCTTAAGTTTTTACATTTGAATTGAAGCTCACTGGAATTTATTTGTTTATCCTGGAATGATCTCTCTCTTCTTCAACTTACTATTTGTGTACTTTTTTATTTCCGAGGTGGCATTTAATAAATTGTGTTGACAATTTAAAACAGTTTCTAACTTTGTAAGACTTTATCACGGTTTCGCAGTGCCATAACCTTTCTAATGCTGTTTTACAGAGCTAGAAGTGGGACTTTGATGGAAAACATTGTGGATGGCTGCCACAAGCAGTGGTAATATGTATGCCAAGGAAGGAACCATGATTCTTTTCTCCCTTTGTCATGGTTAAATCCTCTATGACATCTTCAATAAATGCATTTCTGGCCTCACGGTTGTGAATGTGCGGTGTGTTTTTGTTTTCCTATGTTTCATCAGCTTGTTACCTGCTGTTCCTCAAGTTACCACATGATGGCACTGGTGGCATGGAGTTGGGCATGGTGTCGGTCCTGCTCCATGCAGCACATCCACCCACTCGCCCCTAGAGGAAAAGCACAGGAAGCGAGAGAGAGAGAGAGAGGGAGTGATGTGAAGGGGCCTCCGGTGGGCTGATGGCTTTCACAGAGCACGGCCAGTTCACGTTTGACCAGCATGGGGCTTTTCTCTCCGAGTGCAAGATAAACGAGTAGGTTGCCATATGAGGGATCCAGATTTCAGGCCACTTCTCACCTGACCTTGTATATCATTTTTTTTTTGTCAGTTTTGTTCCCATATCAGGAACACTAAGCAGTTTTTCCTCGATGGGAGAAGTGGATGGAATTTTGGAAAGTTGCTGCTATTGCAAAATTGTCCAAAGACCATAAATTTAGTCTTATATATATTTCGGCCCTGAATGTCACCGGGAATTGAATGGAATGGAGGTTATTTTATAGTGCTACAAGCAAGCAATAAAGTAAAGCCCTTCTTGGACCCTGATAAATACACAATTACTGCAGGATGAGCAAGTTTCTAGTGAGCTGTATGTTCAGCGAAACTGGGATTGGTTTTCCAAAGACGATCAGTTTTAGCAAATAATGAACAAAAAAGGACATGAGAAGAGCATAAGTCAGTTCTCAAGGGCTGCAATGGAGCTCAAATAGCATTTTTGATGGCTCCTCCCTTAAAATAGCACAGCCAGTCTAACTCTAAACTATTCCGCTTCATCACAGACTTACAATATGTCTAAGTTATTATTATTAATTATTAAAAACTTATATCGTACTGAGGGCTCTGAGTGGTCCAGCAGAGCCTCCAGGGTGGGTATATGGCACTTTCTCCCCACATCACTCCAGTGCAATGCTGATAAATGCATCAGAGCCAGATACAAGGCACTTTCCTCCGAGGGAGTTGGTTGCCTGGTAACGTTGCATCAGCATCAGTTCGGAAGCAGAGGTGGTGGCTGGCTGCACATGTGTCAGAGGAGGCGTGTGTTAGTCTTCATCCTCCCAGTGTTGAGAGCATTGCATGTGAAAGGGGGAAAATATGTTTAAGTTGGGTAATAAGCGATCAAATTTGAGGATAAAGTGGATACAAATCAGACTAATAATAGTAATATTATACTGATAATAATAATAATAATAGTAATATTATACTGATAACTAAATCGGTTGACTGAGGGATGTTCTCAGCCTTTGTAAAATACTCACAAAATCTATATTAATGCCAATGATAATGAATGAATGCTTATGTGTGGTACATTGTAATGAACTGGCCCCTGTCCAGGGGGCATTCCTGCCTTGTGCCAGTTGTTTCTGTGTAGGTTATGCTTTTCACTGTAGCTGATATTAGAATCGCCCCTTTACCTGTGGGATCTCACTTTTGACTTTACTTTTATTCTTCTCTTGCTGAAGCTCTCCCTGTGTAGAGAGGATGGAAACTGAGATCTACCAACCAGACCAAAAAATGGTGTAGAAAACCATGATCCGAGAAGAGCTTAAGATGGAGACCTTCTAGGAGATCTTGTTTTCCAATTGCGAGGTGACAGCTGCCTGTGGATGGGACTGAAATGACCAGAGCACTGCTTAGTCTGCTGAAAATAGGAGGTAATACATTATACAATTACTGAGTAGAACCTTTTCAAAGAAGCAATTAACCCAGAACCTCAAGTAACTCTAATCCCATCCAAATCAGGATTAAGTACTACAGGCCCGTCACCAGAATTATCTGAATATGAGGGTTTTGGTTTTAGCCGGGGGAGTTGTAAATTCTAGTTCATGTATCAGACAAAATATATATATATATAAACAAACCACCACAATTAATAAAAGGCTAGATCTTTTATAAACAGTCAACAATGCTAATAATAATAATAATAATTAATAATAAAAAAAGCTGCATGGGCTTAGACGCTGTACTCGAGCCATTCTCGATTATGCTTCCACAAAGGTTCTTACACTGAAAAAGACGTACAGGGAAATGGACGGAGGGTGACCTTGTTGGGTTTTTTAAACTCAAGACCATTAGGGAGCTGCTATAGTGGTCTAGAAATGACCAGACTGGAGTCTTTACCGGTTAAGTTGTCTCCGCTGTGAATTTCAGAATTAGCCTGATTAAAATGACCATGTTAACTCCTCATGTCGATGTTGAGCACAGCTGATTCAGACTAAACATGGTTCTCAAATCCATTTTTAATATCCAATAGGCTAAGCTTAAGTTTATAGCATAAAATCTCTTTAGAAACTGCATGTCTACAAGTACTGCCCCTAATGCCCATCCTTAGCGACAACCCTGGTCCACTATTAAATTTTTACACAACACTATTATGTAACACCAGCTACTCAACTGTGGCAAATGGCAAAAGGAACCAACACACTTAACAAAATCTTAACCAAACTAGGTCTTTTGGAGATATTTTGACATTGTATTTTGGCGTCAGTTTAATGTGTAGCAGTGTTGCCATGCATGTAGAAATTATTCAGATTTTGCCCCTTTATTGACCTTTTGTATTTCTGAAGATCCAGTGACATTTAGGGAGAGGAGAAATGTCCACGTAGAACATCCGAGTTTACTTCAGGGTAGCAGTCATTTCATAAACTGCATTATTTTTTCCCATAGAGGGATTCTAGCCTTACCCTAGAGTACCAAATACTCAGACAGCACAATAATGCACATCATCTGAGGTGACTTTCTCTTGAAAGTCCTTCTGGTTTCTAACCAGTATGATTCATTAAGACAAATGTTGCAAATGTGCAGACTCGACCATAACTGCTTCATGACTCATTTCTTCAGAATTATATTCCAGATTTTAATATCCTGAGAAAGATGCAACATTTCTCAATACAAAGCAGAATCAAATCCACACAGAGTAGCACATGCTGCAGAGAAAATAATGGTGTTTGATGAAAGAAGTGATTCAGACAAAATGTCAGCAATGATGTCATCCCCTCAAATACATTTGGTATTGTACTCTTCTGACCTAGCTTAATAGAAAACCAGAAACCAGACATTCCCAGAGGTAAAAATACAGCCAGTCTGTATGCCAAACTTCAGAAAGTAGTGTTTTTCCCATGGGAATACACCGGAGGGTTTTCAGGAAATGACCGGAGACGAGGCTCGAGAAGGTCGAGGTGAAATATTAACTGATGGCTTTCTGAAAGAGGACCAGGTTCTTCACTCAGATCTTCCACTGTAAGACTGCTGTGGAAATTGGCTGCAGTTGAAAAGCGTAATGCTATTTAGCAGGAAAGGGGTTAAAAGTATCAGAATGGTGAATTTACCTTGGACGAATTTCTTGTGGGAAATCAGATTTCATCAAGATGGGTAATGGGCAGCAGCAGGAGCATGGCAGTTATGTTGAAGTGTTGAAAGATACTGGTTCTTGCTGAGCTGAGTCTGAATTATAACCTTATGTGTGAGAAGCTCACTGTTAAAGATACAGAATCATTACCAACCAACCAACCATCCCAGACACTGGGCTATTGTGCCATACCTGCATTTGCCTTATGGGAGATTCCAACGATTCCCCCTGCTTGCAGCGCTCTAGAAAAGGGGCCTCTCTAATTCACACTGGTTTGTTTGGTTGATCAGTTCTACAATGTCTGCTGGCACCAGCCTGGGAAACACTAACGAACATTTCAGTGTTCTAGAATGTTGTTCTTCTTCACACTGTTCTAGAGTGTTCTCTCTTATTCACACTGGTTCATTTGGTTGATCAGGTCTTGTTGTAAACATGCTGCCACCAGCCTGACAAACACGATCAAACATTTAGAATGTTCCAGTGGTTCTAGAATGTTCTAGAATGCTCTCCAACATTTTCAGTATTCTAGATTGTTCTGCCCACCCATCCTGTTCTAGAGTGTTCTCTCTAATTCACACTGGTTCGTTTGGTTGACCAGGTCTTATTATAAACGTTCTACAATGTCTGCAGGCACCAGCCTGGCAAACACTAACGAACATTTAGAATGTGACAGTGGTTCTAGAATGTTCTAGATTGTTCTTCTTGTTCAGCCTGTGCTAGAGTGGTCTTTTTAATTCACACTGGTTCATTTGGTTGATCAGTTCTACAATGTCTGCTGGCACCAGCCTGGCAAACACAAACAAACATTTAGAATGTTCCAGTGGTTCTAGAATGTTCTAGAATGCTCTCCTACATTTTCAGTGTTCTAGATTGTTCTGCCCATCCACACTGTTCTAGAGTGTTCTCTCTAATTCACACTGGTTTTGGTTGATCAGTTCTTTTTGTAAACATTCTATGGTTCTAAGATGTTCTAAGATGTTCTCCCCTCCAAATTTTTGCAGTTTGTTCTCCTCCGCTTAAACTGTTCTAGAATATGCTCGAATCTCTGTTGTAGAATGTTCTCCCCATTCACAATCTTCTACAGTGTCCTCAGCCAATCATGTTCTAGGATGTTCTCCCCTCCAACTCATATTATTGTAGTTTGTTCTCCTCCACTTAAACTGTTCCATCATCTTATCAAACATGCTCCATCATCTTCACTGCTGTAGAATCTCTCCATTCTCCCTGTTCTCCCTTTTCATAAATATATAAATGTTCTGCACTATTTAAATGTTTTAGAAGGTTCTCCTTATTTGCACTGCTCTGGGATGTTCTCCCCTCCAAACCATACTGTTGTAGAATGTTCTCCCACTTTCAAACTATTCAGGAATGTACTTCTTGATCTTCTCTGCTGAAAATGTTCCCTCCATTCACAATCTGCTGTCCTCAGCCATTCATAATGTTTCAGTATGTTCTCCCCATTTACATGGTTCTAGGATGTTCTTTCCTCCAGTTCATGTTGGTGCATAATGTTCTCCCATTCACACTGTTGAAGAACATACTCCCAGCTTTTCCCCGCTGTAGAATCCTGTCCCAATTCACTATCTTCAGAATGTTCTTATTTAGAAGGTTTTACCCATTTGCAGTGCTCTACAATGATCTCCCCTCCAAGCCATACTGTTAAAGAACGTTCTCCCCCATTCAAAGGGTTACGGTATGTTTCTTCTTGATCTTCGCTGCTGTACAATGTTCTTCTCATTAACAGTCTTTGGTAGGGTGCTCTGGCCCTCAGAGAAGGCTGTGTTTTGGGGAAGCAGAGTGGTATGGTAGATAACCCCATCAGCAGGGGGGCTTCAGTGTTCACATTAGGCTGCCTCTTGGTGCACGGCTTCCCCCCTTAGGGCAAATCTGCAGCGCTGTATCACAGCAGACAGACAGGGTCTAATCTATGGATTAACACAGGGAGGGTCTCTCCACCATGGCCTCCCTGTGTGTACCACAATGTGTGTCAGTAGATATGATGGGGCTTTTGCTGAAACACACACCCACATATTCAACACTGGAGGCTTGCTGCTAGGTCACAACTTTGGCAGCTCATACACTAACGTTTAACATCAAGAGGGTTATGAGCTTTTTTTTTCACAGCTACAATCAGTAAGCAGTTACTAAGGGGCCCTAGGCTGAAGAGAGGCCCCACCAAGGTGTGGTTTAATTATTTATTTGTTTATTTAAGGACCTACATAACCCTTACATGTTCAGAAATGACCCTGGTTACAAGTTGTAAAAATTATATTAAAGAAAATTGGAATTTGTTGATCATAGATTTAGTGTAAATGATCATATGTGTATATATATATACACATATGATCATTTATGTCATATTAGAAGTGTATATTGAAGTGCACTAAGTGCACTTCTGTGTCCCAGGGGTGGCAAGTTTGAATTCAGAGACGTGCCGCTTCGCCATCAGCGGCCGGAGTCCAAGAGAGCACCATAAGCCACACTCTCTCCAGGTGTGTTGATGGCACTCTCCCCTCATCACTGTTAAAAGTGATGTTGGCTTGTGCTTTCCCTGAGCATGTCAGCTGCCTGCTGATGCTGCATCAGTGGCCCAGGTGAGACATAATCTGGGGCACCGATCAGCGGCAGTTTGAAAAGAGGCGGTGTCTGGATTTGCATGTATTTGCATGGAGGATGCGAGTTGCTAGTGCTAGAGGGAGTTAGAAATGCAGTACCAAATTGGGAGAAAAATGGGGAAATTTGTCAAACTAATTATTTTTTTTAAGTAATGTCTCGCTGCAATGGACACGTCCTCAGAAATCCTTGCTTTTCTCTGTGAAAACAAACCATTACTTCAGTCGTAAACCTCATTTTCTCTCTGTCACCTCTTGCAGTCTGATCTCAGTTAACAACCTCCTCCTTCTCCCATAATGCTCCAATTTCCCCTCAGCTTACCCACACAACCCCTGCCATGCCAAAGATCAAGTCTTACTCTGGGCACCTTGGCTAGAGTAGAGTAAACAGCACAACAGCTCGCGGCCCTTTAGGAACCCAGCACTGTCAGAGAAGACAGTGCCTCCTGCTTCACAAATGTTTTCCTACTAAAACTGCTTCAGAAACTGCACTCTACAACCCCTTTTATAACCCCCTAACATTCAACCCCCTGATTCATGTTTGAAGCCACTGACAGTCAGCATACACACTTCCGATTGTTCACACGAGTTCAGAAAGTAGACGATATTGTGAATGTAAAGTCATTAAAAGGCTATAATCTTTGACTGTTATGTTGCTCAGCAACTATTACCTACTGTTAAATGGCCCATATCCTACATCTTGTGTTTTAGTATTCCCCATTAATAGTTCCCTTTTAAAGAATTATATTTTATAGGTAATTTTATTCCCTAAACAGGCCGTTTTTGTACTGTGTCTGGGTCAAACACTCCTTACAGCTTCAGTGTGAATGGGTGGGGCTAAATTTTGTATATTGAATATGAAAATGCGATCATACTTTCTTATTATTTACATGTTTACTGTATCATAATTGGTAGGGCTGTGCCAATCCGATACTCCGTATTGGTATTGGTCTGATGCTGACCAAACTCAGAAGGAAGTAGAATTCGATCCATTACCCTAATCTCATAAATGCATGGTCCACGCATCTGTCCCCTATCTGACCATGTGTTTATAGTCTTAACAAACAGCAACTCCAGTTGCAGGAGTGAAGTAAATTAATGGTCAAAAACTAGGTCAAATCCGTACAAATATCTAAATTCTGTTCATATTTACATCTCAAACTCTAATTCATATTTAAGTAGTCTTGGATCCTCTAAAAAACATGGCATGTGGACTGTCTCCTATAAAGTCTTGGCCTGGGGTCCAAAGATTAAGAGAGGGAAAAGGATGGTATCGGATTGCTGTCAGTGTCGGCAGATACTCAAGCTTGCAGTATCAGTATCAGATATGAAACAGTGGTATCATGACGCCCCTAATAATTGGATAGATAAAATATCATTATTGTATGTGATGATGAATGATTTTCTATTATGATGTCAGTACAAACCACTGCATACTGTTCTGTTAAAATCATCCACTAATAACAACAGTGACACAGGCAAACAGAAACTGTGACATTAGAAATTGTGTGTCAAAAGAGTAGCATGTGTGACCAAGACATGGCCCCTGTGGATGCTAATAGTCTGTATACCAACAAGCTCTGGAACCTCAACATCACATGTGGACGTTTGGATGTGTAAATAGTTCCTTGCTTGGTTAAAGAGTTCTTTGCATTGGATGAAAACGCTTGTAGACGCTTTTAAAAGTGGTTCTGCATAGCATCAAAAAGGGTTCCACTATTGTTCTATAAGTCTGAGCACTCTTTTTCAGCACCAAATAGAACCCGTTATGCTTGTATTGTGTACTGTACACTTGTGGCCTTCACAAATGCCCCAGTATGTGGCAGTCATACAAGTGCAAACTGGTACTTGGCACCTGCCAGCAGAAACTGGCAGCTCTACTGCAACTAATAAGCAGTGTATTTCAGGAAGGGAGGCATATGCCAACTATAACTGGATATTTCGCTAAATATAAAGTCATACACTCTAAAAAAATAAAGGCTCTGTAAGGGTTTTTTTTTAGGAAGATATTGTTCTACACTATATGGACAAAAATATTGGGACACCTCCTCATTCATCGTTTCTTTTGAAATCAAGGGAATTAAAAAGAGTTCTTCCTGCTTTTGTTAAAGTAACTGTCTCTACTGTCAAGAGAAGGCTCTCTGCTAGATTTTGGAGCACTGCTGTGGGGATTTGATTGCATTCAGCGACAAGAACGTTAGTGAGATTAGGATGTTGGATGATCACCGCCCCACCTTATCCTCAACTCATCGCAAAAATATTGGATAGAGCCCCACCATCATTCCAGAAAACACAGTTCCACTGCTCCACAGCTCCACCTTTGTACCCCTCTGGCCAACGGCTTGCATTTGGCAATTTGCCAGTAGGTTGATAAACACTGTGGGGAAAAAAACATTGTAATTATTCTCTCTCTCTCTCTCTCTCTCTATATATATATATATATATATATATATTTTTTTTTTTTTTTTTTTACACAGATAGTGCTGCTGTCCTTTTAGTGTGTCTGCTCAGTGTGATGTGCTGTTAGCGAGCAGAAGAGATAGCCGGTTAGCTTTTAGACCTGCCCCCACTTGCTTCTTCGGGTTTGTCCCTCTAGAGTCTTGAGACAGTCCTTTACGAGGGAGCAGACAAGTCATGGTCAAAATAGTAAAGAGCCACTATTAGCTTAACCTAACATGAAGGCCTGTTTGCCTCCTTTATTTTAGCTTTGTCGAGTGGAGCTCCTCTGTTGCAGACACTGGCAAATGAAAAGGCACAGTCACCAGGTGTGATATGTGTGGCAATCCGTATTCCCATAACTAGCAGAGTCTGGAGTCTGGAGGTGATGTGCTGCTCTCTAGTATCAACACCATATACTCCTGAAGAGACCATCACGTTTTACTGCTTCATCAGCTTTAACTCTGACTTTCTCAAGTGGGCTGGGTGTATTGACATTTTGCACTTTTGGGATTGTCCCATTTTACTTCTGGAAGAGAAACGACAGTGTTTGAAGTTCATGGTCTAATAGTTCCATGTACTGAACTCTCATTATTCAACTTTCCCCAGAAAAGACAGTTTCTAGGGTAGCTTAGAGATTGTTGTATTTTAGGAGTTCAGTATGCTCTGTTTTATATTTAAAACCAACCCCTACAAAGACCTACCACCAGCTCTTAAGCATGGTAGAATCACTGGAACGCACAGCCTTTAGTTTAAACCTTGAAGACTGAAGTGACAGGCAGGAGCAACGTTGGGTTCTTCATGTGTGTAAAATGTTTCTCTCTCTTGCGTTGCAGAGGCAGGGTTGATGGTAAGTGTCTATAGTTAACAGCTCACAGAGGGGAGCTTGAGTGCGGCCTTAGAGGAAGGTAGTTTGGAGCCCAATGGATATACCTGCTGAGAGCTTGCACTCAGAGCTGAAGGAGCCGTGCTGAGAGGGACTGGGCTGTTTAAGCTCCCTCTCACCTATCTTTTTCCATGCCTTTGATCACCACTTTAATGCGTCTGTGACTAGAAGCTCGTGGGTGAGGTGGAAAATCTGTGTGTTTTGTAGTTGCATCCTTTTCTGTTGTTAATCTGTGCAGGTAGTGATCTGTTGGCCTTGGTAAAGCAAAAAAAAAAAAAAATAAAATAAAAAAAATCCATTTTGGACCAGACGCCATAACCTATAGGATTCTTTAAGACACTCCATTTGTGAGTTGTATAGGTTCAGACATAACTGGACTGTTTTGTATTTCATATGAAAGTGTTGTACAGAATTGCATTACCTATGAAAGATGGATATGTGTAGAATGCATGGTCTTCTATATTAGCTGGACATTCTTGGGACTTCACACAAAGAAAGGGCTGCCTTCTTCTATACACACCACAGGTTTGCAGTTAGGTTCAGACCTGAAGGGGATGTTCCTGGAATTCTGTGTTGATATTTGGCAGTACTGTCGGTATCAGGTGCTTTTCTTTGTATCTATTATATTTTTTTCACAAACTTTGTCTATGGTGTGTGAGCAAAAAGCTCAGATTTGGTCTCCTCTGACCTTGTGAACGCACAATTAGATTCTGCAAAACGTTTAGGCCTTGTTTTTTGTGGCTTGCTCTTCAGGTAAGCTGTCTTTAATTAAACTCTTTCCGAGAGTAAGGCCTAACAGGGAAGTCTGAAATCTGGAAACCCCAAGATTAATCAGTAGTGTGGAGTTCCACAGCTGTAATCTTTTAGGATGCATATCGTCTCTGTTCAATGAAAAATATGGGGTTTCTGAAGACCGGTAAAACTAAAGGTTTTCTCCCAAGGATGCAAATTTCTCTGGTTTTATTTAAAATATTAATTAGGAGTGCCAGTTAATTTGTGTCTCCTATATTTTTTAAAAGAGTAAACATTTTGGGTTCACCGTATGTATAATTTTATTTAATACACAATATTGTACCTTAAACTATGGTGTGTACCGCACAGCTCCAGGGGCCTGGGGAGTTAAATCTTTTCTCCAGTCACTGTACATTAGGAGTTTGCTGTTCTCCCTGTGTCCATATGGGTTTCCTTTGGGTACTGTGGTTTCCTCCCACCTCCCAAAAACACACATGGTAGATGATTTGGCTATGCTCTCAGGTGTGTGTAAATGGATGTGTGTGGTGCCCTGTGATACCCTGTCTAGGGGGTATTCCTAAATTGTCCCCAGTGATTCCAGGTAGGCTCCAGAGCCACCGTGACCCTGGCCAAGAAGAATAAAAAATAAAAAGCTGAATAAATGAATATTTATGCCCAGTTTCTTGACAATTGATAGAAAGTCAGAAGTTGACTGTATAATAATAATAATTAGCTGGAGTCAGAGCACAGGTTCAGCCATGCCCCTGGAGCAATGAGTGTTAAGTGTCTTGCTCAATGGCAGCTTACTAAACCCTGGGTATCAAACCCACAACCCTGTGATCAAAAACCCAGAGCTCTGACAACTGAGCTACCACTGCCACTGGTTTCCAGTGTCTGACATGTTTCATGAGAATAAGCTCAGTATGTATTTAAATGAATTGAGGCAATTGTGTGGTTATTAGGCCTAGCTCTAACTTTCCAGGTTTTTTTTTTGGTCCAAAAAAACACAAATGCCACGATTTGTTGGTTAACCTTGCGTCAGCTTCCACAAAGCTGTAATTAGGGCAAGGAGCTGACTGGAAAGGAAAAAATGTGATTTCCAATGAAAACCTTGGGGAAGCTTTCATGTGGCAGGCCTCAAAATCACCAGCATTCCACCCCACTGATTTCATTTCCATGGTCACCCCAGGTCCACTGCACTATCTCATGGTTCGTTTGGAGAACGGAGAAGTTCCCTCACATCCCACATTCATACTGATGCAATGTGGACCACAGCGAGCTTCTGGCGAAAGATCACACTCTGTCTTTCATTCAAATCAAATACATCATGTTAGTCTGGTTCTGGTGGTGCAGCCGCAGAGATAGACAGGAAGAGCTTTTAATGAGACCACTTTTTTTTCCTTGAGAGTAAACATAGTCTTTAGTGACGAAGTTCATCATTGATGAGTTTCAGAAAAGTGCATTATAAAAGTGTAAAGGGAAAATATGGGAAATTACAGTACAGTAATGTAATTTTAGGGTTTTGTTGTGGGCGTAAAGTATTCGGATAATAGCAGACTGCTGCTGTAGATTCAAGCACGGCCGTATTTCTTTGCCATGCCACATACATCAAGCTTCGTAGCCCTGGCATCAGCGATGCACTTTGGATTTTATAGTATTGTGTTACATCGGTTCCAGTAAGTATCATTAGCAAGCACGTCTCGTGGATTCTCTGAAAGACAATGTCTTTGGCTGCAGTTTCTGCTGTTTCACATGGGACCGGTTTTATGGATCCACATGTTCCATAAAACCAGGCCCCGCTGAATGAATTGAACTGGAGAAGGTGGAAAAATGTTAAACGCAGGAACCAGTAGTGTGGCCTAAGACTTTCGATGAGTCACTCATGCTAAAACGTGTGGAACAGCTCACTCAGCTCTTCCTCCTCCTCTGTTCTCTTCCTGATTTAAAACAGTTTGTACAACCACCAGTTACGACAACCTATGGTTTCCATTGCACAGCCAGTAAAAACGACGGTGCCATGGAAACTACACTCTTAAAAAGAAAAACGCCACTGGAGAGTTGCCATAGCAGAGCCATGTTTGTTGCCCATTAACATCTGTAGGCATTTTCCTAGACTCAACAGTTTACACACAAAACTACAAGAGATAAACAAGAATCACACATTATTTATACATAATTCTGATCAATTAGTATTCAGAAAGTATTCAGAAATTTAAAAAAGTAAAAAGAACATGAAAATGAAGTCTAATGTGTGTGGTGTTAATATAAATAATAGAATATCATGTCATTAAATATAACACAATATAAATATTCAAGAGTAAATACCCTAATAATAAAGAATGTGTTGATAATAAATCATCCTACAACTTCCAAAAAAGATCTCACATTAAATCAAAAAGTAGAAGGATTATGTCCCCCCACCCCCCTGCAATTGACAATTCTATATAGATTGCCTCCTAAAATAGCTTGACAGAAGTGGAACATCAGAGCTCAGGCTCCAAGGTTGAGAAGAAACTGCCCAAATCTTGAACAGCTCAGAGGCTACCAGCAGGCAGATATCCCTATACTAATAAAAGTTTTGCATTTTTAGTACAAAAAAAATACAAAAATTAAGTTGCCCAACCTGCACTGCTGGTGGAATTTTGCAAAGGTGCCCATTCTCAGAAAAAAAAGTGTCATTTAACTCCATAACAACCACTCAACCCCATCACGATCAAAAATGTGAAGTAATTGAATGTGACGGCTATCTTAGCACTATTGTACAAAATGGTTTTCCCATGAAATGTCTGTAATTGGTCCTAGGCTAAACATTTTAAGGTAATAAATTTAAAAATATTTTAAGTAGATTTGAGATATAAGCCGGGTTGAAACATGGAGCTTGACTTGAAGCTTTACAGTGCGATCAATAAGAATTTGATGATGTCACTTTCTCAAAATAATGTCGGAAAGATCAAACCATTATTTTGAACAGAAATATTTTCTAAATATTGCTTCAGTAAACTCAAATGTGACATTAATCCATGGGGACAGGCCAAAATGCTATTTGTCAAAAAAAACACAAGCTTTAAATGTTCCTTTTTACATTTGTTAATTTTTAGTTAATCCGTTACATATTTTAGTTAGATTTCCTTAATTGAGTGTATAAACTATAGTTAATCCTCTGGTAGTGAAAACAGAGTTGATACTATGCACATAGGATCCTATGTAAATGTATGTAAATTCACCTTTGAAGTGAGCTGTGGAGCATTGGAACTGTGTTCTCTGGAATGATGGATGGTGCTCCTCCAGTACTTTTTGGATTGAGGTGGAGTGGTGATCATCCAACATCCTCACTAATGCTCTTGTCACTGAAAGCAATCAGATCCTCACAGCAGTTCTGCTGAATCTAGTAGAAAGGCTTCCCTGGACAGTAGAGACAGTTACTCCAACAAGCAGGATAAGCTCTTAAAAATACACATTACTTCAGAAGAAATCAGCAGGTGTCCAAATACAGTCCGTACAGTGTAGTTATTTATTTATTTCAACTTCAAACCAAGCTGTATCTTCCTGTTGTCAGAGTTACCCATGTTTTCACGGCAGTATCCTGACAGTGGCACAGCATGGAGTGTCAGTCTCCTTAGGGCATCATTTTATCTTCCACGGAGGGAATCTTATCAGACTGATGGCTCTAGAATGTGGCTAACGACAACATTTGCATGTATTTCAGGTTTTCCCATCATATTGGAAGAGAGCTAGCTCACTTTCAACTTGGTACTCCATCTGGCAGCATGTGCTTCTGGTGCCAGACGCAACAACAAATCAAAGATGATTTGTTCCTGGAGGGGCATCATTTGGGAGGGAATGAAAACACAAGGCATGCTTACACTGTGGAAAATAGAGGAGTTATTAGTGTGGTGTGTTTGAAGTGTAGCTGCTGTGTTGCTTCAGAATGGGCAGTAGAGGGATGCTTTTCCGCCAAACATGTAGACCATTGTTAAATGGTTTCTTGACTGGACATATGGTTCTAGGACAAGGCTTGCTCTCTCTTCTTTGGGCGGTACACTGGTACCCTCCATAGATTATCTACAGATGTTGGAATTGTTAACAAAATTCTGAGACTCTTGAGAAACCAAGGGGTAGGATTTGGGCCAGAGTGAAGGTTAGGTTTACATTCTGGGTTTAGAGTTAAGGTAAGAAATAGGGCCGGGCTTAAAGATGAGGACTATTTAGTAGACATTTAGCCGAATAATTTAAAGGGCTCAGACCGGTTCCTGATTGAGAAGTTGACCCCTACAGTGGTATCTGTTAAGGGTTAAATATATAAGGCACCAAATGAAGAACAGTCAGTTCTTGAAGGTGATGTTTGTGATAAAAGCAGGAACAATGGGCAAGCATAGAAATCTAATGCACTTTGAGAAGGGCCAAACTTTAATGGCTTAAATGTAAATGGGCATGTAGGCGTTTTTTCACCCCGACCAAAGCCATATACTAGGGTACAGTTCGTCCTCTTTTTTTCGGACATATCCTCGATGTGTAATTGTGTAAAATGTCCAGGATTGCGCATTCATTTCACATTGTGAATGCATTTTGTTAGAGAATGTTTAAGGTCCACCCTCACAAGACCACTGTTGGTCTACATGTACCTGCAGCTAAACTCAGCCATTGGTCAAACTGCGTAAGTCCCACCTTTTTACCGCCACTGTTGGTCTACATGTACCTGCCTCTACACGCAGCCATTGGACCACAGCCTAAAAATGAGAGTGAGACACTCTCTGATAATCTGATCATATAGGCTATTATGGCTTTTTATAAATGAGTAAATGTTTATATATTAATCCTCATTAACAAAGCTAAAATATGGTGACCCTACATATATACTACATACATATACTTTCGATGTAGACCTCAGAGAACAATGTCATGCTGAAAAAGTCTTTCTATGGCAGCTTTAATATAATCTAAACCAAATTTGAGAGTTGATTCACCCAGGCAGCAACTAAGTGCTCTCTAAAGTAGTGGCAAACTACAGCCTTCCAGGCTCTCCATCAATAAAACACATTTACTTAAGATATGAGCATTTCTAAAGGAAGCTGGGAGCCTGGAAGTGAAAATAAAAACCTCTAATGATTCATCTTTCGCAAGTCCAACCACTGATTTTAGTCCTTGAGTCTTCAAGGAGTAAAAGTGGGCCTGGAAATCAACTCAGACTGTCTGATCCTCACTCGGAAGATGTCCTTGCACTCCACTGTGTCTACAATAAGCCCATTCTTCAGCGGTTTTGTAACCTCAAGAACATCAGTCTCTTTTTTTTGACATTTCTTTTTTTTTTTGATCCTTAGACGTGGAGGAGCCTGTCTGTCAGCCCCTCTGGATACGCGAGGCTTTATTTTCATTTCAGGATTCAATGCATGAGGGCCCCTCGCAATCGGCCATGTTTTTCTTGTCAGTTGCTACTGTTTTCATTCGGGGGGTTTAGTTTCGGGGGGCTTTCTGTGTGTTCCCGCTGATGAAGCACCGCTAACGTGGAGGCGCGTGGAGAGCAAAAAAACGAAGGCTTTTCACCTCCACATCTGTACCCCTAAAACAAACCACGAGACGGAAGGGGGGGAAGCCGTCTGCTGAGAAGGAGAGGGGTCGGCTTTGCCTTTCATTAGGAAAAGTATTAAACGTGGGTTTATGACGTGTCCGCTCGGAGGAGCCGACTGCTGCACAGATGTGGGTGCTTCATCGCAAATCACCACCCGTTGACTAAGACGCACTTTTACGCTCCGCGTGTTTTATGGGTGAAATCATAGAGGAGCATATGCCTTCCCCGTTGCTGTCCTCCAGCACAAAAAGAGAAGCTTATGGTTGAAGCCACACATATGTCTCTGCCACAGAGGCTTTTGACAAGGTAATGAAAAACATGACAAAGTAGCAAAGTGGGCCAGTTGAGGATTAAGAAGCATTTTCTTATAGAACAGGGAAAGTATAGTTTCTGCAAGGTTGAATTGAAAGAAACCTCAGAAAATAATATAGCAAGGTGAAGATGATGTATGCGGCTGATCCTCCTCTCAGGAAGCCAGGTGGGCCTACAGAATGAGGGCAAGAATGAGGAAACATGGCTCAGCAGGGTGAGCGGAATACCTGACAGGTTGAGCTTCTGAATCTGGGTCTTCACCCATCAGCTTCCCTCTGTGTGCAGAGAGCTACAAGGAAACTGTGCCCTTAAAAATAGAAGTTCCTAAAATGGTCCTTGGCCTTGACGTACAGTACGTGATGTCTAGGAAAAACCTTTACATGTAGATGTTCTAAACTCACACTCACACATCTTGGTTCTTCAGGGAACCCACGTTTGGCACACTAAATTGACAAAAGTATTGGGTATTCTGGTAATACAAAAGAGTTTATCCAGCTTTTGTTGGAGTGACTGTCTCTACTGTCCACCCTACCTCATCCCCAGCTCCCCAACTCATTCCATAAGTACTGGATGGAGCACCAACAGTCATTCCAGAGAACACAGTTGCACTGCTCCTCATTTCAGTGCTTGGGGGCTTAATACTCCTGTACCCCATGCCTGGTATTGGGCATCGGACCAATAGGTTCATATTTATCTGCTCAAGAGAGTACTATTCTACTAGACAAGCTGTGTGTGGGCGTTTGTGCATTTGTGTCAGCATTGGCTAAGAATGCATTCATTAGACAGGGTGTCCACAAACATTTGGACATATAGTGCACCTTTTCAAAAAACGCTTTGGGCACCTTTCTTTTGAACAATAGTGAAAACCTAAACTCTAGCCTCTTGAATTAAAGTAACAGTGTTGAGTCCAAAAACAATAACAATAGTGATCAGAATGTCCAACATTTTTGCTTTAACAGCACATCATTGTCTTAATAAATAATAATAATAATAAAAATAATAATAGCAGCAATTAGAAGATTAACAATTAAAGTCCATGTAAACTTCAGTTTGTAGTCAGTAATGGAGGGTGGCCAACCAGTCCAAGGCAGGTAGCAGTAGCTAAAGGGTGAACAGCTGGTCTGTTTCGGGTAACAGGAGAGTCCAGTGATTAAACTTTCATTAGTGTCAGGCCGGACAGGTGGGCAGTCAAGAGATAGAAGTAGTTCTATTTGGAGTCACGGAGTACAGAGAATGTGAGCATTATCAGTGTGGCTAGTGACTTCGGTGTATCTGACTAGTACAGCCTGACTAAAGAGACAAAGCCAGAAGGTAACACAGACATAGGAGCACCTTGAAACAATTGGCATCCAACCACACCACCATCCATAAACCTGCATAATCGCATACAAGCGGCAGGACAGCACCACATCACTTTTTGCACACAAAATGATTAAAAAGAGAACAAAAACATGCCTTTACATTTCTTGGATACCTCAACTTACCTATAAGGTTATGTTGAGTCATGACAAAAAGATTCTACACAGTACTTGCCACCAGCTGATGATAATGTGGAAGGAAAGCTCAGAGAGCTTTGGGCTGGAGTTTGTGTGGTTTCTGCTTTGAACTAGAAAGCAAGATCCTCCTCTAATGAGTAGAGCTAGGACTGAGACATATGACTGAGTTAAAGGGAGGTGACAGTGGTGGTGGGGTGTGGAAACTTCGTTGTAGGATACGGAAGGCAGAGACGGACATTTTTAGCAGCTTAGATGGTAAGCAAGCGGTGCTTTAGGCATGTTCCTCCTCCCACAATTGAGGAACCCTTTAACAAGGAAAAGAAGCCTTTAAGCCTTTTAAAACTAAGAATCCCTTGAAGAACCACCTTTCTTATAAATGTGCCCCTAAAGGCAAAATGTACCAAAGTACTTTAACTTTGCAGGAACAACGCAGTTGTTAGGCTGTTGCTACGTGATCATTAGGGTAAAACTGTTAGATGGTTGCTATAGTATATCAGGTGACTGCTATGGGGTTGTTAGGTGGGTTCTATGGGGTTGCAAGATGGGTGCTATAATGTTGTTAGGGTTTGCTAGGTGTTTTTTTCTTTTTTTTTTGCTATGGAGTTGCTTATTGGTCGCTAGTGTGTGTGGTATAGATGGTTGCTATGGTGTCTCAGGTGGTTGCTAGCCTATTGCCAAGTGGTTAATGTGGTATCCCATGTTGTTAGATGGCTGTTAGTACTTTTGCACGCCATTCATTCATATGGGACAAATGTGCTGTTGCTAGTGTTTATGCTAGGTAGTTGCCATGGTATACCAGGAGGTTGCTATATTGTTGCTGGGGGTTGCTAGGTGGTTGGTATACAGTTGTTATGGTATGGTCCACATGGTTGTTATAGTGTCTCAAATGGATGCTAGTGTATTGTCAAGTGGTTGTTGTGGTATCCCATTAGGCTGGCTTTCAAAGTTTCCAAAAAAACCTTTTGGAGGTTCTTCAGAAACTGTGGAGGAACCTTTTATGGTGCTTTGAGGAACCTTAAAGATAAGGGTTTTAGAAGAAGTTTCATAAGAGGTTTGTCCATAGTTTCAAACTGAAGAACCTCCAAAGGTTCCTCAAGGACCTTACAGTTTTAACAGTGTTCAAGTGAACTGATTTGCAACGCACATTACACACATATACATTCATACTCTACCTTTGTCCGACATGACTCCAGGAGGGAGATTTATACCCCTGACAGCACTTTTCACTGATGTCAGTAACACGGTTGTTAAGAGCAGCTTGGGCATCTGGATTTCATCTGTACTACTGCATGGAGAACCATGTAGTGCCATGATAATGACAGTTCCTGGACGAATATGTGCTTCTGCTCAGGTGTAGGTGTGCAGACATTTGGACAGTAACACTACATCATATTACAGATGGACGCAAAAAAAAGAGAAGAAATGCTGGTGGCTTCTCTGTGATCCCAGAGAGGAAGGGGGGAGGGGGGTTTAGGTTGGACTGGACATTTCTACCATGTGCTGAACTTTATCTGCCCTTCTGCAGCATGCTGTAATAAACTGGGGACTTCTCTGGCCTAAAGCTGGGAGGCTGAGTGTTTTTTCAGTTCCCTATGCAATTACAGCCCTATAAAACATGTTTCCCACACAGGATCTATTTCCCTTTGTATTCTGCATTGTTTAATAAATTTTATCGTTGCAGTTATGCCAAAACCTTTCATGATTTTCACTTTTTTGACATAATATGAATTATTGCCAGTTGTTCTTTGCATTGTGTCAAAATATCATGATGAATGGACCAATAGAAATGCTCCAAAATTACTTGGAAAAAAAGCCACTTTTTTACACTGACTTCTATTGAAAGTTAAGAAGCTTTTTTTCTCTCTGGAGTTCCTGTTTTGGCTTGACAGCGAAAATATGAATAGTGGCGGTTCTAGCTTGTATGGCACTCTGAGTGAAAGGAGGCTTACAAAGTATGCAGAAAAACAGTAATTATAAGTATATGGGAAGTGGAGCTGATTAATCAACAATGAGCATAGAAACATTAATACCATCAGGTAATATATATATCTTGTCTTACCCAGTGGGAGGTCTTCCCAGGCAGTAACAAAGGCCTAGAATTTTTTTGTGTGGGCAACTGCCCATGTCACCTATATCTAAATCTACCACTGGATATGACAGTCAAGACTGTCATAGAGTCTCAAGGAATTTAAATGGCACAATATATGTCCAAATATTTGTGGACACCCCTACTAATAAATGCATTCAGCTACCTTAAACTGCACCAATTGCTGACGCACAGCTTGTCTAGTCCCTGTAGAGAAGTACTGTCTATAGATAGGACTCTCTGAAGCAGATAAACATGAACCTCTTGACTGGCCAGGCCTAATGCTAGATGGGTATAAAGCCCCCTAGTATTGAGCTGTGGAGCAGTGGAACTGTGTTCTCTGGAATGATGGTGCTTCATCCAGTACTTCAGTTGATGAGTTGGTGAGTTCAGGAGGAGGTGGGGTGGTGATCATCCAACATCCTAAACTCACAGTGAAAACAGTGAATGAGCAGGTATCTCATATAGCCCATATTGTGCGTCCGTGCGTCCGTGTTCAGACAGCTGAAACCCAGTGCTAATCCAGTTGTCAGTGTTGATAACAATTATTGGATATCAAAATTAGCTATAACTAGAAGAACTACCTAAGAGGAACTACCTACTACTAATTTAAAAAGTACAGCCCAACAAGAGTCAACATTGTAAAAGGTGTTAAGCTTAGGGCACCACATGTAAACATTGTAGCTCAGGGAAGAGGAATGTGCTGCAAGCTAAAAGTGTCATTAAGGCCCAACAGCATGGCACACTGCTTTGTACAAACATACATTAAGGACCACGGGTTCAAACCCTCAGGACGTGGAGGTCATGACTTTAGAGTGAGAACAAAGATGAACTGTTTTCTGGTTCCCCTCATTTCGGCACGTCTGGAATGGGTCTCCATAAAAAAACTATTAGCCCCCACGTCTCCCTGGATGCATCCATCAAAGGCTAAAACCCATCTGAAGATAAATCAAACAATGACAAAAGAACCACATTCTGTGCTTGGAAAGCATAAAGGCAACTTTACTGAAGTAGAGAACCTTCTTAACTTTCAATGGAAGTCATTTGGGAAGATTTCTATTGGCCCATTCCTTATGAACACACTGTAAAGAGCAACAGATTCACTTTATGACAAAAAGTAATAATTGACAAAAATGGAGATAAGGATTTAGCGGGATAGTTAGAGATAAAAAAAGTGGATAAAAATCAATCAAAGATCCAATCCATTCCTCTTTACTTCAAGGTTTGGGAACTGAGAAATGTTCTAATGATTAAATCAGGTTCCAGCTCCACATTCATCTTTTGTTTAACTTCAAGACTGGGCTCTAATATTCCAGGCCCTTATTCAGCTCTGTTCTCTATAAAGCTTTCAAACTGAAGTCATGTCTGCTCCAGTCATTCACTAAGCCTAACCTGGTGTGCATAGGCATTCTGTTAAAGTAGTAATTGGTGCCATGTGCGCTGACCTGGGGCAGCAAGCTTGAGTTTTTTCCCCAGCAAGAATGACACTCAGCAGAAAGGCAAACAGAAAGCCGTGTGATAGATTTCCCTCTCTGCCTCTCAGTGTTTCAACCCCCACATTTCTTCCAGTAGCCGGAGAACTCCTCAGAGATCTAAAATATCCCGTTCTCCCAGTGAAAGGAAAGGAATGACTTCACTTTTGTCTGAGGACCTCTCTGCTAATGATCCACAGTTTCCTGAATCCTATACGGTTAGAAAGTAGTGTTGCATCTGAATAACAATTAATCACAAGTATCTGGAGAATTACCTTCCCAATTCTGGAGAAAACTGGAAGCACAAGGACATTTAGATCATCCAGGTCATTTGAATGCACGCATGATGAAGCTAATGTGTCTCTTTTAATACACAGACGACTTCCTAAGGCCATGAGATCATCTATCAAGTGTTATGAAGGATGAGACAGTAATTGGGAATCTAATAATTGTCTTTAAGAAGCCATTAGTATTGTCCAGATCCCATCTCTGACATTTTTGAGCACTTCAGTAACGTCATGGTCAGATTTTCCTCCACGCTATTTTTGGTACCTTCTTGTCTTACTCTTTCCCAGATTAAAGTTCAGCTTCCTGAATGACTCCTGCATCCTGGAACTCAGACATCTGTAATCATAAGGGTAAACACACTCTCTCTGGACACGTGTATAAATGACATCCATTTATCTGAACCAACTCCAGCTCTTGCAGAACAGCCACGTCTGTAAGTGTTCTTTATCTCATTGCCCGAACCATCTGTGCCGGACCCAGGCAATGATTCATACATATAGAAACAGCACAGTTGCTCCTTTTGAAGTTCTAGAAGATCAGAAAAGTGTTTCAGTAATGAAAACCAGAGGCCCACTAGAGATTTATGGATAGGGAGGATAAGCCTTTACTTAGGGGGTCTGAGGAAAGCGTCTTTCAGGACTAATGAAAAGCCCCCAAAACGTCTGTTCATAGTGACTGTTAAGAGTAGCAATAGACTATTTGGAGAAGATAGACCTGTCACTTTAATAAAGTTAGAATTAGACACAGATCTATGGTGACTCAAATGGTATCCATACACCTCCAAAAGACAGATGAACCAGAGGTTCTGAAGTCAAGCAATGTTCTCACCTCTCTCTCTCTCTCTTACAGTCTACAGGTCCAACCATGTTGGATCTCCACTTTCTCTTCCTTTCCCTCGTCTTGTCTTAAAAAAAGAAAAAAAGTTGATTATGATTAAATGTTTAATAATGGTTCATTGATTCACTAAAAAAGGGGCTATTTGACTGATGATGATAGTGATATGATATGATTATTTAGGTGCTGTGTATTTTTCATGCAAATGTTCTATATAGACCCATCTGTTTTCCACCAACCCCAACAACCCTTTTACCAGACAAAGAACCATTTAAGCATTCACATGGTTCCTTTGACTTGCCATTGCCTTTACTAAAGAACCCAGATGTCCCTGAAGAAACGATGTTGGGTATAATGTAGCATGCCTATAGGTAAACCCTATAACTAAAACAGAACCCTATTTGGTGCTAAACTCTTAAAAAGAGGGTTCCCCAAGGGCTCTTGACAATATGGGGAATGGTTCTGACAACTCAAACAATTTGAATGTTATAAATTGTTATTTGTCTGGTTAATTTGAAAACCTCTTTTAGGGGTTCTTTAAGGAATATAAAGAATTGACTGCAGTTCTAGCCTTCAAAGCAAAATGGTTCTTCCCATACAAAGAAAATATACTATATGTCTAAATGTTTGTGGACATCCCTTCTACTGACACAGATGTGCAAATGCATACATACAGCTTAGTCCCTGTAGAGAAGTACTGGCAATAGAATAGGACTTTCTCTAGTGGATAAATATGAACCTATTGACACCATGCCTAATGCCATGCATTTGAACTGTGTTCTCTGGAATGATGGTTGGTGCTTCCTGTTGCTGAATGCAATCAAATCTTCACAGCAATGCTCTAAAATCTAGTAGAAAGCTTTCCTGGACAGTAGAGACAGTTACTCCAAGAAAAGCAGGATACACTCTTTTTAATGCCATTGATTCCTTGACAGGAACAATGAATGAGCAGGTGTCCCAATACTTTTGCCTTCTACAAGAACCTTCTACAAATGCTTCTATATAGGACCAAAACAGGTTTCACTTTTGTTAAGAGTCATGAACCAGTTTCAATACTGCATAGAACCTGTGTTGCTTGAGTGTGGTTTCATATTTAACCATTTAAAAAACCCTCTTTTTATGCCTATTCCTTCAAAATTGAATTTCCAACAGAGTTTATGGACTCTTCTCTTCGGGGAAGTGAGAGAAGAGTCTAGAATATCACGGTAACATCTTACATACATGATAATCATGTGAAACATAAACACAACAGATGAAAATGATTGCAGACTGCGCTATAGATAGTAGACTAAACATGGCCAGTTTTCCTATGCTACCATATAAGTATAGGCTCCAGTGTGTTGCTGCTTTTTGGATGGAAAATGGATTTTCAGATTATACTATTTCTTCCAACACTGACTAGGCCGGTACATGGAATTACCTCCTTTTTCTGACTGTCTCCAAAGCACACCTGAGTCCTATTACCTTACAACAGGGGCCTATTACCTTGGTCTGTGGAAATAGCACCCACTTAGCCCCAGACATCCTAAGTCTGAAATGCTTTTTGATTACTACCAGATGCTGTATGGACTATGTAGGGCCCTTGCACCTACTATCAATGATAGGTACAGGATATTTTGATGCAAATCACTCCTATAGAAGTGACAATACTTTGTCGTCCTTCATTTTCTCATGAGAATATCATGATTTAGAGAGCAAGTGAGATGTTCCACACTTATAGGAACTGTTCTAATTGTACAGACCAGATCAGATTCAAGAAACCTGTTTAATTTCTTCTTCTTCTTATTATTATTATTGTTTTTTTGCATGTGTTAATACAGAGGTATCTCTTGGCAACTTACCATTTTATGCTTACCTCACAGCATGAAGCTAAAGTTCCTCCTTAAAATAAAAAAGCTGGTAAAAAGCTGCAGAAAAGCTTCAGATCAGCTGAATTAAATGGCAGAAATGTGTGGTTGGTGTGGCGCAACAGATAAAACCACTAGCTGCCAGTGAGCTATTACACCATGTGGGAGACCAGGGTTCAATTCCCAGTCTGGGTGACTGTATGCTGCGCTAGGGACACCAATAAGAGTCCCTGGGCAAGACTCCTAACACTACATTGGCCCACCTCTGTAATACGAGTCACCTTGTAAGTCGCTCTGGATAAGAGCATCAGCTAAATGCCATTAATGTAAATGTAAATCTTCTACTGAGGTTATGTGACGGGGTGGTTAAGCTACCAGAAGCACATCAAATAAGAAGGAAATGAGGGTTTTCATAGCTGAACATTTTACACTAAATGTTCCAATTCCTCTGATGACACTGACCAGGGAGCAGCCCTAAGGAAATCCATTCCTATTTGCGAAAGGGTAAGAGAGAGTTTTTTTGTGTTGACTGTTTATACAAAGTAAAAGGAAGCCAAACCAAGCAGTAACCTTCACCTGCAGTTATTTACACAGAAAATAAAAAAAACACTACAGTATCACCTGATATGCCCCACATGTCAGAACCTCTGAAGTCTTGAACACTGTACAAAACTGTTTTTTTGCATGGCATCAATATTGTATACTACTCCGCTGTAGTTTAGTTCAATACAGACATGTTGAAAAGCCACACGAGACTTCATTAGACTGTGTATGCCATCTGTATTTGCTCTGAGAGAATCGAGTGTCGTCCCAGGCTGAGCAGCGGTATTGATTAACCTTCACACAGTTTCTTCACTGCATCCCATAATTTAACTGGATCATTCCTTCACATTTACAGCTCACCTCCCTTCCCCCCACCCCCCTTTTCTTTTGGAGAGCAGTCCATGGCTCCAGGCCTGTGCTTTTAAAAGCTCTAAGATTTGGAGCAGGACTACATCAGCTGGGTCACTTTACTGCTGCCATCCCACTTATGTAAAACTCCAAACGCTAGTCCTTAATGCCAGCATAATAGCACTACCGTAGCCCTCGGCTGTGGGTGTCGTAAAACAGTATTTCACATTTCAGAGGAGTAGCGCTTAGCAGGGTTCCCTGAGGAACATTTGAGGCTGTTCACTTGAAGATTTGAGGAGATTTCAAAGTGAGGCAGCTACCTTTGTGTTCTTGTTCAGATGCTAAACACCCTCCAAGACAAGAGCCAACAGAACACACAGAATTACTGTCTAATATGTATAGTTTATACTTATCTCACAGATGTCTGATAAGCCCGCTGGTTCTGCAGTGTGGGAGGGACAGCTGTAAGTAATGTATTTTGCAGCTCACTAGTTTCTTCATCTCAGACTAAAGGGCTAGTTCTGTAGTAGCCTTATGAATTGATCACACCATGGTCAACCCACAAATGTGCAATTGTATAGGAACCGTTACAAACAGAGGCAAGAAAAGCAACCTGGGAATTTGCTGTCCAACAGGGGTCAGATGTCCTAATCATCACCTATAGGCTGCTTATTAACTGCTAGAGTGCCTGATCTTTTTAATGAATATTAGCTAGGTACTAACTGCCCAAGTGGCAAAGTGCTAGATACTTTGAATGAGTGCTGGCTAGATACTAATTTCCAGAGTGCTTGATAGTTTTAACCCATGCTAGCCACATATGAACTACCCAAGTTCTTGATACTTTTAACAAGTGCTAGCAAGATACTAACTGCTCAGATGTTTCAGTAACTACGATATGGAAGTTCTGTAGTGATGGGAGTGTGGATCGTGGGCCGACACGCAGTCTAAAGAGATAGAGAGAAATTTGCTGCATGCCTGTGGATATTCTTTACACTCTTTACGAACTGTTTACAGATCCTTACTGACCCAAACAGAACCTCATGTGGTAACATTTTGTATTACTATGAAAGTGCATCATGAAACTTGTTTGTCTGAAGCTGCAGGCATGTTTTCTTCACACTTTGCACCACAGGATCTGAATTGCAACAGGAGAGCAGCAGAGGATCAAGGTGTACTGCTGATCTGCTGATCTAACCTATTGATTGCTGATGTTCACTTGAGAAATCATGGGCAAGGTTATGGAGTGGAAGAAGCTGTCAGAGAGTGAGAAAATATAGTTCTGATGCAGGAAATGTAGTGTAATGCCAAATCACTCTGGGTAAAACAATGTTTCCAAGTAGTTATGATAAAATATGATGTAAAAAAGTATATATATATATATATATATATATATATATATATATATATATATATATATATATATATATATAATTATATTTTTACATACATAAAATGCAAATAGAGTTCTTAAGCCTCTACATGCATAATACATTTGTTATAAAAAAAACACTGTTGTATGTTTTAATTTTGATATATTACATTATAATTAACACTCATGTATATACACTTATACATTTTGTCATTTAAAATGTATATATCTATAATATTTATAATATTTGTAATATTTATTTATGTAATTTCTTTCTTCATCTTCTTCTTCTTTATCTTATCTTATCTTGTTATTATTATTATTATTATTATTATAAATCTTATTATTATCTATGCCAAGCACCCACATATGCAACTGCAGAGAGTAAGCTCAGTTCTGGGGAATCCTTTGTCTCCATGTTTAGAATAATGGAAAACCGGTGGTGATAATCAGCTGAGTGATGATGTCATCGGGGAAGCCCTGACCTCAGCCACAGTGAACAAAGCCAAGCTGGAGGGATCCCAGCTGCTGGGAACAGGGATCAATTGTCCCAGTGCCGCCGTACCCAGAACTCATTGAACTCCTGCAGCTTCCTGCTGAGAGTTTGCTGATTCGACTGCAGTGCGTCCGACTGTGGTCTGAATGGGTCGGATGTTTGAGGTGTTGACCTCGGCTCCTCCTGTGCGAGCGCATGCTTTGTCGTCGCAGTGAAAAAGAAAAGGGGAGTCGTTTCCTTCTTTGAAAATAACTCCTGAATGCAAGAGGATCTCATTTTGGATGAGGCTGAATGAAGCCTGGCTGCAAATCAGCTGTAGAGACTGGAAACTTGAATGGCTGAGAGAGAGGGAGAGAGAGAGAGAGATTTCTGTGAAGTCTGGTGAAGAGGGTTCAGCTAGAATCTTGCAAACTAACTGATGAACACTAATGAAGAGGGTTCAACCAGGATATGGAAAAGAACTGAAGAACTGGCTCAAGAGAACTATTTATGTGTTGGTCAGACTTTTCCAAAGGAGAAGACAGACAGGTAGTGCCTGAAACTGGACCTGCAGCGTCCAGTGTCTTGCTGTTGGCGGTGATTGGATAGCCTCCTCCTGGAGTTCTGCTACTGCAATCAGAGCAGGATGTCCAATCCGGTGTAAATCATCCTCTGTCCTGCTCAATCTCATACGCACAAACCTCCTTCTCAACCTACAACCCTGAGTACGTGTCTGAATCATGCCTTCTGACTGTGAATGTAAAAAACAGTTGAACCTCCATTACTGCTCTGCACCCAAAACTAACGGCAGAAGAGCATGCAGTGAAAGCAAACACAGATCTCAGACCGGAATGTCTGTGTGTTCTTTCAGGTTCAACAGCCAGGACTGTCTGTCCTTCACATATGCTGCCATCATGTATTTCAGGAGCTGAGACAGAAAGAGGTTGTCTAGGAGAGTGTGCTCCTCATGCACTAGTGGCTAAATGGCATAAAATAGTTCAGAAAACAACACAAATTACCAACAAGTTCATGCATACAATCTTAAATATAAATGGCTTTCAGATGGTTCTTTGAGGGATGCCATAGAAGAACCACTCTGGCTTAATAAAGAACCATGCCTGTAATAAAGATGGAGGCATCAAGATATCAAGTGAAGGTTCCTAAGACCTTCAAACGGTTCTTCACACTCATAAATCTTTATTACATATGCCTAATTCACCAATATTAAACTGCAGCATTGTTCCCAACTATGCTATAATTGTAATGATGGATACCATTGTCCTTGAAAACTGAACATATCCCATTTAAGAAAACACTGGTAAATGTTATGGTGTTTCCACACCTGTAGTTTGTTTGCTCTGGTCCGAATCAATTAACAGCTTTGTAACCTTGGGGCATTTAGTTTACCCCTTAGTTGGTTTGCAAAAATTCAAGGGCACCAAAATTCATCATAGCAAATGATGTAAGAACGCTCTCTCAACATAGCAAATACAAGAAGAAGGTCCTGTGTTCTGGACTAGAGCAGATATCTGTGCAGTTCAACGACATTTATTCATAGCATGTTAATTGTCTGAGCAGTATATCAGGTTAGCACCTGGCTACAGGAGTCATTTAGTTTTCCGGGAAAACTTGCAGAGAACATCTTATAGTTGGGTTGGATCAAGGTCAGATCACGTTCGAACCACAAATGAACTGCTGCAGACCGAGACCACCTCTTCTTCTCCAAGGGTCTCATGTGATTGTTTTAGTCTGAATCCGAGTTCGATTCACACCTGCTCAAATGAATCACACCAAGTGTGAAACCCAACCACTTAAAAGTGCAGGTGTGAAAATGCCATCAGATTTTTTTTTGCAGAAGAGTGTTTTAAGAACAATTGAATGAGCACTAGGCTCATTCTCAGGCTCAACCTACGGGGTAGCACTGGGAAGCTTTGTCCTCGGGTTCCATGTTGGCCCAACTTATGGATGCCCACAAGGGTCAGTGATGGGACCAGGGAGGGTTAACCATATGCTCCATCTGGGTAGTACACTGCATATGGGGTCTAGATGAGACCACCAATATGACCATGAATTTGCCATTTCATAGATACATTTCTAGCATTGTTGGTGATGTGAAATGATGCCATTTATTCATCCAAATGGTTCTTTGAGTTGTTGTGGTCCTACTATATAGAACCATTGGCATTCTTAAGAATGTGGGTATACATGCAGCACTAGCACTGACCGAATCCCATTGAAATGAACAGGTGTTCAGGTTTGTGACTCTTTCCAGTTCCTACAATACCTCCATGGTTCAAACTGGCAGCTTGGTTTATGAAAGAAGTCCTTCAGAAAAACCTGGAACAGTGCATGGAGATAAGCTTAGCGGAACGTGGCTGCCAACAAAGGAACCTGCGTTGAAGCCAATTGGCAGGGCTAGCTCCTTCTCTGTTACTATAAGATATAGTGTCTTAAGATTTCAGTCTTGATATGAGGGGGATCTATTTCACGGCCTCTATCCCTGTGTGCAATGTGGTTAATGTCGCAGCCAATGCAGCAGAGGGCAGTAACATCTGCAGAACGATGACAGTGACAGACGCTAACCACGCCATGCGAAAGAGATGAAAAAACATGACCCCTCTAATTATCCGTGCATTGACCCATATCTAATAGGATTTGAACTGTCCTGAGACTTCCATTATAATCCCACTCTCGTTTGCTTTCTGGTGGTGTGTAATGAAGCTCCTTTTCTTCTTTTGTCCATGAAATGCACCCATATTCCTGCCATGCACACCTTCTCCGAACACACTGTAGCTATTATACGATTGTAAGTGGTGAGGAACCTCCTGAGATCAGGAAAACTACACACTACAGTACAGTTATTCCAGACAACATTACTTCCCAGCATGTTCGAGCATCAGGTTTCATGCGTTGTTTTTATTGGAAGACATTGATTAATTGCCTCATTAAATGATGAAGAGGTACTTTTGGAAATGATGTTCTTCTGCCTTGTAGGTGCTTACCACAGAAGCTGTAATGAACCTAAACGTGACTGCTGCCTGCTGTGAAAAGGGCTACACTCATGCCACCCCCCTCCGCCCCCAAAACAGATCCCACGCACACAATTTTCTCCCACACACTAATTCATTCATATGATGAATTGATTTTGATGAAAGCTTTCAAGGTTTTCCATATGTCCCGCACAGTATGAGGCCTCTGATTGCCTCTGCCGCTCATTGATATTATTACATTCACTAACGAGCCTTGGTAGACTCACTCAATTCGCTTTGCTTCCTGAGTTTTTCCAAGAACTCTCTTGAAATAAATGGAAACCAGAGATGCTTCTTTAAATAGAATCTGCTGATCTGACCATTAGATTTTCATAAGGAATGAAAACATAATTTTAGCAATGCCTATTATGTCCTATCTCGGTTTCTAGGATGGTTGACTCTTTATTCATTGTAAGGCTTAATTCACTGTATTCATTTGGGTTGGGACATTTCCAGTGACGAACTGTGACTGTTAGTTCTAGGACCACCAATGTTAAAACCTACTGCTTGTATTCGCAGTTAGTGACGTATTTACCTCTAGGTGGAGAAAAAATCAGTGAACGTGCTCTATTCACATGACTTGAGATAGAAAGCAAGCTGAATTACACTATATGGACAAAAGTACTGAGACACCTGCTCATGAAGGGTTTTTAAAATAGTGTATCCTGCTTTTTTGGAGTAACTGTCTCTACTGTCCAGGCTTTCTACTAGATTTTGGATTTTTCGCTGCTGTGATGACTGGGTTGCATTTAGCAACCAGAGCAGTAGTGAGGTCAGGATGTTGGAATTGGATTTTACTACACTACACTATTACAGATGCATAGACTTGCACTATTTACCGCATTTGCATGTGTATTACCGCCTTCCCCGATACATGTGAAGTCAGCATTACTAGGCGGCCAACGTTCTTGGAGGAAGCGCCGGATCCCCAGCTCGGATACATCAGCCAATAGACACCTGGCAACATCAGAATAGGAGTAATGAGGGGAGAGAGCACCATCTACCTACCCAAACAAAGCATGGCCAATTGTGCTCTCTCAGGCTCATGCTGCTGATGACAAAGCAACATGACCCCGATTTGAACTGGCAATCCTCTGGCCATTGTGTCAGCGTCTTAGTCTGCTGAGTCACTCTGCGCCCCAAAAGTACCGTGACTCATAAGGATAAATTGTGAACAGCATTATCTCAGAAACTCCACCCCCCTCCCCTCGAAACCAGGTCATTCTAACTATCTACAGCAATTAATTGATTCATCACCTCCTTGACACGGTGGAGGAGCTTTAATAATGTAGCCAGCCATGAAGATTCTCAGACACGCGACCCAAGCAGTGCTCCAGCTCCTGTTTTATGGGTCACTCTAATTGTGACTGCGCTTCTGAATGAGAAAGAAATCCTCGGTCCCAGCACAAACATGTCCACGGTTGCTTTGTGGAGCTGTTAAACACAGCGCTGAGGGTGGATAGGGATGAGCAGGTCAGGCTCTAAGACGCAGAGCCTTGCTGTGAGCCACAATGGAACTGGGTCATTCCCTGGGGCTTGTTCAATACATAATTATGCAGAAACGCCTCAGTCTGGCCACTGTCCTCACTGACTCTCTGAGCACTCGTGAGTGGAGTGGGCATTACAGAACCAGGTCCAGGTGGCAACTTTTGCCAAATTAGGAGCCATTATCTGCACTGCATTAACGTTCTGGATGGGTCTGACCTTGGCCAACATTCAATACTGTTGGCAGCTCAGCTCTCACGATCGTATTTCACACTTATCACTACTTCAGTCATAATTGTTTGCAGACAGGAGATGTTCTGTTTCACTGTAAGAACATCTAACTGCGGAGGTGTTTACTACATTCTGGGGGGCTTTTTGAGGAATTTGACCAAACCTACATTTTAGTTGCCCTTTTAAAAATAAATGTGAGCTCTTTGGAAGGCAGCACTGGGGCACAGCAGGTAGTATGTGTTCTGCACAGCCTCGGGGGCTGGGAGGACTTTGGTGTCTTACCCCCGTGTCCATGTGGGGTTCCTCCCACTTTCCAAAAACACATGGTGAGTGAATTGGCCTTGCGCAATTGTTCCTAGGTCTGAGTGAATGAGTGCCCAGTAATAGACTGATGGCCAATACAGAGGATATTTCTGCCAGTAATTCCAGGTATGCTCTGGAGCCACCCCCAGCCTTGGCCAGGATAGATAAGAAAATGAGTTCTTAGGTGGTTTCCTATGGCAGAACCTATAGAACCTTCCCTGGACAGTAGGGGCAGTTATTCCAACGAAAGCAGGATAAACCTTTGTTTTATACCCTTGAATGAGGCTTGTGACCCACAGAGTGAAAACCACTGCCATAAAGAACCTTTCAGTGGATGGTTCTTTAAAAGACCATTTAAACAAATGAACACATTCCTGTGGGGAGTCTCTTCATAACCTCCACACAATGTAAACCTATTACCTATAAATGCTATACCTCTAAGTCTTTCCAGAAGATAAGAACTGGCTTACCTAGATGACTACAGCCAGAACCCTTCAGGAACCTTCGCTCAAAAGTCTAATGAAATATCATATGAATGTCCTCCATCACTCTGAATAAAAGTGGCAGTCTTCAGTAGCTGGTTGCTGGCAATCGAACACGGAGAGACATGCTGATAATATCCCCCACCTGGGAAGTGTGAGACACACCAGTCCATCTGGTCTGTGAGTTTGTTTTGTAGTTTTGTACTTTGACCTTTACTCTATTCTGGATGCTGACACTACTGAGGATTTAGGCTGTAAAACTCGCTTTCTCTTCAATTATCTTATTAAAAAAAAGAACTTTCACGGCAGGGTAACGTTTCACGTTGCTCAGAAATCTGTCTGCCTTTCTTAAATTAGGCAGCAAGTCCGCTACCATCAGATGCTGCAAACATTTATCTGACACAGATGTGCCTCCAGGGATGGTTAACTTAAAGCACAATAATGTGAAACGTTCCCCTGCAGTGGGAGGGTCGTTTTATCTCTGCGGGCAACTTTTCCACCTTGTCTTCATCAAGACTTCAAGCAGGCTTTTAAACAGGCAACTCTTGGACTCCATTATATATAAGCCTACAGTGCTTAGCATTTACACAAAGAGCTCTAGAGTAAAAAGTTATGTTCACTGTCAGTTAGATCCATATGATTTGGTTATGAGGAAGTCATCTTTCATGTAAAACATCAAAAAAATAAGAGTTCCTCCTGTATATGTTTCTGTATTTATATAGGACAATCCAATAATCTGTTTATTTGAATCTGCTCTTTGTGCACTCAAACACACAAAGCTTTGAAATTCTAGCATATCCATAGCATGAGAAGACTTTCCAGAATCCCCACTATGAAAAAAACAGCTACTTTTGGAATGACATCTAGGAACAAATCCTTCTAAACGTATATTTGAGAACCTAAACGTGCAGCTAATTGAGTTACTAGAGCTATTAGAAAGCAGAAAATGGAGGAAAACTGGAAGATTAGCATTTAGTAGCATTAGGGTCATGGCAATACCACAATCTGATACTGATATCTATTGCAGTATGTTGCAAGGTTTATCCCACAAAATATAATATAGCACAACAAATAAGGGCCCTATCATTGACATGATTGTGTTGTGCAATTCCTGTTGTGATGTTCTTTTGGATTTAGATCCAGTGACTGGGAAGGCCAATAAACAACACTGCACTCATTGTCACATTCATTAAACCAGTTGGAGACCAGTTTTGCAGCGTTGTGACATGGTGCATTATCATGCTGGAGGTAGGCATTAGAATATGGGTAAATCGTGGCCATGAAGGGATGGTCATGGTCATCAACAATACTCACTCAAAGGCTGCGGCATTCAAACCATGATTGATTGGTACTGATGGGTCCAAATGTGCCATGAAAACATTCCCCACACCATTATACCACCACCCCCATCAGTCTAGATGGCTGACTTCAATGTGGTCTTTTGCTGTTGTAGCCTGTCCACTTTAAGGTTGGAAGTGCATTCTGAGATGCTTATCTGCTCACCACAGTTGCACAGAGTGGTCATCTGAGTTTCCGTAGCCTTTCTGTCAGCTTGAACCAGTCTGGTCCTTCTCCATTGATCTCTCATCTTGGAATTCTGCCTATGATTGGCTGGGGCATTGCCAGGGATCTCCAACAACTCCTCATTCACCTTACTTACTTGTTTACAACAACAATTTGTTGTTGAACTAGATTTCAATCTATGAAAACCGTTAATGCATCATACATTGTTTAGATCGAGGTTCCAAATGCCATTACTGTTTCCATCCTGCCAAGATATGGTAGGCCACAACAACACAGTCCAGCTCATTAGCGGGTCTTGGTAAACTGATTCTGCCAATGTTCTGTAAAGCATCACGTTACATCAGTAGCACTGATAATATATAGAACTTTCAGTGCATCGTACAGCACTACTAGTAGGCCAGGTAAGAGAGACGACCTCAGTTAAGAGGAAGTAGATGTTTGTGGCAGTCAACAGCCTTCCATAATGTGTCACTGCCTTCCTAAGGTAGCTGCCTGGAAATCATGCTGTGATAAGATCTTTGCGGGGTGTTAGCTGCCCACTCTGTGGGGTCCTGAAGGGCTGTCTGGAGCTGAGAGTAGAGTGGATGTGCTCTGGGCGCTCCAATTTCCACATGTGTACGCCGAGCTAGTTAGTGCACAGTAGCTCTATTGAGCTCCACCGTGTCGCCCCAAGCTCCCTGCTGCAGTTTGTAGTTACTGAGGCAGCCTGATTACAGAAAGGCATGAACTAAAGTGTTCCACCTTGCAAATGACTGTGTGCATCATCAGAATCAATTCATGCCTTGCAGGCATTTTTTGGGCACTGACATTTTCCATAGCATCTTAATGAGAATTATAGACTCTCCTCATAGCGATCCTTAAGAAAGAGGAAGGCCTACTTTAGAGCCGGAAATTAGAATGAAACCATATATCAACCAACCAGAACAATAAAAGGTTATGATGTGAAGTGAATATTACTGATTATCTGGTTATATATTGCACTAGTTAAGCACTGCAGGTGATGTCTTAAGCAGGATCAACAGGCAAGCATAAGAATCTGAGCCACTTTGACAAAGTCAAGATTGGGTCAGAACATCTCCAAAACATCAGACATGGCTTGTAGGGTGTTCATGGTATACAGTGGTAAGTACCCACCAACAGTACACCAAGAAAAGACCCGTTCACCAGTTACAAGATCATGGGACCCCAAGGCTCACTGATGTGTGTGGGGAGCGAAGGCTGATCCTACAGATGAGCTGTTGTAGCACAAACTGCTGAAAATGTGAATGCTGGGTGTATATTGCCGGTGTATATTGTGGAGACCACACTTTGACAGGTTTTGACAGAGCTGTTTTTGATGGACCATCAAGGTTCATACATTTTTGAACCTCACAACTAGAAGAATCATCCATCGAAAGAGTCTTTAGGGCACCAAAAGTGCTTCTTTAACTCCTTGCAACCCTCAGGGCTCATTTGTGGGCCCACACTAGTTTTCTTCATCATGAGCAATTCAGAATTATAGTTAGTTATTAAAAAGAATTAAAAATAAAAAGATTTGTATTACATTTTTTGTGTATACATTATATGGACAAAAGTATTGGGACACCTGCTCATTCATTGTTACTTCTGAAACCAAGTTAAAAAAAGAGTGTGCTTTTGTTGGAGCAACTCTCTGCTGTCCAGGGAAGGCTTGCTGTGTGGATTTGGTTGCATTTAGCAACAAGAGTGTTAGTGAAGTCAGGATGTTGGATGATTACCACCCCAACCTCATCCCAAAAGTATTGGATGGAGCAGCATCCATCATTCCAGACAATGGCATTAGGCTCATAAACCAATAAGTTCAGTAGTAGCTGAATGCAGTCAAGGGGTGTCCACAAACATTTGGACATATAGTGTATTATGTAATTAATAAAATACCAAGACTGTAGACTGAGAAGGTAATGCATACTGGTTACTGTTACATAACCATTGGAGTCCCTGGTTAAAACAAGCCTATCCGTTTGGGGAACCCACTGATTCCTGGCATTTCATTTGCAGAGTAGGAATGGTAAAGCTTTCAGGGTTTTTCTCCAGACGTCAACTTAAGCTCCTGCTGGTGTCCTCCAGAGGGGATGCAGGGAATGAGTGGTGAAACAAGGGTAAAGTGAAGTTTAGAAGACTGAACTGAAGCAGGGTGCAGAGCATGTGGTATCCTCTTCTTCAGATCAGAGAGAGGTGCAGAGAAGAAGAAGGAGGGAGGCTTATGTTATATTATATTCAGCTTGTGCTTGTAGAGGAAATCCTGGATGAAAGGCGTCCCGAGGGAAAGAGTGCTTCCTCCAGGAGATCTCCTCCGAGTTCAGTGGGTGAAGTCTTCTTTGTTTGCTCTCGTTCTGGTTGTGTCAGCTTGTGTGCTGATGAGGAAACCAGCTGACCTCAAAGCGGGAGTGTAAAAGAGAGTGCTGGCAGAGGAAGGAGATATCAGCTAGACTTTTACAGATGTGGGACAAACTTTTTACGTCCTGTATGAATGGAGGGGGATTATAGATTAGTTATACAGTAGCTTAAATTCTAACACACCTGCCAGTAGCATTTTATTTGGACGGTTCACAGTAGATGTGTTATAGAAGTTACATTACCTTTAACTAAATACCCAATATGGTAAAAAAAAAAGAAAAGAAAAAAGTATTTGGACACCTTTTCATTCTTTGTTCTGACAAAATCAAGCTTTTGTTGGAGTAAGTGGAGTAACCAGGAAAGGCTTTTAGGATTTGACTGCATTCAGCGAAAAGAGTGTCAGGGCGCCATGGTGGCACCGAGGGTCGCCAGGGGCCAGGGATTGTGGGTTCGATCCTCGCTCCAGTCACTGTGTGTGTGGAATTTGGTGTGGTCTACCCCTTCTTGACGGTTTCCTTTGCATACTCTGGTTTTCTCCTACCTCCCAGAAACACACATGGTAGGTGAGTTGACTATGGTGAATTGCCCCTAGGAGTGTGAGTGAATGGTTGTGTGCGATACCCTGTGATGGACTGGTGCCTTGTCTTGTTGCTCCTTCCTTGCAATGATTCCAGGTAAGCTTCGGACCTACCACAGAGCATTAGTGAGGTCAGGGTGTCGGGTGATCATCACTCCGACTCATTCCAAAAGTAAAGCACCATATAGCAGTCAAAATGGCCATTAACCCCTGCAGTTTCCAAAACTGGAGTTCCAAAAGCGATCCAAAGATATAGAGCAAAGGGGACTCCTAACAACCATGCAAGACCAGGTATACCACCAACCCTGCCCTTATCAGCAGTAAAAGCGTTCACTGTTGATCCTTCAGATCGAAAAACTTCCACAGGTATTTCTGTCCATCCTTCCACTGTGAGAAGATGCATCAATCCTGTGGTTCTGTCCTGGATGTGGAGCTGATTAGGAAGAAGCCATCTGACAAAAGAAAGACCATTTGATCATATAAACGGCTGAAGCTATCAAGACTGACACCTCCATGTTCAGATCTCAACATCACTGAATGTGCTTGGGATGAGGTAACCACAGCCTGGAAGGTAAACCTAACCTTAAACCCAATCCTAATACTAGCCATACACTAGCACTACTGAAAACCAATGACACCACATAGTGTTAATTGCGGAGCTATGCAGGACTTTCCAAGTTTCATAAGGCCATTTGCTGAGACCGAGCTCCTGTACAAGCCCAGCTCTGCACAGATCGGAGTACTCAATTTTTTAACACATCTAATCCAACTCCTGAAGGCATTGGAATTGATCTGATCTGTTGAATCAGATGTGTTCGAGGCAGAATGCTAAATTCTCCAGGACTGCAGTCTCATATCCTGCACTCTCTCTCTCTCTCTATACATATTTATAGGTCTCTTGAATAACGATAGATGCTTCCCTAGAACTCCCAAACACTGATGACAAGACAGCATTTACACATGCTGCAGCACCTCCAGGGGCACGGGTCTCCTCCATATGGAACAAATTGTCAGAGATACAACAGAGCTGTTTCAGACAGCATTACCTGTCTCTCACTCCCTCCCACTCTCTCTCTTTGCTGTGGATACAGTGGATTATTTGCTGCAAGATGAAAGAGGAGTTGTTGGATGGATGGGATAGCTATTGCAGAGCCAGTGCAAGACTACTTCTGGCAAGACTAATCCTCTGTAATATTTCACTGTTTGGTGCTGGAATGGTGAACTACTCCATTGAGCAATTCAGAGTCCACAGTGAAATTCATCAGGTTTTTATTGTACACAAAATACTTTTATATTTGTAATAAATGGAGATGCTTGAAAACATTTATGTATGTGCATTTCCTTACAAAAGGTTCTTTAAAGTTCTTTAGAAAGCGTTTTTATATATTATATAGCAACTCTACACAGAACCATTTGGATAAGTGTTTTTTTTTTTGTTTTAAATTTCTGGAAAATCCCCTTTTCAGTACCTCTTCACTTCCCTTTTCGTTTTGATTGTAATTGTAACAGAAAATTAGACGATTTACTGTGTCTATATTGTACTAATAGATTTAGTGTGCAGAAGTAGCCTATTTATACTGATTTACTCTGATCTGGTGATTGCTGGTAGGATATACAGTTATAAGTGTCTATAGCCACGACATGGCTGTTGTCTTCTAAAAAATAATAATAATAAAAAAATAAATAAACAGATCCTTACTGAAAGCTTTTGCTTGGGGGGAAATGAAGTGCCTGTGGTGAATTTGTGTGGCGAGTCCTGTAGTTCTACTCAGTAATGTGGAATTGTTGCCGCTGTTTTAGTGGGGCACAACATCATATTACTGTAATATGTCATTTGGGTCTAATGATGGCCCTGGTATCCAGACAGGACTTGTGAAAGAGGGAATTACCCAGGATCCAATGTCATTTTAATCCTGTCCAAATAAGGCTTAGATAATTATAGGTTGTTGTAACATCACCAATGGCCACCAGAGCCCAAGGTAATAAGACCTATTCTTTTGGGGAAGCCATTGATTCATATTATTTCATTTCCAGAGATATTGAATGATATTGAAATGTTCTTTATAGACATTCACATCACATGTGGTACATGGGGTGGAACGAAATTGTGATCTCAAGGTCCCAGTTACACCCAAAGAGCAATTATTGAATAAATAAAATACTCTACACACTATACTACTATACACTATACTACTGACACGGATCTCAATTTAAAAGGTGTGAGGAAGACCGATTCGTGAAAGGTCAGTAAATGTAATGTGTGAGAAACGGACAAAGCTTTTTCCCTGGTGTGATGATGAAACCAGGATAACCTCCACCTCAGACAAAGAAAAACACAGAGCAGAGAGCACTAATACAACTAGTTCTGATTGAACCCTACCTCCCCCTCCCCTCACCCCCCATGACATGATCACTGAATCAGATTTAACTGAATCTTAATGAAAAACGTGAAATTGGACAGAAGTGAATTTCCCCTCCTTCTTTCATTACGATCAGACATTGGGAAAGGGGGGGGGGGTGAATAGCTGTGAATATGGTTCACGGAGGACAATAGAGCAACACACTCCCTGTCTCTCGCTCTCTTTCTTTCTGTCTGTCAGCTCTCAGCCCTTAATGATCTTCAATCAATTTACAGATCCCATAGACTGCAGATAAACACATTGTAGGTGCTCATTCATTTTCATGAGATGGGCCTTGCTCATTGCAGCTGTCGCTCCCGATTTCTCCACCCTGCGCTGACACTCTGTCCAACAATATGCAGCATGGATTTCAATTCAGAGCAATCAATTCAATTCAAGGCTCTCTGTTTTGGTCCCTGGGTTGTCAAAGTCTCTTTCCATGAGGGCAGAGAAATGGCCACTTATAATCACCACCAAAATAACATATAGCATCGAAAGCGCTTAGATGTATCCAACTTTGTGTGTTTGGGCGACCAGATCACACCATATACCCTCCAGACACTGAACCTCAACACCATTCGTCTTACTCGGAAGCCAAACTCTAAAATTGCGGATCATGTGATAAAAAATAAAAATAAAAAAAAAGAATAATAATAAAAAAAAAACAAAATTTATATATATATATATATACATACATAGTAAGCTACAGAAAGGGCAGATGCTTTTATGAGTTCTGCATAGATGGATGGATGGATACGTTGACACACAAAGGCAATTTTTTTATATATATATACCAGAAAAAAAAGACAAGCCCTTGCAGTAATACAAGCTGGCCTGCTTCAGATAAGGAGCTCCCCCTGTGGCTTGCTGATAGCAGTTTATTAGAATTCAGCCGTGCTCCTCACAGTCGAGAGCTGCCGATAGTCTTCTGGTAAACGGCCAGGCGTGATTAAAGAACCGATAGCGGAGATTGGGAAAACAAATATATAATGAAACATTATTGTCATGTAATTGCCTGTAATTAAAGCATGGGAGAAGAAAGACTGTACTATGATGTTACACTGCCCCAAGGCCAACAATAAAGCTTTAAACAAGAAGCTGTTATGAAAAGTGACCTTGATTGGAAATGTGCCTTTCATTTTCCCTTTTCATTTTCATTAAAGATCTGAGAACTGAATACAGATGTAGCAGGGAAGTGATGCTATGAGACTGTGGGGCAAGTACAGAACACCTTTTTTAATAAAAAAGAAGAGACATTATCGACTGGATTTGAAACATTTCCTCTTGATGGGTTATTTCAGACACTTTGAATGTCAATTGGCTTTGAAAGGACATCCTTCAACCAAAGCTACCACTGTTGAAGCTTTCTCAGAAATTCAATCACTGTCAATTATGGAAATAAAAGATAAGATTAGGGCCATTTCAGCGCTGTATACACTATACATCCAAATGTTCGCGGACACCCATTCTAATGAATGCATTCAGCTACTTTACACGCAAAGCTTGTCCAGCCCCTGTAGAGAAGCCCCTTTTAACACAGAATAAGACCCTCTGGAGCAGATAGACATGAACCTTTTGGCACCATGCCTAATGCCAGGCATGGGCTAGAGGGGTGCAAAGCTCCCACCAGTATAGAGCTGTGAAGCAGTGGTACTGAGTTCTCTGGACTGGTGGTGGTTTTCCCGTCTATACTTTTGGGATGAGTTGGGAAGTTGGGGATGATGAAGCGGGGAGGGGAACATCCAACATCCTGACCTGATTGACAGTTATTCCAACAAAGCAGGATAAATTCTGCTTTAATAGTATTCATTTAGTAAGAAACAATAAATGAGTGGGTGTCCAATTACTTTTGTCCACATAGTATCCATTGTTATTCTATACCAATACAAATCAGATTGGGTTGCTTGTAACTTCAAGGCTTCAAGAACACATAGGGCAGTGATTATCTGTCTTGTTCTGGGTACTGTGATTGTGCAGATCTCCACATTGAGGGGGCATTTTTCCCACTAGCACTTCAGCCCTCCTTCACTTGCGGCGTAACCAGCAAGCTGACTGGCTCTTATTGTTGAAGGGCGGGACTTTATCCATACACAGGTGCAATGTTAAGCGTTATGAGAACTCTCATTCATGTTTCAACCAGTGGCTGGTCTCCTTATTTATAACATCTCTGGTCAGACGTAACCCAGAGGGGCAAGAAAACATAGACGGCCCAAGATGCCAGACTCTACTGGGGGTGTTATATACAAAATTTGATGGCATGAGTAGATGACATTTTTTACTTACAATGCTTATATGAGTGAATTGACAGTGGCTACTTATTATCCCAAGAGAAAAAGCAGTACAAAAATACTACTACTATAGGATTTTGGCCGTCCCCTAGTCAGTTCACTACGTAGCAAATGACCCATTCCGAACGCAGTGTCCAAACAGGAAAAGAAATGCATAAACAACAGAGGGAGGTTCATGCTTATTGGATCTATTGTTTGAAAAAAAGCTATCAGTAACTACCACCACTGCACACATGCCAGATCAAAACTGCAGCAGAGGATATTAGTCAGTGCAGAGTCTCGCAAACACCATCTCTTATCCGGACTTTATTTCGAGCTGTGTTTACAGGTCCATTTCTCGTGTTCATGGGGAGAGAGTGTGGGTGAGAGAGATAGGAGAACGGGTCATCCGTCACGCCGCGCGATCTCAGACGAACGTTTCCGGAAACTTATAAAAGACCCCCCCGAGTCAAATCACTACAGCCTTTGGAGGGCAAGCTGGAAATTGCATAACACTTTGATGTGGCCACTTCCTCCTGCTTTTCCCTCCCTAACATGGGGAGGAGATGCGGCAGGTTATTTATTTTTACAAATAGCCATCTGCTGTGGCAGATTGCAAGATGGCCGCTCTCTAAATAACAAACCTGACCTGAATTCGCGAGCAGAACCCAGCCTGGAGAACTGTCTGTGGAGGTAGAGAGCCCTGCAGCAGAACCTTTGTTCCGAGACGTTGCACTCCAGGAAACAAACATCCTGACACTTGTGATGCTTTCTGGTACAGGTGCGAACTACGATGAATTGCATTAATGCTGTATCTTCAACCGTCAGCCTTTCAGAACTCTGTTCATCAGAATGCAGCAACGTCCTTTCAACCGATCTGGACGACAGCTGATAAGGTTTAATAAGGTTCCTAAATGTTTCTTGGCTTGGATGTGTGACTTTAGGAAAATGTGATTGGTTCAGAACCTTATATTATGTGTAGGATCTGTACACTTAATAAAAAACCTGACACACACTGACATCTCATTTGCGACGTTACAGGTCTATTTACAACCCTGTTATTTCACCTTAGAATAAAGCGCTCTGGTTTTCCTTTTATGGAGGGCTTGCAAACAAATCAGATAAGCTCTGCTTTTATTGGTTGGTTTACAGCAAAGCAATGGATCACACACACACAGCATAGCATAGCTTTGCCCAGCACAAAATAAGGTATCTTACTGAATAGTGTTGCTGTTGTCTCTGTGTCCTCTAGGCACAATGTTTGGCTGGGTTAGCTTCTAGTCCAGCACCCACCTGCTTTAGAGGCTTCCCTGTATCGCACAGCAGTCCCATGTTTTCCTTCAGTGGGCCTAACATTAGCTGTTAGCCTTGTAGCCTTTTTGACCATTGCCTTGGCTTCCCCATGTGGATATTCACTGTGGTGCTTTCTGGTATTTGCCCAAAGCAGCCGTTGCGTTTAGCTTCGAAAGGCTTTCACTAGTGGGCTGAGTGTATGTAAAGTTGACAGTTCTGAAACTATATAGACCTGTTTTTCTTTTTAATTAATAAACAACAGTGTTTGAGGCTCATGCTATGACACTCATATACCAAATGGAAAATCCAGGGGCATCTTTAAAGAACCACTATTTGAAAGGTTCGCTTATTTGAGGAGGTTCTTCCATGGTATCAGGGACGTAATTAGACCCAATTTACTGGGGCACTGCTGCATGTATGTGCCATTATACCCTAGCATTTTTCCAAACGCTTGAGTAGCTAACACTTTCAGTCAGACAGTTGTATTTTTTTTGCACATAATAGACAATAGACAATAGACATTCGTGAATATTTAAAAGAAAGTCAGCCACGCAACAGACAACACTGTATAACCAACACTATACATATACCAAAGATGCTTTAGACCACTGAAGCACTAAAGCAAATTTATTAAATAAACTAGCAAAGGCCTCAGTTATGTTAGCATAGGCTTTTTTAAAATTAATAACACAAGCTTACAACAAGTTAGAGTTGTGATGTAGCCAATATAACAGTACACTACTCTTTTTAAAAGCCTGGGTTATCTAGCTAACGAGGTGATGATGCAAAGCTAAAATCACAGTTTTACATGTGGTTTTATGCCAAAAAGGAAATATTTATTGCAGCGTGTGACAGTATTATTATTACTACTACTACTACTAATAGTAATACAAATAATAATAATAATAACTTGTAATATTGGTAGACAAACAAAGGGGTATAGCTGTGCCCTCGTGATTCTGTATATGCCCCAATACAACAAGTTGACAATTCTTGCCTTGACACATTGGTCATAGTTCTGGGGACTAATTATTATATAACTTTTATGTTATGTTATATATATATATATATATTTGCCCTTATATTTTATATTATTTTGGTCTCCAGCTGTGCCCAGTCTGGGAGTTGGCTTACCACTATAGGCAACTGGCTAACTTTTCGTTTTAGTTAAAGTTCTCCATCAGTGTGGACTACAGCTGAGCACTGGCAGTGCCACTCATAGCAATGTACTTTTAATAGAATTCATGAGCAACGTCCTTTGAGTCACAGCTAGGGTGTAGTCTATTTCCAGTCCATATCATTTGATGAATGCTAATGATGACCAAGCTAAGTCCCAAGGTACCCATCTGTTGTGTGATGAGTCCAGAGGGAGTGACTGGCATGGTGCAGACAGAGTGAGCAGCAGGGGAAAGTGAATTAGCTGTGAACCACAACCTCTGTTTGCAATGTGGAGCCACAGGTGTGTATGAGAAGAATGGTGCCAAACCTGCTTTGCCTTCTGCAGCAGATTACAGTCATGGACTTCCAAAAGGACTGGAAAAAGGTCCTGCAACTATATTAGCAGAGCACTGAGATTGTCCAGCTCAGCAAGGGCTTTGTATTATTTCTACTTGCCAACTTTAAATAAATTAGAAAAACTGTAAAAACTGGAGACTGTAGACAGTTATCTCCTCTGAAAGCAAGCTGTGACGAGTGCAACCTGAGCAAGAGCATATTTCAGTAAAAACTGCTGAAAGACAAATTCAGTAACTCAGGTAGAAATACACTTTGCCCAAAAGTTTATGGACACCCTTTCTAATGAATGCGTCCAGCTACTTGAAGTAGCACCCATTGCTTGCACAGACAAAGTACAAATGCACACACACACAGCTTGTCTAGTCCCTGTAGAGAAGTACTGCCAATACAATAGGACTCTCTGGAGCACATAAACATGACCCTACAGGCACTATTCCTAATGCCGGGTGTGGACTAGAGGGGTATAAAGCTCCCCAGCATTGAACTGTGGAGCAGTGGAAGAACTGTGGTCTCTGGAATGATGGTTGGTGCTCCATCCAATACTTTTGGGATGAGTTGGGGAGGTGATCATTCAACATCCTGAACTCACACTAATGCTCTTTAAACCTTTTATCCGACACGAGGAGACATATACCTGGAGAAATACAGATATGTGAATCCAGATGGGTCTAAAATGATCAGATGATTGCTGAGTTTAGTGAACAGTAAAAATTATGATAATTTAGTAAATTTATGATAATTTTCAGTGGTGTCAATTTCAAATGGGTAACATGTGAATGTGTTTTATTCAAAGATAACTCCCAATCATATTTCAGAGTTACATATTAAACTGTTTAATGAGTGAAATGTTAATATTATACAATCTACAGTTCTTCATCTTTTCTACAATAAAAGCTGCTCACTGTATCAATGTATCATTAATGACATCCAGTTCAAAATCAAGGTTTTCCACCAATCTGGCAACCCTTACAGGCTCATCCAATCACAGTTAAGAACACCAGCCTGCATCCAATCACAGTAAAGAGCACCAACCTGCATCCATTCACAGTTAAGAACACACCAGCCTGTATCCAATCACAGTTAAGAACACACCAGCCTAATTATTTAATATTTTTCTCACCTCATAATGTCTCACATTACTTACGGGCATTAACTCATTTGGTCTGCTTACAACAATACAAGATGGTGAGACATGGTGGTGCTCCATCCAATACTTTTGGGATAAGTTGGGGAGTTTGGGATAATGAGATGGTGTGGTGATTATCCAACATCCTGACCTCACACTAACACCCTGGACACTAAATGCAATCAATGCAGTGCTCCAACATCTAGTAGAAAGCCTTCTTCCCTGGACAGTAGAGACAGTAGAGTTACTCCAACATAAGCAGAAATAACTCTTATTTTTAATATTGTTGATTTCAGAAAAACAAAAAATGGCGTACCAATATTTTTGTCTATAGAGTGTATCTAGCAAAAAGCAGCTTGGTCATTAAAATGTAAAGGGTCAACTAAATATGGCTGCATTTTTATTTTTTATTTTGAATTGATGTTAGTAGTAGGCTACTGTGCATCTATTAATATGGTGAATTCTGCTCAGTCCTGGAAATCTGTACTTTTAATGAACAGCCCTGCAAAACACTGATCTCATTTTCAGAAAACACATAAGCATGAACATAAACTGTTATAATGTAACTTCTATTTAGATCATTTATTTCTATATTGACTGTGATAATGTTGGAGTGCACATAAAAGACTATAATCCATCACTGCTGACTGACTAACTAAAACCTTCAGCATTACACTGTAGTCCTATTTATAAGACAGCGTATGTCATGACTGCAGAATAATAGCATGTCTTGGTAAGCCTATTCCTGAACAGGCTCGGCTCCGCTCATAGATACTTTGCCAGTTTTGAAAAGCATACAGAATAGAAAGCAGTAAGAAATACTGCCACTGGCACATGGTGTGGGAACATAAACAGTGATGGAACCAAGGCCATTCATTTGTGCACCACAGTTAAAACTGGGTTAGCAGGTTTGACCTTTTGGGAAACGTCCTGCCCTCCAAAGCAAGCTGAAATAGAGATTTTTGATTACTTCTGCTGAGGAGGTTGCTCGGGCCTATAGGTCAGCAGCCCTTGAAGACTTTGCAGCATCTTCTGTGCTAGTTACATTAGCTGGTTTGGTTAATGGCAGCTTTCTGGGCGTAATTCCAACAATGAGCCTATAAGACCATAAAAATACACTTCTATATGTCCAAATGTTTGTGGACCCCCTGTCTAATAAAATGCATTCAGCTACTTTGGTTGCACCCATTGCTGACAGACATGTGCAAATGCACACACACAGCTTGTCTAGTCCCTGTAGAGAAAAGTACTGCCGATAGATTAGGACTCTCTGGAGCAGATAAACATGAACCTGCTGTGACATTACCTAATGAAAGGCATGGACTAGAGGGGTATAAAGCCCCCTAGCAATGAGCTGTAGAGCAGTGGAACTGTGTTGTCAGGATGTCAGAATGCAATCAAATCCCCACAGCAATTCTCTAAAATCTAGAATAAGGCATTCCTTGCACAGTAGAGACAGTTACTCCAACAAAATCAGGATAAGATCTTTTTTAAAATTGATTTCAGAAGAAACCAAAAATGAGCTGTCCCAATATTTTTGTCTGTACATCAACAGCACTGAACCTTGCTTTAGTGCACCAGGCTTCAAGGTGAAAAAAAGATGTCCAGGACCCAACGAGGAAGCAGCAGGGATTGGATTACAAAGCTGTCAATCAATCCAGGACGCGTAGATTCAGGCCCACCATGAAACTTCCAAACAGATGGCTTGCCGTGGTGTCTTGAGAACGAAGCCCCCACACCCTCCCTCCTCATCACCAATCCCTCACCAGAATAAACCCGTTGGCTAGATGCTGTAAGCCCCTAAGATTTATCTAAACTCCTCTCGTTCGATGGGGGCTGAATTCAGCACAATTTCTTCTAATGCTAGTGCTTTTAATCTGTGCAGCAGTGCTTTCCATTTGCCTCAAGATGGATCCTCAGATTGTTTCGGTATTAGGCTCCAGAGCAATCCCTTTTTTCATTTAGGGAAGTAATCAAATTTGTCACACGACATTATACTGTACACACACGAACACCCGCCTGGCAAATATTTGGCCATGACACGCGCGTGGGGTTTGGGCTTTCTTTTGGGGGGCAGGCGGATGACCCTGCGGGCCCAAAGCTGAGGAGGAGGCTGAGCCTTAGCCCAAGCAGGTGTCCCTGCTGACATCTGCCTCAATTCTCTGGGGAACCACCAGCAGTAAGCAGCAAGACCCTGACAATAGAGGACAAGCTTTGATGAACTCCATCTGCATATAAAAAGGTACATTTTTCATTGGTTTTTGGGGGAAATCGGTTCCTTTCTGGACGTTTTGGTGGATTTTTGGTGGAAGCCGGTATGTGTGTTTGTAGAATTTGTTGGCTTTTGCTGAGTTTGGATGCGGTTGGCAGATCTCCTTCTGACAAATCACTGTGTAAGTTACGATGAGGCCGACTTTTCCTCACTGCTTCCAGCTTGAAGCGATGTGATGCCGTTTTTTTCCCTGGCTGCTTGGAACCATTGAACTAAGCGCTTGTATCATTTTCACAACAAAGCAAAAGGCCTTGCCATCAAATATTCATGGTTTTCATTAACCCATTTTTCACTTTTCTGAAATGTAATCAGGCAGAAAAACTATCACCCAAACGAACACGAATCCATGTGGAATATTGATCCCTTCCCATCTAAAATTAAGCACTGAGCAGCCCTCCTCCGTTTCAGTCAACATGGAGCAGTTGGCTCCCCCTTCTTGACCTGGATAATAAGATTAAAAAAGTCCTCTGATCAGCAATGCATCAAACAGCTCAGTGGGAATATTTTGAAGATGTGGAGAGATGTTGAGCTTTTCTCCCATGTTTTGTGTGTCATGTTGACTGCTGGGTGACAGGAAGGACTGGTGCACTCTCTAAAGTAAAGGTGCCAAAAGGGATCCTACGGAGTGTTTTGCCCCGGAAAGAAGGAGAACCTATTAAGAATCCTTTGTATTAATGAGATGTTTGAGTGTGAAGAACCATTGGAAAGCTTACAGCAGAATCTTAAAAATCGTAATGCTTTAAGCTGGCCTATTTCAGAAACCCCAACAGAGAGAGAGAGTGAGTGAACTGGAGAACAAGAGAGTGAAGGACACGAAGAAAGAGTGGGAGAGAGCAATCAAAAGAGAAGGAGAGAAAGCGAGAGACAGAGACAGAAGGGAAAGAATGGGAGATTGAAGCTGAAGTGGAACACTTTGGTATTCAGTGCAAACAATGAAACCGAAGAGCAGGCGTTTGGCTTTTAGAGAACCCTTTAGCCGAAAGGTCATTGAAAGCATGCTCCTTCCAGATGTTCTCTCAACTGCGAGTAGGTTTTAATGAGACCAGCTCACACAGTGGACATATTAATGACTTTAGCCCATGCTGATTTGTGCAGGCATTTCAGAAAGAAGGCTCTCCGTTTGGACTGGATTCAATAAAATTTCATATGATCTTCTAAACTGCATATTTTGCTTTTGCTAGAAATTAGTATCAGTTTATTCTTTAGTCTTTGGTGAAAAATGGCTGTCATTTGAATATGGGAGTGGGTGCCTGGGCGAAAGGTTTCTAGACTTTTCCTAAAGGAACCTAAAACCTAAAAGGGTGATTTTTCAGAACCACATTGGATTGCTTCAAAAACCATCTGCATGATTAAATGTTTTTTTGCCAAAATAGAGAACCTTCTTTCACACTTGTCCCGAATACATGGGTCTGCTCCCAAGACTGATTCTGGGCTCAACTGGGATAGGGGCTTATTAGTGCTGCTTTGTTTTCACAGAGAATTCCATATGAACCATGGATCGATTGTGCAATTTCCAACGTCACTTTTCGGTGGGCATTATTGCAAAACAGCAGGACCTAGGTTCATCTGTTTATTGATTTTTTCTCTTATCTTCCTTGGATACAAACACTCAAGCAGCGAAGAACAGCGTTTTCTGCAGTCCTGGCATATTACCGTGCAGGAACACCTGCAAGTTGTTCTCGTAGAAGAAGGTTTTTTAGCCCTGCAGGCAATAAGTTAAAGCTGTCATGTGACAAGATAAACCAATCGCGTAACCCGACAGGCTGCACCGGGAGTGAATAGCTTGAATTGCTTGCATATGCTGGTCCGATCCACTGCCCGTATGCAAGCTATTCACTCCCGGTGAAGCAGCTTGACGCTGCTTGAACCCCAGACCAGAGAACTTGTAAAGAGGAGTAAACCCATTTTAAGAATGCCACACACTAGAGGGCACTCCTGAGCGAGTCCAAAATGAATGGGTTAATATGGAGCATTTGAGGAGGTGTTTGATCATTATTTTATACTGAAAAATGTCTTTTCCTCACACAGAACAGCAGCAAATGTTTCAGAAGCAGGTTTCTTAAAGCTTTACAACTCCAGGTGTAATACTTCAGCATCAGCCTGCCAACCAGTCAGCATTCAGTAGCAGTGATCCCAGCATTTCTATTGGCCAAAACCTGTTTGCTATAGAAAAATGGAAACACACAGGTAAATTTTCTTTGAGTTTTTAGTGAAATACATTCTTCTACTTCCCAAAAAGAAAGGAAGGTCCTGGACGAGTGATTAGACACTACTCAAATGTTGAGGTTTTAGCTGTTTAGCTCCAATTACCCTCATTCATTGATGATTTGCTCTTGGGCACCCTCTGGAATTTTGTGGATCTTTTTCTGATACAATAGGGGAAATAGAAAGAGGCCAGGCTTTGCCTCAGACCACAGATTTCAGGAAGACCAGAGATGGGTTCTCTGGACCGCTACAGGGATCAGAGTCAGTTTTCTCTCTTGACCAAATGTACCGGGAAAAAAACATCAGTGTAAAAATGCCCTAGGTTGTCTTTTTTGTAATTTTTTAGAACAATGCAATAGATGATCTCCTCAATCTTTTCAAAGTGAGGAACCTTTTAAAAACCTTTTAACTGTATAACTACTGGAGGTACAGCACTTTTAGGAGTGTAGAAAATTTAATTCCAGACATTTCATCAAACAAAGCTGAATTTGCAGACTATGAACATCCCAACAGTGATGTAAAAGACTAGTGGAGAGCCACTAGTCATGACACTAGTCATGACAAGACATGAAAGCTGTAATCGGCAGTTAAGGTTATTTCACCATACTGATTTCTGAATGCTCTCAAATGTTAAATATTAGTACTGTGTTGTTTAAATTTGCATATTTGTTTTGCATTATAAATTATTATAATTATTTATTTGCATTATTTGAGTAGTTTTTGAGCAGTTCTCATTTCTGCAAATAAATGCTATAAATAGTAATATTTTAATTTGGAATTTAGGGGAAATGTTGTCCATGGTTTATGAAATTAAATTATGAAATTATGAATTTATGAAACATTCCCCTAAACATATTGCCTATAAATAGTAAAACCAGAGAAACTGATCATGTAGGGTGGTCTCTTCATTTTTTAGAGCTGTAGTCTAATTTTTAGTACAACAAAAACTGTATTTTTTGGAACAATGCAGTAGATGATCTCCTCAATCTTTTCAGAGTGAGGAACCTTTTAAAAACCTTTTTAGAAGAACCACAATTATTTCATGTAAGAACCCAACTAAAGATTTGGGCTAGAACTGTATAACTACTGGGGATCCAGCACTTTTAAGAGTGTAGAAAATCAAGACACCCATATTTTCGCTGGTAGGTTAAGACATTAAGCACACCACTGAAACCTGCCCTGTGGTTGCTATAGGCTTTCAGACAAGAGTGAGCTGAGGCTGGAGCTTCCTGAGCTGGATTCAGTCTGTCTGGGCTTGGGATTAAGGG